>NC_090442.1:814469453-815086499 GCF_031143425.1 Pleurodeles waltl
GTGGGGGGACACCATTACACACGTTCACTACATATAGGTCAATACCTATATGTAGCTTCACGATGGTAACTCTGAATATGGTCATGTAACATGTCTAAGATCATGGAATTCTCCCCCCATTCCAAATCTGGTGTTGGGGAGCCAATGCCATGCATGCTGGGGGCTCCACTATGGACCCCCAGTTCTGCCAAACCAGCTCTCTGAGGCTTGTACTGCAGCTACAGCTGCTGCCACCTCATAAACAGGGTTCTGCCCTCCTGGGGTCTGGGCAGCCCAGTCTCAAGAAGGCAGAACAAAGCATTTCCTCTGAGAGTATAGTGTTACACCCTCTCCCTTTGGAAATAGGTGTTACAGGCTGGGGAGGGGTAGCCTCCCCCAGCCTCTGGGAATGCTTTGAAGGGCAAAGATAGTGACCTCCTTGCATAAACCAGACTACACCAGTTCAGGGACCCCTTCTCCCCTGCTCTGGCAGGAAACTGGACAAAGGAAAGGGGAGTGACCACTTCCCTTTCCATCACCACCCCAGGGGTGGTGCCCAGAGCTCCTCCAGTGTGTCCCAGACTTCCGCCATCTTGCTTTGCAAGGTGTGGGGGCACTCTGGACGGCTCTGAGTGGCCAGTGCCAGCAGGTGACGTCAGAGACCCCTCCTGATAGGTTCATACCTGTTAAGGTAGCCAATCCCCTTCTCAGGGCTAGTTAAGGTCTCTCCTGTGGGTTTGCTTCAGATTCTGCTTGCAAGTTTCCTTCAATAATCCTCTGCAACAACTTCAGCATCATCCTCTGACCTCGGATCAACCGCAGCCTGCTCCAAGAAACACTGTAACTGCAACAAAGTGTCTACAAGAGATACATTTCTTCAGCAACCTCAGCTCCAAGTCAGCAACTGCAACAGTATCCACAGTGTGCATGCTCTGAGGACTCCCTGTCTTCATTCTGCACCAGAATGACCAAAGAAATCTCCCTTGGAGTGACAGAGTCACTCGCCTGCTCCAAGCAGGCACCTTCCAAGGCGATGACCGATACCCTGGGACTCCTCTCCCGGTGACAAGCGTGCTCCTAAGGACACAGAGGGTGGACCTCATCGACATAGACTGTCCTGAGGCCCTGATGACACAATTTGGAGGAGGTAAGACCTTGCCTGCCCTGAGGACGATGCTACCCCTCTGTTTTGTGTCTTCTTCGCCTCTTGAGGCCTCTGTGCATTCTTTGCAAAATTCCTTCATGCACAGCCTGGCCCAGGTCCCCAGCACTCCACCCTGCGATGCTCAACTCACTGAGTTGGTCTCCGGTGGCATGGAACCTTCTTTTGTTGTGCTGCATCAACTGCATTTTGCACCTCCTTTGAACCTGGATCCTGTGGCTTCTGAGGGTGCTGGCTGGCATTCTGAGGACTCTCTAAAGTGCTGAGAGCCCCCTCTCCCTCCTCACACAGAGTTGAGGCCCCCAGGTTTCTCCTGGGTCCATCCAGCATCATTTTGATGAAAAATACACTTTTGCTGTAGCCAAGGCTTGTTGGTGCTTTCCAACATGAAATCTCATCTGCAACAATCTTCACACCATGGGACATCTTTTACATCATTCAGAAACCTTCTGGCATCTTCCTAGGGTGCATTTCTGCAGTCTTCAACTTACCAGGGACTCTTCTTTTGCACCCTCTTCTGGGTTGGTAGGGGCTCCTGTCCTTCCAGGAACTGCTTTTGACTTCTGGACTTGGTCCCCTTACTTTGCAGGTCTTCAGGTCCAATAATCCAGCAGCTGTTCTTTGCAGACATGGTTGGCTGCTGCAAAATCCCAAAAACGAGGTGTAGTGTGACCTAAGAAAACTTGCAGTACTTTACTCCGGGGTGGGGACATTTACTTACCTTTACTGTATTCTTACTCTCCCAGCGACTCTGCACACACTACACCTGTCTAGGTGGAATTTGTGATTCACATTCCACTTTTTTAGTATATGGTTTGTGTTGCCCCGAGACCTATTTTCTCCAATTGCATACTATAGGATTTCCTACTGTTTACATTGTTCTATGACTATTTACTTGTCTAATTTTGGTGTCTAGTGTATATATTGAGTATAATACTTACCTCCAGAAGGAGTACTGTCTCTAAGATATTTTTAGAACTGTGTCACCCAAATAAATACCTTTATTTTTGGTAACACTGGGTATTGTCTTTACTTGTGTATAAGTACTGTGTAACTATAAGTGGTATTGCATGAGCTTTGCATGTCGCCTAGTTCAGCCTAAGTTGCTCTGCTATAGCTACATCTATCAGCCTTAGCTGCTAGAACACTACTACATTCACTAAGAATGGATAACTGGACCTGGTGCAAGGTGTAAGTACCCAAGGTACCCACTACAAACCAGGCCAGCCTCCTACACACCTGCTCGGAGCAGGCTTTACATTCCTGACAGAGTGAAGTCGTAGAACAACGTAGAGAAATGTACTAAATTTCCGTGCACCAGTTCTGCGTGGCTTTTAACATGGGTACACCCACCCGGCATACATTATTCCTGCGGCAAGTATAATGTGGCTCAGAACTTTACAAACTGGTGCAGTGGCCCCATTTCACAAGTTTGTGAATGTAGCGCAGTGAAGGGGACTGCTTGCGTCACAGCAGTGTAAAACAAAATTGATGCTACGGCGACGCAAGGGGCTTGTAAATAAGCCCCTTACTTTTTCTTCCACTTTACTCTGTGATGAACAGTTTGTGAGAGCTACTTGATTCTCTTACACAACTGACCATATGCTCATCTCTTTTGGTAATGATGGTCACCTTTTCCAGAGGTGGTTCATCGTTTAACCACAGTTTTTCTCTATTCATATCACTTCCACATTTTGAAATCAACTGATCTGAGAGTTGTGATATAATACTCTTCTGATTCATCTTTCCCTTGCTCCCTCAGTCCAAACTGGTGCCTTTTCATAATGGTGCTAACGCATGTGAGGTAATGTTAATCTAATTTTGCTATGCATATCTTATATTGCTTTAAATTCCTCTGTTCTTCATCAGACAGTTCAGCTAAAGTTTTTACACTTCTTGTCCTTCACGTCCCAAGCAATGCTGTAGCAGAGAGTTCTAACGTTCTGCACTTAGATTTGTTACACAGACATATGCATTGCTGAATAATATTTTCTTCCAGTTGTTCCATTTTATGGGTGGATTACCTGGGCTAGGGAAAAAAATAAATTGGAGTTACATTCGGCAGTCATTTTCTACAATTGTTGGTATACCCACGTTAAACTGTAAAAATGATAAATGTAGATGCTCATTTAAACAATGTGTCATGGCAGCATCAATTATTATTAAACTGTCAGTCAAATCAATGTGTGCCCGTCACAGGAATACAGGCTACAGCTAACCTACTAGAAATCACTTCTAGGCAAAAGTGCCTCTATCACCAAGACTAAACACCAAAAATAAGATGTACCTTTGTTGAATTGGCAACACGGATCTAGGACAACCAGTAACTCAACAACAAAATGAATTGCCCTAGGGGCGCCTTAAATTAACAATGTGAATTGACGCATCATAAGAGTAAATCAATAAATTTCACATCGTACAGAAAAAATAGAAGAGAAAACTCTGAGAACACATACCTACTCAATAACAGCTATTACATTTATTATTAAAACTGTAGTTCATTCATATTTAAAGAAAACACATATCCCCACCTCTCAACCCTTATATACAGACATCAGTTTTTACAGACAAAACCAGTTTTTTAAATATCAAGGGGCAGATTTACAAGGAAGTGGTGTATCGGTCCCGATGCACCACTTATCTTGCATCCCCCTATCGCCTCCGAACGACACCATGATTGCACCGTATTTATAATATGGGGCACCATGGCGGTCGTTAGCACAATAGTGTCTGAATGTTTGACGCTACTGTGGTGCTTTGCTGCACTAGCATCACAAATTTTTACGCTAGCACAGCAAAGCACAGGGAGGCCCATAGGTTACTATGGGTGCATCACTTTAACGCCTGCCTTGGGCAGACGTTAAAAATGATGGAAAAAGTGGTGCAGTAAAATCTAGTAAATTGCACTGCACCCTTTTTTCAGGCCTCTCTGCGTCAGAATGCCCCCTTACATACATTATGCCTTACACAGGCATACTGTGAAGCAAGGGGCCTGTCTCTGGGTGGTAGATTGAAAATGATGATAAGTGTAAGTAATCTTTTGCCCTCTGTTCAATAACCTCAATATGAGGCAGTGGTGCGCCTTTTACTGATACATAGACTTCTGTAATCCTTAGTGTACAGTCAAAGCAAAAGGTCGTTTTGTGGCTGTCACTGTGTGATAAACTACTTTCGCACAGCTGAACAAACACTCAGAATCATGAAAAAAAACGTTGTTTCCATAACAATTAGACAAATTAGACCAGAATCCTGCTGGCTATGCCATCTCCAAGATGGCCAACAGAATCTTAAGCGTAAGGCCCTGATTTATACTTTTTGGGGCAAAACTGAACTAATGCAGTTTTGCACTAAAATGTTTAGCACCGGTTTGCACCATTTCTGTGCACCAGCCGGGCACCATATTTATGGAATGGTGCAAGCCGGTGAAAAGGGTAAAAATGACGTTAGTCAGGTGGGGCTGGCGGTATGAAAGAAGGGGATTTTGCACCAAAAAATTACATTACATTAGCCAGGTTAGAGTAAAAAAAAATGACTCTAACCTGCCTAGAGCCATTTTCTGATGCAAAACCACCCATACCACATGACTCCTGTCTTAGAAAAGACAGGAGTCATGCCCCCCACCCCAATGGCCAGCACAGGGGACCATGGCCCCCTGGGCATGGCCATTGCACCCTGTGCCATGTATGGGGGCCCAATTCAGGCCCCCCTATGGCACTTTGAAAAATAAAATAAAATTCTTATCTGTACTTACCTAGGATGGGGTCCCCCATCCTCCGCTGTCCCACTGGTGTGGGTGTCCCTGGGCCCTGGGGAGGGCACCTGTGGGCTTAATCCATGATGTTTCACCATGGAAATAGGCCCACAGGTCCCATAATGCCTGCCCTGACCCAGGTGTTAAAAAATGGGGCAAAGCGAGCTTTGCACCATTTTTGGACCCTCCTCCTATGGCGTTAAGGCCATAGAGTCATTTTTTGTACGGGACTGCCTACCTTGCATCTCATTAAGACAAGGTCAGTTTCCACATCCAAAAAATTACTTTAACTCTAT
This sequence comes from Pleurodeles waltl, assembly GCF_031143425.1. Classification (NCBI taxonomy): domain Eukaryota; kingdom Metazoa; phylum Chordata; class Amphibia; order Caudata; family Salamandridae; genus Pleurodeles; species Pleurodeles waltl. The sequence goes on from NC_090442.1 coordinate 814,474,642, forward strand.
AACTTTGGTGCAAAGCATAAATATGGAGTTAGTTTTGCACCGAATTAGAGTAAAACAAAATGATGCTAATTCAGTGCAAACAGAGTACAAATATGTCTCTAAGTATCTATAGATGATTGCTGGTGATGTAAAGTATCCAATTTGAATTCAGATGCGTTTCAGTAGGAATGCTGTGGCAAAGCAACCGCACACACTCACGATGGCTGCTGACTCTAGAAGCATACTTTTCTACAACTGATTGCCATAGCTGTTGAGCTGCTTTGTTGAACTGGAGATGCATTTCACTGCAGACCCCGAGGCCAGCCTCCCCAAACTTGCCTCAATCACATAAACTTCTTTCACTACCCAAGACTTCAATCTACTCCCACTTCTCACCACTGAAATATTGCTCACATTTCAAACGAGTTGGCAAACTCTTCTAAAAATTACTCTTCCACACCGCCTTCCGTTGGAGTGTCCCCACCATGCAGTGCATCCTGTCCCTCATGGCCATTATAAAGAGGTGCCCTCTGCAGTGCCTCCCATCTCTGGTTGTCAATGTAAAGAGGTGGAAAATGAGCACAGGACAAGATCTTAAGATAAAGCAAGTGAGTTTTAATATACCACCGCAGCCAGCTCTAGGTCAGAGGACCAACTACTGAAGCTAGGACCGCATCAAGCATTCTAAAGTTACTATTCTAGTATTGCATTGACATGCACTCATAGCTTCGTGCCAATAAGTCATTGAAAGAAACTATATATCATAACAAAGATAGGACATCACATTGGCTTACACAAATAGATGAGGATGATAAAAGACCAATTGCGTATTTTTCTGTTACTCTTGATCCTGTAGCCACTGCTTTGCCTAGATGTCTTAAGGCAGTAGCTGCAGTGAGGGCAAGTCTGGAAATATGTGAATTCATAGTGATGGGGCATCCTTTAACTGTAATGATACCTCACTCAGTTGAGGTTCTACTTGGAAGAAAACTCAGCACATGGCAAATTCATGTCTCACTAAATATGATCAGCAGATACTTGCTGCAAGTAATATTGTACTGAATAGGTGTCAAATCTTGAAAAGAGTTGGCTCATGCTTAAGAACACATGGAGGTTCCTTGAGAGCAGCTTATGCTGTCTGTACAATCCAAGACATAATAGAAGCATCATGCCTTCAAGGAATGTACTCAGCTCAAGTTGCAGAATTGATTGCTCTTACTAGAGCTTGCAGCTTGACAGCCTAAATGAGGACGACTATTTTCATGGATAGTCAATATGACTTTGGTGTTGCCCATGATGTTGGGCAGTTATTGTCACAGAGAGGTTTTATGACATTGTTTGGGACACCAATATGAAAAGGTGAACATGTAGAGACTATTGGAAGCTCTGCAACACTCAACTGAAATTTCTGTTGTGAAACGTGCAGCATCCAGGAGTGACAATTATTATCTCACAGTCTGCAACAGGTGTGAAGAGGAGGTGGCATGCTATTGTGCAACAGTCGCTTGTACATTTAATGGAACATTCATAAATGGGTCTCAAAAGAAAAATGTTTTTTTCGATGTTGAAGTAAATAGCAGACACTTGGCATAAATTGAAACTGATGCAAGAAAGTGTGTCTGAAACAGAACAACAGGAATGGATCACAGCAGGTTGTGGGAAAGGTGAAAATGATATTTGGGTTTCAGTAGATAGAAGACCATGGATATCAGATAGTCTACTATCTCCAATGTCAAGAAATGCCCATGGACCGATACACTTAGGAAGGGATGCCAGTGTGAGAACTTTCAAACAGCAGTGGTTTAATCCCAGATTCAGAGCACAAGCAGAAGAATTGTGTCACTGATGTGTGACATGTCCGCAGATAAATGAACACACGTTACACTGAGTCACATAGGAAGATCAGGTGGTCCTTTTAACCAAATGCAGATGGACTTCATCTAAATGTCTATTTTTAATGGCCTGAGGCATGTCCTGGTCATAGTGTGCATTTTCTCAAGATGGGTGGAAGCCTAGCCAATAAGGAGAAATGATAGTCTCACTGTAACAAAGTTACTGTTGAGGGAGCTAGGAACTACGTACAGTATACCAGTTTTTCTACCAGAAGCTTCAGGCATAGTTGAACAAATAAATGCCACCATTAAATCAAGACTGGCAAAAGTTTGTGCATCCATATCACTGAAGTGGCCTTATGGTTTTTACCCTTGTTGTTGATGAGTCTACAAAGTACACCTAACAGAAAAACTGGTTTATCACCCCATGAGATGTTGATGGGCAGAGCAATGTGATTACCTGCAGTTTCCGCGAATGCACTTGTAGACATGAAAGATGACATGGTAATCAATTACTGTAAGGGATTGTCTGATGTGGTATGTTCTGTCTCTCAACAGGTTGAAATTGTCACTGCAAATCCACAACAAGAGCATTGTCAGAACCTTAGTCCTGGAAACTGGGTCCTAATTAGAAAACATGAGAGAAAGTCCTGTCTAGATAATGATCAATATGCTGTCTGCAAACCCCTAATTTTACAGTATTCAATGCTATCTCAATCATTTTCTGTCACCTTTGTGCTGACGGGGAGAGTACAATGACTTGTATTGCACCATAATTTTGAAGATTCTAAAACGCTCACTGGACGTGCTGCCACTGGGTGGGCCCCAGGCACACTTTTTTACCTTTGCTTCTAGGTTCTTGCCACTTTTTGTAAATACAAAGCATATAATGCCTACATAATCATGCCAGAGAATCAGTTTACTTGCTGTTTTATTTATTTAGCTTGATGCTCCATATGGATTATCTTCATTCAAAATTATATTGTTCCCAACCCTTAATTATCATTAAATCCAAATGATAAATGCATCTTCATGACACAATAGCTTTGCTGCCCAATACATTTCGGGTCACGTGACCCGTCTTCAGTGGTCACTGTGTATCAAGCAATGAATAAAGATATTAGAGAACCGAACAATTGTGTCACATGCATATCACCATGACCGGATCATAACCTATGACACTCCTTAACTCTACTTTTAGACTATGTAAAAACCTCTGTGTTTCAAGCCCGAAGGAAGTAATGTATCCATCATGGTAAAAGATTGATACTCCATACATGAGGATGTACATACCTCAAGGAGGTATGTGTGGCACTAAAAAACACCATATATTCCTGATAAAAGCAAGAAGATAATAGCGTATGCAAAATATATTTCTTATCTGGAGCCTGATATAGAACCTTAAGAAACCACTAGCATAGTACAAAGATTTGCAAGAGGAATTTCTATAACAGGTAACTGGTTAAATGAGCATGCAAATGAAGAATATAAGGGAATGAAAGAAAGAGAACATTTGGAAAGAAAAAGGAGGGATACAGAAGAAGATTAAAGTGAATTTTGACATTGACTTGTGAATGGTATTTTTGTGATGGTTCCAAACCATCAGATGGGGGGAAATTGCTAGAGTGTTATTAGAAATAAATACATTAAAAACCATAATCTCTATGAGTGAAATGTATGCCAAACGAACCCTGCATGTTAAACACAAATTGTCTATTCCAAAGCTTGCATGACATTCACTTGACAGAAAATGTTAATGTTGGCAAATTCCTAACAGCTGCCGCTCAGCTGAAATAGCTTTTCTTAACCTCTTTAGTGACCGTTTGCATAACTTTTCATAAGGCAAACTTCCCATGCTAACAAAAAAGTATTCTTCTTCTTTTCTGTTTAACTGCTTCACCTGTAATTGAATTGCTATTTTGTTTAACTAATCTTAAAAAATGTGTTTCTTTATGAATAGGCTTCAAGTGTAAAGATGTGTGAGAGTGGAAATGACAAGATGTATTTGCTCATAAAATGTACATGAATGTTCTGTCTTTCAGAAACCCAATGTAGATGAGACCTTTAGTAGATGTTTCAAAGTTGTTAGAAGTTTGTTAATGTATTTGGTTAGAAATCTCTCTGTTAGAACTTATTTTGATAGATACTATTCTTGTCTTATAGAGTCTTCACGCTCTGATTTGCTGAAAGAAGAATTTCATCTGTTAAGTGTTAAGTGTTAAAACTTTCATAAAATTGCGTTTTGTATAAAAACTGTCCCAGGGAAAGAGAGGGAGGCAGACAAAGTCAATGGCTGTGAGACTGCAGCAGATGCGGGTTTTCTTACTCTTGCTATTGCCATTTTGCATTCTGAGCCAAACAGCCCTTGTGGTTAGACAGACTCTCAGATGCTTGATCCTTTTTGTTATTTTATATTTCATTCTTGATCACTGTCTGACTGAGACCATTCTCCGTTACTGAGCCTTATATGATTACTGAGCAAGAATACACTTCATGAGTTTTTCAGCCAAATATACTTTGCTATTTAGAAATTAGACTAGTGATCAGATTTATGGGAAATGCTTCATGCAATGTTCTGCAGTTTGTATTTGATTTCATAATAAAGAGATTTGAGAACTAATTAAAAATAAAATCCTGTAAAATATTTTAAACTCTTATTGACCCCAGAATCTAAATGTAATTGATAATAGAAGCAATTGAATGTTATAGATGTTCAGCTTCGTCCTTTTTTACTTATCTCAAAGATCTGTAGCCTTATGCCCCTAGAATTGCAGAGATTATTAGTTGATAATTTGTAGGTATCTCTGCACTCCCACTTCAATTTTCTTTCAACAAGAAGCACTTCTGGTGCTCATGTCCTGTTAACTTTGTGCTCTGCAGTCACAGATCTATGGGACCCTGTCTTCATGTGGTGCCCTTGTCTGAAATAAATTCTGCTGCTTTAGGAACACAGGTGTCTCTTTCCTTTTTCACTAAGTAACTAAAACTCTTTTGTTTTAGTAAATGTGTCATTTATTCCTTTAATTATAAATATTGAAATACTTTAGTTATGTTACCTGTGTCCTACATTATTAATATTTCAAATGTGATAAGACGATCACTACATCAATGAATGGGCTGGAGATTTAAGGCACTTACAGTTGAGTCCAAATTGTCAGTAGGACATAATTATTTATTTCAACAAAGTGGCCTGTATTTCTTGCCAGACTAACTATTAAGTCATAGACTTGTAGGAAAGTAATCCTTTCTGTTCTGACCACCCCCATTATTTGACTGATGGTGGTGGTTTCTGACCCCGAAAGTGCCCTGGGCTCTGCTTACCAGACCCCAGACCTGCGCTCTGTATATGGTATATGTAATTAATATAATTCTGATTGGCCAAGACAAACTACCTGTAAGATCCTAATATATGATAACTTATGCAGGTTTAGAGACCCCTATAGACTTTATGCACTCAATTGTGCACTGCTGATGTATCTGGTGCCATTTTCAAGCCAGGGCCACCTTGCAGGCTGGTTTTAAAATATTACTATGCCCAGATTCGACTTTGGAATTAAAAGTACTTCAAAAGTCCAAAATGACCTTTTTATTACATATATGTCACCCCTACGGTCTGCCCTAGGTGCCCCAAGGTTAGGGTGCACTGTCATGAAAAGCACGGACAAAATAAAAGATGTTTATATGCCTTGGTAGGGGAAAATAGCCCAAGTTGTTTTTCCCATTGTAGTGCTGCTAGCACTATAGGCTAACATGAGAAAGCCTTATTAAACTTTAAGTTATAATTATTGTAATTTTAATTTATTAAACTTTAATTATAATTTAGTTACAATAAATCCATCAACTTGCCAAGGTCTGATGTATTGTAACTATTGAAGGAAAGTAGTTTAAGAACGTACTAATCTGAAGTAACCTAAAGCAGCCCTGTAGAAACCTGTTCTGTTTGGTCAGCCTTTTACAGCCTGAGCCAAGCTGCTCCCTGATAGGTGTGAAGATGCCTGGGGCTGAAACAATGCCACCAGGTGGTGGGAGGTGATCTGTTTCATGGGGAAGCCAGCAGAGGAAGGGGGCTTGGAAGAATAGCTGAACTTCAAAGGCAGAGGAGTAAAGGCCACAGAATCCAGGCCAGTGCTCACTTCCTTGATCCCCCGCCAGATTGAAGCCCCCCTAATTAGATGAGGAGAGGGGTGGGAAGGGGAGTGTATTGACAGAACTTCTCCATTTTGATTTTTGGAGAAAAGTGCATTCTGGGTCACAAATATGCCACACTTCGCAGGATGTGGTAATAGCAGAGGGAGGCCACTTTACCCATATTAGTTGTTGTGTCCTCCCCTTACAACCCAGAAAGGAGGATAAATATGGTGGAGCTGCAGGAGCTCTACAGAACCCTGCTGGAAAAATCTAGAGAAGAAGGGCCACGCTGCTGGACCCTTGGCCAGCACCTCAGAAGGCTTGCACTCAGAATGACTGCACCTGATGCACTCACAAGGCTCCACACAAGAAAGGAATATGCCTGTCTTTAAGGATAAGTTGTCACGTAGACTTCTGGATTTGGGTGGCAGCACCACCAAGCGTGGGGGACTTAGATCCTGCACCGTGTGACAGCTGCTGGCCTAACCCTCTCGGCCAGCTAGCAGCACCTCACAAGTACCCAAGAGTAAAAGGTGATTTGTGGCAGCCCTTTGCATGACATCCGGATTTCTCAGGGAAATCATGGTGGAACAGATCTTACCCCTTTCTCTCAGTCACATCGATCTCACACATACAGAGGCAAAACAGAAGCAGAACGAGGTTCAATGCATTTTATTGAATCAACTGCATTTTATGTAAAAAGGCATGTATTGCGATTATAAGGTTGATAAAACAATAAAAGCAAGGCAGTGACAAGGGAAGTGAAACATAGGAAAATCACCATACTGTCACAGAAATGGTTCTAGAATCCCAGCCTGCACTACTAAGGATCTATGAAAGAGCATGGCAGTGTAAGCCCTAATCTGTCAGGCCTCCTGGGAAACCCCATCCCCCAAACCTATGATTGTACGTAAAGAAGAGGATGTAGGTCTACTGCGAATCCTTACTTATGGAGGGAGAGACTGCATCTGGTCTCAGGAGAAACTGCAAAGACGAAGTGCAGTGTACGATGGCAACTAGTTTGAATTCCCCTCTATAGTGTAGGGAGCAGTGAGGTGTTTTATAATTAAACATCTGGTGTTCTGCGAAATCTGTTTATGGGAGTGGGAACATGATGAACGCTTTGTGCCGGCAATAACTCGTAAATAATAATGTTCAGCCTTGAGTGAAAAGCAGAATACAGAATAAAAATGTTGTGCAGATAAAGGTATAACATAATTCTGTGTGACAGGGCAAGTTAATAACATAATTAAAACATCTCCACTGAAGGAAGGCTTTTGCTAAAATATTATAAGGATAACAATCCATGTCTAGGAGTGAAAAGGCATAAGCTGCAGGCCTACGCTAAAATATTGTGACTGTATTGTAGCTGAAGTAACGTCACAACACCCTCCCCATTGTCAGTTCAAATTGTAGAGGTCCCTAACAAAACCTAAAGCAAAAAACTGCCATTTCTACATCTATAACCTTAAAATAAAGACTAAAATGTATACAATGAAATGCTCAAGTTGGCATTCAAACAGAAAAAAAGTGGGTCAGATTAAAACTTGTCAGTTTAGAATTTAAAGACGTAACAATCAAATAGGCCCATGTCAATAGGTCAGCAATAATCATGGTCCTTTAGAAAATCACCAATTTCATCAATTTCAATATAATTAAGAAAAGGCTCCACTTTGGGAGATGTTAATGCAACCAATTTGTTGGCAAGGAAGGTGTGAGAGCACTCATGTTCCATTGCCTTAGCTCCATCTGAGGTAGCAGCATCCCATGCAGTGCCAGGTGTTGTAGCACCAAGAACCACTTGGTCCTCAAAGGCCGACTCAAAGGAAGCTTCCCGCAGCAAATGCAATCTCAATGTGCTTGGCCGGTAATGAGTCCTCAGCGACAACATCAACAGATCAGCATTCAAAGAAGGTATGCACTGTGTAGCAAGACATACTTCTGGTCCATAGTTGAAAGAGTACCCCAAGCAGTAAAGAATAGGCTGCACACAGTTCAAAACTGGTCTGAATGGCAGAGGTCAGTTGCACTCCAGCTCTTCCAGGAGTTGTGCTCCAACGTTCTCCAACACAGTTGAGCTGGTGGAAGCACCATCAGTCCTCCTTGTCGAGAAGGGGCAACCATTGCAAAGAAAAAATAGTAACAGCAAAATGCCACCAATTAATGCCAAAGTAATAGTTAATCCTCAAAAACAGTAAAAAAATAAGGTGTATGACTGAAGGTATGATGCTAAATATAGAGGAAAAGGTGCTGACAAAACTGGAACTAACAGCTTTAAAGAAACATACAATCCCAGCTGTGTTTGAGGTGTTTAAAATTCACCCAATTAATTCACCGAAGTGTTTTGGAAAGTTAGTATTTAAGAAGGACTATACCTCTGCAGATGGCCTCGCCACTTGGAGAGCATAGATCTCGCAGGCAGATGTAAGCACCACAAGCTTTCAGTCAGCTTAGCTTGTCAAAGTTTACATTTGAAGTAGAAATATGAGGCCATATCTCTGCTGCTTTCCTCCATTGCATTGGAGGTAAAAGCACGTTACTCTAACTTGTGGGAGACCAAAACGGCATAGGCAATAACAATTCACATTCCAAAACAGTTCTCTTTGTTCAAAACCACATAGCTCCCATTCAAGAGCACCTAGAATGATGGACGAGTCAGAGGGACAGGAAATACCTTCGGATAACAGGCTAAATTTGCTACTAAAGCATTACATGCTCCTTGTAAGGACAACTGTTTACAAATCATCGGATGGCTCACAGAAGTTTCCCACTTACTTCCCCTAAGAAAGACCTCTTTCATGCCATTAAAAAAATTGTACGAGAAGGGCAGCTCCCGCACCTCATGCATGAATCTATCTCCTAGTCTTTCATATCTGCCTACAGGCACGTGTTTCAAGCACCAGGTGAACTGAAGTGTGGAAATAGTCAGAATAATAACCCCATGAATTAACCAGACAGCAGATGGTATTTCCGCCACAGTAAAAAGCAACTTTTCCAACTTTTTAGTGCTAAGCATGGCATAAGTCACTACTTTCTTACATTAAATTAAGCATGGCAAACAGGTCTTTCGAACTAACATATTGGTATGGTACGCAACCACTTTTTAGGACATGTAGCTTCCAACCTAACTGCATAATGGACCTTAGTTGACTTTGTCCAAGTTGTAACATGCCATTTTGTATAATGTCGATCTCAGAAGAAAATATGTTGTTAAGCATGTATGTGAAGTTTGACAAGGTATTTATTCCATTATCTACAACGGCTAATGCTTTCTGTAAGTTTTCCTGATCTATTTGCCCTAACTGGTCTGCGGCTAATATTTAGGAACGTTTCTAAATGTAATTATAAATTGCATGTAGGAAGTGCTTTTTTGTTGGTATCTGGGGCCCAACAGGATATCATGTAGATCTGTATCTTCCAATAGAAGACTGAGGTTTTCTTTTACGGCTGTTAGGGAGGAAAATTTCCGCCACTGGTGGCATAATTTTCCTACGCTTTATGTGGCGACTGTATCAGAGTGTTGTGATGATATACAACAAGGATCAGGGTGGCTCGCTCTAAAACCCCCTGTGGAGTTTACAAATTGTGCGTGACACCCATTTGTGTCTGATGACTAAAATAAACACCTGTCAGGATCTGAAAGTGTTGTGTTAAATGTTTCTTCATGGACCCAAACATTGAGCTGTTCTTCAGTGACATTAATTGTTTTCTGCCAATTATTAAATTTAGCTGGTGAGGGAATACTGGACGCATTAATTTTCTTAATTTTTTGCCAAGCTTAGACAACTAGTTTGCTGTATAGTGTAATTTAGAAAAATAATATGCTACAGAATAAGGCATCTCTAATCAAAGCTTACCTTCCCTGTCTTTGCCAAAATTAAATCTTTTTAAGTCAATCAACTTTCACCAATATTCATAGCTTTCTATTGCCAACTGGGAGACAAAGGAATCCGAATAAATCAATCTGGTATCTGTATCTGTTAACAAAATACTTTGCAGTTTCATAGTAGCTCATTTGAAATAAGACTCAGCATGTGTTACATCATGCCCAGTAAAATATGCAAATTTTTCCATATATGTTTTAGAATACCACACTTGTGTGGTTAGACAATATTCCCATTGTGTGTAATTATAAACATTTCTCAGCAGGCTATCTTTATTTATGAAATGATGTATGTAATGATTGTAACAGAACATATTGCCATAATTGAGGTTGTTTGATAAACATCTTGACTTTCAAATATAGTATAATATTCAAGATCATAAAGCATAGAATCAACTGTTTTTGCATCCCAATCACCTGAAACTACTCCTGGTTCTTAATTGAAACTTTAAACACATATGGTATTTGAAGGATCCCCATCGGCCCAACAACATCAAAAGATACTCTATCCCAAACAATCCCATCAAGAATCGGTATAGCTGAAGTGCTCACTAGGGACAGGTCTCTCCGGACCTTATGGGAAGGCAAGTGTGGTTTTAGGACATCATCCACCAGTTCAACAGCAGAGCGTTCAGGAAGATAATGACCATGTATCAGCAAAACGAAAACAATGACAAACCCAATCCATCGAAAAAAGGCAAGCACAGTTAATAGGACCCACAGGTAGTTCCATGGATGAACCAGATAGTTCGTTTTAAGGTAAGGGAATAGCTTACGTGCTCTTGATACAGGTACTGCAGAAGACTTAGAAGAACAAGTAAAAGAATAATTGATGTCAACAGAAAATCCAGAAGAAGTTTGTGCAAATACTTTAGCTGATTTTGTAAAGGTATAACTGACAGATTTGTCCCTTTGTGGTTCATTGTAAACTACTCCATCTGTTTGTGTTGAATTGAATAAGACTGTTCACAAGTGTGGAAGGTTATTGTCACAGAAGAAGCTACTGGTACTAATGAAAGATAATTTTCCACCCTCCTCAAGCTCAGGGAAGTGTCAGGATTGTTGGTTAAAACTTGTAGAGGTACATCCTGGTTGGAAGTGAGAGGGGTTCAGGAACTACCCAGGAGTCCTCTAGGTCTGCTTTGTAAGACCGGCCACATGGAGTAGCTTGACACTGTTGATGGAGACAAAGAGGTTTCCTTTAGAGCCAGGCAGTGGTGGTAAAATGACAGTTCTGGTACCGTGTCTTCCCAGGACTGGAACCAGTGCTCTATATGAAGGGCTGAATTCTATTTCACAGCAATTTTTTCTTGCACCAGATTCACAACTTTTAGAATCCAACCAGTCAGTGTTATTGGTGCATCCCTTGTTCCCAAGTTGGGAGCACATGTGGATGAATTTTCATCACAGAACTGCTGTAATTCCTGCAAGACAGTGGCACATTCATTCATGTCAAAAGGTGTGTCTGCCACCACCTCACCAGAGCCATCACGTACCGGGGCATACACAGGTATGCCAAACAGAACCTTGTATGGGGTGCGCCCTCCCAAGGACCTTCTATGCAGATTTGTTAAGTGCTCTCTGGACTCCATATAGGTGGTTAAGCCAGCTACGACCTGTACCTAATTCTCTTGCTGTTAAGGATTGCTTTAAGTCTTGTTTTTTTCTCTTCACTATACTGTTACCCTCTGGATGATAGGGATACGAATGATGCAGTTGGAACCCAAACATCACCATGGTTTCCCTTAATACCCTGAAGGCAAAAGGAGAGCACTTTGTCTAAATAAACTGCCACAACTGCATATGTCCCAATAAAGACGTGCGAATCTTTAACAACAGTTCGAGTGTAAGCTGGTTGTTGTGGCCATACCCATAGGAACCTGGAGCAAGAGTCAACAGCGACTAAGATGTATTTGTATGCACAATCAGGTGTCAAGGGACCAGAATGTTCCAGGTACACACATTGTAGTCTTTTGTTGGAATTTGGAGGGGTGTCTGTGGTGGGTGCTTGATGGCAGATTCTTTCATTTGTTGACAGATGTCAAACAAAGGACATACTGTTTGGTCTGTTTATATAGACCAGGCCACCAGTAACATTTTTGCAATAAGGAAAAAGTAGCCACCACACCTTCATGGGCAGAAGCAACTCCCTCATGCACTGCTTTTATCATCTCTGGTCTCTGATCCTGGTCGGGATCACACAATCACCCAACCCTGTTATTGTTACAAACGCAATGTTCTGTGCACTTATGTGGTAGGAATATTTGGCAGGATATGCCTTTGGTAAGGGGTTGCTGTCGCTGAGACTTTCACAGCAGCCAGTGTTTCATCATCCAACCTCGTTCTGGAATGAGTAATCGAAGCAACAGAAGCTGTGGCTACTGCTGATTTGGATGCTGCCCCAGCCCCATTGTATGAACTACATGGGCATTTCTTTCAGATCTGCTACTTTCACCCACAATAATATGTGTTTCATGGTGTTCCCTTTTGAATCACTGAACCCATTTTGGTGCCAGTAATGCAGATAATCATTAAGGAACAGGACACAATAGTACAAATCACACACTATTAATGTTAACTGTTCTGCATCCGTGCATTCCAGTCCATATACCAGAGCTTTAAGATCTGCCAATTGTGCAGTGCAGTCACCTAAGGTCTGCGTGTAAGTGTTCTGTGGCAGGAATTCACCATCCTTCATGACACCACTCACAACCACATAGGCTGTGGAGTACTGTTGATTTGTGCCTACCGCCACTTGTGCTGAGCCATCAGTATAAATTAATGTTTGATACTGATCAAGAGGCAAGATATTTGTTAGTACAGGATATTAAAGCTCATATTGAAGGCATTCTTGAGTCTTGAGTTTTGGGACAAAACATAATCTATCCTATCAGTGGCAGTCAGAGATGTTGCCAATTTGATCCAAAGTGGATGTAGTGCTTTAGCGTTTGGGATGCTGGCTTTTGTAACAGCCTTGTGGGTGGTATGGGGGTTATGACAATAATGCATTCCCCATGGGCCAGAAGTCTCTCCTTTATGACAGCCATCTGAACGGCGGTCAGAATCTTATCTGTGGGAGCAAAGCGTTGTTCAGCTGTGGATCACAGGTGTGATTTGTATGCTATAGGTATGGTATCACTTTCATTGAAGTTACATAGGTGAATCCGAAGGCACCGGCAATTTATAGCCTATTTCAGCAAATCCCAAAACATTGTGGGATTAAATGTTCCAAGAGATCATCATCCATAAAGTAACGCCTCAGGGTCAATGTCTTGTAGAATGAATGTTGCAAGTGCTGAGAACAGTCCAGGACTGTTCCTATACCCCTGTGGGAGCCTACAAACTTTTCTTTGCAAGCCTAATGCACTATATGCTGTTAAATCCCTGCTTTCAAGTGTCTATTTTGGCAGAAGAACCCATTGGAGACATCCAGGGTTATTTGTATTTTTTGTGCACTAAATTGTTAATCAATGCTGTGCTGCATAGATTTTGGATAGCAAATGTGCATGTATGACTACTTAAATGTCTGTAATCTAAGACTATTCTATAAGAATGGTCCAGTTTAGCTGGAGTTAAAAAGGGGTTGTTCATTGGTGAGACGCAGGGCTCAATAATACTCTGGTATGCAAGTTGTGTATTTCTCTCACTGGTGCTTTAGCCTCACGTTTAATGGGACATTGAGGTTGAGGCTGCAGTTGTGATCTAATAGGTATTATGTGGTATGCAGAGTCTCTTTCCCACCCGATACGATTGCGGTACAGTGCAGGGTCTTGTATCAATGCCAAATATACTGCAAAAGTTTCCCCTAATTACCTAGGAATGAGAGGTGAGAAAGAAGGCATAACAACCTCTTTCCTGACTGGATTGCGGACAAATTCTGGTGGCCAATCCTGTTCTTCTAATAGGATATTATAGCACAGTGTAAAATTCTCCCAACATAATACTTTAGTTGCAAGCTCAATGTTTCCTTCGAGTTGCAATTTCAATTTGTAACGTCTGTCATGTGGGGAGATGCGCATGTCTGCTGTTTCAACTTCTGTCGCATCCATAAGCCCTTTAAGATTCTGGTGAACTAATGTGACCTCTGCTGCACTGTCTAGCACAGTTAGTGCTTCATTAAAGCTTTCAATATGTGTGGCATTTCAGGCTGAAATAGTTGCCACTTTTTTCTTTTTAATCTGAGCTTTCTGTTGGGGAGGTTTCTCTTCTTTTTTAACTGAAGTATTAGCCGAGCGTTGTGAATCTTTTCTTGGTTTCAAATGCTGGTTTCGTTGTTCAGAAGACCCACCTCTCTCACTTAATTTACAGTGAGTCCTGAAAGGAACGAGATTGGTGTGTATCAGTATATTGATATCTATTTTCAGTTTTCAAATTATCTCTATTTCTGAAGTTGTATTGTTTCTCCAAGGTCTCCAGAATCAGAGATTCTCCTCTCTGTTTTGCATTATCTTTATTTTGTTTTTGTTTATCCCAGCCTTTTTTACAACCCTCCGTTGCTTCCTTCATAGAATCCTTAGTGAATTTACTTCTTAGTTGTGGTGTACTCGGTTAGGCTCCCAAACTGTCCCGACCTACACTAGAATAGGTCTCAGTGAAAATCTTTTGCAGCTCGCACTCCTGACAGGAATATCATGGAGCTGCATGCAGACTGTCAAAGCTATTTCTTCCCCTTTAGGGTTACTTAATATTATTGAGGATACTGTGGTAAAGTTGCCTTTTAATTGAATCCCCAAGTATAGGGCTGGGGAAGTCCGTATTAATCTTAAATTTATTTCAACACTTCCGGAAGATTAGTAAATGTAAGTTTACCCTGTACAGTAGTATAAAGTGCAGCAAAAGACTGCACCCCATGACGTGAAGTTGTTCACCAACGGTACCATTTGAATGTCAAGCACATTGTGAGAATTCTATGTTAATACTAGAGTCCCATATGGGGAAACATTGCTTCCAAAGCACTTATTGTTTGAGCTAACCAAACACAAGTTTCTTCAGATTTGGATGTTACCTTACACACGATTGGATGCACTGTCACAGGATTGATGCCTCCCGTGACTATATGTGGTTGAGCTGGAGCAGCCCTTATTGGGCAGTATTTAATTTTTGCATCACAAACTGTATTAGGTGTCAAAATACTTGTACTAAATCATAGTATAAGTGGCACACTTCCGCTACCACCATCGTGTTAGCAGTTGGGTGTGGTGTATATGTGGCCAGCTGTGGCCATGTAGGAATTTCATTACTTAAAGGACCTAGTCTAACATTTTGTGCAATGTGTGGTAGGGTGCCATCAAGCCAATTTTGGTGTACTTGATAAGATAGAGGTATTTCTAAATATGCATATGGTCTATATTGTGCGGGTGCATTAGCAGGAGCGCAGTGATAAAATGCATGTGTGTTCCCCTCCACTGCTGGAAAGGTGACCCAAGAATAAACATAATCAGTTCTATATGCTAGATTTGCCTCATCTGCAAATGTAACTGCTCCTCCCTCCTCCATGAGGCCATTATTTATTAAATGAGCTTTGAGGGCGAGCCTCATGTTTGCTACAATTACAACCCATTGGGGTTCCCCCATATTTCAGTATTGTACAGTTCAGAGATAGGGACACTAACTGGGGATTTAATCTTTTTAAAGGTTCAAGCTTAAACAATCTACAGTCAGAATAGGTACTGTCTATCTTAGCTGAGGAGGATACCCTAATACCACGGACATCTCTATATAAGGTAATTAGGGCGTCTTCAGCAGGTAGTGAGTCAGAGATACTTGGGAGATCCGTAATTCAGTGCTTACCAACATTGGAAGGTGCAATGTCATGTAGGCTCTCGTTATAGTAACGGCGGGGGACTGAGTCTGATCCTGTGCTGTGTGACAGCTGCCCACCGAACTGGTCAGCTAGTAGGACCTCACAAGTACCCAAGAGTGAAAGGTGATTTGTGACAGCCCTTTGAAACCCTTTGTAACCTTTACATTGTGCCTGCGCCAGGCATAATGTATGTAAAGGGGGGCATTCCCCCGTTAAGGGGGTGCCAAAAAAATGGTGCCAGGAAATCTAAAAATTTCCATGCACCATTTTTTCAGCACTTTTTATGCCTGCTCAGAGCAGGTGTCAAAAGGAGGCTTCCATTGCTTACAATGAGCCTGTGGGTGCTTTGCAGGATCAGCATCTGAATTTTTGATGCTAATCCTGCAAAGCGCCACACTAACATCAAAAATTCTGATGCTAGTCATCTAATTACCACCATGGTGCGCCATATTTTAAATACGGCACACAGATGGTGGCCTTAAGGGGGCACTAAGGGGCGTAAGAAAAGTGCACTTTTGTTAAATATGCCCCCTGGTGTTCTGGGAAAACTGCCCTGACTTGACAACACGTATAATTCCGTGTATGTGTGTTGGGTGCAGGATCACTGCTTTGTGCCGGCAATAACTTGTAACTTATCATGCTCAGCCTTGAATGAAGCACTGACTAAAAATGTAGCACAGGCAAACAAATAAAGCAATTCTGTCCAAAAAGACAAGCTGATGACATAATAAAAACATCTCCACTAAAAGGCTTTTGCCAAAATAATAAAAAAATAAAAATGCATGTCTTGGAGTGAATGGGAACAAGCTGCAGGCCTAGGCTAGAAAAACGTGGCTGTATAATAGCTAAAGTAACCTCATGACAAAGGAGTGGGAACCCTGTATAGCAACAGGTAGAAAAATGATGGAAGAAGCCACCTGCAACATCCATTGAAAGGAATACTCCAGCTGACCATCTTCAACTAGTTTTCCCTGGACTGTCCAGGTGCATTCCGGGAGATTGAGTTCCAGACCCCAGGAGACAAAGCAGAGCTTCTGAACCCCTGGCTGGTGCTACTGGACACTTTCGTAGACCTCAAGAAACCTCCAGAAGAAGATCTGAGAGTTGTGGAACGTTTTGGTGAAAAGCTCCAGAAGAAGACTGGCATCGACGTTGAGAGTGAGAGAGTGAAGCCGGCAATGTTGAATCACTGGTTTGTCCCGCTGAAAGCTCCAGAGCTCTTCGCCATCAAAGCAGAGGACAAAGACCTCTAAGACTGACTGAGGCATCAGACTGCCATTGTCAAAGCAAACTTCCGATTCGAGGAGCCGCTCGTTAGACGTCGAGCAGCAAGTGCTCCAAAAAAGTGACTAAGTCCGAGGGTGATTTATTGATCACGACCTACGCTTAATGTATCCGACCGCGCTCCAATGTGGTCAGCCTAAAACTTTGACTTTGTCCCTGTCCAGTGTGACCTTATAACCGTGGATGGTGCTTTCTGCTTTCTGGCCCTAGAACACTTTTCAATGTAAACTTTAAAAATATTCTCTATGTTTATAAACATATTGCACTGTGTCTTTTACTTATTTACTGTTTGGGTGGTATTAATTGCTCTACACTTACCTGTCTCCAAAGTCGGGCCAAGCTACCCAGGGTTGAGTAAGGTGTAATTTATTGAAACTTGACTGGACCTCATTAGTGAGTGTGGTATTATTACTAGCTGAAGGTGCATATCTCCACCTTCTAATAATCTACTTTCTGACACTTGCAGTTTTACTTTTCCAATTAGGGGTGTGGGCCAAACGGTTCCAGCATGCCAGGCATTGTGGGCAAAACATGCCTTTATTTTACCTGAGCCAAGAACAATTGACTTTGCCATTGTTTGGTATTTCTGGTGTTACATACAGGTGCACGTGGGCAGCTGAATATCAAATAAATTCCCTGAATGAAATTGTGTCCTGCTTTTTTATGCTTTATTGACTAGTTGACAATATAAAATATAATTAAATAAAACAATTTAACTGATAAAATCTGTTAGCTGAATTAACAGAATGAGACAGTGAACAGAAGGATGTTTAAATGTTCTAGTTTATGGTAAATGTATCTAGTCTAAATATTGACTCTCTTGATGGACTCCATACCAGGGTGTAGAGGGTTGGGCACAAAAACCTTCTTCTTGAGGGCAATCTTGAATACCTTTTCTGCTAGCTCTCTGTAAAGAGGAACAGAGGTTAAGATAATTTCTTCTATCATGACCCAGTCACTGAGGTTTTTAGGAACAATTATATTTTTTCTAACCTAGGAGGAAGAAAGGAAAATTGGTCCCCGACATCTGCATGAAATCACTGGATATGAGTGGTCCAACATCACTTGCTGGGATGCCCTAGGACCATGTCACCCCCCATATACTACCTTTATGATAGTTATTGTTCTCGATTTCAAAACACAGGGGATAATGGTGTCTCTCTCTACTCGTGGTGAAATGTTTTTCAGTAAAGGTTGCCAAGAACCGGATTCTTCCTCCATCCAAATGTATTTTTAAAACTTGTCCTTAGGCTTGTTCAATCACCTTTACTTTTACTGTTCTTTGTCACATCTCTGCACATATTTTACAGGTGGCTTAACAGCACAGCTGTGTCTAGCCTTTATGTGACCAACAGACAAAGAGCTTCAGGAAGCAGTACTCCTATTTAACTTTGGCTCTTCCTTCATGTTGATATCACTAACAACAGCATTTGATTGGGCAGGAGAAGTTTCCTGTTGAAGAAAGATTGATCGTATTACTCATAATGCCATGTTGGAAAGCTTATACTGAAGCAATACAATAGGCCTGGAATGACAAAGATGCCATTTATCAGGTTCTATAGGTCATCTCTTTTACTACCAAAAGTTACAACAGTCAATAACCCTGACTTCTACATTGTGAATAGGCCTGTCAGGTTGGTTTGTTATTACAATGTGGTAAAGCCTGGAGACAATTACTTTATTACATGGAATTTTACTGTATTAGGCAGTGATTTTGGTGTTGATTACATTTTCAGATAAACCATTATGGTAGATCATTTCCACCATGAGAATCCCTGTTATGCCAATTTAGGAGGGTGCATATATTGTTTTTTGCCAACTGCAATTTTGTATATATTCATAATTATATGACTATGCAAATGGTTGCCTTATGAGAAAGCTTATGTTCCACTCAATACCCCTGACTTAGATATGGTAACAAGCCAATGGTGTCATTTTCAGATGTCATACATCTCGTTTGTTTATTATGAAACATTACTATAAATGCAATAGGGCTGACTTATAAAATAAAATACGTCAAAACCAATATGATTTTAAGGGTGGACTATTATTACCCTGTGATAAATTTTGGGCAGAAAAGGAATTATGTTACACAGAATCTCACTCTACTAGAGTAAGCATGAGTTCTGTTCTTGGCCACCCGGATAAACTCTTAGTGTAAAGGAACGTGATAATGATAATCCTTGTAAATATTTGTAATTTATTGTATGTGTGCCTGGTGGTTGCCCTACAGCAAACTTCATGCTCAGTACAGTTTGGTAATACAGTAAGCAAAGCTTATGCTCAGTGCAGTAGGGTAAAAGGCCATTGATAGTCCTGATTGATTAATTGGAAAACGTCATCTCAGATCTGTAGGAAATTGGGTTACTGATTGAGGGGGTGAAACTCTACTCAAGCAGCAACCACACTTCTTGTCAGGGCGAAGTCACAAACAACCAGCATTTAACCTGTGTTTAACCATATGGTAGGCTGGCACTAAAGCATTCAGGTTTAACTTATAAGCAATGCATAAAATATGTCTGCAGCAATTCAAACAGTAATAATACAAGGATTGTGTCTAAATTGTAATTTTAAATCCTCTTTAGTCGGTAAAGTCACATTGGAAAATACTACTTTAAGAAAGTTGGCATTTTCTGTCTAAACCAGATGTGCCTTTCTGCCAGTGTCCAGGGTCACACAGCTGTTAATGGCTTTCCTGCGGTATGATGTGTATTGCTTCCAGACAAGTGAAAAAGGGCCCTTGGAGTATGGAAGGGTGTTCCTTTTCATGAACAGGATGTCCTTGAGGGGTGTCGGTTTGGGGAGATTCCGACTTTCCTTAGCATCAAAACATGCACACCATGCTTGACTTCTAAAGATACCTGGGCCCATATTTATGAAATATTTGTGCCACCTTAGCATATTTTTTTTTACGCTAAATCGGCACAAACATAAATTTACATTTTGACACTAGACCCGTCTAGCATCAAAATGTGGGAGTTAGCGTCATTTTAAGGGAGTGCCAAACCACCTTGCATCTCATTGCAACAATGAGATGCAAAGGTAGGCGTTCCCTTCTAAATAATTACGCTAGCCCTCTAGCGCCATATTTACCTAACAACGCAAAAACCATGCAAACCAAGGAAGCGGACTTCAAAAATGGTGCAAAGTCCAGTTAGCATCAAATTTTAATGCCTGGCCAGAGCAGGCGTTAAAAAGATGCCCACACACCGCCTCTTATGGAAACACACAGAAGGAGCTTTGGAAACCTCCATGACAACATGGAAGTGTTACTGCTCCAGCTTAGCACACTCCACAGACGTCAGCGAAGACAGCAGAACCCACCACCACCATCACCATCGCAGCAACCCCAAACACCAGCACAGCAGCCACAAAGGCAGTGCAGAAGGAGGGAGAGGAGAGGATATTAAGAAAGTGCACAACCACCCTTGGACTGAGGGAACAAGATGTGATCCGGATGCACAAACTGAACCGGGAGTCCATTGTACACCTGCTGCACCATATTGTGTCACACATCGCAGCAAGGGTGCAAACTCCCAGTAAAATTCCACCCATGACCAAACTCCTCACTGTCCTCCATATGCTGGCGTCTGGATCATTTCAGATAACGGGTGCACAAGTGGCTGGTATCTCCCAGCCATCCTTCCCTGTCTTTCTATCTAAGGCCCTGTATGCTCTCATACGCCTCACACCCCACCACATCTGCTTCCTAACCTCCCAGCATCTGCAGCAGGAGACCAAGCAAGGTTTCTATCAAATTGATGGATTTTTGCATGTGCTGGGTGCAATGGACTGCACCCATGTGCAACTGTGCCACTTGCAGCAACAGAACACCTATATAGGAACTGCAAGCACACACATTCTATCAATGTGCAGGCCATCGTGGACCACTGAGGGCTCTTCACCAACATCCTTGCTAAATATCCCGGCAGCGCATATGATGCACACAAATTTCAACATTGCACCGTCAACGAGCGGTTCCTGGATGGTCAATATGGCAATATTCTACTCATAGGCAAGCCACCATACCAATCATAGCACACAACACATCAACCATCTAGGACAAACAAGACAAACACCACACTAAATGCACATGGGCAGGGCTACATAGATGTACAGGCAGCAACACATATGTAACATGCCACACTACACTGCATAAATTGCACTTCACAAACACATACACCCTCATGTGCATGACGCAGTCACACCCTGACTTGCACACCACGTGTGGACAGGTTGAGTCAAGTCCCCTTTGCATACAGAAGCTGCTCACAAACCACTACAAGTGTCCATAGGTTGACAACTAAATACATATCACACACACACATTACACCAAACAAAAAAGGGCCCAGGCATGTCAATGACATAGGCCATGGTCATTTTGAGAAAGTCACACATAGGCACAGTCCCACGTAAATCATGGTGTGCAAGCTTCTGGCAGAACCTAAATCAAATGCCCCACAAGTGGTGCTGTAACCAACTACATATCATCTACCTGACATACCTGTAGTGTGAACATACACCTGTCTGCTGGATTGTGTTGCACACATACATATAGACAATTATCTGCCATTGAAGACCATGGGGCAGAATCATGAGAAATGGGGCACCACCTACTCCAGTGCCACCTCACACCCGTAGTGCCCCCAATACCACCATATCTGTTCCGTATATCAGAAACGGTCCACCATGGTGCAGAGTTTGTGAAAAAACTGTAACAATCATGGATGCCATTGTAGGACTTGGTAGGAGTATAGAGGTCATACCTGACCTTACATGCACCATATTAAGAGACTCATATGAAAAATAACTCTGCCTCCTCCCAAAGCCTTCACTGTGCATGTGTGGAAAGTGTCTGTGAGAAATCATGTATTAGAAGCTAATGTGTGATATACACCCTCATATACTTGATGGCTGTCACAAGCACCATCTGACACAAAGGGTCATAGAGTGTCACACTGCATGAGTAGTGCCACATGGTAACATGGACGGCACAGTCTGGCATTGTAGGGCAACTATGGTATCTCAACATCTGCCACCATTGTGGTGCAAGGAGGAGGTAGGTTCCATCTAACAATAGAACACTGCTTTAGATGTGGACCACACAACACATTTTCCTAAATTATAACCATCATTTTGGGATCAAGATTTAAATTCCCAGGCCCTTGAGACACTTCCCAAGATTTTCATGTCCATCAACTCAGTCCAATGAAACCATTTCATAAGAACAGGAACATACACTATAGCACAAGCAAGTCTGTGTCACCACTCCAACTAAAACTAACAACTGCCATGGTATGTTCCAAACCACTATCAAGCTTTACCAACACATCTTCTCTCTTTCCTTTGCAGCTGATCAAGGGTACGGCATACAGCTGTGGGTGATGACTCCATTTGCCTACCCCACGATGGTGGAAGAGTGGACCTACAATGAGGGGCAGAGGAAAACACGCAATCTGGTGGAGAGGACATTTGGGCACCTGAAATCAAGGTTCAGGTGCTTGCCCTTCACAGGAGGAAGCCTCTTGTATGCTCCACCACTCGTTTGCAAAGTATTTCTGGCATGTGCAATCCTCCATGTTAGAAATCCGGTCTTTGGTTAGCATTCAGGTTACCCCTTGTCCAAGCAAGGACCCTCCCTCTAGTCAGGATAAAGGAGAATCACCCTCAGCTAACCCCTGCTCACCCTCTTGGTAGCTTGGCACAAGCAGGTAGGCCTAACTTTAGGAGCACATTGTGAAGTATGTATACCAACACAAACAGTAACTCAGTGAAAACACTACAAAACAACACAAAAAATAGGTAATATTAATCTAAACAAAACAAGACCAAAATGACATACATCCAACATACACAAGTCAAGATATGAATTTTTAAAAAGAATAAGGTGGTCATTACAACCCTGGCGGTCGGTGTTAAAGCGGCGGTAAGACCGCCAACAGGCCGGCGGAAAAAACTGATCAATCCTGGGGAGTGCAAAGTCTCTACAGTGGGTGGGTTGCCCACTGTTCAATCCTGGGTAGTGCAAAGCCACAGTCTCACAAGTCTCTACAGTGGGTGGTTTGCCCACTGTTCAATCCTGGGGAGTGCAAAGCCACAGTCTCACAAGTCTCTACAGTGGGTGGTTTGCCCACTGTTCGATCCTGGGGAGTGCAAAGCCACAGTCTCTCAAGTGGATGACAGTCTCCACTGGTTCTGGAGGGGGCTTTGTGCCCAGAGTGCTTCATCCTGCTAAGGACAGAGGTAGTGGATGACAGTCTCCACTGGTTCTGGAGGGGGCTTTGTGCCCAGAGTGCTTCATCCTGCCAAGGACAGAGGTAGTGGATGACAGTCTCCACTGGTTCTGGAGGGGGCTTTGTGCCCAGAGTGCTTCATCCTGCCAAGGACAGAGGTAGTGGATGACAGTCTCCACTGGTTCTGGAGGGGGCTTTGTGCCCAGAGTGCTTCATCCTGCTAATGACAGAGGTAGTGGATGACAGTCTCCACTGGTTCTGGAGGGGGCTTTGTGCCCAGAGTGCATCATTCGCCCCGTGACGGACTCAGTTATGTCAGTGCCCTTGCCACTCATGGGCCAGCGGTGCTTGAGACAGCAGTGCCCTGTACAGCGGTGCTTGAGACTGTGGTGCCCTGTTCAGAGGTGCTTGAGACGGCAGTGCCGTGTTCAGCGGTGCTTGACACAGCGGTACACTGTGGAGCGGTGCTTGAGATGGCAGTGCCCTGTTCAGCGGTGCTTGAGATGGCGGTGCCCTGTTGAGACGGCGGTGCCCTGTTCACCGGTGCTTGAGGTGGCGGTCTCCATTGCAGGGACTCAGCTGCTGGGGGACCTTAATGGCCCAGCGTGGTTTTTGCTGGTGGTCCTTCATGGTCCAGTGGGGCTTTTACTGGCGGTCCTTCATGGCCCAGCGGGGCTTTTGCTGGCGGTCCTTCATGGCCCAGTGGGGCTTTTGCTGGCAGTCCTTCATGGCCCAATGGGGCTTGTGCTGGCGGTGGCCTCCTGGGCAGCTGGGCCTGTGCTTGCGGTGGCCTCCTGGGCAGGTGGGCTGGTGCTGGTGGTGGCCTCCTGGTCAGGTGGGCTTGTGCTGGTGGGCCCCTCCTGGGCAGGTGGGCTTGTGCTGGCGGTGGCCTCCTGGGCAGGTGGGCTGGTGCTGGCGGGCCCCTCCTGGGTAGGTGGGCTTGTGCTGGCGGTGGCCTCCTGGGCAGGTGGGCTGGGGCTGGCGTTCCTGTCCTGGGCAGGTGGGCTTGTGCTGGCCTCCTAGGCAGGTGGGCTGGTGATGGCAATCCTGTCCTGGGCAGGTGGGCTGGTGCTGGCGGTCCTGTCATGGGCAGGTGGGCTGGTGCTGGCGGGCCTGTCCTGGGCAGCTGAGCTGGTGCTGGAGGTGGCCTCCTGGGTAGCGGGGATGATGGCGGTCTTCTCCGCCGTCCTGCTCTTCCCAGACTTGCCAGGTTTCTTGTGGCCATTCCCCACCTTGGAAGGTGTCACAGCTGACTCCAGACTCCCACCTGTACCCCTGGGAGCAGCTTTGGTGGCTGGAATCTTCCCCCTCTCTCACCGGGCACTGGCCAACTTCTGATGCTTCACAGTTGGGGGACTGTCTGTGCTGTAGCTCTGTGCCACACTGGCTGCCCTGGTGGCCGGTGCACTCCAGATTACGGTGACTACAGGCACCACTGGTCCCGGAGATGTTGTGGCTGAGGTGCTAGTTCGGGACCTATGAGACGGACGGGGTGGGGGAGGTGTGGGAAAGAGGTCAAGGTTGGACAGGAAAAGTTTTTTTGACACACTGGGACGGGTAGCTGGAGGAGGTTTGGTAGTGGAGGAAGAGGTGGTGGTTGTAGGAGGTGTTCGTTTGCTGACTTTGGGTGAAGGTGCATGCGCAGGAGGCTGTCGTGAGGTGGATGGCTGTTGGGTGGGTGTGTGCCTGCGTTTGTGTATCTTGGGAGGTGGCATCACAGACACACTGGGAGAGGACTCAGGGGACGTGTGAATGGTAGTGGGGGTGGTGACTGCACGTGAGCGGGGTGTGGTGGCGGGTGTGCTGGAGAGGGACGTAGTGGCTGTAGAGGTAGTGCATGCAGGTGTGAGTGTAGATGAGACTGGGAGGGAGGAGGGAGACGAGGAGGAGGTGGACACAGTGGAGGCAGTGGATGTTGGTGTGTTTGCATGTGTGTGATGCTTGCGTGAGTGCCTGTGGGATGTGTGGTGCTTATGTTGCCTGAGCTTCCCTTGTGTGTTGACATGTGTGCATGCTGTTCTGTAGGTGTGCTTGGGATAGGCTGAGGTACAGGGGATTGGGTTGGGGTGGAGGAAGTTGGAGGGGGGAGGCTAGACACAGGGACAATGGCTGCCATCAGTGCTGAGGCCAGAGCCTGAAAACTCGCTGAAGGGCCGCCTGACCAGAATGAATGCCCTCCAGGAATGCATTTGTTTGTTGCAACTGCCTTTCTACACCCTGGACGGCATTCAAAATGGTAGACTGCCCAACAGTGAGGGACCTGAGGAGGTCAATGGCCTCCTCACTGAGGGCAGCAGGGGTGACTAGGGCAGGGGCTGAGGTGCCTGGGGCGATGGTGATGCCCACCCTCCCGGGTGAGCGGGCACGGGGCGAAGGCTGAGGGGCTGCTGGAAGGGCAGTGCTGGAAGGAGGGGTGGCGGCTGTACCTGTAGATGGGGGGGCACAGATGTTGCCGCCACCACAAGGGAGTTCCCATCAGAGGACGAGTCCGTGTCACTGGTCTCAGCTCCTGTCCCCGCCGTGGAGCTCCCCTCGCCCTCCTTCCCACTGGTGAAGTCCGAGTCCGTAGTGTGGCCCTCCATGGCCATGTGGGATGCAGCCCCCTCGTGCTCCGGTGCCACTGCTCCTCTGCCTGATGATGCTAATGCACACAAGAACAGGGAGACCACAAAAATGGGGACGACGACAGAAGAAAGACATGTTGAGTGCATGCATTACCACTACCGTTGGCGGACACGACAGACACAGAAGCCCTCTGCACTACGTCGCGCTCTTGGGCTCCACTGTTCAATTCCTGGGAAATGGCCTACAAGGCTATGGACAACATCTGCACACATAGATGACACAGAGGCATGACTAGGTGTACTTGGCACTGTACAGAGGGTGGGTGGGGTGCCACATGGCCTGCCTTATGGAGGGACCTTGCCTACAGAACTCGCCCTGGCCTAGGAAAACCCACAGCCCACTTCCCCCTCCCAGACCCCTCCACTGCATGCAAAGTCAGCAGAATGAGATTGTACTCACCCCCTTGTTGCTGCTGTGATGCCACCTGTGCCCATCCAACTCCGGGTAGGCCACCGCCAGGATCCTAAACATCAGGGGGTTCATAGTGCGATGGGCACCCCTCCCACATTGGGAGGCCATCCCCTGCTGCGCCTCCACCGTCTTCTTGCTCCAGCGGCGAATGTCCTCCCATCTTTTACGGCAGTGGATACTCCATCTGTGGTAGACCCCCAGGGTCCGGACGTCCTTGGCGATGGCACGTCAAATATGTTTTTTTCTGGTGGGCGCAGACCTACATGAAATGTACAGTGGTGTCAGAGTCACCAGAACCTCGGGGTCTGTGCACGTTCCCAAAACATCCACCACTGAACAGCTTCAAGACTTTGATAGATAAATCACAGAGACTGAGAGAGTTCAAGAGGGGAAGAGGGGATTTGGAAGGGAACAGCTGGGAAGGAGACCTGTAGTAAGAAAAAGGTTAGAACACACAATATGAAAATTATATCTCCTGAAATCAATACTAGACTATAATTCTAAGCCTAGGCACTCTGAAAACATGAACAATCTAAGAGTTAAGTTTAAAATGACTAAGTTTCAAGATGGCCGGATACCTGTAGGGGAATCAAGATGAATTAAATGAAAACTTTCTTATTCAAGTACTTTCCTTTACATGAGAATCAGAAAAAACATTCTGACTAAATTTTAAACCAGTCATATAAATCCTGTTTTGAGAATGTATACTCGGACCATACAATATTGCATCTAGAAACTCTGGCCTTCTGTGTACTCTTAAAATGTTTCAACACAAATTGCGCATATTGCATATATATAAATATATATATATATATATATATATATATATATCTCTATAGTAAACACCATAAAAGGATTGTGTACCATGAATAACACAATATGGATTCAGGAAACAAATCACATAACTTGTCAACTCGAATATTACATAATAAATATCTTAGAATAGTAGCATACAATAAACAACATGAATTAAACTCAAGGAGAGAATTGTGCGTCTTGCCAATTCGAGTGTTACCATGTAAAATACCAAGAAATGGTAGTACGCAATAAATATCAAAGTCAAGTCATCATTAATCGAATCGCGCGTCTTGCTGATTCGTAAAACATAATGTAAATGTCAAGGAATAACAGCTCACAATAAATAACAAGATCAAAGTACAATGAAAAGAATTGCACTTCTTTTTCCGATTCTTAAGCCACCATGTAAAATAGCAAGAAATGGTAGCGCGCAATGAACAACAAAGTTAAATGCTCTTGAAACGAGTAGTGCGTCTTGCCAATTCGTAAAACATCACGAAAATGTCAAGAAATAGTAGCGCGCAATGGACAACAATGTTTAAACACCATAAAACGAATTGCGTGTCTTGCCGATTCTTAAGCCACCATGTAAATGTCAAGAAATGGTAGCGCGCAATGAATAACAAAGTCAAACCTTTATGAAATAAATTGTGCGTCTTGCCTATTTGTAAACTACCATATAAATGTCAAGAAATGGTAGCGCGCAAGTAATCTGTTACTCATTTAAGAATTTAAACCAAGAATATGAAAATTCTATATAACGGTGTCGGACCATTCAACCACCGTCTTACCGCCGGGAACAAAGATCACCAATGAAGGATTAGGGCAGAAGACTGGAAGATCCAAATAGGCCTCTGGGACAGGAACTCAGGAAGAAGCTGCTGCTCTGCACCGGGACCTCTGAATAGTGAGCACTGGGAGTTGGGCTGGCTCTCTTTTATAGAGTCTTGGCCCAGCCCAGAACCACGCCCAGGCATGTTGCAGGGAAAGTCTCTGGAAGGCCCTGGAAAGGGGCCACACCCTAACACACTCTGAAAACCTGCAGCAATACATTGCAAAGGAACAGTATTTGTAAGCATATTAAAAATAAGTTTTCAGGATTGAACTCTGCAATGCAAAAGGTTAAACCACAACATATCAGCACAATGCATAAATTACTTTGTTTTCAGAGTGCTGGGTTTTTGCATTTTTGTCGCCAATAGAGCGCGTACTGCTCTGGTGTTGACAAGAGGGAAGAGTAAGTTATTCCCAACTGCACCGTCAAAGTGATTGGCCGCCATCCCTACCCTTGCCATGTGGCACATGCATTCACTGTCGTTTCATGCACGCCACACTCTCCCCCCTTCCTTCTCACATCCAGCCCTCTCCACACAGGCATAGCCCATACATCATGCTCCCTGTGTACTTACCTGTTTGTCTGGAGGACCGTAGAGTAGCGTGTACTGGGGGAGGACCCCATCCACGAGTTTCTCCAACTCCTCCGATGTGAAGGCAGGGGCCCTTTCCCCAGACACTCGAGCCATTGTCTCTTCCAGACCGAGGTCACAGCAGCACTTGCAGTGTAGGTCCTCTCCTGTCGAAGATCAGGTATCGAGTGATTCAACAGATAGAAAATGGCAGTCACGTCCATGGCAGTGCGTACCGTCACTGGCGGCGTACATCGTCATTGGCTCCTGGGACCCATAGGGTCCAATGTTAATCAATGCAGTATTGCGCTGCGGTCTTCGACCGCCTACCACGACGGTGTACAACGCCAGGGCAGTTACCTCACATCCCATTGTCCCACTTTACAGGTCAGGCAGCTGCCATTTCAGGGGCCCACATGGCTTCATTTTCAACTGCGTCACACATACCTAGGCCTAGACTCAACACACATACAGGCCACCTTTTGTGTATGAATGGTGTTCTGTGTAAACTGTGGGTACGTAACTCTGAGTTGTTTGACTCTGTGCTCGCTGTTGTCCTTCATAGGCACCATCCGCTGGGACATGTGAGGAGATGGTGGCATCCTCCGGTGTACCGACCGTTGGTGGACCTGGCGACAATGGAGGAAAGACATGTGGTTATCACATACAGGCTTGACGGTGCCACAATCCAGGAACTGTGTACCCAGTTGGAGCCAGACCTGATGTCAGCAATCCGCCATCCCACAGGAATCTCCCCTCAAGTGCAGGTGCTGTCAGTGCTCCATTTCCTTGCAAGTGGGTCATTTCAAACAACAGTGGCCATAGCATCAGGGATGTCCCAGCCTGTGTTTTCCAACGTGTTGTCCAGAGTGTTGTCTGCCCTTCTGAAACACATGCGGAACTACATCGTTTTCCCTCAGGTGGAGGATTTGCCTACAGAGAAAGGTGATTTCTATGCCCTGGGACATATCACCAACATCATAGGTGCCATTGATGGGACCCATGTGGCTTTGGTACCCCCCCAAAGGAGTGAACAGGTGTACAGAAACCGGAAGAGTTATCATTCAATGAATGTACAGATGGTATGTTTGGCAGACCAGTACATCTCCCATGTGAATGCCATGTTCCCTGGCTCAGTGCATGACGCCTACATCCTGCGGAATAGCAGCATCCCTGATGTGATGGGTCAACTCCAGAGGCAACATGTGTGGCTATTAGGTGAGCAACTGGAAGCAAGACAGTGGGAATGGTTGTCTGGGTCTGGGGATATCCCTACAGGTTGGTGTGTCTAACAGTTGTCCCTCGCCATTTGCAGGTGACTCTGGTTACCCCAACCTGTCATGGCGACTGACCCCAGTGAGGAATCCCAGGACCAGGGCAGAGGAACGCAACAATGAGGCCCATGGGTGAACTAGGAGGGCGATCGAGCAGACCTTCGGCCTCCTGAAGGCCAGGTTCCAGTGCCTCCATATGACAGGTGGATCCCTATTCTACTCACCAAAGAAGGTGTGCCAGATCATCGTGGCCTTCTGTATGCTTCACAACTTGGCTTTGCGACGACAGGTGCCTTTTCTGCAGGAGGATGGTCCAGATGGCAGTGTTGTGGCAGCTGTGGAGCCTGTGGACAGTGAAGACGAGGAAGCAGAGGAAGAAGACATGAACAACAGGGACTCACTGATCCAGCAATATTTCCAGTGAGAACCAGGGTAAGAGTACAGACCTGCCTACTACATGTACTTATACACTACTGCCTCTCTACTGTCTGTCATTTTCACCCAGTGTATGGTCACTGAGTTGTCACTTTCCCTTACGATTTCACAGATGTGGGTCCCACTGTGTGACATCTGCTTAGCTTCCTCATGGACTAGAGCTGTGTGACATAGGTATATTGACATTACAATTGAAAGAGCATTTTGTCACTGTAATTGCTAATACGCTATTTCAAAATCACAGACAGACTCAAGATTGTTTTGTGCTTTAAGTGTGTTTATTTAAGTGCTCAATATTGGAGGGGGTAGTAAAATGGTGAGGGGTGATGGCGGAGGAATGTCCATGGCAGAGTCCAGTCTATTAGTCGAACAGGTGCATTGCCCATATGGGCATAGGAAGTGGAGCTGGGGCAGTTTAAGTATGGTCAGGGTGACAAAGTGGGACAGTAGGATTACAATTAGGGTGGTCTTATTTCTGGGCAGGGTCTTGGCATCATGCTCTGTCTTGTTCCTATATCTCAGGGACCGTTTGCGGGGTGGTTCTCCCTCTGCAGGGGGTGGGGTGCTGGTGTGGTGGTCCTGTGGCAGGGCGTCCTGTCCACTAGCGCCGGCGGAGGTGGTGGGCAGTTCATCGTCCATGCTAGTGTCAAGGGCCCCTTGTAGTGCCACAGTGTCCCTCCTGGTGTTGAGTACTTCCTTCAGCACCCCTACGATGGTGCCCAGGGTGGAGCAGATGATTCTGAGTTCCTCCCTGAAGCCCATATACTGTTCCTCCTGCTGGCGCTGGGTCTCCTGAAACTTGGCCAGTACCGTTGCCATCGTCTCCTGGGAGTGGTGGTAAGCTCCCATGATGGAGGAGAGGGTCTCGTGGAGAGTGGGTTCCCATGGTCTGTCCGCCCCCTGTCGCACATCAGCCCTCCCAGTTCCCCTGTGTTCCTGGGCCTCCGTCCCCTGGACCGTGTGCCCACTGCCACTGCCCCCAGGTCCCTGTTGTTGTTGGGGTGGTGGGTTAGCCTGGGTTCCCTGTAATGGTGGACACACTGCTGATTGACGTGTCCTGGGGACGGAGGTATGGGCCCGCTTGGTGGGTGCTGAGCTGATGTTTCCAGAGGGGGGAAGCTCTGTAGTGGCCTGTGACTGTGTGATGGGAACTGACTGTCCCGAGGTCCCCGATGGGTCGGGCTGGTCATCTAGATCCAGTTGGACAGAGCTGCTGTCATCACTGTGGGCCGCTTCTGTTGGTGGTGTGGACATGTGTGGACCCTCCTGTCCGGTGACGTTGGGTAGGGGTCCTGCAGGGGTATAAAAGGATGTTTATTACATCTGTGAGTGTCATGGTGTGCAAAGGGTGGGTGACCGTGTACCCCAGTGCTTGCATTCCTGTGTGGGACCTTGTGTGATGATGGTTTAGGGGGTTGTATGGGTATGTGCAGTGGGCATGCTTCAGTGATAGGTGTCCATGCTTTGTTGTTGCATGCAGGGCTTGGTGTTGGGATGGGTGGTCTGTGATATTGGGACATATGTGAGGAGTTGGAGTGCTGGGGGTGAGGGTGAGGGTGGGAGTATGTCCTGGCATGCAGGTAGGGTGGGGGATGTAATAGTTAAGATTTGTCTTACCAGAGTCCATTCCTCCACCTACTCCTGCGAGGCCCTCAGGATGCAGAATCGGCAAGACCTGCTCCTCCCATGTTGTTAGTTGTGGGTGAGGAGGTGGGGGTCCGCCGCCAGTCCGCTGAACCTCCAGGTGGTGTCTTGAGACCACGGAACGCACCTTCCCCCGTAGATCATTCCACCTCTTCCTGATGTCCTCCCGATTTCTTGGGTGCTGTCCCACTGCGTTGACCCTGTCCACTATTCTTCGCCATAGCTCCATCTTCCTTGCAATTGAGGTCTGCTGCACCTGTGATCCGAATAGCTGTGGCTCTAACCGGACGATTTCCTCCGCCATGACCCTGAGCTCTTCCTCCGAGAACCTGGGGTGTCTTTGCCGTGCCATGGGGTGGTGTAGGTGATGTGTGGGGTGGAGTGTGGGGTGATAAGTGTGGTGATATGTGTGAGGTGCGTGGAAGTTCTGTGGGTGATGGTGTTGTTTGCCTGTGGATGCTGTTGTTCTTGCTGGTGGTGTCTCTCTCTGGCTTTCATTCGTGATTTGTTGTCGTAAGGGTTTGTGGGTGATGTGGGTGTGTTTTTCATATTGTATTGGGTGTGTGGGAGTGGTGTGTGTATGTGTATCAGGTGTGTGTATTTCGATTTGTCCAATGTGGC
This sequence comes from Pleurodeles waltl, assembly GCF_031143425.1. NCBI lineage: Eukaryota > Metazoa > Chordata > Amphibia > Caudata > Salamandridae > Pleurodeles > Pleurodeles waltl. The sequence continues at coordinate 814,506,998 of NC_090442.1, forward strand.
AGTGTTTTGTAAATGTGTGTGTATTTTGAGCGCGGCGGTGTGTACCGCCGATGGAATACCGTGGTTAAAAGACCGCTGCGTGGATTCGTGGGTCGTGATAGTGTGGGTGTATTTCTGTTGGCGTGAAAGTGGAGGTTTTGTTTTTGACAGTTCATCACTGACTTTTGGTGTGGTGGACTTGTGTGGGTGTCTAGATTTTGGTGGATTCCGAACTGTGGGTCATAATAGCTGTGGCGGAATTCCGTGGCCGCGGCGATGTGTTGGCGGTCTTCTGCACGGCGGTAATCAGCTTTTACCATCAATGTTGTAATGAGGGCCTAAGAGTCCTAATCCTTAGAAAACAGTGAGAAAGTGTTAACACACAAAATTACCTGCGTAGTGTCAAAATAAAGCCACACGGACGAGTGTGTGTCGAAAAAGGCCAGTGATGCATCGATTTCTCACCCATAAGCGAGAACGTGTGCCGTTCCTCCTTCGGTCGGGTCATCATGCGTAACTTCATCTCCCTCGCAAGAGAGTAATGCATCGATCCAGACGGGCACCTCGGGTCGGGCAGGCTTTGCATTGATTTTCCACGCTCAGCAATGTTGCTTTGAAATCCGGTCGCACGGTGTAAAGGAACCACATCACGTGGGGGCTTGCGTTGTTAACAGCAGCCACTGTGGGTGTGGTGCATAATTTCTCCAGCCGCGTTGCGTTGTCGCACAAGACCGGTGGTGCTTCGTTTATCAGTCACGAGACGGGTAGTTTCCCTGCACGTCGGTCTTTGCGTGGATTTTCAGTTCATAATTGCCAGCTTCACTTCTCAAGAGCCCAGGGACTGGATAGGGTACCACTTCACAGGGCAGGGGTCTCAGCAGAGAGTCCAGGTACTGGCAGGGGAAGTCTTTGATGGCCTTGAGGCTTCAACAACAGGAGGCAAGCTCAGTTCAAGCCCTTGGAGATTCTTCTCAAGCAGGAATACACAAAGTCCAGCCTTTGTCCCCTTTCACAGTCAGAAGCAACAACTGCAGGATAGCCCAACAAAGCACAGTCATAGGCAGGGACAGCACCTTTCTCCTCAGCTCTTCAGCTCTCCTCCTTGGCAGAGGTTCCTCTTGATTCCAGAAGTGATCTAATTTTCAGGGGTTTTGAGTCCACTACTTATACTCCTTTCTGCCCTTGAAGTAGGCAAACTTCAAAGGAAAGTATCTCTTGTTTGTAAGATCCTGCCTTGCCCAGGCTAGGCAATAGACACACATCAGGGTGTTGGAGACTGCATTGTGTGAGGGCAGGCACAGCCCTTTCAGGCGTGAGTGACCACTCTTCCCCTCAGCCCAGATGGCCCATCAGGATATGCAGGCTATACCCCAGCTCCCTTTGTGTCACTGTCTAGAGGAGAGGTACAAACGGGCGAACTATCAAACTGACCCAGGAAGGGAATCCACAAACAAGCAGAATGGTTTAAGAAAGAAAACTACTCCTTTCTAAAAGTGGCATTTTCAAACACACAATCCAAAAACCAACTTTACTAAAAAATGTATTTTAAAATTGTGAGTTCAGAGACCATAAACTCCATATTTCTATATGCTCCCAAATGGAATCTGGGCTTTAATGATATTTAAAGGCGGCCCCCATGTTAACCTATGAGAGAGATAGGCCTTGCAACAATGAAAAAATGAATTTGGCAGTATTTTACTCTCAGGACATGTAAGTATATTGGTATATGTCCTACCTTAAACATCCACTGCACTCTGCCCATGGAGTGCCTAGGGCCTACCTTAGGGGTGCCTTATATGTAATGCAAGGGAAGGTTCAGCCTGGCAAGTGGGTACACAGACACTGTGGTGATGGGTCTGAGCCATGTTTACAGGGCTACTAATGTAGGTGGCACAACCAGTGCTGCAGGTCCACTTGTAGCATTTGATTTACAGGGCCTGGGGACCTCTAGTGCACTGTACTAGGGACTTACTAGTAAATAAAATATGCCAATCATGGAAAGTCAATTACACATACATTTTACATAGGAGCACTTGCATTTTAGCACTGGAGGTAAAGTGACCAGAGTAGCAAAAACAGCAAAACCAGAGTCCAGCATACATTAACAACCTGGGAAACAGAGGCAAAAAGTTAGGGGAGACCACACCAAGATAACCAAGTCTAACATGTGTCCCCCCAGCTGAAAGTGGGGAGCAACGACCCAGCCTCATTGGAGTTCTCATCACTAAGACAGAAGAATCTGGACAGACCATCATCATTGACGTGTTCTGTACCAGGGCGGTGTTCCACCGTAAAGTCCATCCCCTGTAGAGAAATGGACCACCTCAACAATTTTGGATTCTCACCCCTCATCTGCATTAAACATCTGAGGGGCCTGTGGTCGGTCTGAACCCAGAAGGGAGTCCCAAATAAGTAGGGTCTTAACTTCTTCAGTGCCCAGACCACAGCAAAAGCTTCACGTTCTATTGTACTCCACCTACGTTCCCTGGGAAGTAACCTCCTGCTAATGAAGGCTACAGGTTGATCTAGGTCATCTTCATTAAGCTTTGAGAGTACTGTTCCTATACCATGCTCTGAGGCACCTGATTGCACAACAAACTCATTGGAGTAGTCAGGTACCTTCAGTACAGGTGCTGTGCGCATGGCAGGCTTCAGGGCTTGAAAAGCGGTCTGACAAGTCTCTGTCCAGATCACCTTCTTTGGTTGCTTCTTGGAAGTCACCTCATTCAAGGGGGCAAAATTGGTACCTTATACCCTGACAAATCTATTTTAATAGCCAGTGAGGCCTATTAAGGCCTTTATCTCAGTCTGGGTCTTGGGGGGTTACCAAGCCAGAATGGTGTCAATTTTTGGCTACAGGGGTGCCACCTGGCCACTCCCTACCGGATGTCCCAAATACTCCACTGAACCCTGCCCTATTTGGCACTTGCTTGCCTTAATAGTGAGGCCTGCCTTTTGCAGGGCCTCCAACACTCTGAGGAGGTGCTGCAAGTGTTTCTCCCAAGTGGAACTTAAAACTGCATTGTCATCCAGGTATGTTGCGCTGAAGTCACCCATTCAACACCTGGTTGAACAACCTCTGGAATGTGGTTGGGGCATTCTTCATCCCGAATGGCATCACTTTAAACTGGAAGTGTCCATCTGGGGTAGATAATGCTGACCCCTCCTTGGCCCCCTCAGTTAAGGCAATCTGCCAATACCCAGATGTCAAATTAACGTGCTGATGTATTTCGCAGCAACCAAACGATCTATGAGCTCATGAGCTTGGGGGATGGGGTGTGCATAATTTTTAGTGACCGCATTGAGACCCTGGTAGTCCACACAGAACTAGAGTTCTGTGATGGCACCAGGAGCAGCAGCCTTTGGGACAAAGACCACCGGGCTGGCCCAAGGACTGCTAGAAAACTCAATTACCCTTGGGTTAACATCTTAGACACCTCATCTTTGATGCTAGCCCTGACCTTATCAGTCATCCTATAAACCTTCTGTTTAATGGGTGGACTGTCCCCAGTGTCCACATCATGTGTATACAAGTGTGTGATCCCTGGAACCGGGGAGAACAGGGAGGAAAACAGACCCAATACCTGGTGACAGTCCCTCTGCTGTCCTGAGGTCAGGGAGGGAGAGAGGTTCACTTCCTCCACAGACCCATCTTTCTCTTCAGCAGACAGGAGGTCAGGGAGAGGCTCACTCTTTTCCTTTAGCCCATCATCTCTTGCTAAGAGCATGGATAATTCAGTCTGCTCAAAGTGTGGTTTGAGACGGTTCACATGCAGGACTCTTAAGGGGTTTCTGGGAGTCTGCAAGTCCACAAGGTGGGTGACTTCGCTCTTGCGTCCGCCACCTCAAATGGCCCAGTCCACTTGTCCTGGAGCGCCCTGGGCTGCACTGGCACCATTACTCACACTTTTTTCCCCAGGCTGAAACTCAACCAGAGTGGCATTCTGGTCATACCACCGTTTTATGTGTGCCTGGGTTGCTTCCAGGTTCTCTTGTGCAAGAGCTTTGAAGCGAGCAGTCTGGTTTCTGAAGGCCAGGATGTAGCTAAATACATTCTGGGGACATTTACTGGGGGCTTTCTCTAAGCCTTCTTTTACCAGACCCAAAGGTCCGCTGACAGGGTGGCCATAGAGTAACTCAAAAGGGCTAAATCCAAGCCCTTTTTGAGGAACCTCCCTGTAGGCGAACAGAAGGCATGGCAAAATGACGTCCCACTTCTGCCTCAAGAGCTTTGACAAGCCCATGATCATGCCTTTTAGGGTGTGGTTGAATCTTTCAACCAGCCCATTGCTTTGGGGGTGGTAAGGAGTGGTGAACTTATACGGTACCCACACTCCTGCCACAGAGACTTCATATATGTAGATATGAAGTTGGTACCCCTATCAGATACCACTTCTTTGGGGAGCCCCATGCAGATAAAACGCCCCATCAATGCAGGACCCACCACAGGGGAATTGATTGATGTCAGAGGAATGACCTCTGGGTACCGGGTGGCATGGTCCACCAAGACCAGGATGAACCTGTTGCCGATGGCTGTCTTGGGAGCCAGAGGTCCCGCAATGTGAATACCGACCCTTTCAAAGTGGGTACTGACCACTGGAAAAGGTTGGAGGGGAGCCTTATATTTCCCCCCACTCTTGCCACTTGCCTGACAAGTCTGGCAAGACCTGCAATGAGCTTCTGAGTGCCTGTGCATTAGGGGCCAGTAAAAGTGGGTGACAAGCCGTTCAAAGGTCTTGTCCTACCCCAAATGTCTAGCTAAAGGCACATCATGAGCCAGACCCAGTAGGAAGGCCCTGAAGCACTAGGGTACCACCAACACACAGTCTGACCCAGGCTCAGCATCCTTAGACTCACTATACAGGAGGCCGTTCTCCCAATAAATCATTTGAGATCCTGGCTCCTTGCCAGCTGCCTGCTCTACAGCCTGCTGCCACAAACCCACTAGAGTAGGGCATGTCCTCTGTGCCTCACAGAATGCCTCTCAGGTGGGTCCCCTTCCTGCTGCCACTGCAACCGCTCAGGAACCTCGCCCAACTCAACCACCTGTTCCCCTGTAGGCTCCAAGGTGTCACCCTCAGGCTCTGCCTCCTCCCGGACCGTGGGAACTTTTGGGGCCAGTTTCCCGTGCCCTTTGCTCTTCCTCTTTTTGGGGTTCCCCTGGCCCATTGTTTCAGGCTCCAGGGGCTCCTGACCACCCTGACGGGCTGCCATTGACCGGGTGGATATGCATACCCACCCAGGGAGACCCAACATCTCCAAGTGTGACCTGTGTTCTACCTCCTTCCAAGGGGAATCCTCCAGGTCATTGCCTAGCAAACAATCCACAGGCATGGTTGGACTCACAGCTACCTTCAAGGAACCTGAGACCCCTCCCATTCAAAGGGAACCTGCACCACTCTGCAGAGGCACTCTGAGTTGTCCACTGCAACTACTTGGTGAAGTGCAAGGGGATCTATCTGCTCTTCAGACACCAGGTGTTCACCCACTGCCTGTACTTTTTAGTCTTCTCAGGCACTAGGGTTCTCTGGACCATCTCACTGTCCCCTAGTGAGACAAGGGTCATCAGGCTGGCTCCCACCCACCTGGAACCATTCCTCCCCAAGCGCTACACTAGCCAAACCCTGTAACTGAGCACTAGTGGGTGCCAGTGTACTCTTGGGGCATTTGGTTTCCCCCCTCACATAACCCAGCTGGTCATAGGAATAACACATATGTAGGGGACCTCCTTTCACAGGTTTCCCTTTGGAGAACCATGGCTTCTTTTCACTGGGGGGCTGGGAATCCTTACCCTGGGAACTAGGTTGGGGCCCTTTAGAGAACTCCCGCTGTTTACCCTTAACCCCCCTTTCTTCTGAGAGGGACCCTACCCACCCTTGGTGTGGTCTACCCCATACCTGTTCTGGACCCTGGTGCTCTCCCAGTGCTCCGCTTCCTATGCAAGCTTTGTGGGGTCAGTCAGCTTGCTGTCAATTAGGTGCTGACGAAGCTCTGGAAAACATAAACTCTACAAGTGCTCCCAAGCAATTAAATTGTAAAGTCCCTCATACTTTGTCACCTTGCTGCCCTTCACCTAACCATCCAGTGACCTGCAAAAAGAGTCAACACATTCCAACCATGATTGGGATTCCTTCTTCTTATAGGACCTAAACTTGTCCTTATACTGCTCAGGGGTGAGACCATACCTTGTGAGTAGGGCATCCTTCCTGATACAGTAGATGAGCCCCTGAGGATGCCATAAGGGTGGCAGAGTATCCCCCCACCTCAAAGTGGTTACACAGACCCACCCCCCAATGACCTTCAGGGACCAGATTCATATGGAGAGCAGACTCATACCCCTTGAACCACATGAACATGTCATCCTTCCTTTTGTAATCCTTCACAAGGTCTTTAGGAATGTGCACCCTTCTCTCAGGCTGCACTGTGATATTCCTTCCACCATCCCTACTTGACTGGCTCCCCTGATCCAGCTCCCTCAAGCCGAGCTCACAAGCCAGCAGTATCTTCTTTTCCTCTATGGCCATCCTCCTTTCTTTCATCTCCTTTTGCATCCTAAAGTTCTCCATCTCAAACTGATGAGCCCTTTCTGCCTGTCTGTCCTGTAACTCTTCAGAAGTCAGACCCTTGGATGACACACTGCTACCTGCCCTGGACACTCTCTCCCTGGACATAACAGGCCCACCCACCATACCATTGTGTATGGATTGCACCTCTTCACCCTCATCCTCCCGTCCCCCTCTGAGTGCCCCTCAGCTTCCTTGGCTCTCACCCAGGCCCTCAGTGGCTTCTGCAGCTTCTCCTTCCTGATGGAGCCCTTAATGGTACAGGCAAGAGTTTTGCAGAACTGCCTCAACTGAGCAACTGTATAGCTCTCCAGTTTCCCTAAGTAAAAAGCAGCTCCAGCTGATGCATCTCCAGATTGAGACATGATAAAGAATCAACAAAAGTGCAAGTTTCAAGGCAGAAAAAAGAGTTCCCAATGACGTTCAAAAAGTCAATCTAAGATCAGCCAAAATATGGAAGTAGGAAAAAACTATTCAAAAAGGGAAAAACTAAAAACAAGCCGTATGTGGTCATGTAATTGTAGGAGGCTGGGGTAGTCTTTGGCGGGACTTGCTCACAGTGGGGAGGGGCACACTCCTTACATTTGAGATGGGGGACCAGACCAACTACAATGCCATGAAGACCATTTTTAACACCTGAAAAGTAATGGTAAGAAAAGAAAGACAATGGTTCAGGGCTAGTCGCTGTAGGAGGCTGGCCTGGTTTGTAGTGGGTACCTAAGATACTTACACCTTATACCAGGTCCAGTTAACCCTTATTAATGAAATGTAGTCAGTGTCTAGAAGCCAGGCTGTCTAGAGGTAGCTGTAGGCAGAGCAGCCAAGGCTGATCTAGGAGACATGCAAAACTCTTGCAATACCACTGTAATCACACAGTACTTCCACACACGAAAGACAATACTCAGTGTTACAAATATAAAGGTACTTTATTTTAGTCACACAATGCCAAAAATACTTTGTAGGCTATGTTCCCTTAGGAGGTAAGTAAATCACACAATATATACATTAGTAACCAAAAACAGGTAAGTACACAGTAGGAAAACAGTGCAAATAGTGAAAATCACCATAGGCTGCAATTATCCTAGGGGGAACACAAACCATATACTAAAATAGTGGAATGCAAAAGTTGGTTTCCCACCTAGGCAAGTGTAGGGCGTAGATGGGGCTGGGAGTATATGAAAACACCAAGGTAAGTAAAGTACCCCACCCCAGAGCCTAGGAAAGCAGGCATAAAACACAGAACGTTTCCTAAAACATGCTAGAAGTCGTGATAGAAGATAATGCAAGAACCAGAAGAGACTGCAAGACACCAACAATAGATTCCTAGACCTGAAGACCTGTGAAAGAAGGGGACCAAGTCCAAGAAGCACTGAAGAGTCCAAGGAGAACAGGAGCCCCTGAAGGTGCAAAAGAGGAACCACTGGTGAGAAGACAAAGTCAATATTGCATCAAAGAAGACAGATGCTGGTTCCTGGTTGGTGCAGAAGATGTCCCACGCCGGATGGATGAATGTAGTCTGGTTTGCGTCACTGGATTCTGCCAACAAGCCTTGGTAAATGCAAAGTTCACAGTTAGCAGAAAATGGTGCTGCCCGGGACCAGGAGGGACCTGGTGGCCTCTACCCAGGAGGGGGAGACAGAGGGGCTGTTAGCAACTCAGAGAGCCTTCAGAAGACCAGGCAGCATGCACAGGAGTCCAATAGCATGGGGACAAAGAAGGTGGACCATGCATCACAACACAAAGGAATCCCACGCTGCTGGCAAACCACTCAGGAAGTTGTACATCACAGGATAGTGTGCTGGGAGCCTAACCTCTGCTGTGCATGAAGAACTTCTGGGAAGGTCACACACAAGTCTTGGCAACTTCAAGTCACACGGTGCATGGACGTAATGTCTTGCGTGGGAGGCAAGCTCTTACCTCCACCAAAGTTGGGCAGCTGGGCGTTGGGACTGCCAGAATCACTTTAGTCCACCACCCGTGTTGCTGGATCTACACCTTTTATCTGGAGAGGGGGTCCTAGCCACCGGTCGTTGCTGCAGAGAGGTGCCTGCTGAGGCAGGGAAGTCACTCTGTCACTCCACTGGAGATTCCTTTGGTTCTTCTGTTGCAGGCTGTAGACAGGCAGTCCTCAGAGGATGCACAACCTGGAAACTGTTGCAGTTGCTGGCAGGATCTGAAGTTACAATGTTATAGAAGTCATCTTTGCTTCTTTGTTGCAGTTTTGTAGAGTTCCTGAAGCAGTCAGCGATTTATCCGTCAGGTAGAAGATGAAGTCAAGGATGCAGAGGGTTCCTGCTGGAGTCTTGCAATCAAAATCTGAAGAAACATCTAGAGGAGAGACCCTAAATAGTCCTGAGAGGGAGATTGGTTACCTAGCCAGGTAAACAGCTATCAGGAGGGGACTCTGACGTCACCTGCTGGCACTGGCCACTCAGATGCTCCCAGAGTTCCCTGATCATCCTGAAAACAAGATGGAAGAACCCAGGGACACTCTGGAGGAGCTCTGGGTACCACCCCTTTTGTCCAGTTTTGCACCAGAGCAGGGACTGGGATCCCTGAACCTGGGTAGACTGGATTATGCAAGGAGGGCACCATCTCTGCCCTTCAAAGCATTTCCAGAGGCTTTAGGAGGATACCCCTCCCATGCCTGCAACATCTATTAACAAAGGGAGAGTGTGCAACACCCCCCTCCTAAAGGAAATGCATTGTTCTGCCTTCCTGGGATTGGGCTGCTCAAGCCCCAGGAGAGCAGAATCCTGTCTGTGAGGTGTCAGCAGCTGGGGTTGCAATGAAAACCTCAGAAGGCAGGTATGTCAGTACTGGGGGGACTTAGTGGAGGCCCCAGAGTGCAAGGGATTGTGCAAGCACAATTCCCAGTTGTTAGACACCTTACTTGGCCATATTCGGAGTTACCATTGTGAAGCTACATATATGTTTTGACCTATATGTAGTGCACACTTATAATGGCATCCCCGCACTCACAAAGCCTGGGGAAATAGGCCTGGATGATGTGGGGGCACCGCTGAAAGTGTAGGGGTGCCCTCACACACAGGTACTATGCACCTAGCCTTCAGGGTCTGAAGGTTAGACATATACGTGACTTATAAGTGACCTGGTGTAGTGAAAATGGCTGTGAAATAGTGTATGCACTATTTCAAACAGGCTACAGTGGCAGTCCTAAATAAGTTTTTGTGGGGTCTTCTTATTGGTGGCACAAGGAATGCTCCAGCCCATAAGGATTCCCTCAAGCCCCAATGCCCTGGGTACCCATGTACCATATACTGGGGACTTATAAGGTGGCCCAGTATATGAATTTGGAGTGAAGTACAGAGTCACTAGTATTTAGGTACAAATTTGAAAACAGAGAGAGCATGAGCACTGGAGTTCTGATTAGCAAGACTCCACTAACAATTTAGAAAACAGTGAAACACACTCAGAAGCAGGCCGTAAACCATAAGCATGGCTAGCAGGATCCTAGTGACGCAGTCAAAAACACACTGACATCAGGCAGAAATGGGGGATAACATGCCAAAAAGAGGGTACTTTCCTACAGTAACGGTCTGCACTGAAAACAGTAGAGTACACTTAATCACTGTACCTCAAGTACAAATACAAGTCCAATCCTCAATGCTGATCACCAATGTTAGAAATGGGATATTTAGTTGGCAGTCAGGTTACCCCCTGTCCAAGCATGGATCATCACTCTAGTCAGGGTAAAGGAGAATCACCCTCAGCTAACCCCTGCTCACCCTCTTGGTAGCTTGGCACGAGCAGGTAGGCTTAACTTCAGAAGCAATGTGTAAAGTATTTGTACCAACACACACAGTAACTAAGTGAAAACACTACAAAATGGCACAACACACATTTAGAAAAATAGGTAATATTTGTCTAAACAAAACAAGACCAAAACTACAAAAATTTAACATACACAAGATATGAATTTTTAAAAAGAATAAGGTGGTCATTATGACATTGGTGGTCAGGTGACCGCCATGCCGGTGATGGCTGTAGTACTGTCGCCAGGCCGGCAGTAATGATTGCCAAATAATGACCATGGGGGTGATCCCTTCCATACACAGCCAATGTACCACCCCAACCGCCAGTGCGGTACGACCACTGAACAAGGCCGCAGCCACCTACAGGCTGGTGGAAGACAAGGATCCACCCACCATATTATGAAAAGGGACACACCAGGATTTCTGGGGTGGTAGCAACGCCACCAAAAGCCTGGCTGAAACACATATAAAAGGAGACACTCACCTCCACGGACACTGAGGAGTCAGCAGCCACCATGGAACCTGAACTGAAAGTCTTCCAGATGCTGTACCATGCCATGGTCATCCTGTAGCACCAATGTGGACGAAGACGACAACGGCGAGTACAGCTGCCTAGCACACAAGAGTGGGAGGGAGGGAGGGGAGAGTGACACACACACACGCATAACACACACCATACACACACACCACACACCCAGAACCATCTGCAGAGTTAAACGACAGTAACAGAACCCAGGAGCAAAGAAAGCCAGGACACATACCTCTGTTCCAACCACTGTAATCCAGTAGGATGAAGAGCCCAAATCCAAAATATATACATCAATGCATATTCACATGCAGGGCCAGTGGCCAATTCAAAGTCTGAATAAGCCCACAGGGCAAAGTCCAAGCCTTATCTTGACTCCTGACAACATTGGGACTCCACTGTGCAGTGGCATCATGTTGGGAAAAAGGCAGGCACCTCAGGGGGCGGTGGCTTGGGGGTCTTCTTTTTGAGAGAGGGGGTCCTTGGGTTTGTCTTTGGGAGAAAGCAGCACTTTACCCTTCCGTTTTAGAGGCGGAGGAGTGGGCTTGGGGGTGGGGGACCAGAGCTGCACTCATGTGCCCTTTAGTGGCAGCTGAAGTCTTTGGGGGGGAACAAGGCTAGACTTGGAGCTGGAGGCACTGGGCTGGGGGAGAGGGTGGGACCTTACTCTTATGGTTAGGACAGGAGGGAGGGGGAGGGAATAGGTCAAGGTGGGAAAGGAAAAGCTTCTTAGGACCAATGGGGTGGGTTGTGGGAGGAGGGATGGGAGTGGAGGTAGAGGGAGAAGTTGTAGGAGGAGGAGGTGTGCTGGACTTAGGTGCAGGTGCATGGACAGTGTGCATGTGTGCGGTGGATGTCTGTTGGAGGTCTGAGTGCAAGCGTTTGTGTGTCTCTAGAGGGGGGGCAGACAGGGTGGGGGCGGTCAAAGAGGATGTGTGGATGGATGTTGTGGTGGAGTCTGCAAGTGAGGTGAGTATGCTGCATGAGGTAGTAATGGTGGTGGTGACTGCGCATGTGGTGTGTGGGGTGTATGTCTGCGGGTCTGCTGTTGTGGTGACTGTGGGAAAGGCTGTGCAGGTGGCAGGTTCAGAGACTGTTGATGCAGTGCATGCAGGTGTGAGTGCTGATGTGACTGTGAGGGAGGACGAGGGGGAGACAGTGGTGGCAGTGGATGATGTTGTGTGTGCTCCTGTGTGTTGGCTGTGTGAGTGCTTGTGGACTGAAGTGTGCTGCCTGTGTTTGTCTGTGCGACTCGTGTCTGTTGTTTTGGGTGCATGCTTGTCAGAATGTGGGCATGGGATGGGATTGGCATGAGGAGACTGGGACTTGGAAGTGGTAGTTGGAGGGGGAACGGAAAAAACAGGGGCACTGGCTGCCGTCAGGGAGGAGGCTAGAGCCTGAAACAATCTATGTAGGGCCCCCAATTCACAGTGAATGCCCTCCAGGAAGGCACTGCATTGCTGCATCTGGGATGCCAGCCCCTGGTTGGCATTTACTATGGTTGACTGCCCTGCAAAGAAGGATCTTAGGAGGTCAATAGCCTCCTCACTGAAGGCAGCAGGAGACGCCCACCCTCCTGGGTGACCGTGCATGGGCAACTCAGTTGGGGGCTACTGGGAGGGTAGTGCTGGTATAGGGCGTGGCGGTTGAGCCTGTAGCTAGGGTGGTCCCAGAGGGGTCCACCACCACCAGGGAGCTCCCAGCAGAGGAGGTATCAGAGTCAGTTGAATCAGCTCCCGCTTACCCATGGTGCTCCCCTCGCCCTCCGTCCCACTGGTCCCCTCAGCGTCGGTGGCCTCCTGGGTCACATGGGCTGCAGCTTCCTCACTCGCCGGTGCCACTGCTCCGATGCCGGATGATGCTAATGCACACATGGACAGGATGACAAAAGAAGAGAGGGGGGAGAAAGAAAGGGAGCACATGGTCAATCACAGCAGCATCAGCAGAGATAGCATACACATCACTATCACACACAGGGACTAAGAATGGCCAGTATGGACCATGCTGGCATACCATTGACTAGGTACCACAGCAGGTAGGAGCCAAACACTGCCATCTGCACCTCAATTGGGACCAACTAAGCCCTGTCTGACATGGAAAGCCAGCTACGTAGCCATCTAAAATATGCATTACACCTCAAATACCTAAGCTGGACCAGGCTGCAATGTCTAAGCTGGCATATTGGGGCATCCACTGATTAGAACCCTGCACCTAACTCTATGCCAGGCAACAAAGATGGTAGTCACACACACTGTACTCATCCCCTTGTGGCTGCTGTGATGCCCTCAAGTGCCCATCCAGCTCTGGGTAGGCCACTGCCAGCATGCAGGCCATCAGGGGGTTCAGGTTCCGACAGACACCCCTCTCTCGTTGGAAGGCCATCCCCAGCTGGTCCTCCGCGGTCTTCCGGGACCAGCATCTCAGGTCCTCCCACCGTTTCCTGCAGTGGGTGCTCTGCTGGCTATGGACCCACAGGGTTCGCACATCCTTGGCAATGGCACACTACAATCCCTTCTTCTGATGGACGCTGACCTGAAGAGGAAACACAGAAAGAAGGACACCATTAAGCATACAAGTCAGCCTGTCAAAGAAATGACTCACATACTGCATTTTCCCCTCATCAAGCACACACATGACCAGTACCTCTGCAACGACACTGCCACCTGCCATACCCCCTCAAATGACACACTGCCAGCACACACACACACACACATCGCCATGCAGCCATGTTGCATGCAACGTACCCATGATGTACTCACTTATTGGTCTGGAGGCCCATACAACTGCCCATACAGAGGTAGGACCCCATCCACAAGGCTCTCTAACTCCTCTGACATGAAGGCTGGGGCCCTTTCCCCTGTTGCACGGGCCATGGCAGGTTCCAGACACAGGTCACAGCAGCACACACAGTGGAAATGTGGTCCTGTGGAAAGTCAGGAACCAAATGAAGTGGTAGAAAGAAAATAGCGGTCACAGCCACAGCGGTGAACATCGTTACCGCCGGTGTTGATCGTCATTGGTTCCTATACTCCATAGAGGCCCATGTTAGCCAATGAGGAATTGCATGGCGGTGCAGACCGCCTCTTGCCATGACACCTAATGCCAGAGGAATGAGGTCACGTCTACCTGTCCCTGCATACTGGCCAAGCGGTTACACATGTACTGATTTAAAAGTGCGTCATTGTTGTCGAACGTACACACCTAGACAATTCCAGTGTCTAACATACAAACATGCTCTGTGTACACAGATGTAGTGTGTCCATAGTTCCTGTTGTCTCTACCTTCTTACTTTTGGGTCCCTTAGGTACCAACCACTGAGGAGGAATAAGAGGAGGAGGCAAGCACCCATGCACAGACCACTTGTGGACTTGGCTACACTGGAGGACAGGCACATCATACTCACCTATCGTCTGGATAGGGCCACAATCACAGAACTATGTGCACAATTGGAGATTGATCTGCTACCTGCTAGCCGTTGCACCACAGTAATCCCCCCTCTTTTGCAGGTACTATCAGTGCTCCATTTCCTGGCAACCGGCTCTTTCCAGGTGACAGTGGGCTTGGCTGCAGGATTGTCACAGCCAATGTTCTCTATTGTGCTTGCAAGGTTTTTGGCAGCCTTGCTCAAACACATGTGCATCTACATCACATTTCCCCAGGTAGATGAATTGACCACTGTGAAGGTTGGATTCTATGCAAAGGGACATATACCACATGTTATTGGGGCCATTGACCCATATTGCCCTAGCCACCCCCCTCCCCGGCTAATGAACAGGTGTACAGGAATAGGAAGAGTTTCCACTCACCCAGTGTCCAGATGGTATGCCTTGCTGACCAGTACATATCCCACAACACTGCTAAGTATCCTGGGTTGGTGCATGATGCCTTTGTCCTGAGGAATAGCAGCATCCCATAGCTGATGGCACAACTACAGAGGCACAGAGTATGGCTTATAGATGAGCCTGAGTCCCCACCAAATAAATGTCAGTGTATGCCTTTCGGAGCCATACCCCATGCCATTATGCAAGGCTAATGTGTGTCCCTCACTTCTTGCAGGTGATTCTGGCTACCCAAACCTGTCCTGGCTCTTGACCCCTGTTAGAAGTCCAAGAACAGGGGCTGAGAATAGGTGTAGTGATGCTCATGGGCATACCAGGAGGATTGTTGAAAGGACCTTTGGTCTCCTGAAGGCCAGATTCAGGTGCCTCCATCTGACAGGTGGATCCCTGTGCGACTCCCCTGAGAAGGTCTGCAAGATTGTTGTTGTGTGCTGCATGTTGCACAACTTGGCCCTCAGACGCCATGTGCCGTATATGCTGGAGGAGGGGGTGACAATGCACCTGTGACAGCAGTGGGCAGTGAGGAGGAGGACGAGGAGGAGGATGTGGACAACAGGCTGTAGCATTATGCCGGTCACTGCGTTTGCATCCCAACTGACTGTCACCTATGGCTTCCCTTATTGCAGATGTTGGTGTAGTTACAACAGTGTGATGCTGTAATGTGTACAGACTGCTGAGACACATATGTAGGATAGATCAACATATTACTGAACATTTGCACAGGACCATGCAGTTTAAAGCAGTTCAAAACAGTTAATTTACCTCAGATAAAACACTATTACTCAAATTGTGTCTAAGGGTGTTTAATAATTATTCTGGTACACAATGCAAAGTGCAATAGAGTGGGATAATGGTTGGGAAAAGTCCAGTGTAGTGAGCAGTTCTCTAAGGGATTGGCCTGGCAAGATGTAGCAGTCTTTTCGTGTTTGCAAAGGACTGTGGCCCTCATTACAACCCTGACGGTCGGTGTTAAATCGGCGGTAACACTGCCAACAGGCCGGCGGTAAAAAAAATGGGATCACAACCAGAGGGGAAACCGCCAACACAGACAGCCACTTTAACACTCCGACCTCCACGCGGTAGCAACAAACACCGCAGCGGTCACCGCCAACAGACAGGCAGAAGACAATGTACCTCCCACCACATTACAACCCGCCTATCCGCCACCTTTTCCGGGCCAGTACCAACGCCATCAAAAGCACGGCAGAAACAGTGTTTGGAAGGGAAACCACTCACCGCTCAACACTCAACGAAGAACCAGGACGCCATGGAGCCCGAGCTGCAGGTCCTGCCGATGCTGGTCTACCTCCTCATCTACCAGGAACACCAAAGACGGCGGTGACGACGACGGTGAGTACTGCACCTAGTACAGAGGGGAGGGAGGAAGGAAAAAGAGAGTGACATGCACGCAACACGCAACACCCCCACCCCCACCATCACCCACAACACCATACACAATAACAGATCCAACAGCATTACAGATACACCCCGTAACCCCCTGGAACAAAGCAAGGACAAAAGGAATTTAGTCAAACCAGTGATATTTCAGAAATACGCAGATATACAACATGTACAGAAGTCCGTACATTGTCCTTCACAAATGTTCATGGGCCACTGGGCCAAAAATCATGGGCCAAGCCCACACTTGACTCCTGCCTCAATACGGAGAGAGCACTGCAGTGGCTTCAGGTCGAAAACACACAGGTGCCTCAGGGTGATAGGGAAGGGGGGGAACCTCTGCCGGAAGATGGTCCAACGCCACTGCTCCTCGGGGGGGCTCCATGCCCACAGCGATGTCCTGGGGAGTGCAAAGCCACAGTCTCTCAAGTCTCTCAAGTGGGTGGTTTGCCCACTGCTTGGTCCTGGGGAGTGCAAAGCCACAGTCTCTCAGGTCTCCCAAGTGGGTGGTTCGCCCACTGCTTGGTCCTGGGGAGTGCAAAGCCACAGTCTCTCAAGTCTCCCAAGTGGGTGGTTTGCCCACTGCTTGGTCCTGGGGAGTGCAAAGCCACAGTCTCCCAAGTGGGTGGTTTGCCCAGTGCTTGGTCCTGGGGAGTGCAAAGCCACAGTCTCTTAAGTCTCCCAAGTGGGTGGTGTGCCCACTGCTTGGTCCTCGGGAGTGCAAAGCCACAGTCACTCAAGTGGATGCCTGTCTCCACTGGTTCTGGAGGGGGCTTGGTGCCCAGAGTGCTTCATCCTGCCAAGGATAGGGTGAGTGGATGCAGATCTCCACTTGTTCTAGAGGGGGCTTGGTGCCCAGAGTGCTTCATCCTGCCAAGGATAGGTTGAGTGGATGCAGATCTCCACTGGTTCTGGAGGGGGCCTGGTGCCAAGAGTGCTTCATCCTGCCAAGGTTAGGGTGAGTGGATGCAGATCTCCACTGGTTCTGGAGGGGGGCTTGGTGCCCAGAGTGCTTCATCCTGCCAAAGATAGGGCGAATGGATGCCTGTCTCCACTGGTTCTGGAGGGGGCTTGGTGCCCAGAGTGCTTCATCCTGCCAAGGATAGGGTGAGTGGATGCAGATGTCTACTTGTTCTAGAAGGGGCTTGGTGCCCAGAGTGCTTCATCCTGCCAAGAATAGGTTGAGTGGATGAAGATTTCCACTGGTTTTGGAGGGGGCCTGGTGCCCAGAGTGCTTCATCCTGCCAGGAATAGAGTCAGTGGATGCAGATCTCCACTGGTTCTAGATGGGGCTTGTTGCTCAGCGATGCAGTACTTGGGGTGTGCCAGAACACATTCCCTCACCTGGGTGTCTGAGGAATGAGATTTGCAGGGAACAGGTAGCATGAGACTTCATGGAGGCAGGGCTAGATTCCATCCTGCGGTGGCTAAGGCTGCTCATTGGTGGTAGTGCTGGTGCTGGTGGGGGTGCTGCCAGTGGTGGTGGTAGGCTCCAGCTCATCTCCGGCAGCCTCAGACGGCTGTCCACTGGGGCTGCTGTTGCTGGTAGTGGTCCTACTGTCAGCGGTGCAGGTGGCGGTGGTTGCGGCGGTGCCTGCGTTGGGGCTGCTGGCGGTGCTGCCTGTGGTGCATGTGCAAGTGGTGCCAGTGGTGCCAGTGGTGGAGGGAGGCACCAGGCCTTCTCCTGCAGCCTAAGACAGCTGCCCACTGGGGATGCTGCTGCTGACAGTAGTGGTACCTGTGGCGGTGCAGGTGGCGGTGCTTGCGGCGGGGCTGGTGGCGGGGCTGCACACGGTGCAGGTGGCAGGGCTGGCGGTTCTGCTGGTGGGCACCAGGGCTTCACCTGCATCCTCCGTCGGCTGAAGTGCCTTGCCTTCAATTTTGTTCCCCCTCCTCACCTTGGCAGATGCTGTTGTGCCCTGGGCTCTATCAGCTGCAGGTTTGGAGGAAGCCTTGCTTGGTGGGTCATGGTCCTTGCCCTTGCTGCATGCTGGCCCCTTCTTCACCTTGGCAGGTGTTGGAATGGTTTGATCCTTTGCAGGGGTTGGTGGTACACTGGCATTTCTGACGGGTGCCCCCTTGGAGCATCTGGGAGTTGAAGGTTCAAGATTGGATGGCGACTTGGTGGCTGAGGTGCTGGGCTCTGGACACCTGGCCCGAGGGGAAGGGTGGGGAAGGAGTAGGGAACAGGTCAATGTTTGCCAGGAAAAGTTTTTAAGACACACTGGGGCGGGAAGAGGGAGAGGGTTTGGGAGTGGAGGAAGAGGGAGTGGTTGTAGGAGGTGTCTGTCTGCTGAGTTTGGGTGAAGGAGCATGGGCTGTATGCTGTTGTGAGGTGGATGGCTGTTGGATCTGCTGGATGGGTGGGTGCTTGCGTATGTGTACTTTGGGTGGAGGGGTTACAGACACACTGGGAGAGGACACAGGGGACGTGTGTATGGTTGTGGGGGTGGTGACTGCTTGTGACGGGTGTGTTGTGATGTGCGTGCTGGTGATGGAGGTAATGGATGAGGATGCAGATGGTGTGTTTGATGGACCAGTACATCTCCCATGTCAATGCCAAATACACTGGATCTGTGCAGGATGCCTTTATCTTGAGGAATAGCAGCATCCCATATGTGATGGACCAACTTCAGAGGAACCGGGTGTGGCTAATAGGTGAGCCCAAGGTCCCCACCCGGTATATATTGGTGCATGGGATGGGGTTGTCGCTAAGATTGACTCTGGTTACCCTAACCTCTCACGGCTACTCACCCCAGTGAGGAATGCCAGGACAAGGGCAGAGGAACGTTACAATGAGGCACATGGACGTACAAGGAGGATTATTGAAAGGACCTTTGGCCTCCTGAAGGCCAGGTTCCGGTGTCTGCATCTGACAGGTGGATCCCTGTACTACTCACCCAAGAAGGTGTGCCAGATCATCGTTGCATATTGCACAGCCTGGCCTTGAGACGCCAGGTGCCTTTTCTGCAGGAGAATGAGCCTGGAGATGGCCTTGTGGCAGCAGTGGAGCCTGTGGACAATGAGGAAGAGGAGGCAGAGGAAGAAGATGTTGACAACAGGAGCAACATAATACAGCAATACTTCCAGTGACACACAGGTGAGACATTGTACGTTCCATTTACATTTCAGTTATCTGTTGGACATTGTACAAGGCAGCCTCTTACCGTATGTCTCTGGCCACTGACTGTACCCTTTGCCATCTCTATTTTCAGATCCCTGTGCCCCACTCTGTCTTCTGCTATGTGTACTGCTGCCCATCCAAAGGTCATTAACAAATATATTTCACTGCACATTTGAGTTGCAATGCTTTGATTATGTTTTACTAATACATTTGTGAATCATTTGACAGACTTCAGATTTGTATCTGTTCCAAGGGTGTTTATTTAAGTGCTCATAAGTAGAGGGGGATGTGCAATGGGCTGGGGTGAGGGTGGAGGAAGGTCCAGTTAGAGTCCAGTCTATTGGTATCACAAGTGCATTGTCCAAGGGGGCATGGGAAGTGGAGCAATGGCAGTTCAAGGTGGACAGGGTGACAGAGTGGGACAGAAGGGTGACAATCAGGAGAGTCATATTTCCTGGCGGGGTCTTGGCAATGTTCTGTGGCTTTTGCCTGGATCGCAGGGACCATTTGCGGGGTGGTTCTCCTCCTGTAGGGGGTGGGGTGCTGGTGGCCTGTTGTTCCTGTGGCAGTGCCTCCTGTCCACTAGCGCCGGCGGAGGTGGAAGGTTGGTCATCAGTTTGGCTAGTGTCAGGGGTCCGTTGTTGTGCCACTGCCTCCCTCGTGGTCTTGGCCATGTCAGCCAGCACCCCTGCAATGGTGACCGGGATGGTGTAGATGTTTGTTAGGTCATCCCTGATCCCAAGGTACTGTCCCTTCTGCAGCCACTGGGTGTCCTGCAGCTTGGCCAGTATCTGGCCCATGGTCTCCTGAGAATGGTGGTATGCTCCCAGGATGTTGGAGAGTGCCTCGTGTAGAGTGGGTTCCCTGGGCATGTCCTCCCCCTGTCTCACAGCAGTCCTCTCAGCTTCCTTGTTGTCCTCTGCCTCTGTCCCCTGAACCGTGGGCCTACTGACCCCAAGTCCCTGATTGTCCTGTGGTGTTGCCTGGGGTCCCTGTAGTGGTGGACACACTGCTGATTGACGTGTCCTGGATACAGTGACATGGGCCCGCTGGGTGTGTGCTCTGCTGGTTTTTCCTGAGGAGGAGTCTCTGTGGTTGTTTGGGACTGTGGCAGAGTAACCGACTGTCCAGAGGTCCCTGATGGGCCAGGTTGGTCATCCTGATCCAGGCGTGCAGAGCTGCTGTCGTCACTGTGGGCCTCTTCTGTGGGGGGACTGGATGTAGCTGGCACCTCCTCTCTAGTAACATTGAGTAGGGGTCCTGTGGGGATGCAAATACAGTGTTAATGTATCTGCGTGTGCCATCTTGTGCATGGGTGTGTTTCCCTGTATGGTTGTGATTTCCCTGTAAGCTTGGCCTTGTGTTCGTGGGGGTTTTGTGAGCAGGGTGAGTCTCTGTGATGGGCATGCTGTGGTGATGGGTGTCCATGCAGGTCTGTGATGGGTGTCCATGCATTGGTGTGACATGCAGGGCTTGGTTTTGTGATGGGTGGGTTGTGATAGTGGGGTATATGTGAGGTGGTGGGGTGATGGGGGTGAGGGTAGAGGTGGGGGTATGTGATGGCATGCAGGTAGGGGGGTGATAGTAATAGAGATTTGACTTACCAGAGTCCAGTCCTGCCAGACCCTCAGGATGCAGTATTGCCAAGAATTACTCCTTCCATGTTGTTAGTTGTGGGGGAGGACGTGGGCGTCCACCGCCAGTCCTCTGTACTGCTATCTGGTGTCTTGCTACAACGGAACGCACCTTCCCCCATAGGTCGTTCCACCTCTTCCTGATGTCATCCCTTGTTCTTGGGTGCTGTCCCATGGCATTGACCCTGTCCACGATTCTCCGCCATAGCTCCATCTTCCTCACACTGGACGTCTGCTGCACCTGTGATCCGAATAGCTGTGGCTCTACCCGGATGATTTCCTCCATCATGACCCTTAGCTCCTCCTCTGAAACCTGGGGTGTCTTTGGGGTGCCATGGTTGTGGTGTGAGTATATGTGTGAGGGTGTGTGGGGTGATGTGTTGGGGTGTGTGGATGGTGTATGGGTGATGGTGTTCTGTGCCTCTGATTGAGTGGGTGCTCCTGTCTTGTGTCTCTCTCAGTTAGCAATATTTTTTTTGTTAAAAGGGTTGTGGGTTATGTGGGTGTGTGTTTTATATTGGTGTGAGTGTGTGGGCGTAGTGTGTGTATGTGTGTCAGGTGTGTGTATTTTGAATTGTCCAATGTGGTGGTGTTTTGTAAGTGTGTGTGGGGACTCGTGGGTCGTGATACTGTGGGCTTATTCCTGTTGCGTAATGGTGTGGGTTTGGATATCGCCAGTTTTTCACTGACCTTTGTTGTGGCGGACTTGTGTGTGTGTCTGTATAGTGGCGGATTTCTCAATGTGGGTCATGATACCCGTGGCGTTGACGGCCGTCAGCACGGCGGTTTGTGGCATTTACCGCCAGGGTTGTAATGAGGGCCAGTGTGTTATGTTGGAGTGTTTTATAGTGCTGTTGGTGTATGTATATGTGTCAGGTGTGGGTTTTTTGGTCTGGCCAATGTTGGCTTGTAATGATGTTGGGTGCCCAATTCTGCCAATGGCTGACCGCTGTTGAATGTTCGCTGTGGTGATTCGTGGGTCATAATTAGGAGGGCGGTGTATTGCTGGCGTAGTGGTTAGGGTGGTGGGTCCAACAGTTTCTCGTCTTTGTTGGGTTGTGGCTGGTTTCTGTCAGTTTTGTGTTTGTATGTCATAATCTGGCGGGCGGATTACCGCCTCCGCGGTGGTCTGTTGCTGGCCGTCCCCACGGCAGTCTTCGGAATGGACGGCCAATGTCATAATGACCACCTTAGCGTATCCTTCTCTGAATTGTGTTTTAAAATGGCTAATCCAGTTGTTATTCCAGTAAATTGTAGACATGCTATTACACAACATTTGTTTCAAAATGGGCTACCTAATGTGGGTGGAGATGTTACGTTTGTGGTAGAGGCACATAGGTCCTCATTATGACACTGGCGGACGGTGGAGGCCACCCGCCAATGCCATACAGCCACCAGGCCACCTGTGTGGCCTGAACCTCCCTGGCCCTATTATGGTTTCCCTGCTCGGCCGGCAGGCGGAAACAGTGTTTCTGTCCTCAAGCCCAGAGGGGAACAGGGCCTTAACATTGCAGCCAGCTCCTAATGGAGCCAGCTGCAATGTGGTGGAGCAGCGAGTAGAGCATCACCCGTCGTGCATTCCACTGCCCGTAATTCAGGCAGTGGAATGCGTGATGGGGCTGTGCATGGGGGCCCCTGCACTGCCCATGCCAAGTGCATGGGCAGTGGAGGGTCCCCCTTGGGCCACCCGAATCCCCCATTCTGCCAGCCTATCTATGGTGGTATTTACCACCATGGACAGGCTGGCGGATGGGGAGTCTTTGGTGGTCATTACAACCTTGGCGGTCGGTGTTAAATCGGAGGTAAGACCGCCAACAGGCCGGCGGTAAAAATTTTGCAATTACGACCGTGGCAGAAACCGCCAAAAAAGACAGCCACTTTAACACTCCGACCGCCACGGCGGTACAAACAGCGTGGCGGTCACCGCCAACAGACAGGCGGAGGACGAAGTACCGCCCACAGTATCACAACCTACCAATCCACCACCTTTTCTAGGGCGGATTCACCGCGGATAAAAAAACGGCAGAAACAGGATTTTGAAGGGAAAACGCTCACCTCTACACACCCCACGAGGAACTAGGACACCATGGACCCGGAATTCTGCATTCTCCCTGCGATAGTCTTCCTGCTCCTCTACCAGGAGCACGAACGCCGGCGGCGAAGACCATGGTGAGTACTGCACCTACGACACAGGGGAGGGTGGAGGGAAAAGAGAGTGACACACACACGCAACACGCAACATCCCCACCCCCACCCTCACCCACGACAACACACACACTAATCCATATTGATACATCACAGTTACACCTCCCAACCCCCCCCCCGGAAGAATGCAAAGACAATAGAAAATGAGGGTAACCATTGTAATATATTAAAATCAAGTAGGCAAAAATATATATATACATCATGTACAAAATACATACCAAGCATGGTAGTCCAGGTAGTGCTCCAATTAAGTCCGTGGAACACTGGGCCCACACGGTATGGGCGAGGACCACACAAGATCCCCGACCATGACGGAGAGAACACTGCAGGGGCATCAGAGAGCAAAAAAACAGGCACCTCAGGGGGAGGGAAAGGGGGGGCAACCTCAGCCGGTTGAGTGCATGACGCCAAATCCACGAGAGGGCCACATGCCCACTGTTCAATCCTGGGGAGTGCAAAGCCACAGTCTCTCAAGTCTATACAGTGGGTGGGTTGCCCACTGTTCCATCCTGGGGAGTGCAAAGCCACAGTCTCTCAAGTCTCTACAGTGGGTGGGTTGCCCACTGTTCCATCCTGGGGAGTGCAAAGCCACAGTCTCTCAAGTCTCTACAGTGGGTGGGTTGCCCACTGTTCCATCCTGGGGAGGGCCAAGCCACAGTCTCTCAAGTCTCACAAGTGGGTAGGTTGCCCACTGTTCCATCCTGGGGAGTGCAAAGCCACAGTCTCTCAAGTCTCACAAGTGGGTGGGTTGCCCACTATTCCATCCTGGGGAGTGCAAAGCCACAGTCTCTCAAGTCTCACAAGTGGGTGGGTTGCCCACTGTTCCATCCTGGGGAGTGCAAAGGCACAGTCTCTCAAGTGGATAACAGTCTCCACTGGTTCTGGAGGGGGCTTTGTGCCCAGAGTGCTTCATCCTGCTAATGACAGAGGTAGTGGATGGATCTCTCCACTGGTTCTGGAGGGGGCATGGTGCCCAGAGTGCTTCATCCTGCTAAGGACAGAGGTAGTGGATGGATCTCTCCACTGGTTCTGGAGGGGGCATGGTGCCCAGAGTGCTTCATCCTGCTAAGGACAGAGGTAGTGGATGGATCTCTCCACTGGTTCTAGAGGGGGCATGGTGCCCAGAGTGCTTCATTCTGCCCGTGACGAACTCAGTAGCGTCAGTGCCCTTGGCGCTCATGAGCCAGCGTTGCTTGAGACGGCGGTGCCCTGTTCAGCATTGCTTGAGCTAGCGGTGCCCTGTTCAGCGGTGCTTGAGATGGCGGTGCCCTGTTCAGGGGTGCTTGGAGAGGCAGTCTCCTTTGCAGTGACTCAGCTGCTGGCGGTCCTTCATGGCCCGCAGGGCTTGTGCTGGTGGTCCTTCATGGCCCAGCGGGGCTTGTGCTGGCGGTCCTCTCTGTCCCAGCGGGGCTTGTGCTGACGGTCCTCTGTGTCCCACCGGGGCTTGTGCTGGCGGTCCTCTCTGGCCCAGCGGGGCTGGTGTTGGCGGTCCTCTCTGTCCAGCGGGGCTGGTGCTGGCGGTAGCCTACTGGGCAGCTGGGCTAGTGCAGGCGGTGGCCTCCTGGGCAGCTGGGCTGGTGGTGGTGGCCTCCTGGGCAGCAGGGCTGTTGGCCTCCTGGGCAGCTGGGCTGGTGGCGGTGGCCTCCTGGGCAGCTGGGCTGGTGCTGGCCTCCTGGGCTGCTGGGCTGGTGGTGGTTGCCTTCTGGGCAGCGGGGATGATGGCGGTCTTCTCCGCCGTGCTGCTCTTCCCAGACTTGTTGAGTTTCTTTTGCCCCTTCCCTACCTTGGAAGGTGTTGCAGCTGACTCCACACTCCCACCTGTACCCCTGGGAGCGGCTTTGGTGGCTGGAGTTTTCCCCCTCTCCCGCCGGTCCTCTCTGTCCCAGCGGGGCTTGTGCTGGCGGTCCTGTGTCCCAGCGGGGCTTGTGATGGCGGTCCTCTCTGGCCCAGCAGGGCTTGTGCTGACGGTCCTGTCTGTCCCAGCGGGGCTGGTGCTGGCGGTGGCCTCCTCGGCAGCTGGGCTGGTGCTGGCGGTGGCCTCCTGGGCAGCTGGGCTGGTGCTGGCGGTGGTCTCATGGGCAGCTGGGCTGGTGGTGGTGGCCTTCTGGGCAGCAGGGCTGGTGGCCTCCTGGGCAGCTGGGCTGGTGCTGGCAGTGGCCTCGTGGGCAGCTGGGCTGGTGCTGGCGGTGGCCTCCTGGGCAGCTGGGCTGGTGGCAGTTGCCTCCTGGGCAGCGGGGATGATGGCGGTCTTCTCTGCCGTGCTGCTCTTCCCAGACTTGTTGGGTTTCTTGTGCCCCTTCCCCACCTTGGAAGGTGTTGCAGCTGACTCCACACTCCCACCTGCACCCCTGGGAGCAGCTTTGGTGGCTGGAGTCTCCCCCCTCTCCCGCCGGGCACTGGCAAACTTCTGATGCTTCATAGGTAGGGACTGTCTGTGCTGTGGCTCTGTGCCACACTGGCTGCCCTGGTGGCCGGTGCACTCCAGATTCCGGTGACTGCAGGCACCATTGGTCCCGGAGATGTTGTGGCTGAGGTGCTAGTTCGGGACCTAGAGAGACGGACGGGGTGGGGGAGGTGTGGGAAAGAGGTCAAGGTTGGACAGGAAAAGTTGTTTGGAGACACTGGGATGGGTAGCTGGAGGGGGTTTGGGAGTGGAGGAAGAGGCTGTGGTTGTAGGAGGTGTGCGTTTGCTGACTTTGGGTGAAGGTGCATGCGCTGGAGGTTGTTGTGAGGTGGATGGCTGTTGGGTGGGTGTGTGCCTGCGTTTGTGTATTTTGGGAGGGGGCGTCACAGACACACTGGGAGAGGACACATGGGATGTGTGAATGGTAGTGGGGTGGTGAGTGCACGTGAGCGGGGTGTGGTGGTGGGTGTGCTGGTGATGGTAGTAGTTGCTGTAGAGGTAGTGCATGCAGATGTGAGTGTAGATGAGACTGGGAGGGAGGAGGGAGACGAGGAGGAGGGGGACACAGTGGAGGCAGTGGATGTTGGTGTGTCTGCATGTGTGTGATTCTTGCGTGAGTGCCTTTGGGATGGGTGGTGCTTACGTTTGCCTGAGCTTCCCTTGTGTGTTGACGTGTGTGCATGCTGGTCTGTAGGTGTGCTTGTGATAGGCTGGGGTACAGGGGATTGGGTCTGGGTGGAGGAAGTTGGAGGGGGGAGGCTAGGCACAGGGACAATGGCTGCTATCAGTGCTGAGGCCAGATTCTGAAAAGCTCTCTAAAGGGCCACCTGACCAGAATGAATGCCCTCCAGGAATGCATTTGTTTGTTGCAACTGCCTTTCTACACCCTTTATGGCATTCAAAATGGTAGACTGCCCAACAGTGAGGGACCTGAGGAGGTCAATGGCCTCCTCATTGAGGGCAGCAGGGGTGACTGGGGCAGGGCCTGAGGTGCCTGGGACGAAGGTGATGCCCACCCTCCCGGGTGAGCGGTCACGGGGCAAAGGCTGAGGGGCTGCTGGGAGGGCGTTGCTGGAAGGGGGGGTGGTGGCTGTACCTGTAGATGCTACCACAAGGGATCTCCCATCAGAGGACGAGTCCGTGTCACTGGTCTCAGCTCCTGTCACCGCTGTGGCGCTCCCCTAGCCCTCCGTCCCACTGGTGAAGTCCGATTCCGTAGTGTGGCCCTCCATGGCCATGTGGTATGCAGCCCCCTCGTGCTCCGATGCCACTGCTCCTCCGCCTGATGATGCTAATGCGCACAAGAACAGGGAGACCACAAAAAGGGGGGGACGACAGAAGAAAGACATGTTGAGTGCATGCATTAGCGCTACCGTTGGCGGACACGACAGACACACAAGCCCCCTGCACTACGCCGCGCTCTTTGGCTCCACTGTTCAATTCCTGGGAAATGGCCTACTAGGCTATGGACGACATCTGCACACATGGATGACACATGGGCATGACTAGGTGTACTTGGCACTCTACAGAGGTGCGGTGGGTTGCCACATGGCCTGCCTGACAGAGGGACCTTGCCTATGGAACTCACCCTGCCCTAGGGAAACCCACAGCCCACTTCCCCCTCCCAGACCCCTCCACTGCATGCAAAGTCAGCAGAATGAGATTGTACTCACCCCCTTGTTGCTGCTGTGATGCCACCTGTGCCCATCCAACTCCGGGTAGGCCACCGCCAGGATCCTAAACATCAGGGGGTTCATAGTGCGATGGGCACCCCTCCCACATTGGGAGGCCATCCCCTGCTGCGCCTCCACCGTCTTCTTGCTCCAGCGGCGAATGTCCTCCCATCTTTTCCGGCAGTGGGTGCTCCGTCTGTGGTAGACCCTCAGGGTCCGGACGTCCTTGGCGATGGCACGCCAAATATATTTTTCTGCTGGGCGCTGACCTACATGATTTGTACAGGGGGAAGAGAAACTTACTAGGAACTGCACCGTCAGAGTGATTGGCCCCCATCCCTACCCTTGGCATGTGGCACATGCACTCACCGTCCTTTCATGCACGCCGCACTCTCCCCCCTTCCTTCTTACATCCACCCCTCTCCACACAGCCATAGCCCATACAGCATGTTCCCAGTGTACTTACCTGTTTGTATGGAGGACCGCAGAGTAGCGTGTACTGGGGGAGGACCCAATCCACGAGTTTCTCCAACTCCTCCAATGTGAAGGCAGGGGCCCTTTCCCCAGACACTCGAGCCATTGTCTCTTCCAGACCGAGGTCACAGCAGCACTTGCGGTGTAGGTCCTCTCCTGTCGAAGATCAGGTATCAAGTGATTGAAGTGATAGAAAATGGCGGTCTCGTCCGCAGCGGTGCGTACCGTCACCGCCGGCGTACATCGTCATTGGCTCATGGGACCCATAGGGTCCAATGTTAACCAATGCAGCATTGCGCCGCGGTCTTCGACCGCCTACCGCAACGGTGTACAACGCCAGCGCAGTTACCTCACATCCCATTGTCCCACTTTACAGGTCAGGCAGCCGCCATTTCAGGGGCCCACATGGCTTCATTTTCAACTGCGTCACACATACCTAGGCCTAGACTCAACCCACATACAGGCCACTTTTTAGATTATGAATGGTGTTCTGTGTAAGCTGTGGGTACGTACCTCTGAGTTGTTTGACTCTGTGCTCGCTGTTGTCCTTCATAGGCACCGTCCGTTGGGACATGTGAGGAGATGGCAGCATCCTCCGGTGTACCGATCATTGGTGGACCTGTCGACAATGGAGGAAAGACATGTGATCATCACATACAGGGTTGACCGTGCCACAATCCAGGAATGTTTGGCAGACCAGTACATTTCCCATGTGAATGCCATGTTCCCTGGCTCAGTGCATGACACCTACATCCTGCGGAATAGCAGCATCCCTTATGTAATGGGCCAACTCCAGAGGCACCGTGTGTGGCTATTAGGTGAGCACCTGGAAGCTAGTCAGTGGGAATGGTTGTCTGGGTCTGGGGATATCCCTCCAGGTTCGTGTGTGTCTAACAGTTGTGCCTCGTCATTTGCTGGTGACTCTGGTTACCCCAACCTGTCATGGCTACTGACGCCAGTGAGGAATCCCAGGACAAGGGCAGAGGAACGCTACAATGAGGCCCATGGGTGAACTAGGAGGGTGATCGAGCGGACCTTCAGCCTCCTGAAGGCCAGGTTCTGGTGCCTCCATATGACAGATGGATCCCTATTCTACTCACCAAAGAAGGTGTGCCAGATCATCGTGGCCTGCTGTATGCTTCACAACTTGGCTTTGCGACGACAGGTGCCTTTTCTGCAGGAGGATGGTCCAGTTGGCGAAGTTGTTGCAGCTGTGGAGGCTGTGAACAGTGAAGACAAGGAAGCAGAGGAAGAAGACATGGACAACAGGGACTCAGTGATCCAGCAATATTTCCAGTGAAACACAGGTAAGAATACAATCCTGCCTACTACATGTACTTAAACACTACTGCCTCTCGACTGTCTGTCGTTTTCACCCAGTGTATGGTCACTGAGTTGTCACTTTCCCTTATGATTTCACAGATGTGGGTCCCACAGTGTGACATCTGCTTTGATTCCTCATGTACTAGAGCTGTGTGACAAAGGTATGTTCACATTACAATTGAAAGAGCTTTTTGCCACAGTTATTGCTAATACAGTATTCCAAAATCACAGACTGACTCCAGATTGTTTTGTGCTTTAAGGGTGTTTATTTTAGTGCTCAAAATTGGAGGGGGTAGCACAATGGTGAGGGGTGATGGAGGAGGAATGTCCATGGCAGAGTCCAGTCTATTAGTCTCACAGGTGCATTGCCCAAATGGGCATAGGAAGTGGAGCTGGGGCAGTTTAAGGATGGACAGGGTGACAAAGTGGGACAGTAGGATGACAATCAGGGTGGTCTCATTTCTTGGCGGGGATCTTGGCATCGTTCTCTGTCTTTGTCCTGGATCTCAGGGACCATTTGTGAGGTGGTTCTCCCTCTGCAGGGGGTGGGGTGCTGGTGTGATGGTCCTGTGGCGGTGACTCCTGTCCACTAGCGCCGGCAGAGGTGGTGGGCAGTTCATCGTCCAGGATAGTGTCAGGGGCCCCTTGTAGTGCCACAGTGTCCCTCCTGGGGTTGAGGACTTCCTTCAGCACCCCTACGATGGTGCCCAGGGTGGAATTGATGGTTCTGAGTTCCTCCCTGAAGCCCATATACTGTTCCTCCTGCAGGGGCTGGGTATCCTGAAACTTGGCCAGTACTGTTGCCATTGTCTCCTGGGAGTGGTGGTAGGCTCCCATGATGGAGGAGAGGGCCTCGTGGAGAGTGGGTTCCCTGGGCCTGTCCGCCCCCTGTTGCACAGCAGCCCTCCCAGTTTCCCTGTGTTCCTGGGCCTCCGTCCCCTGGACCGTGTGCCCACTACACTGCCCCCAGGTCCCTGTTGTTGTTGGGGTGGTGGGTTATCCTGGGTTCCCTGTAGTGGTGGACACACTGCTGATTGACGTGTCCTGGGGACGGAGGTATGGGCCCGCTGGGTGGATGCTGTGCTGCTGTTTCCAGAGGGGGGAAGCTCTGTGGTGGCCTGTGACTGGGTGTGGGGAACTGACTGGCCCGAGGTCCCCGATGGGCCGGGCTGGTCATCTAGATCCAGTTGGACAGAGGTGCTGTGATCACTGTGGGCCTCTTCGGTTGGTGGTGTGGACATGTGTGGACCCTCCTGTCCGGTGATGTTGGGTAGGGGTCTTACAGGGGTATAAAAGGATGTTTATTACATCTGTGTGTGCCATGGTGTGCAATGGGTGGGTGACCGTGTACCCCAGTGCTTGCATTCCTGTGTGGGACCTTGTGTGATGATGGTTTAGGGGGGTGTATGGATATGAGCAGTGGGCATGCTTTAGTGATGGGTGTCCTTGCTTTGTTTTTGCATGCAGGGCTTTGGGTTAGGATGTGTCTTTTGTGATAGTGGGACATTTGTGAGGAGTTAGAGTGATGGGGGTGAGGGTGGGGGTATGTGCTGGCATGCAGGTAGGGTGAGGGATATAATAGTTAAGATTTGACTTACCATAGTCCATTCCTCCACCTACTCCTTCGAGGCCCTCAGGATGCAGAATTGCCAAGACCTGCTCCTCCCATGTTGTTAGTTGTGGGGGAGGAGGTGGGGGTCCGCCGCCAGTCCGCTGAACCGCCAGGTGGTGTCTTGAGACCACAGAACGCACCTTCCCCCGTAGGTCGTTCCACCTCTTCCTGATGTCCTCCTGATTTCTTGGGTGCTGTCCCACTGCGTTGACCCTGTCCACTATTCTTCGCCATAGATCCATCTTCCTTGCAATTGAGGTGTGCTGCACCTGTAATCCGAATAGCTGTGGCTCTACCCGGACGATTTCTTCCACCTTTACCCTGAGCTCCTCCTCCGAGAACCTGGGGTGTCTTTGCCGTGCCAGGGGGTGGTGTAACTCATGTGTGGGGTGGTGTGTGGGATGATAAGTGTGCTGATATGTAGTGGTGTGTAGTGTGCGGTGCGTGGAAGTTATGTGGTTGATGGTGTTGTGTGCCTGTGGATGCTTGTATTGCTGTCTCTCTCTGGCCTTCGTTCGTGATTTGTGGTCGTAAGGGTTTGTGGGTGATGTGGGTGTGTGTTTTATATTGTATTGGGTGTGTGGGAGTGGTGTGTGTATGTGTATCAGGTGTGTGTATTTCGAATTGACCAATGTGGTAGTGTTTTGTAAGAGTGGGTGTATTTTGAGCGCGGCGGTGTGTACCGCCAATGGAATACCGCGGTTGAAAGACCGCCGCGTGGATTCATGTGTCGTGATAGTGTGGGCGTATTTCGGTTGGCGTGACGGTGGAGGTTTTGTTTTCGCCAGTTTATCACTGACCTTTGGTGTGGCGGACTTGTGTGGGTGTCTGAATTTTGGCAGATTCCGTGCTGTGGGTCATAATAGCTGTGGCGGTTTTCCGCTGCTGCGGCGGTGTGTTGGCGGTCTTCTGCACGGCGGTAAGCGGCTTTTACCGCCAATGTTGTAATGACCTCCTTTATCTCCAGGGCAGCGCTGCTTGCGGTTGGACCGTGGCGCCTCCACCACGGTCATAATGTCGTGGTTGGACCACCACTTTGCCGGCAGTTCGATCGCGATCATGACCCTGGCGGTCTGGTGACAGCCAGGTTCATAATGATCCCCTGAATGTGTACAAAACTGAAACAGTTCACTCATGGGTCAATTTACTTGCAGTCGATGAAAACAAAAATGCATGTCATGCTTATACAGCAGCTATCGTTCCACAACAATACAGAGCATACAATTATTTAGAAATACCTCTGACATGTCAGGAAACTCAAAATTGGATCCAAGGTACCCTACCACACATTGTTGAAAACATTAGATTGGGTCCTTCCACTAATGATGGGGCCACATATCCAGTTCTATCTGCCTATACCCCATATGCAAATATACAACATTTCTGCACCCATTATACAATATCTTGATAGATAAAATAGACATTGAACACAAGTTATAATGTGAATATTGAACACTGTCCACCAACAACTGGCTATACCTGGGATTAATCTAGGATTCATGCTATTATGGGTAAGGTATCCACCAAACAGGAGGACATTCTGTTTTGGATTGCTTAAAAAACAAATCAACAGTATATGGGATCCCAGGATAAACATAGAATTTTCACAATGTGCTTGCCACTTGGGATTGTACCCTCTATTGGTGATTGTGCTACTTGGAGCACCGTTTTTGCTGCAATATATACCATAACTCATTGTACACCATTGCTTGCGGTTTACTTGAAGTGCTAAAACAAATTGAAAACAAATATGATGCTGCCCCTGTCCTGCACTTGGGGATGCAATTAATTGGCATCTTTACCACAGTATCCTCAATTATTTTAGGAAACATAAAAGGAGAAGCAACAGCATTGGTGGTTCACCAGCTTCTTGCACACGTTCCTTTAACAGACTAGGAGTGTGATTTACCAAAAATAATTGCAGACACTTATACAGGTACGGGTTGTGATAATTTGGGGGCCAGACCAAATAAGCCACAGCTTAAATGTAATCCTGACAAGGATAATGCTAAGGAAGCACAGGAGTCTTCTAAAAAATGACGGGACAGACAAAAATCAAATAAAGATCAAATAAAATAATGGGGAGAATGTCCGCTGCTGAAGAGTTCTGAAGAACATTATAATTTATGTTACCATGATAATTTGAAAAAGCCTGAGAGGTATCAGTATACTTATACATATCCTTATTGTGCCTTTCAGGACTCATCTGACAAATGGTCTGAGAGAGCGAGGCGGTCAGAACACAGAGCAGAGGAGTACTTGAAACCAAAAAAGAACTTCTAAGTCTATGTGATGTCATCATAAAGAAGGAAGAGAAACTTCCTGAACAAAAAACTCACTTCAAAAAGAAGAAGATTGCGGGAATTTCAAAAGAATATGCCTAACATATTGAATGTTACTGTGGAACCGGATGTGGGCAGTGACCCTGCTAGACAGCAGGTCAGAGGTCACAATAGTTCAGCAGAATCTTTAGGAGTTTCTGGACATGAGCACAACTAACGAGTTTATAGAAGTTGAAATCTCAGACAGGCTAGCTGTCCCTCCAGATCGAGTTTATAAATTAAACAGACAAATTGAGGGGGACATATTGTGCAAAATTAAAGTAATTTTCTGGGAAAG
Source organism: Pleurodeles waltl (assembly GCF_031143425.1). NCBI lineage: Eukaryota > Metazoa > Chordata > Amphibia > Caudata > Salamandridae > Pleurodeles > Pleurodeles waltl. Next base: position 814,540,147 of record NC_090442.1, read on the forward strand.
ATTAACGCTAAGCTATGACATTCACTTGGCTAAAAAAGATTGGCCACCAGCATTTGTTAGAACCCTTCCCCAAGGGGTGAAGATGTGATGTGATTTTACTGTCTTTCTCAGTCCTTCTGTTAGATCAAGTGAAGCAAGTATATGCTGCAGATTGGGCTCTTGCACAAGCCCCAGTGCTATAGCGCAATCATGTGGGCTAGGATAGGGATTCTACTCATCATGTAATAACCATAACGTCCAGCTCACAAATCCAAGCACAATGCCCCATAAAACATTTAGCAAAGTTCCCATGAGGGAGATTTTTTCACTGCTCAAGTATCAGAGAGTAATTAAAACCTGCATATTTCCTATGAACGTTTATTTGCTTCCTGTAGCTAAGCCAGATCATTCCCATAGAATAGTCTTAGATTATAGACATTTAAATAGCCACACATGCACATTTGCAATACAAAACTATACAGTACAGCACTAATGAACAACATTGTCTTCACAAAATACAATGCAACCTTGGATATTTCCAATGTTTTTTTTCTGCCAAAATATAGGACCTGAAAGCAGGTATCTAACAGTTTTTTCCATGCTTGAATCTCATTGCCAATTTTGCAGACTCTCTCAAGTGTATAAGAACAGTCCAGGTCTGTTCTCTTCCCGGATAACATCAATAGTGCATGATATTGATCCAGAAGCATTGTCCTAAGCCGATGACATATAACTGATGGATGTAGGAAAGTACCCTCTTTTTGCCATGGTTACCCCCATTTTCTGCCTGATGTCAGTGTGCTTAACTCTGTTCACTGGGATCCTGCTAACCAGGACCCCAGTGATTATGCTCTCGCTACTCTATATTTGGTTGTTGCATACTGGTAACCCAGTATTTCACCCACAATTGGCATACTGGTGCCCCCTCATAGGTCCCTAGTATATGGTACCTAGGTACCCAGGGCATGCACCCTTTCACTGCCATTTACACTGCACCACGTCACTTATAAGTCACCCCTAGAGCAGGCCTTCCAGCCCTGAGGGCAGGGCGCAGAGTACCTGTGTGTGAGGGCACCCTTGCACTAGCAGAGGTGCCCTCACGACTTCCAGGACCATTTTCCCGGACTTCGTGAGTGCGGGGATGCCATTTTACTCATGTACTAGACATAGGTCACTACTTATGTCCAGCTACATAATTGTAACTATGAACATAGGCATGTTTGGTATCAAACATGTTGGAATCATACCCCCATACTTTTGCAAGCATTGGTTGTTTGATCCCATGCACTCTGGAGGCTCCATAGAGGACCCCCTGTACTGCCATTACAGCCTTCTCAGGTTTTCCAGGCAGCCCCAGCTGCTGCCACCTCTCAGACAGGTTTCTGCCCTCCTGTTGCTTGACCAGCTCAAGCCCAGGAAGGCAGAGCAAAGGATTTCCTTTGGGAGAGGGGTGTTACACCCTCTCCCTTTGGAAATAGGAGTTGCAGGCTTGAGAAGGGTAGCCTGCCCAAGCCACCGGAAATGCTTAGAAGGGCACAAATGGTGCCCTCCTTGCATAACCCAGTCTGTCCCAGTTCTGGGACCCCCAGTCCCAACTCTTGCACACAACTGGACAAAGGAAAGGGGAGTGACCACTCCCCTGTCAAACACCACCCAGGGGTGGTGCTCAGAGTTCATCCAGAGTGTCCCTGGGTTTTGCCACCTTGGATTCCAAGTTGGCAGGGAACTCTGTCAGCATCTGAGTGGCCAGTGCCAGCAGGTGACGTCAGAGCCCTCCCCTGATAGGTGATCACCTGTTTAGCTGACCAATTCCCCTTTCAGGGCTATTTAGGGTCTCTCTTTTGGGTGGTTCTTCAGATTCGGATTGCAAGACTCCAGCAGGAATCCTCTGCATCCTCTACTTCACCTTCTCATCAAATAAACTGCACCTAGACCCTCCTGGAGCTCTACAAACTGCAACAAAGAAGCAAAGATGACTTCTGCAACATTGTTTCTCCAGCTCCTGCCAGCAACTGCAACTGTTTCCTGTCTTTAGCCTGTACCATAAGAGCAAAGGAATCTCTCTTGGAGTGAAGTAGTCACTCCCCTGCTTCAGCAGGCACCGACTACGTGGATCCCCTCTCCTGATGAGTTGCATGGATCCTGCATCACGGTTGGTAGACTGAAGTTGTCCTGACAGTCTTTATGCCCTACTGTCCAACTTTGGTGGAGGTAAGAGATAGGTCCCCCATGCACCACATGTTTTGCAGTTGCCAAGGCTTGTTGGCATCCTTCCACAAAGTTCTTCGTGCACAGTGCAGCTCCAGCTACACCACTCTATCCTGTGGTGCACATCTTCCTGAGTGGTTCTCTGGCGGCGTGGGAGCTTTTGTCATAGTGCTGCATGGGCCTCCTTTTGCACCTCCTTTGTTCCCATGCTGTGGGACTCTTGTGTGCTCTGCCTGGTCTTCTGTGGGCTCTCTGAGTTGCTGAGAGCCCCCTTTGACTCCCCTCCTGGGTAGAGTCTTCCCGGTCGTTCCTGGTCACGGGCAGCGCCATTTTCTGCTAACTGCGAGCTTTGCATGTGCCAAGGCTTGTTCACGGACTCAAGCGACGCAAACCAGACTGCAATCTTCCATCGAGCTTGGGACATCATCTGCACCAACCAGGAACCCGAATCCGTCTTCTTGGGTGCAGTACTGACTGTTGTTCTTCACTGGTGGTTCTTCTTTCGCACCTTCATCTGGGTTAGCAGGGGCTCCTGTTCTCCTGGGACTCTTCTGTGCTTCTTGGACTTGGTCCCCTTCTTCCACAGGTCTTCAGTCTGACCAGTTTGGCAGCCCTCACCCTTCCTGCTTCACCATCTGCTGAGGGGAGATCTCCTTCCACAGGCACATCTCTTTGTGTGGAGCCAGGCCACTTCACACCTCATCAAGGCAGCCTGGTCAGGCTGCCAGAGGCTGGCCAATCAGAGCACAGCAGCAAAAACACTGCAGGGCTGAAGCTGGCAACTTTTCAGGTAAAATTTAAAACTCTTTACCTGAACAAGTTATCTTAAATCCCACAACTGGAAGTTGTGGGATTTATTATAACAATTAATTTGATACCAAACATCTGGTATCTGTTACTTAAGGGGACTTTTAAAATTAAAATAAAGCCTCCCCATTCTAGCCTATGGAGGCCATTCACTACAATCAGGGAAAAACAAATTTGGCTGTTTTACCTCACCAGAGCTTATAAAACTATTTTTATAAGGTCCCTGCTTATAGTTATATGGCACCCAGCCCAAGGGGCACATAGGACACACATTAGGGGTGACTTATATGTAAAAATAAGGTAGTTTAAGACTTTGGAACTACTTTTAATTCCAAAGTCGAATTTGCATGTAACTTCAATTTAAAAGCAGCCAGCAAGGCAGGCCTGCCTTTAAAATGACACTCGGCACCTCAGCAGTGCACCTATGGGGGCACTACCTATGCTGGGGTCCCTAAACCTCCATGCCCTACCATATACTAGGGTCTTATAGGTAGTTTAACTTTGCCTATTATAATTAGCCTAATTTGCATAACCACTTTACACAGAGCACTGGCACTGGGGCTGGTAAGCAGTACCCAGGGCACAGCCAGGAGTCAGTAACCACCAGTACCTGTCCAAAACGTTTGGGGGTAACCAGGGCAAAAAGGAAGACTTTCCTCCACACCCAGCCTAATCAAAGGGCCTCACTGCTGCATTTATCTGCAATTACATATGTCTAATTAGATGGGATGTCCAGGCCATGCAGTGCAACCATGCTACCACCACAGTGGAATCTATTGTGTGTGTGGAAGTATCATGTCACCTCCAGTGAATGCACACTAAAACATCTTGCTCACTACATAACGCATGGGAGATACACACTGAATTGCTAGTTTGAAATTATACCAGAGACATCAGGTCAATTAGCCAAACACAAGTTTTTCAAGTCAAACAACCCAATGCAGAAAGAACCTCACAGAAGCCCAGGATCCCAAACAATACCACAAACACATATGAGTCACAGACGACACAAGATAACAACTTCCATGCAAAATGGCATTCCTGGTGCATGCAACAACAAAATACTGACCCATATTTTCTCTTTCAGCTGATCAGGGTTACGGGATCAAGCCATGGGTCATGACCCCATTTACCAACCCAAGCACAGCAGCAGAGCGTGCCTATGATGAGGCACATCGGAGGACACGCACCATAGTTGAACAGACTTTTGGCATCCTGAAATCCAGTTTCAGATACCTGGACATCACAGGAGGCAGCCTCCTATATTCCCCAGAAATGGTCTGCAAAATCATTTTGACCTGTGCCATCCTGCACAACATTTGTGTTAGGAGGATCATTCCCCTATATGAACCTGAACAACAACTGCCTGAAGAGGAGGAGGCGGGGGATGCTGTCCGGGAAAATGAGGGGGAACATCCTAACACAGCTGCAGGAATGCGTCGCAGACAACAGATAGTACAACATTTTTTCCAACAATAGTCACTATCAACATTTTGTTACGATATCTAATTAAACACCTCACTTTATCACTCAATCATGCTCTGGGTAATTATTTATGCATCACATGTTTTCTAGGAATCAGAGTATTACCTCTGGGAGCATTGCAGAAAGACAAATTTGCCTACTTCTGATGCCACATCACATTTGATGGGTATGAATGTACAGCAAACATCACATACAGTTTGTATGAAAAACATCTTGTTTATTTCACATTTGAAGGGCACATTCATAGGACCACAGCTATGAGACACATCCATGTTGCCAACATGGTCCATTGCAGCATATGACACCCAACTATGACACCATCAATCATAAGGTAAAAAAGCGCATCATACATGAGGCAGTGGATGTGAAATAGCATTGGTAACAGGAATGCATGACCAGACCCTTGACATCAGTAAGTGTGACATCAGCTATCTCTGCAAGGAGCATATGTGACAAGAAGTGCATCAATCCTGAAAATGGATAGCACTAGTGCCCCAGGTATGACAAGCAATGCTCACAAGACATGCCCTGCGCAGTCCATCCAAGGTAATAAGTCCTGCCACTGCCATGTTTTAAGTCTCTGACCACCCTTCTCTAGGGGGCACTGTAAATGGACTATCTTTACCCTGGGAATCATCATCTACACTCACTCAGACTCCCATTCTGACTCCTGTGTGCTTCAATTTTCAGTATGGCATGCCATAGTTCAACTTCATCAGCCTGCATGGACTTCAGGTCCCATAATGCACTGCCTGGTAGTCATTAAGACCTGTAATCTTCTGTCCATTGCTTCCCATGGGAAACTCCGGTTGACCCATTATACTGCATCCTCACCTCCAGGACTTGTGAGAGACTGAAGCTGCACACACCTGTGAGGGAGCCTGGGTGAAAGGTGGTGCATCAATACTGTAAATGGATAGCACGAGTGTCCCAAGTATGACAAGCAATGCTCACAAGACATGCCCTGCGCAGTCCATCCGAGGTAGTAAATCCTGCCACTGCCATGTTTTAAGTCTCTGCCCACCCTTCTCTAGGGGGCACTGTAAATGGACTATCTGTACCCTGGGAATCATCATCTACACTCACTCAGTCGCCCATTCTGACTCTTGTGTGCTTCAATTTTCAGTATGGCATGCCATAGTTCAACTTCATCAGACTGCATGGACTTCAGGTCCCATAATGCACTGTCTGGTAGTCGGTAAGACCTGTAATCTTCTGTCCTTTGCTTCCCATGGGAAAAGTCCGGTTGGCCCCTTATACTGGATTCTCTACTCCAGGACTTGTGAGAGACTGAAGCTGCACACACCTGTGAGCTCTCTCATGAAGCCCAGCCATTCGACTCTGCCCTGCCCATGCTGCTGCCTGGAACTGCTTAGAAGCTGCCATTCCCTGAAGCTCCTTGTTGTGCATTGGAGTACAATTCATTTGTGTTTCAGAGCCCTTGTTGGATTGTGTTACAGTGCTGAGTAAACCTGAAAATGCTCTTTGTTTCCACAGTGTTGTTCCTGCTTGTTCCAGTCATACTCTGCTCCCTGTTTTTCTGCCTTGTTCATGTTTATTCCTGACAAAGCCTGCTTCCTGTTAGCTAGACTGGTTCCAGTCTTTGCGTTAACCAGAGCCATTCCCTGTGCCTACATTTGCCTCATAGTTGGTTTCCATGCCCTCTGTTTCCTCTTGGGGTATTGTGTCTGGCAAGTCTACAATCAGTCCCAACTGTATAGAATAGTTTTTTTTTTTTTTGTACAGAGACATGTTTTCCAGGGGGCGAATCCAGCCCCATCCTTTGTCTGATTTTGCATGTATTCATTAGTGCAAACAGTGACAGTGTGCTATGGCTGTATTCCTGGATTTGGTACTGTGCCTCCAGCCCAACAAACAAGGGCTGCTAATGTGTATGTAAGGGCAATATATGTTTGTGCCCTGACGGTCCAGACACAGATTCACTTCTGTCACCACCTTTTGATGGTGGTTGTGTGGTGACTAGCTGTGAGATTAATCTGCACAGAGGCACTGATGTTCCCTGTTGCTGTGGGAAGTTCAGAGCCCTACCTTGTGTACAAATGTAGTGATGAAACCTGCATGTTTGTCAATTACTGATCCATAACATATTTGACCACAAGAAGGTTGCTCTGTCATCACTCTTCTGTAATTTCTGCTGTACCAATGCTGCCCTATTCCCTTGTATGTCGATAGCTGATCTTTGGCTTTAGGTCAAATCTGCTTTGAAGATGCTCTGTGAACTCAAGGATTGGCTCCACAGACTCCTGACTAGACCTGCATATAACCGTTACACCATGGAGGCCAATACTGACACAGGGTAAACATGGCCACACACTTGAACTGGACACTTTTGAGCAATGAACCACTGGAAATATGTGAACACATGCAGCCTGGGCTGCTGGTCCACCACAGCCACAGGAGGAACACAGGTCATTTACATTAGTCAAACTGTGGTGTACATAGCAATGTTATGATTGGATGTGAGGCTCTGTGTCACAAACACTGTACCTACCAAACATGTTAAAATGCCTGACTCATGGGTGGTATACACACAAGTGACCGTGAAGTGGTAGCCAACAATTCATGACATGAGAGGGGTAACATGGCTGACATAGCCCTCATCAGCCATCCTCAATCTTTCCTGTATATTGTTTGTCATGGGAAATGTATTTTACCCAAAGTCAAGCAAGTACACACAGCAAAAGAGGCAACAGATATTACAAACACATATCATGACTGTTGTACCTCATTGATTGGCATCTGATGGTGGCACCCATTTGTAACACATTCATACGTGAACATTACGCTAAATGTATTGCATGCCGTTCAAACAGAGGCACACAAATAATTTTAACAGTCAATTCACACACAAAACACACATGCCATGATTCATATTTTTGTAGCGTAGCCTTGATGTAACACCTGCGCAAACTTAAAATTTCTATTTTAATTTCCAAAGTTTGCACTGCTGTTGTATCAGTTAAGAAAGCTAATCCTGCACAACGATATGAGTATTGTGGGCGGCAGTAGCATGGTCTGCCACATGTGGCCAAACACTAGAACACCGACTCCAGGTCATACCATCCTATCTTTCTCTAGTTATAGGCTGGACACATGTTAAATATGAAAAATGACGCAAACACAGTTTGAGTTAGAAATATTGACGCAAACATGTCAAAAAATGACGCAAACGCACAATATACATCAATGGGTCCCTAGCGTTAATTCCACCAGCACACCCCAGGCATGGGGATATCCATTGAAAATATATTGATCCATGAAAGCTCGGGATTTTGACGCATATGCGTAAAAAACAATTGACGCAAACTACGTAAGCGTAAAAAATGTACACACAAGACAAAAAACAGGCTGTAAATGAGACAGGAAGTGATGTAATAGGATATCCTGTTTACAAAAATGGTACAGTGGGTGTACTTTCACTTTCACTTTGCAGTCTGTGATTTTTCTAGACTGTGTGGCTGTGTGTTGGATTGTTTCTCTGTGGATTTTGTGATTCTGTCTTCTGTGTGGTCTATATTTTGCCTTTTGGTGTTTAGTAAGTGTATTTTGTACTTGTTTAAGTGTTTTTGTATCTTTTATTGTAGTTAGATTTGTATTTGTACTGTTGGGAGTCTGTTTGTGGGTAGGATTAGTTGGAGTAGTTTGGGGCTTTAATTGGGTTAGATAAGTTTCCTTTTTCTACCTCCTTCCCTGTTTTTCAACATTTACTTTAATAAATAGTGTTTTGTATGATGTCGGGGAGGGCACGGCTGGGGCGCATGGGTGAGGAGGAGCTTGGGGCATTTGTGTGGCTGGTGTGCCACTTCCTCCCCAGGATGTTGGAGGCTGGGGGATGTGTGATACAGGGGTTTCACACGGAGGCAAGACGGCTACGGTGGACAAAGGTGCTGTTCCACCTGAGGAGGATTTTCAACAAGGCACGTAATGAGCACCAGTTGAAGTATTGCTGGGCTGACCTGGTGGCCCGAGAGCAGGACCTGCTGGACCACCTGGGTGTGGCGATTGGTGGCCCTGTTGGTGAGTACCAAATTGACAAATGTGTGCAGTTCAATGCTCTGGAGTGACAGTAGCAGATGTTGCTACTGCAATGTTTGTGGGCATGTGGAATGCAAGTTGAACAAACTGTAAGTGTACCAGGAATGTGATGTATTACACATGGTAATACATGGTAACAATGCAGTTCACAGTTTTATTGAGCCATGTCCGAACAGTATTCAGGGCCATACGTACCAAGCTCTTCATAACCTTCACTATTATCTTAGGCCCATCTTTCTACTTTTGTAGTGCTGCATTTGCATCATTTCTGGATGCAAAAGTAGTACAAGCTTGCAACATACAAATATTTTTTGCAAATTTGAACAGCTGTTGTGTCAAAAAATGAAGCAAATGCGGCACTAAAAAAAATATACATCTGGGCCTAAGTTCACTGTATCCGTGTGTTTACGTCAGGACAAATAATCATTCACATGGCCAAAGCCAAATGGACCATTATGCTACCAGATTGCACTATCACAAAACAGGGTCTTCTAGTGGCATTTAGGATTAGGAGTTGAAATCCTATCATTGAGGAACAGGCCCCTAAAACATTTTGTTCTTGGCCACAATTGCCAGCACTGAGCTATTGAAGTTACCATCTGTGTCACATTGGTTCCAACCCATTTTCAAAAGTGAAAGGGTCAGCATGGGATCCCTCCTCTTTGTGAATGCATGGTCACAAACTATTTCTGAGCATGACATTGTGCAAGGGACCATTGACTGCTTCCATAATACTATTTTAGTGAAGAAATTGGTTGTTAAATTACTTTCTGTTCCCCCCTGCTGAAATATTGCAGCTTTTCTACAAATGTAAACATCTCAAGATGAAGGCCGTCACAGACATGGTGGTCTGCTGAGCTCAGCAGGCCAGCATTCCTGTTTTTCAAATAGAGACCAACCTCATCATGATTGAAGAAGTAGGTCATTTGCTACCCCATTTTTTGTTTGCAAACAGTGTCATTTCGGGTGTTCTACCCCTGATTATCCAACTTGTTAATTGCTAGTTGCTGAATCTTGCAATGTGTGATTCACAAAACCTGATATAGGTACACATGGCCCTGAGTGACACATTTCAGGTGCAATGACTACACCTGTGCCCATGCATTCTGTCAACGATGATCAAATAGGACAGTGTCAGCATACATTATTTTGCAGTTTTGGAACAGAAAAGTGGCCAATCCATGTTGAGCGCTACATTGTCATCATTTCACACACAGGATCCCTGTCATCATGTTGTCATAGGGGAAATATACAGCTTAGGGGACACTGCCAGTGGGACATATGTAACCTACATACAACACTGGCACACCTATTATGGACCACTGAAAGCACAATAATTCCTGAAAGCAAATCAACCCACATGTCCATCACACAGTTACTCATTGTCCCTTAATGCACAAGCCACAATACCGGAGTCACTGGCATTGCAGTGCACCAGAAATGTTGCATTGCATTTGTCACCCAATAACAACTGATGAAATGGAGTACGATCTGGAATATATTAGCCACAAAAGTGTGTAGTCAGGTTTGGCACCACATGATTGTTAGGGCCAGTGCATGTGTGCATATGTGTGTCTATCACTCACTGGAGTGACAGTGTCAATGCAAGTTTGCAGTGGTATGTCTGTTGGAGTGTGTACATGCCTGATGCGCAACTCTATCATATAAAATGCCACACACTGTGATTTGTTGTTCCCCTGTTTGTACAGTGATCAGACATTGAGCATATATCTCCCTTCCATGTTTTACAGGTGGACCAGCCCCCTACACCATTGGTGAAGTGGCTCGATTTGAGGACCCACACATATCCAGTAAGTGTGAAAATGTTTGTCCTGTGTTGTGTTTGCAGCTGTTTTGTGATTGACTCCTGTGTGTTGAACTCATTCCAAGATATGATGAGCTGGCACATGATCTGATATGTGACTTGACTGGAGGTTGACATAGTGTTCCATGGAAGAGTTAGACATTCACTGGCAGAGAGTCATATATTGGGAGTCTAGTGCTGCGCAATAGGCATGTGCAGGTGCACAATTTGATTTGTAGCCACATGTATGCCCACAGTTGATTTGGGGGTGGCCAGTGTCATAATTTAGCCAGCAAGTCATACCCTAATTCACACAAAACTGATGCATCAGTTTTACACACAAACTTGCGTATCCCTGTAATGTAATAAACATGTAGGACGGTATGGGTGACTGTCCCCAGCATCTAGCCCCACATGTTGTACTCCATTTATGTGGCACTTAAGTGGTATGTTATAGGTGTGCATGCAGCTCGAGGCCAGATGTGTGCTTGCATCAATGTGGTTGATTTAGGACATGTATCAGTGAGATCTGATGTTGATGATTGTCCATAAATGGAAACATGAATGTAGATGTAATTGACCAATGGTTGACTCACTCCTAGTTGGCAGGCCTCCTTACCTGTGTTACACTGAATAAATCCATAGACAGCTGGACAAAGCTTTGTGGTTGTCCTTGACGTTTGAAAAAATGTATTCCCTACCCATCCCCACTGAGGCACAGGGTTAGGGGGAGAAAATATATGTAGCTAGGTTTGATGGTCACAGTGTAGATGACAGACATGTAATTCAAGCATTCATGTGTTCCAAACTACTCTGACCGCTTATGATTAGCAACTGCATACCATCCTGCCAGTTCCATATGCAAATCACAGGTCTTGTGTGCCTTGAAGTTGATCCAAATAATAGGGATTAGTTGGCCTGGCACATGTTGAGTACTTGCAGCATTTGTAATGTGACCAATAGCACTACATAAATGCACAGATCAGTTAATTTGGTACACACTTTGTTGTGCATTGCTGTGCTGTTAGATAGTTGATGGGTAGGCTGCATTGGCATGTCATTTCTCCGGGACATTCTTTCATCTGTACTGTGATTTGTACTGCATGTGCTATTTGTGAGGAAGTGTTAGATTATCATCTATACATGTATCACACAATGATGACACTAATGTTTGCCTGTCTCATTTTTACAGTTGTCCACATGAATGCCCAGGAATTTTGTGAGTTTCAGAGGTGGGCAGTGTGGTACAAGCACATCCTCGATGTGGAGGCTGGGTATCACATGATGAGAAGGCGGTATTTGTCAAGAAAGAGCCACAGGAGCATGGAGGGCTTTTAGCCAAGAGGGCCATCATTGGCCACAACAGGTGCCACTACCACACCGACTGCAGGCACAGTGGACACTGGAATCTCAGCCACTCCAGCTGGACCCTCAATATCAGCAGCACAAGGCACTACTGCTGCACCATCTATACCACCACCCCCAACCATGGCACCAGCACCTGCAACATCCAGTGCAACACAAACAACCACAGCAGGTGGTATGGACATGGCCGCATTGCACCACCTACAACAGGACATGCAAAGGATGATTTGGCGCATTGAGTCTCCAGCAAGAGGTGGCCCACAACAGCAGGAGACTGAGATCCATCAAAAAAACTCTGAAGAGGGCAAACCTCTGAGTACAGTTTTTCTCACCCCTAATTCCATCCCCTCCCTCCTCTTTCCTCATACTATTTTTTGTGGGTTTAGTAATAGGTTAGAGTAGGCTATTAGTTTAAATAGGATAAGTGGGTTAGGGGGTGGGGCAGTTATATTATTACCTGTTGGTTTGTGGGTGGGTAGGTGGGGGTTGATGTTGAGGTTTATCTGTATTCCCCCCCAAAAAAAATCTCTCTCTCTCTCTATATATATTTATATATATTATATATATATATATATATATATATATATATATATATATCAAAAAAATAATAAATGTAGTTCCTAAAAATATTGTACTTCGTTATTTGGAGGTGAAATATTAAAAATTACAGAGATGCACAGCAAAGGCTGCACCTATTCGGAGGTGAAATAATTAAAATTAACGGAGCACAATATTTTCAGGATCTACATTTATCACAGTGCAATGGGGTTCATTGTTTGCTGGGATGTTAGGCAGGGTGCTCCAAACTGTTTGTGACTTTAAAAAGGGTCCCTTGAGCTACCGGACTGATGAGCTCTGGAGCAGCACCAGCATGCCAGTGAAGAGTTATTGAAACCGGATGATTAATAGCAGCATTTCCAGCACCCTGCAAAAGTGCTTTTCTCTTCTCTGCTGAAGAAGGGATTTACCCAGAAACATGTACACGTGTCCAGAGATGCACTGCAAAGGCTGCACCTATTTGGAGGTGAAATAATTAAAATTAACGGAGTACGATATTTTCAGGAACTACATTTATCATGATGCAATGGGGTTGATTGTTTGCTGGGATGTTAGGCAGGGTGCTCCAAACTGTTTGTGAATTTAGGTAGTGAGAGACAATTGTAGTCCATAGTGGTAAGATAAACAGTGTGCTGGAGAACAGTGCATGTTACCAAATGTAGCAAGATTGGCATGTTGTCAAGCACAGGACATAGGAAAATCACTGCCCATGTAGCATGGACTGGTGCTACTGGGTACTCCTACGGGTGAAGATGATCTGTTCCACGTCTTCATCTTCTGATGTGTGTGTAGTCTCCTCTGCCCGTGGTGGTGGTGGGTTTGGGGGGTAACACACACTTCAGAGTTTGGAGAAGTGGACACTGAATTCCTGGTAGCTACCAACTGTAGAACTATTAAGGGCATAAGTGCAGTAAGGAGGAGCTGCTGGTTATTGAGTATATTAGCAACATCCCTGTGGTAGGCATCCAGGTCGGCCCTGAGGGGGTCATGATTGTAGTGATGCATGCAGTGAAAAGTTTGGGAGGCCAGGTGTTTTGGCAACTACCTCACTGCAGTCATGAAGTCCCTCACACACTGTTTTAGTCCTTGCAGTAGTGATTGTTGGACTTGCATGGCTGCTGACTGTTCTGCGAATATCATCATGCACATGCGCATCCCCTCAAGGCTGGCTGCCATATTTTGCATCCCCACCTGCACTTCCTTGGCCAGCTCCCGCTGTCCTCCCACAACTGTCCTCTCAAAGGTGGTCCCAGTGTCATCAGAGTCCTCAGCTGTGTTTGACCTGGCAGGTCGTACTATTGGAGTGATGGGTGAGTCCTGTGGGATGGCTGCTACATCTGTGCTCCTCCTTGCGACTGAAGGTGGGGTCTGGAGGGTTTCCAGGACATCTTGGAGGGTTTCCTGGCTAATGGTTGTCATCTCGTCATCCATGTCATCAAGGTAGTCCAGGACAGGCATATCTACAGGAGAGCCATTGTCCTCTGCAATGAGATATTGTACAATTAGCATGTCTGTGTTGTGGCAGTTGTAATGTGACTTTACTGACTTCCTATTAGTGGAACGTTGTTATCTGGGTTCCTGTTCATTGGTCCTGTCATTAATATTAGCATTCTCACAGGCCTATGCCCCACCGGCATGTCACATGTAGTGTGGGCAGTTTGGGGAATTGTCTGCATCACATCCTCTAGGTGTAGGTTCTGTCCAAATTGTGTCTTGCCACCTTCTTGTCCTACTCAACCCTCCCTCTACTACCATTAGCATGGTGAGGCCTTGCAAGGCCTGTTGATGTTCTGATGCACCGTGCACCACACATAATATGGGACTGACCCAGTCTATGATATTTCACATACACATATACATTGCTGAGACCTAGCACATACCATGTATGGCATTGGCATGACATGATACAGGTGTCAGCATTGGTACTGTGTCATGTTGATGTTTGCGAATGTGTGCTACATTGCATTGCACTGATGGGCCTGGCAGAGTTCCATTTCCTCTTATTACTGTGCGGGTGTGTTTCACTAGCTACACACACATGTCCTCCCCCTCAATGCCGCTGTCTTAGCAATATGACAGTTGAGATGTTGCAAGGTGGCATTGCAGCTATTGTAACACAGGCAGGGGGTAGACCCTGGAATGGGCAGCATAGGTATGACATTACTGCTGTGTACTTCATAATGTAAGTAACAATACCTGATGTTTATTGCGCCTATAGACATGAGCATTTGACAGGAGTTACACTTGGTTAGGAATTAAAGGAGATTGATCACATAGTCATCCTGAACCCTCATTTGAGTGTGTTTGTTCCCTGGGCACCTAACTGCCACTTCCTAATTGACCAGCACACAGCACAGGAAGTAGTGGCAAATGTTGTCAATGGTAAATACCGCTTGAGGCAATGGCCTGAGACTGGGCATTGTCCCCTAGTTCACATTCTGACAATACCAGCTATCCTGTGACAACAGCCCAGTTTTACATTCTACCCTACCCTCCTGGTCTGCTACAGCATTTCCAGCAGCCTTGGCATGGCGGTGTTGATGTTTTGTAGTGCTGTGCCCCTGGATGGCCCTACACAGCCCATACACCTGTGCCGTGCCACTTTACCCGTTCCACTGCCTGATTTCCATGGCTGACATGCATTGTGTAGTAGGTATGTACGTCCCCCTGCTTGCAATTAACATTTAGGCATTTATTTTCCCTGTGCAACTTACTCTGCATATGTCTTGTTTCCTGGTAGTCTGCGCTGTCCTGTCCTGCGATTCCTGTAATGATCTCCTCCGGGATGACAGCTGCAACCATCTCGTCCATCTCATCCAGGGCCTCCTGCGGTGCTGGACTCCCACCTCCAGTCTGCAGTGCTGCCTTCCTGTTCCTTGCCATTTTTTCCTTTGTCCTGCACTTGCTGCCATGCCAGTGTTTCTTGCACTTCGTGACAGTTCTCCTGACCTCTGCCACACTGTTTATCTTGTCAACAATTTGTTGCAAAAGTGCCTCTTTCCTCCCAATTGGCATTTTAGAGGTAATGAAAAGTTGATGCTGGTGCTCCGTCACCTCTCTGACCAGTATTTCATGCTCCTCTGCGCTGAAACGACACTTCCATTTCTTCTTGTCTCTCCCCTGGGTCTTGTCTGTATCCTTCTGGCCGGTTCCTGGTAGATAGAGGTTTCCCTGGGGTCTCTCCTGGCTTCTGGGATCCATTTTGGGGCTCCTTAGCACTGTTTGCTGCATTTATGACGCTTTATGACGATATTGTGGTGAAAAGAGGAGCATATCTGGTTTGCGATGTCGCAAACCGGATTAGAGTCATTTTTCCTGCATTTACGTTGTTTTGATTTACGATGTGGCGCAATGGTTAGCGTAAACAAAAATGACTCTAACCAGTGCTTAGCGCCACTGTGCGTCAAAGTATAAATTTGACACACGGGTGACACTAAGAAATGGCGTTAGCCCTCATGAATTTTTTTGGCACAAAACTGCGTTAGTGCAGTTTTGTGTCAAAAAGTATAAATATGGCCTTGAGTATTTTCTTTCATGTGTCTGAGTAAATGTGTGACTTCAGTGGTATAACATGAGCTTTGCATGTCTCCTAGATAAGCCTTGGCTGCTCAGACACAGCTACCTCTAGCGGGTTTGTCTTCTATACACTGCCTACAACTTACTAATAAGGGATAACTGGACCTGTTATAAGTTGTAAGTACCTTAGGTACCCACGAGAAACCGGGCCAGCCTCCTACAATGGATGATGACTTAAGCACATATTTGACTAGAGAGGATCGCATTGTTTTGGGATTTGCTTAACGTGGCTACAAATTCAATTTTAAGAAAATACAAAAAATTGCCTTTCTCAGTGTCCTACTTTTGGGATATGAGCTTCCAAATGAGGGAAGAGTCTAGCACCACATTTCCTAAGGACATGTGCAGAATTACAACCACTAAACCCCGTCAAAAAACTATAATCCTTGTTAGGATTCTTTAATTTTGACAGAACATGCATTCCAGGTTATGCACAAAACATAAAACCACTTTATGACTTCATTCTCTCAGATATGTCAAAGAAACTGTTATAGATGGGGTCTCTCAGTTTGCACTCTGTCCAAGAAGGGACCCTCACTCTAGTCAGGGTAAGAGAGATGCATACCTAGGATAACCCCTGCTCACCGCCTTGGTAGCTTGGCACAAGCCGTCAGAATTAACTTAGAGGCAATGTGTAAAATATTTGTATGAGCACACACAGTACCACAGTGAAAACACCACAAAAGGACTCAACATCAGGTTAGACAAATAGCCAATATTTATCTGAGTAAAACAAAACCAAAACGATAAATATCCAACATACATGAGCAAAGTTATGAATTTGTAAAGTTTAAACTTCAATATAGCGCTAAACACAAAAGCTTCAAATTGGTGATATCACAGCATCGTGACAGAGTCGTTCCCAACAACCCAACACCAATGGTGCTGGTCACAGAGACGCATGGAGCCGCAGGTGTCGCTGGATCGGGTGCGGCGTTGGTCCCGGTGCTGTGGAGCCAAGGAGTTGAGGTGTCAGTGCGAGGCATTGGGTCCTTGCTTCAGAGCTGTGGAGACGAGGAAGCATCAGTGCGGAGAATCGGATCCTTGCACTTCCGGGGGAGAGGGGGTTGATAGCTGGCAGTCACAACATGGTGCAGCAATCTCACTGTGTCACGGTCACGCCATGAGGCTGCAGGTACTGCGACGGAGTCGGATGTCACGGACGTCGGTGACACTGCACTTGGGAACTCACAGAGTCGTAGATTTCAGTGAGGCTGCAGCTCCGTCAGGCATGATGAGTCGGTCGGGGTCATCACACTCCAGCGGGGACCACATCTTCAGTTGCAAGCAGGTGATCTGGCAGCGGCATCAGTCTGGGCATCATCTGAAGTCAGTGCACTTGGTCTTTCTTGTTTTTTCCAGCTTCTCTTTTCAAGGGCCAAGGTATTGGATTAGGGACCACTTGCCAGGGTAGGGGTCTCAGTAAAAGAGTCCAGGTGCTGGTAGAGGAAGTCTTTGATGCCCTGAGACTTCAGAACAGGGGGCAAGCTCAATCTAAGCCCTCAGAGAAACTTCACAAGCAGGATATTTAGGAGGCTGGTCCTCAATGTAGTGTGCAGAATTAGGCACACAGTGCAAGGGGTCCAGGCAACCACACGTTGGTTTCCAGAGGTAAAAATTAGACCACCTAATGCTCCAATTTTTAAGATAGCTGGACGAGCAGTTAGGCTAATCCAGGAGAAGTGCTAAGTGTTTGTTGTACTCACAAATCCAATCATGCACCACACACACAATGAATAACTTGAGACCGGAATATACTTCAGACTTTTGTATAATTTTTAAGACCAAAATGGTTCAGATACGTTAAGTACTTTTTGAGTTATGATTTTTCAATTTTGCATAAAGTTAGTCTTTTTGTGCGTAATTACGCACAATAGGGATCAATGGAAGGCCACCAAGAAAAATGTATATAAAATCACATAGGTGAGTTACTAGTCTCTTCTTTTGTAGGATGGTCAGTGAGGTTGGTGGGCACACCGTGCCAGCTCGAGAGTTCCAGGCAGCTCCCGGTTCCGGCGGGAGCAGTGCTGGAAAGTCTCTTGGCACAGGGCCACTTGGAGGGGCCACTTAGAAAAGGAGTTGGTTTGCAGGTTTAAAGGTGGTGCCTGTAGGAAAGTACCCTCTTTCTAGCATTATTACCCCCCACTTTTGGCCTCTTTGTGAGTGTGTGTCAGTGTGTTTTTACTGTGTCACTGGGATGCTGCTAGCCTGGACCCCAGAGCTCATAGATAAAAACCTATATGTCAGTGTGTTTTGCCTGACTCACTGGGATCCTGCTAGCCAGGACCCCAGTGCTCACAGTTTGTGGCCTAATGTGTATGCCTGTGTAGTGCCTAACTGTGTCACTGAGGCTCTGCTAATCAGAACCTCAGTGCTTATGCTCTCTCTGCTTTTAAATCTGTCACTGTAGGCCAGTGACTCCATTTACCAAATTCAACTGGCACACTGGACCCCCTTTATAACTCCCTAGTATATGGAACCTAGGTACCTAGGGCATTGCGGTTCCAGGAGATCCATATGGGCTGTAGCATTTCTTTTGCCACCCGTAGGGAGCTCAGACAAACCCTTACACATGACTGCCATGGCGGCCTGTGTGAAATAGTGCACGTACTATTTCACAGCCATTTTCACTGCACTTAAGTAACTTATAAGTCACCTATATGTCTAACCTTCACTTGCTGAAGGTTAGGTGTAAAGTTACTAAGTGTGAGGGCACCCTTCCTCTAGCAAAGGTGCCCCCACATAGTTCAGGACCATTTCCCGGACTGTGAGTGCGGGGACGCCATTACATATGTGCACTACATATAGGTCAATACCTATATGTAGCTTCACAATGGTATCTCCGAATATGGCCATGTAACATGTCTAAGATCATAGAATTGTCCCCCCATTCCAAATCTGGTATTAGGGAGCCAATTCCATGCATCCTGGGGGCTCCACCATGGACCCCCAGTACTGCCAAACCAGCTCTCTGAGGCTTGCACTGCAGCTACAGCTGCTGCCACCTCACAGACAGGGTTCTGCCCTCCTGGGGTCTGGGCAGCCCAGTCCCAGGAAGGCAGAACAAAGCATTTCCTCTGAGAGCAGGGTGTTACAAACCTCTCCCTTTGGAAATAGGTGTTACAGGTTGGGGAGGGGTAGCCTCCCCCAGCCTCTGGAAATGCTTTGAAGGGCACATAAACCAGTCTACCCCTTCTCCCCTGCTCAGGTGGGAAACTGGACCAAGGAGAGGGGAGTGACCACTCCTCTATCCATCACCACCCCAGGGTGGTGCCCAGAGCTCCTCCAGTGTGTCCCAGACTTCAGCCACCTTGCTTTGCAAGGTGTGGGGGCACTCTGGAAGGCTCTGAGTGGCCAGTGCCAAAGGGTAACGTCAGAAACCCCTCCTGATAGGTCCATACCTGATAATGTATCCAATCCTCTTCTCAGGGCTATTTAGGGTCTCTACTGTGGGTTCTCTTCAGATTCTGCTTTCAAGTTTCCTTCAGGAATTCTCTGCAACAACTTCAGAGTCTTCTGACCTCGGATCAACCGCAGCCTGCTCCAAGAAATGCTGTAACTGCAACAAAGTTTCTACAAGAGACACTTTTCTTCAGCAACCTCAGCTCCAAGTCAGCAACTGCAACAGTTTCCATGGTGTGCATGCTCTTGGGGACTCCCTGTCTTCATCCTGCACCAGAAGGACTGAATAAATCTCCTGTGGAGTGACGAAGTCCATCCCCTGCTCCAAGCAGGCACCTTCCAAGGCAACGTCTGGTACCCTGGGACTCCTCTCATGGTGACAAGCATGCTCCTAAGGACACAGAGGGTAGACATCATCAACATAGACTGTCCTGAGATCCTGCTGACGCAATTTGGAGGAGGTAAGACCTTGCCTTACATGAGAACGACAGTACCCCTGTGTATTGTGTCTTCTTCGCCTCCTGAGGCCTCTGAGCACTCTTTGCAAAATTCCTTCATGCACAGCCTGGCCCAGGTCCCCAGCACTCCACCTTGTAACACTCAACTCGCTGAGTTGTTCTCCGGCGGCGTGGTACCTTCTTTTGTTGTGCTGCATCAATTGCATTTTGCGCATCCTTTTAACCCAGATCCTGTGGCTTCTAGGGGTGCTGGCTGGCATCCTGAGGGCTCTCAAAAGTGCTGAGAGCCCCCCTTCCTCCTCACACAGAGTTGAGGCCTCCAGGTCTCTTCTCATTTTGATGAAAAGTGCACTTTTGTCGTAGCCACGGCTTCTTGGAGCCTTCCAACACGAAATCTCATCTGCAACGATCTTCACGCCGTGGGGCATCTTTTGAATTATGCAGGAACCCACTGGCATCTTCCTGGGGTGCATTTCTGCAGTCTTCTACTAAATGGGGGCTCTTCTATTGCACCCTCTTCTGGGTTGGCAGGGGCTCGTGTCCTTCCTGGAACTTCTTTCGACTTCTGGACTTGGTCCCCTTCCTTTGCAGGTCTTCAGGCCCAATAATCCAGCAGTTGTTCTTTGCAGACTTGGTTGGCTGCTGCAAAATCCCCAAAACGATGTGTAGTGTGTCCTAAGGAACCTTGCAGTGCTTTACTCCTGCTTTTCTGGGCTCTGGGGTGGGGTAATTTACTTACCTTTACTGTATTCTTACTCTCCCAGCGATTCTGCTCACACTACAGTTGTCTAGGGGGGAATTCATGATTCACATTCCACTTTTTTAGTATATGGTTTTGTTGCTCCTAGACCTATTTTCTCCCATTGCATTCTATAGGATTTCCTACTGTTTGCATTGTTCTATAACTATTAACTTGTCTAATGTTGGTGTCTAGTGTATATATTGTGTATAATACTTACCTCCTGAAGGAGGATTGTCTCTAAGATATTTTTGGTACTGTGTCACCCAAATAAATACCTTTATTTTTGGTAACACTGAGTATAGTCTTTACTTGTGTATAAGTACTGTGTAACTATAAGTGGTATAGCATGTGATTTGCATGTCTCCTAGTTCAGCCTAAGCTGCTCGACTATAGCTACCTCTATCAGCCTAAGCTGCTAGAACACTACTATATTCACTAACAAGGGATAACTGGACCTGGTGTAAGGTGTAAGTACCCAAGGTACCCACTACAAACCATGCCAGCCTCCCACAGTGCCTTTGCCCCCCCCCTGGGCTGTTGAGGTCGCAAGGGGTTAGCAACCTGGGGCACGCAGCAGGTACCGCAATGCAGGGCTCAGGGCGGCCGGATGCAGGGCGAGTTGGAGATCTTGGATGCTGTGCGCAAAGGGTCCTTTGGAGCTGGAGGTAAGTCTTCTTCCAGGGGCCTTGCAGGATGACAAGGGTGCTCTGGTGGGAGGTCCAGGGTGTCTCTGAAGTCCCTTGACTGGGGCTTCCTCCTGGTCCAGTTGCAGCTCTGGTGATCGGTTTTTGGTGGCGTCCGATGTGCACTGACCAGTACCTGGGCTATAAGCACAAATCAGCCACAAGAGGGTGCTGTGCCACCAAAGTTAACACACTTGTAGGTCTCACCTGGATTGTTCTTGGTGTGTCATCGGGTCCAGCTGCAACTTCCGGTTGCAGAGATATCATTCGGTCAGTGAAGTGACCCTCACCAGTTTGATGGTTCTTTCTGGTTTTCTTTTGCTTCTTGATGGTGCCTCCACTCAGGAAGGAGATCTCGGGCTATTTATAAAGCCTGGAGGTTCTCAGGTTCTTTTGAGTTTGGTCCAGTTGTTAGCTTCTCCGCAGCAGTGATTGTCAGGACTCTGGTGCAGAAAGTAGGGGTCTTGGAGCCTCTTCTGGTACAGAAGGTCCTTTGTTCTCGTCCTGTAGGGTTCTTTGGTGCTGTCTTTTCTTCCTGATGAATCTGATTTCTCGGGCTAGGGGAGCCCTCTAAATACTGAATTTAGTGGGCCTTTTAGGGGGAACCTGGTAGTGTCCAATAGGGCACTTGCCCTTGGGTGACTACACCCAGTACAGTTACCACTTCCTGCGGGAAGGGTCACTTTCTTAAACCTAATTGGCTACTGTCCTGACATCCAACATGGAGGAAAATTAAATGGAGGGTCCACTTAGCCTGCAAGCCCCTAGGGTCACTTTCTTAAACCTAATTGGCTACTGTCCTGACATCCAACATGAAGGAAAATTAAATGGAGGGTCCACTTCGCCTGCAAGCCCCTAGTGGTGGTGCATGCTCAGTGAGACCCCTCCTCCTACCCTTTGTGTGGTTTCCTGCCTTTGCTCCCACCAAAAGTGGGCGTTGACAAAGGGGGAAGCCATCTGCCGCTATCCTGGGGGCTTGAGTTTCAAGGGCAGTAGCTTTGAAGCTCACTGCCAGGAATGTGCACATTCCTGAGGGAGGGGGTGTTAGCTCCCAGAACCAGAAAGGGCATTACAGGGCATTACAAATTAGAGAGCCAAGGCTCTCCCCCAGGTTTGTATATTGGCTGTCTCGAGGTGGCATGCTGGATGGAAGCAGTCAGCAACCATTAGAGTTAGGTTAGCTTTTGCAAGGGGCCCCTCTAAGGTGACCCCTGGGTACATTTAGGGGTAAATCCAATACTGGTACCAGTTTGTATTTATCATCCTTTGATACCAAACAACCCAGGGAGGAGAGTGGCCATCATGTAACTGGGGAACTCGTGTTTGATCAGTATCCAGTTCATGTACTTAAAATGGCTGCTCTGTTCACTCACTATGTCCCAGGTTTGGCAAGGACACAGTGGGGGCATATTGCTCATGCAGCTATGCCCTCACATATAGTATGGTGCACCCTGCCTTAGGGCTGGAAGGCCTGCTAGAGGGGTGACATACTCATAACATATGCAGTGTGGGGAAGACAGGGCACACAGGGAGTGTGCCATGTCAAATTTGCCTTTTTAGGTTTGCCTTAGTACACTCAATCTTCAATGGCAGTGCTAGGTGCATCTGGGTGCAGGGCCTCAGAGGGTGGCACAATCAGTGCTGCTGCCCTCAGAGGCCTATCCTTAATACTCCATGCCCTGGGGAATGGTGTACCCATTTACTAGGGACTCACAGTGATATTTAAGAATTTATCCAATTGTGCCAAGCATCACAACAGATTTAGGGAAAGAGCTCTGGCCCAGGGCACCTAGTTAGCAGGGGCCCTGGGCACTACAGCTTCTAGGACAGATCAACATCAGGCAAAAAGTGGGGGGCTAACCATGCAAAAAGAGGCCTCCTCCCACAGGATAAACATCAAAGTACAGTCTTTGTTATTTCTAAGTCAGAAGCAGCAACTACAGGCCAAATCAACAAAGCACACACAGCAAAAGGGCAGTACTCCTGATCCAGCTCTTCAGCTCTTCTCCTTGGCAGAGATTCCTCTTGATTCAGAAGTTTTCTGAACATCTGGGATTTTATGTCTACTACTTTTACTCCTTTCTGCCTTTGAAAATGTAGGCAAATTTCAAAGGAAAGTCTCTGTTGTTCACAAGATTCTACCTTGCCCAGGCCTGGACCCAGACACAAACCAGGGGGTTTGAGACTTTATTGTGTGAGGACAGGCACAGCCCTTTCAGGTGTAAGTGTCAGCTCCTCCCTCACCACTCTAGCCCAGGAGGCTCATCAGGATATACAGGCTACACCCCAGCTCCCTTTGTGTCACTGTCTAGAGGGAATTCACAAACAGCCCAACTGTCAGTCTGACCCAGACGTGGATTCCACAGGCAAACAGAGGCACAGAATGGTTAAGCAAGAAAATGCCCACTTTTTAAAAGTGGCATTTTGAAACTGACTATCTAAAAAACAACTTTTCCAAAAGGTGTATTTTTAAATTGTGAGTTCAGAGACCTCAAACTCCATATCTCTATCTATCTGCTCCCAATGTGAAACTGCACTTAAAAGATATTTAAAGGCAGTCCTGATGGTAACCTATGAGAGAAATAGGCCTTGCAACAGTGAAAAATGAATTTGGAAGCATTTCACTATCAGGCATGTAAAACACATCAGTTCATGCCCTACCTTAACATGCACTGCACCCTGCCCATTGGGCTACTTAGGGCCTAACTTAGGGGTGCAAAAAGGGACGGTTTGGGCCTGGCAAGTGGTTACACTTGCCAGGTCAAATTGGCAGATTAAAACTGCACACACAGACACTGCAGTGGAAGGTCTGAGACTTATTTACATGCCTACTCATGTGGGTGGTACAATCAGTGCTGCAGGCCCACTGGTGGCATTTGATGTACCTCTAGTGCACTTTACTAGGGACTTACTAGTAAATCAAATATGTCAATCATGGATAAACTAATCACCACTACAATTTAGACAGAGAGCATATGCACTTTAGCACTGGTTAGCAGTGGTAAAGTACCCAGAGTCCTAAAGCCAACGAAAACAGGTCAGAAAAAGCAGGAGGAAGCAGGCAACACGTTTGGGAATGACCCTGTAAAAAGGGCCAGGTCCAACACAAACATTGGACACCAGAACACACAGAACTCCTCAGCTCATTACAGACTGACATGCTTGAAGTAAAAGATCTACACACATGTGAAAACAAAGCAGATTTGGTCATCCAGACAATTCTGGGTGCTAATGACTTTACCTATGCCACATTCAATGAAGTAAACACAGTGGCAATGTCATATGAATTGCATTTATACTCCAATGCTGAAATGCATTTTACGTCCACAGAAAAAATACTGGCTGTAGGTCAGATGGCTGTCATTAAGAAAAGACCAATGGCTCTGGGAAAACACTGTATTGTTGTAACCCCAATTCCAGACTTAGAGGTTGTCACAAAGGCTAGCTTTCCAAATGCAAAAGCCTTACATCCACGACAGACACAACGGACCACTTCCTTGACTGCCGCCTATATAGATTATGGGGGTGATTCTCACCCTGGCGGGCGGCGGAGGCCGCCCGCCAGAGTTCCCCCTCCAAAATACCGCTCCGCGGTCGAAAGACCGCTGAGGGTATTTTGGGTTTTGCACTGGGCTGGCGGGCGACCGCCAAAAGGCCGCCCGCCAGCCCAGTGCAAAACACCCTTCCCACGAGGACGCCGGCTCAGTATTGAGCCGGCGGAGTGGGAAGGTGCGACGGGTGCAGTTGCACCCCTCGCGAATTTCAGTGTCTGCAAAGCAGACACTGAAATTCTTTTTGGGGCCCTCTTACGGGTGCCCCTGCAGTGCCCATGCCATTGGCATGGGCACTGCAGGGGCCCCCAGGGGCCCCGCGACACCCCATACTGCCATCCTGTTCCTGGCAGGAGAACCGCCAGGAACAGGATGGCGGTATGGGGTGTCAGAATCCTCCATGCGCCGCTATGGAGGATTCATTTGGGCAGCGGAAAACCGGCGGGAGACCGCCGGTTTTCCACTTCTGACCGCGGCCGAACCGCCGCGGTCAGAATGCCCAGCGGGGCACCGCCAGCCTGTTGGCGGTGCCCCCGTCATTTTAGCCCTGGCGGTCTTGGACCGCCAGGGTTAGAATGACCCCCTATGTGTTTGACCCAAAATTGCAATATGAACTGGAGTAGCAATCAATACTCTGCTGCATGCACAACTGTTTATAGAGTAATGTGGGATGGAGAATTCCACCCTCAACAAACCTTTATGCAGTCCCTTGGGGATTGAAATGCACAACAAGCTGATCTAAAAGCATTAGTTTTGACACTGGAACATATGAATTCCAAGTTCCTGACAATTATAGTGTGTGATTTGTATTATTGTGTCCAGTCTTTCAATGAAAATTTGCAATACTAGCACCTCGATGGATTCAGATACTCTACAGGAAACACTATCAAACATGAAATGCTTTGGGGGAAATGTGGCAAATCTTGAAGACAAACTGCCAGGGCTCATGAAATCCATACATTAGACTATCAATGTGTTGGAAAACACCTTATAGTGAATTCACTGGCTGTTGAAGCAGTCAAATCTGCATTCATTATTTCAATTGTAGCTGTGATTGATTTTTACCTTACAAGGGTGGATGAATAAATACTGGCTGCTCTGAACACCTCAGCTGATGGCATTGCTTTACCAGCATGACAAGCAAAATATTCCTACTATTTAAGTGCCTAAAATATTCCTCAATTGACTTTTCCAGGGGTGGGTGATGTGATCCCCAACCAAGACCATAGACGAGAACCCATTAATGCAATGCATGAGGGTGTTACTTCTGCCCATGCTAGTGTGGCGGCTCCATTTCCTTGTTACAAAAATGCTATTGGTGGTATGCCTAGTACAAACAGACAAAGTAGTATGTCCTTAGTTGTGACATCTGCTAGCAAATTAAAGGTTCCACTATTAAGCCCCAACTGCAGGCACCCCTCTTAGTTTCCAACTAGCCTATGCAGTGTGTGTACCTGGACCTTTGTAGTCCTTTAAATTCCGATGGTGCATACAAATCCATTCTACTTGCTGTAGATTCTTGCTTCAGATTCCTTTTGGTGTGACCAAAACGATCAACTGATGCTCGCATTTTTATTAAAGATTTGCAAGTCTTTGTCAGGACATGTGCAGTAGCTGCATTCCACTCGGACCAGGGCACTGTCTTTGCCTCCAAAGCATTCAGGGATTCTATGGGAACCCTGGGTGCAGCTGTACATTTTTCTTCCCCCTATCATCCTGAGAGAAATTCGATAGTGGTGAGAAAGAACCAAGACTTAAAGCAATCCTTAACAACTAGAATATTAGGCTGAGATTGTAGTTGGGTCCTTCACCTTTGTAGGGTTCAGAGAACATTAAATGATCAGCAGAGAAGATCTTTGGATGGCCATAATCCATATGAAGTCCTGTTTGGCATCCCGGAGCTTGACCTAAATCTTGATGGTCTTGGCGCAGTGGCAACAGAAACTCCTTTTGACATAAATGAATGGCTCATTGTCTTACAGGAACGCTTCTGAGATGAATGTTCTACTACACAAATGGACCTGTTATGGGAATGAGAGGTACACCAGCATCTACAGGTTGTATTCCAAAAGTTGTGGATCTAGTCCAATTAAAGATTGCGGTGAGAAAATAATTTAGCCCTTCATACCATGCATCGGTGATAGTATGTGGAATTCAAGGCACTAGAACTGTCCTCCTGCTACCAATTGCTGGTTGTAAAGAAAAACACTTTGGGCCTCATTATGACATTGTTGGTCAGACCGACAGACCGCCATACTGGCGGATGCCAAAAGACCGTTATGTTGGCAGTCACACAGACCGTTGTATTATGAGTCACACAGCCAGGACTGCTAAAAGCCAACCAAAAAACAGACACTGCCAGGACTCATGAGGATGGTAAATAAGTGGTCCAACCTCCAGCACCGCCAGACTGTCAACCAACCACCGAACCTATTACAAGTCAAAAGTCACAATGACAGTTCAGCCATGGCGGTCTACCAATGGCGGACTGAACCATGACTGTTCACGGTCATCACAGTAATACACATTGGATGGATTTGAAGACAACACAGCTGACACACATTTTCACATCCGACACAAAGCACACGATAAAACATACCCCTTCACACACCACAGTCCTTTGCAATTTTTACAGCAAGTTCCTGCAAGACAGCGCAAAATCTCTATCAAAACTCCAAATCCACTAGAGTAGGCACCCCTCCAATTTATACCAACCACTCAACACACCCCTATCACAACCATCTGCATCTCCCTACTCCATTTACACCTCATCACATGTTCATTTTCCCAGCACCCACACACCTGTGTTTATTACCACCATGTCACAAAAGAAAAATCCCTTCTTCACTGAAGATGAGTTAAGATTCATGGTAGATAAAATCATTAGAGTAGAGCCACATTTATTTGGAGCGCAAGTCCGGCAAGCTACTATCACCGGGAAAATGGAAATGTGGCAAAGGATCATCGACAGGGTGAATGCTGTAGGCACCACCCTACGCACAATGGATGACATCAGGAAAAGATGGAGCAACCTCAGGGGAAAGGTATGTTCCATGGCATCTATGTACCAGCTGCAGCTCCAGAAGACTGGCTGCTGTTCCCCACCTCCTCCCTTACAACTCACATCATGAGAGGAGAAGGTTTTGGCCATTCTGCATCCTGAGGGCTTGATAGGAATACCTTGGGGAGTGGAGTAGTGTAAGTCACAACAACAAAATATGACACCTAATTGAATTGGCATGCATGCCCACTGCTCACCTTTGGACACCATCACTGGCACCCCAATCACCAGCCCAGCCTCCACCTGTCCAAAGACCACTGTCTGCCATCTCACATGTGAACTACACTCACCTGGGGGAACCTCATCTGTGTATACTGGGTGTAGGACAGGGGCTGACAGCCCTACAATCAGTCACTGTCCTACAATTCGCTAAAACAGAACTGCGTATCACATACAAACTTACTGTGTATTGCAAACCCACAAACTAGTGTACTCACCTAGAAAGGAGTCCAACTGCACAGTGTGTGTGTGTAGAACAAGCACTGACAGAACTGCCAATGCCACGAGGCACAACTGTATAATGTGTGGGTGTAGGACAGGCACTCACTGACAGGAATGCAAAGGCTATGATGCACTGGTAGTGTAACCCCAATCAGCCAACACAGTGTACTCTGCCATAATAAGCCTTCTACCCCTACACAGACATTAAACTGTACTCACCTAGAATGTATGGTGAGTGTGATACATTGAGTAAAATGGCTACATTACACAGGAGGATCTGCAACTGCCACTCCAATTACCAGTCCAAAGGACATCTTACAAAAAAACATATTTCTGGAAATTCATACATGAAGTGCACTCACCTGGAGGGATGACACATAACATGTACTTGAGGAACAGGGAGTCCCATGATTGCTAAGTCAGAAGGCCAGGTCTTCCCAATTCAAAGCACCAGTCTTCTCTGCATATGCTCAAATATCCTTCTAGGTTAACTTGCAATGGAAATGTACTCACCTCAGAGGATGACCCATGTATACAGTGTGTAGCACTTGGAGAAATATCACTGGTAATCCCAAGAGGGCAAGCCCATGTAACTCCTTCACCTGGCAAGTGGCCATGTGGCATTGTGCATCTGTGTATGACCTCACTAATGAAGTCTTCTCACCTGGGAGGGACCAAGATACAGGTCATGGTACACCCTGTGATGTGGCTACACACCCAGAACCATCTTGAGCAGCTATGTCAAAATGAAATGTTGTGGATGGGAAGGACAGCTCAAAATGTGGACTATAAAACCTCATGACAGATCAAAGGCTCCAAGATGCATCATCTGAAAGGTTTTGGCAACAGATATATCCACAACGCACTGACCAAATGGTGACAACTATCACATATGCTGCATGATATTTGGTCTGCCTGCATGACAGCCAACTAGTTCTTAAGTTGACCCAAAGTACATCCTGCCCAGCCACTGTTTTACCTGCACTGCTGGCAAGATAAATGCCTATGACGATCCAACCAGGTGCTAAGGTACTCAGATATTCTGAAGCCAATTGTGAACCTGTCACATAAGAGAAAGATGAAAATGCAAAGTGTACATGGCCCTAGCCAAATGTCACTGTCACCTATTCGAGGTAGATGTCACAATACAACCTGTAACATTGTATCTCTCACATCAACAGGTCAAGCAGCCACTGAGACTACTGACACCAATGAAGAGAATGCCACAACCCCCATGGATGAAGCCCTCAGTGGGGATACCACTCCTGGATGTGTGGACGTTGAGGACGGTTCTGGCCCATCTGGGCAACCTGGCCAGACGACATCAGTGAGCCTCACCCTGACCACATCGACTCTTACCTGCCCCGTTGTCTCAACATCTCAGGCAGCCAGTCAACCGCAACCCCTTGTCCCGAGGACAGTCGCCAACATCTTATGCCCCCCATTCCAGGTTCCTGAGTCACAGCAAGCCAACTCCAACAATGAAGGACCTGGAACTTGAGGAAGAGGGCAGGTTGCAGCAAGGGTGCAGGCATGTGGGAGTAGGGTGCGTGGGAGGGATGGTGTGCCCAGAGGCAAGAAGCTTCTGGTGATGCTCCCGGCCAGGACAATATCAGCCAAGTCCTAGAAACTAACAATTCCAAGGCATGGTGAGCCAGGTACTTACCGAACTCAAGGAGATGAAGCAGCTGGAAGCCAGGAAGCCTCCCCCACATCATCTTGGCCTCTCTAACAGGGGAGTTCAAGAAGATCAGCAGTACACTGATCAGGGAACGTGAACAACAACTTATGCCTTCCTGTGGCCCAGCAACACCATCCCCTTCAATATCTGTGGCAGCCATTGGAAGGAAGGCCCTGTCTGAGTAAAGCACCAGCCTCAGATACCCCTGCGTCTGTAGCTATGGAACCTCCCTGCAGCCATGGACATCCACTCAAGACTCCAGGAGGTGCGGATGGCAAGACAACAACCACTGCCAGGAAGTGACCTCTTCCTGATGGAACTCCTTTGTATGTCACAGATTCACTCTGTTGACTGGCCTATTACCAGTTTCCATTTGCCATGGTAGTACGGCAGAGACTTTGGACTTCAAATGTTGTGACATCTACTCTATTGATTACATCCACCGAGACTGATCACTTTACCTTGCCTTATTTTTTCTGAGTTTCACAATGATTCCATGTACATATGTTAATAAACACACCTATTACAAAAACACTGCCTACTACCTCTTTTTTGTAAAAAATGTGAAATGTTGAATGTTAAACTCATGTAATGCACACGAGGAAGACATACAATGGTAATAGAAGGAAGGAGAGTTCTCAGGTAGTGTTATGCTGAGGATGACTAGCAACATAATGTCAAAAGGGGCTGGTCACACCAAACATTTTATTGCACCGTACTGCACATAGACTGTTAAAAGGTCTTGACTGCCATAGACAAGAACGTCTGACCCACATTGAGTCAGGCCAGATATCACAAAAATCCTCACATTGAGGAAATCTGATCTAGCTGTCCAGGTGTTTCAACATTGCCGAGAGTATATCCTTCAATACTATACTGAACATAAGCTAGGACATCACAGCAGATACTGCCACTGTATTCTGGAAGGAACCCATAGCCAGGAAGTGCAACATTGCTATGACTTGTGTGATGGGTGGTACACTATTCGGATGACTAATGGCATGCATCAGATCTGACCTCAATTGACAAGGCATCATTCAATGTGTCATTCAATGTGTCCCTTGCAATATACATATATGCATGTCACTCTCAACTGTGATAAGGCATATCAGATGCTGAGGACATGATACACAATACACATCACCAGTGTCAATCACACTGAAGTAACATGTTTCCCCTTTGCTTTCCCACAACTGTGTACAAATCATATACCCAGACAGCAACTATTTGTGAATGAGACTTGACATTTGGACTGTGAGTTTATGTCACATAACATGATTTTTGCAGGGTGTGCTGTCTCCCTGACCAAGTATCCATATGTGCATTGCGTATGCCCAACAGGGTGTAAAAGTCGAAGGACTTACATGTCAAGACAAGACCAGCACTCACCAATAGCATTAACATCATTTAGAACCACATTTAATGCCCCTAAAATAGAAGCTGGCTGACCCACTCCACTCTACTGGACAATGTGAACTGTGCTCGACCATTGGCAGAAGTCGCCATGGCGGTAGGGGGATGCTACAGCAGCAGACACTGTCATTGGCTAACGTTGCCAATGGCTGTGTCTGCCAGCGGTGATGGCCACGTACATGGCTTACGTGAGTGCCATGTTCTGCAACATCCCTCACTTGACTCCTGACACTGTTGCCAGCAGACCTCCGCAACCTGAGCTGCTGTGTACCACCTCTGGGAACAATCATGCCACATCCAGCAGGTGATAGGGCCCCAGCCTTCTCCCTAGAGGGGCTTGAAAAGCTTGTGAAGGAGGTTCTAGCTCTGTACGGACAGTGTTATGGTGCACTGGAGGAGCAGGTAAGTGCCTCATGGACATTATTTTACCTTGTGCTTCACCATATTTCTACTCCTCACAGGTTTGAGTTCTCAGTGAACAATATGTAAAGTCAGGGCCATGTGTGTGCCATTGGTGAGAATTATTGTGCATCTAACTTGGATCAGTGGTAGCTGTTGAGGCATCTGACGTATGTGTGTTTTGAGTACACCATGTTGTTCCTTATGTAGGATGCACTTAACTAGTTGAGAGGACTCCTCAGCCAGGCCCATACAACACTTGTTGACACACAGATGTGGACAATGTGGTAGCACATGTACAGCCATGACAGCATGGGCAGAGTGGGAATGTTGTATGTGTGTGGTTTGTGTAAACTGAGCCATATGTAAGTTGCAACTGAGCTTCAGACCACGTCTGGATGTGCTAATCTGTCATTTTGGGGGCACATGTGGACTCACTCTGCCCTTCCGGTTGCCACATACACATCACATGGTAAATGGCTGTTGGCTATATGATGTTCTGTCATGCATGGAATGCATAGGAATTGATTATTATGCAGGTTATCTCCTCTCAGCCTGCAGAGACCAGTGCCTGTCAACTGTATCTCTCTGTATGGCTCCATGTCTAGGTTTGAGTTGAGTCATTTTGACTATGCAACTGTGACACTGTGTCCACTACCTGATCCTGTGGACCACCCTGGTCTCTGTGCTAAGATGCAGCTTCCCAAGGTTCTTTCACTGAGAAGAATGTAGATGGTATTGGATGGAGAGGCAAAGCTCTGTGATCAATGTGCAATAGGCATCACTGTCAATGTGTGTTTCTCTGACCCCTGTCAGGTCCCTTACTCCCACAGCCCTGTTGTCATCATTACATAGGTCAAATTTGTCCTGTGCAGGCTTATAGAATACCTGTCCGTTTCACAGTGCAGACAGTGTAATGAATCCAGTGATACCATGATATCTGGCCTGGCTGTTGTGTTACATGTCTGACAATGGACAAAGCATACCTTTGTTTGTTGGATGCCATCACCGTAGGATGGATGCATATTTGCAGAAGCATGTTCTGTGTCACTTGTAGATGATACATTACCCCACCCCTTGAGGTGGAATGAGTATGCATCTGTGAGCCCACATGTCCACACATGGGCAGGTTAGGAACCTCATGTACCCACCATGCCTCTTGCTTCATTTTTGTCCATATGTGGGGGTGGGTCTAGTGCCCTGGCACTAGGCTGGAGGAAATGTTGGTGGAAAATCATCCTCACAGAGTGTAAGTGAATTGAAACCTTTGTGCCTATGGAATCCACCTCTCAGAAGTCACAGAGTTGTCATTTGTCCCATTGTGCTTCTGAGCTCACTCTGATTGCTTGGGCATGTCCCAAAAAATGTCAGTTGGCCTAACAGGTCAGTGAAGCACCTGAGCAGGGTGGTGGGTTGGTCTGTTGATTAGGAAGTGTTTGTTGTCATGTCCCTGTACTCAGTGACTGGTATATGTCACACCTGGCCAGTCTGGGCAGTACATGATCTGCTTAGCTTAGTGTGCAGACATTTATGTGACTCAGCCATTATGGATGGGACACTATTTGCCATGATTTCCTGTCTTGTTTTTTGCATCAATGCAGGTCAACCCCATCAGAAGAAGGGGATTTGGAGAGCCATTGCCAAGAAGGTGCGGACCCTGGGCGCCCACAGCCAGCAGAGCACCTACTGTCGCAACAAGTGGGAGGACCTGAGATGCGGGGCCTAGAAGATTGTGGAGGCCCAGCTGGGGTTGTCCTCCCAATATGGTTGGGGTGTCTGCCGGCCCATGACCCCCTTAATGGCACGCATTCTGATGGTCGTCTACCTGGAGCTGGATGAGCATTTGAGGGCAGCACAGCAGCCACAAGGGGGTGAGTACACAGCAAATTCCTGCCTGTTCCATTGCGAGGTGAATGAGTGTGGTACAGACTGCTCCCCCTGACAATGAGGGCTGAGCCATGTGTCACACAGTTGATGGGAGATTGTTTGTGTTGACATGTGATGTGTATCAAACTGGGGTGCCTTGCCTTCTGAACCTGGAACCTAGTACAAACCTGTTGCGATTCCCCAAGACTATTCCTATGCAGGGTCAACAAATGGCTGAGTGCAGTGAACAATCATGTACAATTTGGAGTTGGAATGGGTGTGATTTATGACCCACTGATCACTTCCCCTGGATGTCTAAGACAATAGGTAAGTGGGTGAGGGATCACTGTCCTTTGCTATGCATCTGGGCATATGTGTATGCAGACATCTGCCACCCAGAAGCAAGTGATCTTCAGTGTATGATTGATGCTGGTGCCTCACTGCAGTATGCCCAGTGTAGATGTGACATAGCTTACATGGCTAAAGGTCTGCAGTTTTAGAAAACTACTTTCCCTTGGTAAGTGGGGAATGTACATGGACAAGAATTATGTCCCAAAACTAGCCAGCAAACCATTGTGCCCACATTTCAGCATGTGTCTTTTTCGCTTATAGATGCATTCCTTTCTGCAATGTCATGCATGTTCTACTCGTGTTGATGGGATGATGTATGTAGTCACACATATAAAAGTACATGGAAAACAGTAAATGTACTGGTACAATTACAAATGTGGTCCATCTCATGTTGTGCCACAGACAGGAGTATGCCACCTTAACATCTGACTGATACCTTCTTGCGTCACAGTAGGCTATTTGGCAGGCAGGACTGCAGTTACACTGAGGAAAATGGCAGGTAGACCAAGACTGTGGAACAACTCTGTGTTCCCCATGCTCTTGATGTGGCATAATGTTTATTAGTGTAGTGATTCTGAAGTGTGGCCTGACTGTAGGCATGCACCATGGAGTGACTTGCAGTGATGTTGTCATCACATGTGTTTAGGTTCAGGTATTCATCCAGAGACAGATGGCAGGCTTGCCATTTCTGAGATGTGGATAGTGGTGTGGCTTCACATTCGACAACTGTTTGTGGTCCTTCTATTGGTCATGCCATGTTCTGTAACTCTCCAACATGCAAGGAACAGATGCTTACTACAGACACACTCAGATGATGTCATTGTGACTGGTGTAAGTTTTTAGTTGCAGCTATACTGTGGCTTGCTGATTCATTGTTATGTGTTTTATTTAGACATCTCTCCCTGACTTATTAGACCTCACGTCAATGTTTGTCTTTTCCATGCCATATGTGAAGCCTATCTGGGTGACCTTGCTACTATCTCCTTGACTCAGTTGGGGCAGTTATAACTTATTGAGCTGGGCATTGTTGTTGTGTGCTCTTTGTGACATCAGTATCATGACACCTACTGCAGGACATTGCAAATAGTAATCTGAGTTTGCTGGTTTTCATTGGCATCTCTAATTGTTCGTATATCATGTTATTGCAAGTTAGATGTGTGCATGTGCTTCTGTGTGAAATGTGGCTGAGTAGTTTACAGCAGGATACCATTGTTGGCTGCAAGTTGACTGGGGTCTGCTGCATGTCGCACATCTTGGAGGATGGAGAGGTCACCTAGTTGTAGGTATGTTTTTAGGGTTGCTAGACTTCATCCATCAGTTACAGTTGTCTGAGATCTTGATTTTCTGATGGGTAACTTTGGTAAGTCCAGTTAGGAATGAATGCATATGTGATGGCATATGAATGCACCTCTTAGTTGTGGGTTTTGTTGGGGGCTAGTTGACATGAAGGGGTTTGTCCATCACTCATAGTTGTGGTTGAAGGGTAGTCAGGTACTTTCTATGACCCTATTTCTCTTTGTATTTGCAGAATCAGCAGAGGCAGGCGAAGGAGACGGGGCCAAGCCAAGTGGGGCAGCATCCGGGCATGGGACGTTGGGTCAAGATAAAACCGACACCGAGGACTCCGGTGGCCTGGAGGGTGAGGGGTGTGCCACGGGACAGACTAGTACCACATCCACCATCTTCAGATTCCTCCACCAGTGGCCACTCCCTAGTGGTGGTGGACCCAACGGGGACCCCCATACCATACTTGTCTGCCACCCCGATTCAATTACCGCCCTGCCTGTTGCTCTCCACCCAGTTGGCCGTGCCTGCTCACCCAAGAGGGTGGGTGTCTCCTTTGCCACAGACACCTCTGATCCAGCCCCTGTTACCTCTGCTTTCAGTGAGGAGGCTATTGACCTCCTGAGAATGATCTCTGTGGGTTAGTCAGCCATTATGAATGCCATCAAGGGACTGGCAACACATCTCCAAAAGACAAACATGTTCCAGGAGGGCATTCACGGTGCAATGGCTGGCCTCTAAAGATTCTTTCAGGTTCTGGCCTCCACACTGACGGCAGTCAGTCACCCCCCACCTTCCATTCCCATCCACCTCCCTCTTCCCAGTCCAAATTCCACCTTCCCACACCTACCAAAAGCACACAAACAGACCCTCAAGCATCCACCTCAACAGACAAAGTTAGTGCACACAAACACAAGCACCACAAGACTCGCAGACATGCACAGAGACAGCATCTACCCACAGACAAAGTAACACTCTCCCAGACACCTCTACTACCCCCAGCATCACACACACAACATCAAGCATACCTGCAGGCACCACATCAACAGTCACTGAGATAGCCACCGCAGCCATCCTACTTGCAGACACCACCCCAGCAGACCCTCAGACACCTCCCTCAATCACACCTGCAGTCACCACAACTACAAATAGACCTACACCCAGCACATCCACCATGCCTGCAGTCACCATCCGAACAGACATAGGTATCCCCCAGCACCTCTACCCCCTAATCCCAAGACACATAACCACCCTCACTCACCCACCTAACAGACTCCCATCACACACAAGCATTGCTCCCACAAACATGCACCCACAACATCCACACCTACACATCATACGACCACTCCCTCAACCTCCAAATCCCATCCTCTTTCTGATGCTCACCCATGTGTGTCCAAGAAGTTTTTCCTGTGTGACCTTGGCCTTACCCCTGTCCTCCCCCTTACCACATCCAAAAGGTATTCTGTGTTGTTCAAGGCCGTCCCTTCTACCTCAAAGGCCTCAAAAGCCTCCCCTGCCACCATGCAAGCACCCATACCCCTTCTTCTACCAAGAAGAAGCCCACTCCTCTCAAGAAGAAGCCCCCCTCCAAAACCCAATCCCAAACCTCCCCCTCCCAAGTCTGACCCCCACCCCAGGATAATCCCTGAGGTGCCTGCCCCCTTGATGCCCATTCCTGTGGACGTTACATGGCAGTCAGGAGTCAAGTAGGGACACGACACTGTGCCCTTTAGGCAAAATTGATGAACTGGCCTATGGCCTTGGACTTTCAGAGTTTTTACTGTTAATAAACCCAAAAAGTTGTTAAATTTGGGGTACATCTTTGTCCTGCACGTCCTTTCCTAACTTTATGTGGGTTCTGAGTGACCTTAGTAGTGTGCCTGCAGTTGTGTTTGTTTGAGTTTGCTTGCTGCTCCTTGTGGTGTTGTTTACAGTATGTGAGTTTGTGTTCAGTGTTGGTGTCCCCAAAAGGAGGTTACTTGTTGTGTGTGTAGGTATGTGGGTAATTGCAATGTTGGTATTGTGGCATTGTGCAGTGTTTGTTGTGGTATGTATTTCTCATTGTGTTGAGCAATGTGGGCATGTATGCTGTTGGACTTGTTCCAATTATATGGTTTCTATACTGATGTGATGTGCATCATCTTGAGTTTTGTATGTGCAGACATAGGGTGTGTTCAGTTGTGCTAGCTGTGTTTGCATTCGCCTTTGCATGTGTCAATTTAGGTGTGTGTCCCTTGCAGATGGTTCCTGTAGAGGTCTGTCCCATGTAGTAGGAGGTATGGTGCTATATTGACTTGACTTTCCCCATTTATTAGAGATGCATGACAATTGTTTTTAGTATTGTTTGTCCATGTCACCTATGTAGGAACATTTCCTGTTGACATGTTGATTGAGGGTCATGAGGGAAGTGTGATATGTCCCAATGCTGTCTTCTTCCCTGGGAGTCCCAGTTGGCCTCATCCCAAATATGTAGGCATTGAAGTGAAGTATTTGTCTCTGTGTTTTGCGCATGACATTGTGGTGTGATGTGTGTATTGTGTGTGTCCATTGCAGGATGTTTACTGGTGGTGTTTATGTACCGTGCCACAGAGGTTGAGATGTGTGCTGTATATGTGGACAGTCCCTGGCAAGTGTTGGATGTGAGTTTGTGAGTTGTATTTGTATATGTGCTGTAGGTGTGTTGTTGCTGTGTGTGACAATGTTGGGTAGCCTTCAGTGTCCCTGTGCCTGAGCTGTGTGGCCATGTGTATTTTTGCGGTGTTGCCGTGCAGTGTGTGTTGGCCAAAGTGTGCATAATGTGACTGTGTATGTGTTGATGTGTGTCAGTATGTGTGTCTTGTATAAAATGTGTGTCTGCTGCACGTGGCATCCACTCCATGATGTGTTTGCCAGCACTGCGTGCAGTTTTTCAGGGTTAATGATACAGGTAGATGTGTGTACTTACTGTTGGTGTCGCCTGCGTCTGCGTTGTTTCTGTTGTTTCTGGATGAGCAGCAGCAGTGGCATGACATTCGCAAAGGGCTCCATGGGGGCTCCGGACATGTGAGGTTGCCTGCAGGTAAGTGTCTCCCTTTATACTGTCTGTTTTTGCCAGCTTGTACATGGTGGTTGGACTGCCATGGTCACATTGGTGGTGTGCAACCTCGTAATGGG
Organism: Pleurodeles waltl; assembly: GCF_031143425.1. Classification (NCBI taxonomy): domain Eukaryota; kingdom Metazoa; phylum Chordata; class Amphibia; order Caudata; family Salamandridae; genus Pleurodeles; species Pleurodeles waltl. The sequence goes on from NC_090442.1 coordinate 814,578,473, forward strand.
TCCGGCGGAAACACAGGCTCCGCTAGAATGTTTGTGCTTGCTTGTGATCGTGGCGCGCTGACGGTCTTTTGTGGGACAGTGATAAAAAGTAAATAACTCCAGGGGGCAACACAGAACCTATCCACCACTCAGCACACTGCACAATCAAACACACCCAGCAATGATCAGTCTTGATAAAGGAAATATCTAAGAAATTATTTAATAATTCATCCCATATAAAACACACAAATACAATGCCTCATAAAAAAAACAAATACTAAAAATAATACTAAACTAATCATTTAACACCACATAAAATGGGAGACAAAACACAAGACAAATTCCCAAGTCTGTGGTCTTATGCTGTCCAAAGTTTGACATATACTGTCCAATTGATTTGTATATCCATTTTCCAAATCTATTTTAGGCAGTTCCAATTGGTCCAGCAATTCAACATGCGTTGAAGCGTTTTGGTGGTCTATCAAAATCTGATTGGATATACAAATCAATTGGACAGTGTTAGACTTTTCATCCTTGGCGTGGTCTCCCTTAACATTTTTACCTCTGTTTCCCAGGTTGTTGATGTGTGCTGGACTCTGATTTTGCTGTTTTTGTTACTCTGGGCACTTTACCCCTGCTAACCAGTGCTAAAGTGCAAGTGCTCCTTTACAAAATGTGCATGTAATTGGCTTATCCATGATTGGAATATTTGATTTATTAGTAAGTCTATACTACAGTGCAATAGAGGTGCCCAGGGCCTGTAAATCAAATGCTACTAGTGGGCCTGCATCACTGGTTGTGCCACCCACATAAGTAGATCTGTAATCATGTCTCAGACCTGCCACTGTAGTGTCTGTGTGTGCAGTTTTAACTGTAAATTCGACTTGACAAGTGTACCCAATTGCCAGACCTAAACCATCCCTTTTCTTACATGTAAGACACCCTAGGTAGCCCCAAGGACAGGGTGCAGTGTCTGGTTAAGGTAGGGCATATAGTAATATGTTTTATATGTCCTAACAGTGAAATATTACTAAATTCGTTTTTCACTGTTGCAAGGCCTGCCCCTCTCATAGGTTAACATGGGGCCTACCTTTAAATCTGATTAAAGTGTAAATTCCCTTTGGGAGCAGATAGACATGTGGAGTTTGGGGTCTCCGAGCTCACAATTTTAGAATACATAATTTAGTAAAGTTGATTTTAAGACTGTGTGTTTGAAAATGCCACTTTTAGAAAGTGGGCATTTTCTTGCTTATACCACTTCTGTGACTCCCTGTCTGTGTCAATTTGACAGTTGGGCTGGTTGCACCTCACACTAGACAGTGACACAAAGGGAGCTGCGGTGTAGTCTGCATTCCCTGATGAGCAATCTGTGCTAGGACGGAGGGGAGGAGTGGTCACTTACACCTGAAATGACTGTGCCTGTCCTCACACAATGCAGTCTCCAACCCCCTGGTGAGTATCTGGGGCCTGGCCTGGGCAAAGCAGAATTTCACATTCAAGAGAGACCTTGCTTTGAAGTAGGCCTACTTTTAAGGAGAAATTTGGTATAAGAAGGGCACCCAAAACCACAGACTTGAGAACACGTCTGGAAACCAAGAGGAACCTCTGCCTGGAGAAGAGCTGAGGAAGAAGAGCTTCCCTGCCTGTGACTGTGCTTTGTGGAGCTATCCTGCAGTTGCTGCTTCTGCCAGAGTAAGAGGGCAAAGACTGGACTTTGTGTGCCTTCCATCTTGTAAAGATCTCCAAGGGCTTGATTTAGAGCTTTCCTCCTGTTGTTTGAAGTCTCAGGGACAGCAAAGACTTCTCTCTGCCAGCATCTGGAGTCTTCTGGAGAGACTCCTACTCTGCCAAATGGTGCCCATCCAGTTCCTTGGACCCTGAAAGGAGAAGCTGGCAGCCTAAGAGGAAGAAATCCACGCACAGGACGCCGTCCGGGGAAAAGATCGACGCGACTCCGATCTGCGGCTGAAAAATCAAAACACCGCCGGCTTTGCGGCTGAAAATCGACGCTCGCCTGCAACGCGACTGAAGAATAGATACACGGAGCTGGAGAAACAACACGCAACATCGCTGACGGAGGCTGGGAGAAGGCAACCCACACTACGTGGTTTTTGGATCATAGTGCGGCTGGATTTCCTACGCAAGTCCCGCTGGGCGTGTAAAAACAACGCAAGGCCTGCCTGGACCCGAGACCAGATTGATGCATCGCTCTCCTGCGGAGAGAAGAAACGACACCCCTCGACCCGACGAAAGGAGAAATGACGCAAGGTCTCGCTTGTGAGTGAAATTGACGCATCGCAAGCCTTTTTTTGACAAACACTCGCCCGTGCCCGTCATTATGTTTGACGGACCCAAGGTACATTTTCATGCAAACACTGTTAGTGTGTGTTTAAAATTACATGAAGACTCTTTTTTAATTTTTAGTGATAATGACTTGTGTATTGTGGATTTTTGTTGTTTTGGTCTTGTTTTGTTTAGATAAATATTTTCTATTTTTCTAAACCTGTGCTGTGTCATTTTGTAGTGTTTTCATTATGTTACTGTGTGTGTTGGTACAAATTCTTTACACCTAGCACTCTAAAGTTAAGCCTACTGCTCTTGCCAAGCTACCAAGGGGGTAAGCAGGGGTTAGCTTAGGGTGATTCTCTTTTACCCTGACTAGAGAGAGGGTTCTTGCTTGGACAGGAGGTAACCTGACTGCCAACCAAAGAACCCATTTCTAACATTGGTGATCAGCGGTTGGGATTGGACTTGTATTTGTACTTGACATATTGTAATTAAGTGTAAACTACTGTTTTAAGTGCAGACCACTACGTGACCACATACTGCTTGTCTTGTGATCTTTGATTTTTCTCTTTTGCTTGGATTTTTCCCTACATCCATTTTTGTGGTAATCTTTGATTGACTTCTCAACTTCATTTGGGAACTTGTTTTCTGCTTTTTTGCAACTTTGCAATTTTGTTGACTTTTCTTCATGTCCCAATCTGGAGATGCATCAGTTGGAGCTGCTTTTGACCTGGAGAAATTGGAAAGCTATACCAAGGCACAGTTAAAGCAGTTCTGTAAAAGTTTTGACTCTCCCATTAAGAGCTCATCCAAGAAGGAGGAGCTGCAAAAGGCGCTGAAGGCCTAGTTGACAGCCAAGAGCACTGAAGGGCCTGCAACGCAACCGAAGAATTGGTGCACGGAGCTGGAGAAACGACGTGCAGCATCGCTGACGGAGGCTATGCATGGGGGCCCCCACACTGCCCATGCCAAGTGCATGGGCAGTGCAGGTGCCCTCAGGGGGGCCGGAGTCACCCATTCCGCCAGCCTTTCCTTGGCAGTGTAAACTGCCCAAAAAAGCCTGGCAGAATGGGACTAATAATTCACAGGGCAGTGCTGTCTTGACGGATTTGAAATACTATGGCAGGTGGTCTGCCCAGCACTGTGAGTCTGGTGGTCCATGGACCGCCAGACTTATAATGTGACCCATAAAGTTTAACTATACACAATGGAAACATTGTCCATCTCCACTAGTGGGGAGTTTAAAACATATTCAGATAAATGTATATACTTTTCTGGGTATGATGTGACTGGTCCATTATCTTATTATTTCAAATTAACTTCCACTAAAGCAAGGAAAAACATGCTGATGGCTACTAAATACATTTATTGTTAGTTTCTCAAATAACCGGTAAGGGTTATGAATATTGGAAATGCACAATTGATTTAAAATCAGCTTGAGGAACAAAAGATTGGCAAGTATAATGCGTGGATGCATTAATTAAAGCATGTCTGATTCCATTACAGATTATTTTTTTGAATGACCCTATTCAACAGACTACTTGCCTAGGTTCAGCTAAAATTAAAGACATGAATGTGCCCAGTATATCTTCAATTGCAAACTTTGACAATGGGCAAAGTCTGTTAAATTACACAGAAGATTTGCTCAATGGTATGGTCAGAAATGGTATATTTAATTCAAAACTTCCAGACCACATTGGGTGGGGTTTGTGGCCAGTGGACACAAATGGTTCTCATGCACATTTTATTAATTCTACATAAGGGTTTTAAAGTTAAAGCAATCAGAGCGGACCTTCATTTTAATGAGACAAAACATTCAGGGATTGTCACTACATACAGGTTTGGGAAGTTATATCAGCAATGGTTGCAACAATCATCTTTTGGATTTGTAAGATTTCTTGTTAGATCCTAGATCACCATGCTCCCAAAGATTATTGTATGCAATGTACAATGAAATATGGAAGCTTTCTCAAATGGAAACTGTTGCTTCATTTAAGGCAAATGAAACAGGCAAATCTGGAGAAAGCATTAGCCGTTGTTAATAATGGGATGAATACATTGTCCACTCATATTTACGCGCAAGTAACATTGTGTCATCTGCAATTGATAATATAACAAATGACAAGTTGTTTTTACAACATGGACAGAGTCAGCTTAGATCCATCATGCAGCTGAGTTGGACATTGTAGGTTCAAGAAGCGAACTGCATGCATGTGAACTCAACAGAGCTATTCTTGCCCTTCAGTCTTAATGTGTAAACAGCAGATAATGGCAAAGAAGAATGCAACGTACACAATGATTGGTATAGAGAAGTTAGAAAAGTTGCCTTTCACAGTAGCTGAGACTCCAGCTGCAGTGATGTTACTACATGGAGTTATCTCCCTGGTAATTTCCAGGTTGCAATTTTACATCAGGTTTAAAACATTTTCTGGTAGACAGATTAAAAGCTTTAGGGGAGAGTTGTATACATAAAATGTCGGAGCTGCCTTTCAACTACAAATGTGTCATGTCAGCAGGTAAAATAAAGTATTTCTCAGTGGCAGTTATTGTGAAACTTCTGATAGCCACTCAATGATTTGTATACAGGTGACATAGCATGGCATATGCAACGTGTCAGTGGCTAATTTAGCTTATTACTTGAAGGAAGTTCCCATCCCCTTGATTCACCCAAGGTTTCATTTAGTTTAAAATGGTAGTTACTTAATGTTGAGTGATCACATCTGCTGTGGGATGAGAGCCAGGTGTTCCGTATGTGATTTCTGATTCTCAAATAGTGTCTAATGCGTTATTTTCCACCACGCTTGAGATTAGCGGAACAAGTTTGTGGTCTTCCATTCTTACCTTTAATGTGAACTGACTAAAAGCACTGTTGTTCCAAAAACGCATGCTGCTTACATCTGCATGTGAAACATTCAAATTGCAAGTGGCAAGGTAATCTGCCAAGATGTAATCGCTTTTAAATACCAACTTTCCAAGATACTTCAGTAAACTTATGAGCCGCATTTTTTATGCTTCCAACAGCGTGGGTGTTGTACACTTTTTTAAAGTGATTGGGTCTGGTTTTGTCAGCACTTTCCAGATGGTCTTTGGAGTGAGTTCATACTTTATAGACTCGTTATTTTCCAGTGTTTTTGGAAGCATACCACTTGCAGTGGCGCATATTAGTGATATTTTACTATTGTTATATTTGTTCTGCAGTGGATATCCCATCTCAAAGCTGAGTAGTGGTGGAACTACTGCATGCCCAGCTGTGTTGTGAACACATGTTACAGCACTTTGGAGAGTCTTTGTTGGAAGAACTGAACTACAACTGTCTTTGTCTTTTCAACCAGTATGGTTCAACTGCATGCACACTGTGTTCCTCTGTCTTTGGTGCACTTTCTGGTGTGCACCAGGCTAGCTTGATTCCAGTGGCACATATGAGGGTTGATACCCTGAAACTGGTCCCAGGATGCTTATTTCTGGTCCAGGGAGGTCCTGGCCTGGCAGTTCGGGCTGGACTGTTCCCCTGGGGAGCAGGGTCAAGACTAACTTTCATTTGGCTGGGTCCAAACTGGGGTGGCATAGTGGGCAAAATAACGATGAACTAAACCTAGATCTGTGAATGTGGGTGAATGTTTGCATTGTTCAGCATTCTGTCCTTCATCTGTTCTTTTTGCTTTTGTCACCCTAAGTGGAAAAGGTATGCTCAGACATGGCTTCTGTGCTCACTGTGCCACTGGATTCAAGCTAGTCTGGCTGATGAGGAGTGATACCAATAAACCGATCCCAGTATGTTTGCTTTTAGTCCAGTGAGGACCTGGTCTGGCAGGTAAGGCTGGACTATTCCCATGGAGAGCAGGGTCATGACTGATTTGCATATGGCTGGGTCCAAAGTGGAGTGGCCTGGTGAGCAAAAAAAACAATGGATTAAACCCAGATCTGTGACTGGAAGTGAATGTTTACACTTTTTTTCTTTTGTCACCCCCAAGTGGGAAGGGTAGGCCCAGATGTGGGTCCTGTGCTCCCTGTGCCATTGGATTCAATCCAGCCTGCCTGATGAGGGGTGATACTCTGAAACTGGTCCCAGTATGTTTGTTCCTGGTCCACGGAGGACCTGGCCTGGCAATTCAGGCTGGACTGCTCCCATGGGTAGACAGGTCAAGACTGATTTGCATATGGCTAGGTCCAAACTGGGGTGCCATGGTGGGCAAAAAAACAATGGATTAAACCCAGATCTGTGACGAGGGTGAATGTTTGCATTGTTCAGCATTCAATCTATCATCTATTCTCTTAGCTTATGTTACGGTTGCCATCATCACCTTCCACCCTGGTAGGTTTGGGAGTTCGGGCAAGGCACTGTGAGCTAGCCAGGAGTTAGGTTGACAGTTACTAATGGTGTGGACAGACTAGAGGCTGATTTAGAAGTTGGTGGACAGGTTACTCTGTCAGAACAGTGACAGATGTCATGTCTGCTGAAAGCTAAGTCCCATATGAAATAACAGAAACATTTCTAAAAGAAATGATGCCTCTTTGAAGTGCAGGGACAGGCGACTGACCCTTCCTACTCATGTCTTCCCCCAGTGATGTCAGTTCGTTAAGGTTCAGAGGAGCTGAGTGAGGAAGCCTCTTTATCTTTTGTGAATTTTTTTGGGTCTCCTTGATTGGGAGATTCCAGCCCTTCCTTTCTTTCCTGCTGACAATAGAAGACAAATGCTGTGGTCTAACCAGTCTTTTGGATATTGTAGGGAAGTCCTCCTTTTTGCTCTGGTCACCCCCAAGCGTTTTGGGCAAATACTGGTGGTTACTGTCACTGACTGTGCCCTGGGTACTGCTTACCCGTCCCAGAGCCAGTGCTCTGGGTAAAATGGATTATGCAAATTAGGCTAATTATAATTGGCTGTATCAACCTACCAATAATTCCCTGGTCTATGGTAGGGTATGTAGGTTTAGGGACCCCAGCCTAGGTAGAGCACTAATAGGTGCACTGCTGCAGTGTCATTTTAAAGGCAGGTCTTCCGTGCTGGCTGCTTTTAAGGTAAAGTTAACCTCAAATTTGACTTTGGAATTAAAAGTACTTCCAAAGTCCTACGCTCCCTTATTTGTACATATACGTCATCCTTAAGGTATGCCCTAAGTGTTACCAGGGTTGGTTGCAGTGTAACTATAAGGAGGGACTTTATAAAATATGTTTTATAAGCCTTGGTGAGGGAAACAATTGCTGAATTAATTTTTCCCCATTGTAGTGAATGAGCTCCATAGGCTAACATGGTGAGACTTTATTTTAAAATAATAAAGTCTAATTTTACATTGAAAGAAAGGAGCAAATTATGGCATGTTTAGTATCAATTCAAAGTTAGTATGAATCCAACAACGTACAACTGTTGAATTTCATATAATTTGTACCTAGAAAGAGTTTTATAACTCTTGCTAAAAGTTACTAATTTCAGCCCTGCAATGCCCTTCTCTGATTGGTCAGCCTCTGGCAGCTTGAGACAGGCTGCCTTGATGAGGTGTGAAGTGGCCTGGGATGAAACAAAAGAAGCATCTGGAGGGAAAAGATCTGTCTCAGCAGATGGTGGAACAGGAAGGGGTGAGAGCAGCCAAACTGTTCTTCAAAAGAGGGAATGACATTTGGGACAGCAAATGTACCCCCCTCCCGTTTTCTGCAAACTAAGACAGCCAGGTGCCCCCTGATTAGATTAAGGAAGGTGTGTGTTGAGGGAATCTTAGCCACACCAGTGGGTGGGCTCAGCCAGAGCTAACCTCTGAGATTGAATTGTTGCCATCTTGGATTTTGGCAGAATGTTGATCCCTGGGATTGATTTTTGCCACGCTTCCCAGGAAGGGGTCACTCAAGAGGGTGGTGGCCTGCACCTGTTTCGACAACTCCCCTCACCCCCCTGTTTGCCACCCCAGGAGCAAGGACAAAATAGACAGAGCTGTACCACATCTCAGATCCCTACAGGAAGAATACAAGAAGGACTGCCCTCCTGGACCCCTTGCCTGCACCTGGACACTGCACTCAGAAGGACTGCACCAGCTGCACACTTGGGCTTCACCAGAAAAAAAGACTTTGCCTGTCTTCTACTGCTTCAAGAAGGGTCTCCCTGTTTGCTACAGATAGAAAAAACTGGCCTGAGTCCCCTGCACCAAGCCCTGAAAAACTTAGCAGGTGTAATGTTTTGATTTGAGCCAGGTGTATTCTGGGAGTTGGAGTCCTAACCCTCAGAGAGCAACTCAGAGCGTCTGGAACCTGGGGATGAGTTGTGGACTCCTAAAGGACCATCAAAGCCTTTCTGGAAGAAGATCCAGAAGTTTGAAGCAACTTTGGAAAAAAGATCTATAAGCAGACTGACCTGATGTGAGTCAAGCCGGCTTACCTCGACCGTGACCTGGCCTGACTTGCAGGTTTGTCCTTCTGAAAAGCTCCAGAGCCCTAGACTTCCAGGATTTAACTGGGGGCTCATGGAAAGGCAATCCGACGACATTGACTTGAAATCAGCTTGCTGTGGAGGTTCCTCCAATGATGAATAGAAAAAGTTCCCAAAAAGTTTCTCAGTCCGAACATAAAAAGTTGACCGAGGCTTCCTGCGCAGTGGATCCGAGAAGGGCTGAGGTCAGCTTCAATTTCAAGTTGATCCCGGGTGCAGATTTCTGTCATGAAAAATCATCTAAGCCTGAATGTAGAATCCTTCACAGAGGTCTCTGGCGACACATAGCTGTAGAAGGCTCCAGGGAGGTCGTATTTGACTTGTGACTTCATCGGGGTCCAGGAAATCTTCAAGAAAAAGACTAAAGCCCATATTTATACTTTTGACACAAACCAGCGGCGGCACTGGTTTGCATAATTTTTTTTACCGCCGGCTAACGCCATTCCTACGAGCCATGTGGGCGCCTTATTTAAGGATTGAAGTTAGCCGGCGCTGCAGAAGTAAAAAAAGATTTACTCAAACCAGGCAGTGCCGGCGTAGGGGAAAATGGGGGTTGTGCGTCAAGAAATGGTGCAAGTCAGGTTTGAGTAAAAAATCATGTCAAATCATTAGCAAAGACAGGAGTCATGCCCCCTTGCCCAATGGCCATGCCCAGGGGACTTCTGTCCCCTGGGCATGGCCATTGGGCACAGTGGCATGTAGGGTGCCCCAAATTAGGCCCCCCTATGCCAGTTGAAAAAATTAAATAAAAAATACTTACCTCAACTTACCTCTAGTTACCTGGAATGGGTCCCCCCATCCATGGGTGTCCTCCTGGGGTGGGCGAGGGTGGCAGGGGGTGTCCCTGGGGGCAGGGAAGGGCACCTCTGGACTGCTTCCATGGTCTCAGACTATGGAAGTGAGCCAACAGCTCCCTTAATGCCTGCCCTCACACAGGTGTTAAAAAACGGTGCACATCAGGCTGTGTGCCATTTTTTTAAGGCCCGCCCCCTCCTGTGCATCAAAATCATGCAGGAGTATAAATAAGGCGCACAGGCCTTATAGTCATTTTTTGGACAGGATCGCCTACCTTGCATGTCATTAACGCAAGGCGGTTTCCTGCATCCAAAAAATTACTCACACAGAGGTTTTTTGATGTCCGCGTGATTGGGCGTCATAGTTTAAATATGGGGCAAGGTTTGCGCCGAAGGTGCTTCAAAATATTTGACGCACATTCGGCACAAACAGAGTATAAATGTGTCCCTTAGTCCAAAGGCCTCCTGCTCAATGTAACCGAGCTGGGTTCCATCGTGGTTAGCCTCAAAATTAGATTTTGCCCTGGTCAAGTGCGACCAGATGTCCAGATTGGTGCTTTTAGTTTCTATGCACATTTATGTCCTCATTACAACCCCGGCGGTCGGTGGTAAAGCGGCGGTAAAACCGCCAACAGGCCGGCGGTAAAAAAAATGGAATTATGACCGTGGCGGAAACCGCCAACATAAACAGCCACTTTAACACTCCGACCGCCACGGCGGTACAAACAAACAGCATGGCGGTCACCACCAACAGACAGGCGGAAGGCAATGTACCGCCCACACTATTCTGACAGGCCAATCCGCCACCTTTTCAGGGGCGGATTCAACGCGAACAAAAACACGGCGGAAACAGGACTTGGAAGGGGAAACACTCACCTCTACACATTCCACGAGGAACCAGGACGCCATGGAGCCTGAACTCCAAATACTACCTGTGATTGTCTTCCTGCTCCTCTACCAGGAACATGACCGACGGCGGCGACGACCACAGTGAGTACTGCACCTACAACACAGGGGAGGGGGAAGGGAAAAGAGAGAGACACACACAAGCAACACCCCCACCCTCACCCACAACAACACACATACCAATATATGCTGAAACATTACATTTACACCTCCCAACCCCCCCTGGAAGAACGCAAGGACATAAGGAAATGAGTTGAATCCATTAATCAAAAATGTATACACACTATAAACAAATATGTACACCAAGAATTAAAGTCCATGTCATGCACCAATATAGTCCATGGACTACTGGGCCCAAAATGTATGGGCTAGGCCCACATAAGATACTCAGTCAAAATAGGGAGAACACTGCAGGGGCATCAGATCGAAAAAAACACAGGCACCTCAGGGGGAAGGGAAAGGGTGGCACCTCAGCCGGATGAGTGCACAACGCCGGCTCCACAAGGGGGCTCCGTGCCCATTGATGTATCCTGGGGAGTGGAAAGCCACAGTCTCTTAAGTCTCTCCAGTGGGTGGGTTGCCCACTGCTTTATCCTGGGGAGTGCAAAGCCACAGTCTCTCAGGTCTTTCCAGTGGGTGGTTTGCCCGCTGCTTCATTCTGGGGAGGGCAAAGCCACATTCTCTCAAGTCTCTCCAGTGGGTGGTTTGCCCACTGCTTTATCCTGGGGAGTACAAAGTCACAGTCTCTCAAGTCTCTCCAGTGGGTGGGTTGCCCGCTGCTTTATCCTGGGGAGTGCAAAGCCACAGTCTCTCAAGTCCCTCCAGTGGGTGGGTTGTCCACTGCTTTATCCTGGGGAGTGCAAAGCCACAGTCTCTCAAGTCTCTCCAGTGGGTGGGTTGCCCACTGTTTTATCCTGGGGAGTGCAAAGCCACAGTCTCTCAAGTCTTTCCAGTGGGTGTTTTGCCCACTGCTTTATCCTGGGGAGTGCAAAGCCACAGCCTCTCAAGTGGATAATAGTCTCCACTTTTTCTGGGGGTGGCTTTGTGCCCAGAGTGCTTCATCCTGCCAAGGACTGAGGTAGTGGAAGCCTTTCTCCACTGGTTCTGGAGGGGGCTTTGTGCCCAGAGTGCTTCATCCTGCCAAGGACAGAGGTAGTGGATGCCTTTCCCACTGGTTCTGGAGGGGGCTATGTGCCCAGAGTGATTCATCCTGCCAAGGACGGAGGCAGTGGATCCCTTTCTCCACTGGTTCTGGAGGGGGCTTTGTGCCCAGAGTGCTTCATCCTGCCAAGGACAGAGGTAGTGGATGCCTTTCTCCACTGGTTCTAGAGGGGGCTTTGTGCCCAGAGTGCTTCATCCTGCCAAGGACAGAGGTAGTGAATGCCTTTCTCCACTGGTTCTGGAGGGGGCTTTGTGCCCAGAGTGCTTCATCCTGCCAAGGACAGAGATAGTGGATGCCTTTCTTCACTGGTTCTGGAGGGGGCTTTGTGCCCAGAGTGCTTCATCCTGCCAAGGACTGAGGTAGTGGATGGGACACTCCGCTGACGGTGGTGCAACATGCAAGCTGGCCAGGCCCCTGGAACTGACCACCAGCCTCGTACGACTGACCACTGGGGATGGCAGCCATATCTGTGGTGGTGCCACTGGCTCAGGATGTGGCGTGGCCGCTGGCGGTGCTGGCGGCGGGCTCAGTTGCGGCGATGCTTGTGACGCTCATTGGGCAGCAGTGCTGGTGGGGGGCTCACAGACCTTGGTTCTGGCGGCGGTGTCATGAGTGGCGGTGCTGGTGGCGGTCTTGTCTGCCGTGCAGGTTGGCGGTGACGCTGACTTGCCCTTCTTTTTCAGGCCGTGCCCCACCTTGGATGGTGGCGCAGCTGTCTTGTCACTCCCATCTGTTGTCCTGGCTTAGCCCTTGGTGGCAGGTGTTTTGGTCTTCTCCCTCCGGGATGTGGGCAACTTCTTCTGTTTTGGAGGTGGGGGAGTGTCCTTGGCCTCGCTCCTTGGGACACTGGCAGCCCTGCTGCTTGGCACACTCCAGAATCCGGTTACTGCTGGCACCACTGTGCCCGGTGATGTGGTGGCTGAGGTGCTGGGTTGGGACCTGGAAATGCGGGCCCTAGGGGACGGAAGGGGTGGGGGAGGTGAAGGGAAGAGGTCAAGGATTGACAGGAAAAGTTTTTTAGACACATTGGGACCGGTAGATGGAGTGGGTTTGGGAGTGGAGGAAGAGGTAGTGGTTGTAGGAGGTGTTCGTTTGCTGAATTTGGATGAAGGTGCATGGGCTGGAGGCTGTCGTGAGGTGGATGGCTGTTGGGTGGGTGTTTGACTGCGTTTGTGTACTTTGGGAGGAGGGCTCACAGACACACTGGTAGAGGACACAGGGGATGTGTGAATGGTAGTGGGGGTGGTGATTGCACATGAGCGGTGTGTGGTGATGGGCCTGCTGTTAATGGAGGTAGTGGCTGAGGATGTAGTGCATGCAGGTGTGAGTGGAGACGTGACAGAGAGGGAGGAGGGAGACGTGGAGGAGGGGGACACAGTGGAGGCAGTGGATGTTGGTATTTGTGCATGGGTATGATGCTTGTGTGGTGCCTGTGGGATGTGTGGTGCTTATGTTTGCCAGAGCTACCCTTGTGTGTTGAGGTGTGTGCGTGCTGGTCTGATGGTGCGCTTGGGATAGGTTGTGGTACTGGAGATTTGGTCTGGGTGGAGGAAGTTGGAGGGGGGAGGTTGGACACAGGGACAATGGCTGCCATCAGTGCTGAGGCCAGAGTCTGAAATGCTCGCTGTTGGGCTGCCTGGCCAGAATGAATGCCCTCCAGGTATGCATTTGTCTGTTGCAACTGCCTCTCAACACCCTGATGGCATTCAGAATGGTAGACTGCCCAACAGTGAGGGATCTCAGGAGGTCAATGGCCTACTTACTGAGTGCAGCAGGGCTGACTGGGGCAAGGGCTGAGGTGCATGGGGCGAAGGAGATGCCCTCCCTCCTGGGTGAGTGGCCACGGGGCACACGCTGAGGGGCTGCTGGGAGGGCGGTGCGGTAGCGATGGTGGCGACTGTACCTGTAGATGCGGGGGGCACAGAGGGGCCCGCCACCGCAAGGGATCTCCCATCAGAGGAGGAGTCGGTGTCACTGGTCTCTGCTCCAGTCCCCACCGTGGAGCTTCCCTCGCCCTCCGTCCCACTGGTGAATTCTGACTCCGTAGTGTCGCCCTCCAGGGCCATGTGGGATGCAGCTCCCTCCTGCTCCAGTGGCACAGCTCCTCCGCCTGATGATGCTAATGCACACAAGAACATGGAGACCACAAAAAGGGGGGGAAAGAAAGTAGAAAGACATGTTCAGTACATGCAATACCGCTACCGTTGGCGGACAGTACAGACACAGCAGCCCTCTGCACAACGCCATGCACTTAGAGTTCCCTAATTCATCACAGGGACATGGGGTACATGGCCTATGCCCGATTGCTGCACACATGGAAGTCACAGGAGCCTGACCAGGTGTACATGGCTCTTACTACTGGTGGGGTTGGGGTGCCACTTAGCCTGCCTCACAAAGGGTCCTTGCCTACAAGGCTCGCCCTAGCCTAGGGGAACCCACAGCCCACCTACCACACCCAGACACCTCCAATGTGCGCAGAGTCAGATGGATGTGACTGTACTCACCCCCTTGTGGCTGCTGTGATGCCCTCAAGTGCCCATCCAACTCCGGATACGCCTCCGCTACGATCCGGAACATCAGGGGGGTCATGGTGCGACAGGCACCCCTCCCACGTTGGGAAGCCATCCCCAGCTGGCCCTCCGCCGTCTTCTTGCTCCGGTGGCGAATATCCTCCTATCTTTTACAGCAGTGGGCGCTCAGTCTGTGGTGGACCCCCAGGGCCTGGACGTCCTTGGCGATGGCACGCCAAATATCCTTCTTCTAGTGGGCGCTGACCAACAGGAATAGTACAGGGGAAAGGGTACAACATTAATCGTCTGGACCATCACAGTCATTGGCCCACGTTCCCACCCTTGCCCTGACGCACATACACTCACCGTCGGATCATGCACGCCTCATCCCCCCCATCTCCCATCCACACCACTCCAAAAAGGCATTGCCCATACAGCATGCTCACAGTGTACTCACCTGTTTGTCTGGAGGACCGTAGAGTAGTGTGTACTGGGGAAGGACCCCATCCACTAGTTTATCCAACTCCTCCGATGTAAGGCAGGGGCCCTTTCCCCAGACACATGAGCCATCGTCGCTTCCAGACTGAGGTCACAGCAGCACTTGCAGTGTAGGTCCTCTCCTGTTGAAGATCAGGTATCAAGTGAGTGAAGAGAGAGAAAATGGCGGTCACATCCACGGCGGTGCGTACCGTCATCGCCACCGTACATTGTCATTGGCTCCTGGGACCCATAGGGTCAAATGTTAACCAATGCAGGATTGCGCTGCGGTCTTTGACCGCCTACCGCAACGGTGTACAACGCCAGCGCAGTTACCTCATATCCCCTTGTCCCACATTACAGGTCAGGCAGCCGCCATTTCAGGGGGCTACATGGCATTATTTTTAAATGCGTCACACATATCTAGGCCTTGCATACACACTAAGACAGGCACATAGCGGATTGACAAATGTGTGCAATAAAGTTGTTGTTTTAGTGCATCAGTGTTGGCTAACCCTCTGCTTGTTGTTCTCATCCATAGAGCACATCCACTGGGGCAGGTGATGAGATGGCGGCATCCTCCGGTGTACAGACCACTGGTGGACCTATCGACAATGGAAGAGCGACATGTAATTGTCACCTACAGACTTGATCGTGCCACAATCCAGGAACTGTGTACCCAGTTGGAGCCAGACCTGATGTCAGCTATCCACCATCCCTCAGGAATCCCCCCTCTAGTGTAGGTCCTGTCAGTACTCCATTTCCTGGCAAGTGGGTCTTTTCAAACAACAGTGGCCATAGCATCAGGGATGTCCCAGCCTATGTTCTCAAACGTGTTGTCCAGAGTGTTGTCTGCCCTGCTGAAACACATGAGCAGCTACATCGTTTTCCCTCAGGTGGAGGATTTGCCTACAGTGAAAGGTGACTTCTATGCCCTGGGACATATCCCCAACATCACAGGTGCCATTGATGGGACACATGTGGCCTTGGAACACCCCCACAGGAGTGAACAGGTGTACAGAAACTAGAAGAGCTACCATTCGATGAATGTGCAGATGGTGTGTTTGTCCGACCAGTACATCTCCCATGTACTCAGTGCATGACGCTTACATTCTGAGGAATAGCAGCATCCCTTATGTGATGGGGCAACTCCAGAGACACCGTGTGTGGCTATTAGGTGAGGACAAGGACCCTATACAGTGTGAATAGTTGTCTGGGGTTGTCCCTAATGGTTAGTGTGTGTCTAACAGTTGTCCCTCGACATTTGCAGATGACTCTGGGTACCCCAACCTCTCATGGCTACTGACTCCAGTGAGGAATCCCAGGACAAGGGCAGAGGAACGCTACAATGAGGCACATGGGCGAACTAGGAGGGTTATAGAGAGGACCTTCGGCCTCCTGAAGGCCAAGGTGTGCCAGATCATCGTGGCCTGCTGTATGCTGCACAACTTGGCTTTGCAATGACAGGTGCCTTTTCTTCAGGAGGATGGTCCATAAGGAGGTCTTGTGGCAGCTGTGGAGCCAGTGGACAGTGAAGAAGAGGAGGCAGAAGAAGAGGACATAGACAACAGAAACGCCGTGATCCAGCAATACTTCCAGTGAGACACAAGTAAGAAGACATCACTGCCTCATACATCTGATAAAATTGTTCGACCTATCATCTGTCTGTCACATTCACCCAGTGAATGGACCCTAATTTGTCACTTTCCCTTTCAATTTCACAGATGTGGGTCTCACTGTGTGACCTCTGCTATGTTACCTCATGGACTAGAGCTATGTGACATAGGTATGTTGACAATACAATGGACATTGCTATTTCCCTCAGTTATTGCAAATACACATTTGTGAAAGCACAGACTGACTCCAGATTGTTTTGTGATTCTAGGGTGTATATTTAAGTGCTAAATAGTGGAGGGGGTTGTAAAATGGGCAGCAGTGATGGTGGAGGAATGTCCATGGCAGAGTCCAGCTATTTGTCTCACAGGTGCATTGTCCAAAGGGGCATAGGAAGTGGAGCTAGGGCAGTTTAAGGATGGACAGGGTGACGAAGTGGGACAGAAGGATGACATTCAGGGTGGTCTCATTTCTTGGCGGGGGTCTTGGCATTGTTCTCTGTCTTTGTCCTGGATCTCAGGGACTGCTTGCGGGGTGGTTCACCATCTTCAGGGGGTGGGGTGCTGGTGTTGTGGTCCTGTGCCTCCTGTCCACTAGCGCCAGCAGAGGTGGTGGGCAGTTCATTGTCCAGGCTAGTGTCAGGGGGCCCTTGTTGTGCCACAGTGTCCCTCCTGGTGTTCATGAGGTCCTTCAGCACCCCTACAATGGTGCCCAGGGTGGTGTTGATGGACTTGAGTTCCTCCCTGAACCCAAATACTGTTCCTCCTGCAGCCGCTGGGTCTCCTGAAACTTGGCCAGTACCGTTGTCATCGTCTCCTGGGAATGATGGTACGCTCCAATGATGTTGGAGAGGGCCTTTTGGAGAGTGGGTTCCCTGGGCCTGTCCTTCCCCTGTCGCACAGCAGACCTCCCAGTTCCCCGGTTTTCCTGGGCCTCTGTCCCCTGAACCCTGTGCCCACTGCCACTGCCCCCAGGTCCCTGCTGTTCTTGGGTTGGTGGGTTAGCCTGGGTTCCCAGTAGTGGTGGACACACTGCTGCTTGACGTGTCCTGGGGACAGAGGTATGGGCCCGCTGGGTGGATGCTGTGCTGGTGTTTCCTGGAGGGGAGGCTCTGTAGTGGCCTGTAACTGTGTGAGGGGCACCAACTGTCCCAAGGTCCCAGATGGTCATCTAAATCCAGTTGGACAGAGCTGCTGTCATCACTGTGGGCCGCTTCTGTGGGGGGAGTGGACATGTCTGGAACCTCCTGTCCGGTGACGTTGGGTAGGGGTACTGCAGGGGTGTAAAGGCATGATTATTGCATCTGTGTGTGCCATGGTGTGCAATGGGTGGGTGACCCTCTACCCCAGTGCCTACATTCTTGTGTAGGACCTTGTGTGATAATTGTTTAGGGGTCTGTGTGGGTATCTGTAGAGGACATGCATTGGTGATGGGTGTCCATGCTTTGTTGTTGCATGCAGGGATTGGTGTTGGAATGTGTGGTTTGTGATAGAGGGACGTATGTGAGGAGTTGGAGTGATGGGGGTGAGGGTGAGGGTGAGGGTGGAGGTATGTGATAGCATGCAGGTAGGGTGGGGGATGAAGTAGTGAAAGATTTGACTTACCAGAGTCCATTCCTCCTGCTACTCCTGCGAGGCCCTCAGGATGCAGTATAGCCAAGACCTGCTCCTCCCATGTTGTTAGTCGTGGGGGAGAAGGTGGGGGTCCGCCGCCAGTCCTATGAACCGCAATGTGGTATCTTGAGACCATGGAACGCACCTTCCCCCGTAGGTCGTTCCACCTCTTCCTGATGTCATTCCGTGTTCTTGGGTGCTGTCCCACTGCGTTGACCCTGTCCACGATTCTGCGCCATAGCTCCATCTTCCTAGCTATGAAGGTGTGCTGCACCTGTGATCCGAATAGCTGTGGAGCTACCCGGATGATTTCCTCCACCTTGACCCTGAGCTCCTCCTGCATTTCTACGTCTCCAGAACCAAAGTGACTCCACAAGCTTGCTGGCTGGACTTCAACGACTGGCTGCATCTCTCCTACAGCTTCTGGACTCTGCCAACTGTGAGTCCTACCCTTCCAAGTGGTACCATTCCAGTCCTGGGCCCTTAGAAGTGGATTCTACAGCTGTGTTCTGATAAAATCTACGCATCGCTGTCACTGTGCTGATCGGAACTGACACATGTCTCCTTGACACCGATGCATCACCACTGCAGTGAGGACGAGGATTTTGCATCCCCGATTGCACAGCTTAGGATCGATTCATCACCATCAACCCTGATGCATCGTCTTTGCAATGCTGGCTGAATGGTCTGATAATGATGCATCACTTTCATTACAAAGGGTTCAATGCTGCACCTTGAGGACATTGCATCAACGATTGTGAGGTTGGATGACCACGCAACCCCTGACTGCATGAATCAGAACCAACACATTGCCTTTGCATCACCTCTTCTGCTCCTTGCATCAGATCTTCAATGTAGATGCAAACCTCCATCCAAGGTGCTGTTTTAACGGGACAAGGTTGGTCCCTATAACCGGCCCATGCTCCATTACAGTCTGCCTGAACTATGGACTTGCCCTGGTCTCACATGATCACATAGCCCGGTTGGTGCTTTAAGCTTTTAAGCACTACAATTGTAGATATAAAAAAAAAAATCATAGGGCATATTTGTACTCCATCTGCGCCGAATGTGTGTCAAAAAGTTTGACGCACAATCGGTGCAAACCTTGCCCCAAATTTAAACTTTGACGCTCGAACCCGCGGATGTCAAAATCCCGCTGTGTGCGTCATTTTCTGGATGCGAAACCACCTTGCGTTAATCATATGCAAGGTAGGCGTTCCCGTCCCAAAAAAGACATAAACGGCCATGCGTCGTATTTATGCTTCCGGGCAAAAATCCCACACGGCCGGGAGGCGGAGGCGGAAAATGATGCACAGCCCAGTTTGCGTAAAAAATTTACTCCTGGGTCAGGGCAGGCGTTCAAATGGGGCAAACACACCTGTATTTAATCAGAACACACAAGCAACAGCAGAGCAGCACAAGGGAGACATGGAGTTGCTTCCCATCCAGCGTGCACGCAGACGCAGAGCCCAGCAACAACAGCAGCTACCACAACACCAGCAGGGACCCAAAAGGCAGCGCAGAAGGCAGGAGAGGATATTCCGCACCAGAACAACCCTTTATGGCCTCAGGGAACATGACATCATCCAGAGGTACAGGCTGAACTGGCAGGCTATTCAGCAGCTGCTGCGCAACATAGAGCCACAGTTGGCACCCACCTTGCTGACACCCCACATCATCCCAACAGAAACCAACCTGCTAGCTGTACTTCACATGTTGGCAAGTGGCTCCTTTCAAAGCACTGGTTGCCAGAATATCACAGCCATCATTCTATGCCTTCTTGCCCAGAGTACTGGATGCCATCATTGGACTCACACCCCACCACATCTGCTTCCCAAACACACAGCAGAAGCAGCAGGAGACAAAACAGGGGTTTTACCTCATTAATGGATTCCCACACATCCTTGGTGCCATTGACTGCACACATGTACGCCTTGTGCCACCTGCTGCAACTGAACACCTCTACCGCAACAGGAAGCACACAAAATCCATCAATGTGCAGGCCATTGTCGATCACCAAGGACTGATCATCAACATTGTGGCAAAGTATCCTGGAGTGTCCATGACTCATTCATCTTCCGTCACTCTACCATCAATCAACACTTCCAGGATGGACGATATGGCAATGGACTACTTGTTGGTAAGTACAGAAACCTACTTGTATACACACTGCACAGCAACCCTCTAGGACACACAACACATACACCACGACAGCAACATGTGAACAGGAACACACTGAGGTCGTGACACCGCTAGCCATGTTTGATAGGTCTGCAGTGAACCTGTCACACATCTGAAATGAGTGTACAGTCTAATGTCAATATGTCAAATATCACAATGTATGGAGAGGCTTGGCTAATTGTCACCTTGCAAAATGTAAGCGTCTCACTGATGTTAAAATTAATCCATTGCATATTTCTAAAGGTATGGGATGTCCAGGGTACATAGATGCTAACGTGTTACCACCACTGTCAATTTGAATCTGTGTATGTAACTATCATCTCACCCCCAATGAAGACACAAGGACACCTGTATCACAAGTCACAATGTTAGGGAGTGCACACTGTACTGCAAATCCCAAAACATACTGCTGACAACCGGTCAGCAGGTAAACACTCGTTCAGCCAAGGAAACAACCCAATGCCGATGGTACATCCTAGAAGCCTAGCAATCAACACAATAATAACACAAAAGAGTCACAGACAACACAAGACAACTACTGCCATGCAAGGTGATATTAATGGGGCAAGCTACATCAACATGACTTCAATCAATTTCTCTTTCAGCTGATCAGGGGTATGGGATCCAGCCATGGATTATGACACCATTTGGCAGCCCAAGCACTGCAGCAGAGTGTGCCTACAATGAGGCACATAGGAGGACATGCACCATAGTGGAGAGGACCTTCGGCATCCTCAAGTCGAGATTCAGGTGCCTTGACATCACTGGTGGCAGCCTCCTATATTCACCAGAAATGGTCTGTAAGATCATTTTAACATGTGCCATCCTGCACAACATTTGCATACGAAGGAACATTCCCCTATTCGAACCAGAGCCACAAATGCCTGAAGAGGAGGAAGAGGAGGATGCTGGCCTGCAACATGAGGGGGAACAACAAAACACAGCTGCTGGATTGCGTAGGCGCCAACATATTGTGAACAATTTCTTTTAAAACAACTCACCATCACCACTGTAGCAACATATGTAAATAAACACTGATAATAATCACCATATCATGGTCTGGGTAATCATTTTTGCTCACCTTTATCTCTAACTATCAGAATAACAGTGTAGCCTCATGGAGCATTGCTGATATACCGATCAGGACACAGAACATTCCAAAGCAATTGTGATGCGTATTACACAACAGTCACATACACACGCACACTGTAAATTACATACATCCTGTACATTTCACCTTTGAAGGGCAATAGTGGAGGACCACACCTATTTTACATGTTGGCAACATGGTTCATTGCAGCATATGTCACACAACTAAGACACCATCAGTCCATAAGGGAAAAAAATGCCTCATACATGAGGCAGTGTATGTGCTATTGCATTGGTAACAGGAATGTATGACCAGACTCTTGACAGCAGTAGGTCGTACTGCACCTATCTTTGCAAGGACTATCTGTGACTAAATTTCCATATAAGCAGAACATAGACAGCACAAGTGGCACACCTATGACGAGCATTGCGCACATGACGTTCCATGTCCATGGCAGCCCTTTTCCTGACACACCCATGCTTCTGGTCTCACCCCACATGTCTGAAGAGGTCCCTGGAATGGTAATATGTGTACCCAGATATTACCTCCTCTCCACACACAGACTAACAATAGTAATCCAGTGTGCTTCACCCTTCCCTATGGTATGCCATTGTCATAGTACATCTGACTGCATGGACGTCAGGTCAATTAATACATTGGCTTGTAGTTTCTAAGCCCTGTTATCACCTGTAGATAGCTTCCCATGCAAAAGGTACTGTTGGCCATTTGAACTCAAATCTCACCTACAGGACTTGTGATAAACTGATGCAGCACACACCTGTGAGCACCTCCATGCAGACCACCCATTTGTACATGCACTACCCTTGCAGATGCTTGGAACAGCATAGAAGTTGCCATTTTGTTGAATACACAGTTATGCATTGCTAGAAAATAAGCCATGTAACACAGCCCTTGGGTTTATGTGTCACCTTCCAAAACATAGGACAAACACCGTTTCCCATGTCAACTGTCTTGTTCTCCCTCCAACCAGTGTAAGTCAGCCCACTGAGTATGTACCTTGTGAAATTTCTGGATCCTGATTGACCCTGCATCCTGTCAGCCTGACTGGCACCTGTCTGTGCGCTACCCTAAAGGTTCCTTGTGGCTACATATGTACCACACTTGCTTTCCCAAACCTCACATTCCTCTGGGGGTATTTTGTCAGGTGCTTCCTCAATGCATACCCTAATGCATTGTATAGAATCATCTGCTTTTTAATTGCACCATAATTGTAAAATTGTCTTGGAATACCAAAATCATGGCCCTACCCTTGTCTGGGTCTCATGTTTGCATAAATGACAAAGTTTGACAGTGTACCAGGGCCGTATGCAGGGATTGGGTATGGTGCCTCCAGCAGAACCAGCAACCTCTGATAATGTGCATGAAATTTCTACACATGTTAGGACCCTGACAGTTCACACGCTGAATCAGATTGCTCACAACATATTGATGGCCTGTGCGTGCTTAATAGCTGCAAGATTAATGAACACAGAGGCTATGATGTTCCCAGATGCAGTGGGAACTTTACAGGCCAACCTGTGTACAAATGTTGGAATGACACCTGCCGAAACATGACTCCTGAGATATGATCTCACACAGCACACCAAGGTTGCCCTGTTGACAGTCTCATAACACGTCTGCAGTGACAGGGTGGGACCATCCCCATGTAGGTTCTCATGTCCTCACTGGCTTTACTTCCATTGATCTCCGAAGGATACTTAGTAGATACAGGAATAGCTGCCACTGACTCATGATGAGACCTGGACGTAACTGTGAGTATATAGACCCCTAAAAATATACAGGATCAATATTGGACCACACACGTGAACCAGACACCTCTTTGCAATTGATCACTGGAAATATGTGGCCACGTGCTGCCTTGTCTGCTGGTCCACCACTGCCACAGGAGAGTTGTGGCTCAGTCATATGACCACAACTGTGGGGGGAAATTACAGTTGTGGGTCACATTTGGCTTTCCATGTCAATAACATGGCACCCACTTAGTCTGTACATGTGCCTGACTCACAGTGGGTTCACCAACAAGTGCCTAGGAAGCAGTTTCCAAATTTCCTGGACATGTTTTTGGGCAACTTTTGGGCCATTGACATGAACAAGCGACTGCCATCTATCCGGTGCATGCTTTGTCATTTGTGGTGTCTACATTACCCAAAATCTTGGAAGTGCACACAACAGATGTTGCTACATGTATGACTAACACATGCCCTCTCTCATTTCCACACTGACTTGCATCTAAGGTTAGGACACATTGACTTCACATTCATACAAGCATATTTTCAATAATGCATCTTGTGATGCACACACACTTGGTCAACAACTACATTAGTAGCCAATGCACACACATTGAGCCATAGGCATTGGGGTATTGTACTTATGTGCGTCACCTTGCTATCCTCTCCTGATGCCAAACATGCCTAATTTGTTCAATACAAATATGGAGGCTATATATGGCCATCTAGTGTGTCAGCCAAGAGTTAAAATCATGTTAAGGAAATAGCGGATCATGGTCCACAGCAGTATGATGTCTCACATGTGCCCATACACCGTCAAGACCAAAGTGGGTGCAATCAGCCTATCTCAGTTGTGTCACAAATGTAACATTACATTAAAATGGTAAAATGAACCAAACCCAGTTAATGCCCTGAAATTTTGACGCATATGCGTAAAAAAATTATGCTTATGCCCTAAAAACGGCGCATTATGCCCTGAAAATTGGTTAAGTGTTAGACTATTTCAAAATATATGCATGCGGCCTCATTTTTACTCCTGTGCATCGAAAAAAATGACGCCCAGACTGTATGTGTCAATTTGTTTTTACGCATAACAATAAAAACGGCGGCCATTTTATGCAGGAAGTGATGTAATAGGATATCCTGTTTACAGATTATGTACAGTGGGTGTACTTTCACTTTCACTTTGCAGTCTGTGATTCTTCTAGACTGTGTGGCTGTGTTCAGAGTTTTGTCTAGTCAAATTGTGCTTTTGTCTCCTGTGTGGTCCATTACTTGTCAGTTTGTGAATAAAATATTGTTGTTGTATCCTGTCTGAGTGTTTATTGTGTACTATTGTCAAGTATTGTGTTGTCTTTGTTGTTTTTGGGAGTCTGTTGTGGGTAGTGATAGTTTGGGGATAGTTGGGCTCTTTTATTTGTTTAGTTTACGTTTTTCTAATTGTACTTTCCCCTTATTCTGCTTTGTTCTCCTTTATCCCCTATTACCCTTTTTTGTGCTAAAATGTTGGGTAGGCCACATCTTGGCAAGATGGGTGAGGAGGAGCTTGGGGGGTTCATATGGCTGGTGTGCCATTTCCTCCCCCTTATGATTGAGGCAGATGGGTGGGCGATACAGGGGTATCACACAGAGGCACGGAGGCTATGGTGGGGAAAGGTTCTGCATCACTTGCAACGCATATATCGCAGCCAGAGGAATGACCACCAGCTGAAGCACCGCTGGGCTGACCTCATCTCCAGGGAGCAAGATCTGCTGGTGCACCTGTGAATTGTGATTGGTGGCCCTGTTGGTGAGTACAAATCATGGAAATGCACACGATTAAATGCTCTGTAGTGACATCAGATGATTTGTACAACATCTGCAGTCAATGTTGTTGAGTGTGTGGAATGCTTTGGAAATATACAGGGGCATTGATGGACTATGTTACGGACCACAATTGCTAGTTGTCAGGAAGCAAGTGCTCTGCAAACTTACTGAATACTTTTGCTTAATGTAAGTGGGTGCCGCCTTTGTGTCAAACAGCAACACAAATCAGGAGCCAATTATGTAGATATACGTCACATTTGCCTGTGAGGTATAGATTTTCAAAATCATTACCAACATTTGTTGACACAACAGCTAGAGTGACTTTCGAAACACCAACATGATGCTGAAAATTAGTGCAGGCTTCACGTCAATAGATGATAGCAATGTGGCCCAAACATATGTCTCATGTGTGTCTGGTGAGTGTGTAAGGCAAGCGATCACGGAAGATCTATATATGTTATGGATTATTGTGGTCCTTCGTCATTTCGGATACATGTCAGATCTGGATTTGGAGACATAGGGAAAAAGTGCAAGGTGCCCTCAGCTAACATCTTAGACTGGTATTTGTTGTTTGTTGTTCCACCTTTCGTTTAGGGATGGCTGGCCAAAGGTATGCACATAGGTTCATATCTCTATGGTTGGTGTAACTCATCATATCTGGGCAACATTAAATGAAGAAACTGTAACAACATGAGGGCTTACAACTGTCCCTGCCCCTCTGTACATTGTACCTGTGTGTCATAAATGTGTCATGGCCACAATGGCTGGTTGAATGGTAATGCACTCCTCAAGGAAAGTGGCTTTGGATGTCTCTCTTGGATACACATGATGAGACGAATACACTCCATTATAATGTCTGCTCACTAATGAAGGAGCATGTGTGCCAAAACATCATAGTTAGGTACACTGCATGTGTGCCTATATGTGTGTAAATTTCACAGGAGACCCATGGTATGTTCATGTTAGCCGTGCTATATCGGATGCAGTATCATCATGTCTGAGTGGCTTTACCTACTTATGTAATCTTACACATAGTATTTGTCTTTGGAATTGTTGGACAGTGCACAGACTTTGAGCACATTTCTCCCTTCCATGCCTTACAGGTGGACCCACACCCTA
The DNA here is from genome assembly GCF_031143425.1 of Pleurodeles waltl. NCBI lineage: Eukaryota > Metazoa > Chordata > Amphibia > Caudata > Salamandridae > Pleurodeles > Pleurodeles waltl. The sequence continues at coordinate 814,604,171 of NC_090442.1, forward strand.
CACTGTGGGCGAGGGGGCTTCATTCGAGGACCCCGACAACTCCATTAAGTTTTGATATGTCTGTTATGTGTTGTGTTTGCTGGTGATGTGTGATGGACTCCTGTGTGTTGAACAAATAGCAAGGTGTGATGCGCTGGCCCATCATTTGTCTTGTTCCATTAGTGGGATTTCATTTTCTCACCATTTTAGAGTTGGCCAATGCTTATCCTATTGTCTTAATTTAGGGATTCTAGGTCAGTCCTGTAGGCCCCGCAATGTGAATGGGGATGAGTCATGTGGATAACACTTGTATCAGCAAGAGTTGCACTGGACCTAATCTGTGATTTAGTCAGCCTGTCAGACCCACATTCTCCCAGAATGGGGCTGCAAAATACTTACCAACAGACTTCTTCTTCCCTATTCACTAATGTACTGATTAAACTGTAGGTTGAACTTCCTAGCAGCATGTAGCTCCACAAGTAGTGCTACGAGTATGTGGCAATTGAGTGCAATGGCCTAGGTGTGAATGCAAATCATGGCCAGGGGTGTTCTTGCATCTCTGTGTTAGTTGTATGTCATGACTTACTGGAAGTATATGATGTGGACAAAGGTTTGCATTACCAGACATGTGTGGCGCTGGGAATGGTCAAGGGTTTGTTGTCTCTTATTTGTAGATACACCTTACCTGTGGTGTGTGTGTTGAGCCAAACACATGTCCTGCTTTCATAAGGTTCCTGGGTGTCCATGTTGTTTGAAATTGTTAGTTGTTTCTCCACCCACCCCACCCTCAAACACAGTCATGGGTTTGTGAATAGTGTACCTAGGACTGATGATACAAGTTTGGTACACAGACATGTAAATCAGTGAATCTTTTGTCTGAACCTAGTATACACACTCATGTTTAGCACATGAGTACTATACTAGCAAGTCCATTTGCAACTTGCAGATCATGTGGCCCTAGATTTCCATCCCGTACAATGACATTTGTAGCCCTGGCATTGGCAGAGGATGTGCTGCATGATTGTTAGCTGACAACTGGCAGAACTCTGATGCCAAAATCATGGCTGTTGTTCCCCTTCTTGTAGGGTTTGGATGTGCTATGTGTGATACGACCTTTGTAGGCTGGCCTGCTATGTACTTCCTCAGGGACATTCAATGATCTGTTTGATGAAATGAGCTGTTACAAGTACAGTAGATGTATTGTCTGATTTACTTCTTGTGCCATTTCACACAATGCAGTTCCTAATGTAATTTATTTCATTTGTCTTCACAGCTGCTAATATGACACCCATCCAGGTGCAGGAATTCCAAAGGCGGGCAATGCGGTACCAGCATATACTGCAGGTAGAGTCGGGGTACTGAAGAATGGCCCGCAGATACCGAAATGAACGGGCCTCCAGAGCCTGGAGGGCATTCCCACAGAGTGGCCCTTCTTTGCCCACCACAGCCACCACCAGCACCACCACCCCTGCCACCCAGGTGGCACCACAAACAGCTGTGCCCGTTGTGGCAACAACATCTGCAAGTGCTCCAGGCCCTAGCACAGGACCACCTGCCAGGTAGCCCACAGACATTGACCCTACACGGCCCCACACTTCCTCAGTTGGCACACAGACCACCCCAGCTGCAGCTATTGACCCTGCTGCTTTTGAACATGCAGCGTAAAAAAGGACTGTGTCCTCAGAAAAATTAGTCACATGCGGCAGGATGTTCGCCATATTAACTGGCGGGTGCCGTCCATTAAGCGGACCCTCTGGAGGGCCAACCTCTAGACATTTTGATGGACATGATTCCCTCCCCTCCCTCCTCTTTCCTTATTCTTATACTTTGTGGGTTTAGGGGGCTTAGTGTTAGGTTAGCATTAATGAGTCCCTTTATGACTAATTTACTTATTTTGGGACTCGTTTTAGGTCAATGAATCTTTTGACCCTGATTGAAGACACCTTAGGACGAGATAACTAATCAACATGTCTATCAATATGTCAATAACGTCATCAATGTTTACCATAATTAGACAATTCAGATTAGTCAAAGACATTAATAAAACTCAGAAACCACCATGAACTTGCAGTTATGAATAACCACACCAGTGTAGTACTATTATATGAAGTTTATTCCCTATTAATTACAATTCTACTAATAAGTTTATTAGTCTCAAAACCATTAAACACATTAGCATAGTCACAATATGGCAACTCTGATAAGATTTCATCAAAGCAAGAATCACGAATATTAGAATATAGCACAACATCAACATAGGCTATCCTTAGCAGAGTGTCATTATCACATTATTCAACAAGGCATAGATTCAGTCATTTGTCTATTTGCGTCTGCTTAGTGTAACCCTCATCTAACCTCGAAATAGCATTGGCATGTTGGGCTTCATGCAAAACAATTTAGCAACACCAATTTAGAAAACATTTAACTATGGTCTCTGTCAAAAGAAGCAGTTGGTACCTAGAAAGGAAAAGCAAACAGACAATTACAATGTCATTGTCATATAGTTACCCTCCGTATTGGGTCAGCATACAGATGCAGTCTTCGTCCTCAGGACCTCAGTTAACTCGCCATCGGCAGGAATTCAGCAAAGTTCGGTAGGGCAGGATAAAATGTACTGCCCTCATAAGGAGGTAAAGTACAAATGGGCAAGGTAAGGACAAAGTTGATTTGAAGAACCAAACAACAAAGTCTCTATGCAGAGGGACAAAGGCCCATATTTATACTTTTTGACGCAAAACTGCGCTAACGCAGTTTTGCGTCAAAATAATTAGCGCCGGCTAACGCCATTCTGAAGCGCCATGCGGGCGCCGTATTTATTGAATGACGTTAGCCGGCGTTAGCCGCCGGCGCCGTCTGGTGTGCGTTAAAAAAAACGACGTACACCAGGCAGCGCCGGCGTAGGGGGAAAATGGAGTATGGGCGTCCAAAAATGGTGCAAGTCAGGCTGAGGCAAAAAAATCGCCTCAACCCGATTTGCGCCATTTTTTTTTCACTCCCAACCCCCATTGAAATGACTCCTGTCTTAGCAAAGACAGGAGTCATGCCCCCTTGCCCAATGGCCATGCCCAGGGGACTTCTATCCCCTGGGCATGGTCATTGGGCATAGTGGCATGTAGGGGGGCACAAATCAGGCCCCCCTATGCCACAATAAAAATGAAAAAAAAATACTTACCTGAACTTACCTTAATGTCCCTGGGGTGGGTCCCTCCAGCCTTGGGTGTCCTCCTGGGGTGAGCAAGGGTGGCAGGGGGTGTCCCTGGGGGCAGGGGAGGGCACCTCTGGGCTCATCCTGAGCCCACAGGTCCCTTAACGCCTGCCCTGACCCAGGCGTTAAAATCCGGCACTAATGCGGGTTTTTTAGACCCGCCCACTCCCGGGCGTCATTTTTGCCCGGGAGTATAAATACGACGCATATGCATCGGAGTCATTTTTTAAGACGGGAACGCCTACCTTGCATATCATTAACGCAAGGAAGGTGTTCACGCAAAAAAATGACGCTAACTCCATGAACTTTGGCGCTAGACGCGTCTAACGCCAAAGTATAAATATGGAGTTAGTTTTGCGTCTAATTTGCGTAGAAAAAAACGACGCAAATTCGGCGCAAACAGAGTATAAATATGCCCCAAAGTGTCTGGGTCATAGCAAAATTTGCAAACGGCATCTCCCCTCTCTCCTGTCCCCTAGTCTCCTAGTCTAATTTACTTCCTTGTGTCAAGGGTTTTTATCCCTTTTCTGTGGTATAGTCCCCTAAATTTAAATTGGTTGGGGTTGGCACACTATCTCCCTCCAATAGGGTTTCAATGACTTCATTAAAGTGGTTCCATTGTCTGTACCGGTTCAGGCGACCTTGTACCTGCGACTAGTCTACACTGTTGCATTCAGCAAGAATGTTTCACTAAGCAAGTCGAATTTCATGAGAACGTATCTACTACAGTTACATTCATCTTCTAGCTTTGGAAAAATACGAGTTCATGTCCTTCAGCAAGTCAGCACACTGTATGTTAGAAAAACACATTTAATATGAAACCGGGCAGCTAGGCCTCGACTCATGCTAACTAAGGCCTAATGATTTATCAGCAGAACTTTAACATATAACCTTTTATATTAGTGCAAAATCATATTTTAACATAACATTTCATCATTATTATTCAGTTTCATTAGTCATTGTATATATTGGCGGCCACTCCCGGTGGGCACATTTCAAGCGCACGTTTAGCAAAATACATTAATACATTTTCTATGCGCCATTATTATACATTAGTTCATAAACATTTCATATTAATTTCTAAGTATATAAGCTGAGCTCTCTCATTAGTATAGGCTGTTAGTTTAGTTAGTGTTAGTGGGTGGGGGTCCTGATTATTTCTACTGTATCTTTTTGAGTGTGTGGGTGGGTGGGTGAGGGACAATGTTGGGGTTCTTGTGTGTTTTGAATTGTTTGTTAATAACAATTATAAAAAATAAATATATATATATATATATATATATATATATATATATATATATATATATATATATATATATTTGTTTAGTATAGGAGAGTATGTGTTTGGGTTAGTATCTGTTGTCCTCCATGTGTCCCGTCTCATAAGGGGGTGGGGAGGGTTGATGTTTAGAACGTTTTGTTACATGTGATCAGTAAGTTTAGCTTAGGTTAGTTAGGGACAGTTGTGGGTAATGAGTAGTTAGGGTAGATTAGGGTAGGTAAGGCTTTTCCCCTAGTTATCTCTTCTGTTTTTACAGTTTAATAAATATGTAGTGAACCCTTTACAGTATATGTGAAATGCTTGTAGATCAGGGCCTTGGCATGAGTGTACATGATTTATTTTGTATTACATTTGTGTCCTATGCTACAAACAAATCCCAAATTAGCTGTAACATTGGCAGCTACCACAAAGCTACCTTGCAAAGATGTGACCATTCATTGCAACCACCAATCACAGTTACTATGGATACCAACGGGTTTTTATCAATAAGTATGCTTTCAATGTCAAATACTGTGCTTCCAGATTTGGTATTGGGGACACTGTGTTATGTCTGACTGCAGTGTGATGTTCAAGGAAACCCTTATAAGGTGAGTGGTAGTATGCACACTTGTAGTATTGTGATCATGACTCACATAGATCATTTGTGACACTGTTCAGCATGATTACTTATTTGGATGTAAACTTAGACACCTTCATTCATGCAGTTTGTTGACTGTTTGCTTAGATTTGTGGGCAATGTTATATGTGTTAGTATTGCATGGAGGCAACATTTTGCTGCCACTATTTAATGGCTTAGATATCCCTTGAGGAAGCATTATTATGTCCAACACAGCATTATGGTGTATGGTTTCTCTTTTCATCAGATATTACCCTCAGGAAGGGCAGAGTATGGTGCAATCCAGGCTACTGTGCATAGTTATCTGCCTACATTATTTCAGGACAGTTGCATTGACAAGCTATGTGATTTGACAGGAGGCAAAATTCAGTGATCTACTGCACGGTTGATGTGTCACATTACACAGAGACAAAGTGGTTGTGGAAGTGCTATATATTCAAAAGTGCTGTAGTTCTATATGTAAATTTTCCATGATTGTGAGTCCATTATAGTGACATCTTCCATTGTGATCCTACACAAGTGCTAGAGGAAAATGCATTTGACATGCTGGGGTGATGTGTCAGACAGTGCAGAGAGACAGGATTTGCAATGAGTAAGTGAGAGCCAATCACTGGGCAGTCTGACAAGATATAGAGTGGTTTGCAGAACAGTCATTGAGTACAGTTGTTGCAAGACTGGCATGTTACAAAGCGCAGGACCTTGGTAATAGGTGGCCATGTGGCAGGGACTAGTGATTCCGGGTACTTTTACATGTGAAGGTGATCTGTTCCATGTCTTCTTCTTCTGATGTGTGTGTTGCCTCCTCTGTCCTTGTTGGTGGTGGTTGTGAAGGGGCAACACACACCTCAGTGTTTGAAGACGTGGAGTCAGACATCCCGGTCGCTGCTACCTGTGAGGGTCTTAAGGGCAGTACTGCTGCAAGGAGGATCTGCTGGTTCTTAAGAATAGCACCCACATCATGATGGTAGGCAGCCAGGTCGGCCCTGAGGGGTCATGATTGCATTCATGCATGCAGTGGAAGGTTTGAGGTGTTGTGACAACTCCCTTACTGCAGTGGTGAATTCCTTTACAGCTTGTTGTAGTCCTTGCAGGATGGATGTTAGCACTTGCATGGCTGCTGCCTGATCTGCAAATGACATCATGCACCCCCTCTAGGCTGGCTGCCAGAGTTTGCATCCCCACCCGCACCTCATTGGCCAGCTCCCGCTGTGCTCCGACTACAGTTCTCTCAAAGCTGGTGCTTGTGTGATCTGAGTCCTCAGCTGTATTGGAGCTGGCAGGTCTAACAATTGGGGTTGTGGGTGGGTCCTCTGTGATGGCTGCTTGTTCTGTGCTCCTCCTTGTGACTGAAGGTGGGATCTGGAGGGTTCCAAAGAAATCTTGGAGGATCTGTTAACTGATGTTTGTCAGCTCATCCTCCATGTCATCAGGGTTGTCCTGGACAGTCATATCCGCAGGAGATCCATCGTCCTCTGCAATGAAATAGTGTACAATTAGTGTATCTGTGTTGTGGCATTTGTGGTGTGACATGCCTGCCTTGTGATGATTTTCACATTGTGATCTTGTTTCCTGTTTATTGCTCCAGTCTTTCAGATGGGCATTCTCCCAGTCCTATGCCCCACCTGCATGTCACATGTAAAGTGGTACGTTTTTTGACTTGTCGGCATCATCTCTTCTAGGTGTTGGTTTAGGCCAAATAGTGATTTGCCACCTTCTTGTCCTACTCAACCCTCCGTCTACATCCATTCTCATGGTGAGACCTTTCACTGGCTGTGGGTGCTCTGATGGCACTAGCAGCACACTTAACAATCTGGACCTGCCCCAGTCTCTGATCTTTCACATCCACTTATATGTAGTTGAAATGTAGCGTATCCTATGCATAGCATTGTTATGGCACGATATGGATGTTAGCATTGGTAATGTGTACAGCTGATGTTGGGGAATGTGTGGACATTGGATTGCCCTGATAGTCGTAGCAGTGTCCTTTTTCCTCCTCTGACTGTGCAGGTGTATTTCAGTGACCAGTTACATGAGTCCTCCTCCTCAATGCTGTTGTCTGAGCAGTATGACATTTGGGATGTTGCATTGTGCCCCAGGCACAGGATGGACCCTGGCATATGCTGCATGGGTGTGACCTTAGTGCTGTGTAGCTCCTAATGTTGATGACATTGGCTGATGTTTGCGGCAAATATGGGCATTCACAATTGACAGGACTGGAGCATTTGTCTTGTTTCAGGGGATTGTTAAAGTTGTCATCCTCAACCCACTAATTTAGGTGTGTATAATCCATGGGGACGTTACTGCCATTGGCTACTTGAGCTGCACACACAGCTCAAGGTGGTAGTGGCAACTGTTGTCACTGTTACATTCCAGTTGTTGGTATGGCTAGAGGTTGTTAATAGGGCCCTTGTTAATGTAGGGGGTATAGTGGCTGACGTGTGACAGGATGTCAGTTTAACATTGTGCCCTTCCCTCCTGGCGTGGCTTTACCTTTGCTACATCGTTGGCATGGCAGCATACCCCCATGGAAATGTTGTTGGTGTAGTGTTATGGTGTGCCCCAGCTTCTCTCTGTACAGGCCATGCCCCCATGTGGTACCCCTCTACCCATGCCACTCCATGTATATGATGACTTCCATGCATTTTGTAGTCGGTATCCCCCCTCCCCGGTTGTAGATGACATTAGTGCATTTTAATTCCCCATGCGACTTAGCCTGCATGTGTGTTGTCTCCTGGTAGGTAATCTGCGCTGTCCTGTCCTTGAATCCCTGTGACGATCTCCTCAGGGATGACAGCTGGGACCATCTCCTCCATGTGGTCCAGGGGCTCCTGGTGTGGTGGACTCCCACCTCCAGTCTGCAGTGCTGCCTTCCTGTTCCTGGCCATCTTTTCCTTGGTCCTGCCCTTGCAGTCATGCCAGCGTTTTTTGCACTCGATGACTGTTCTGCGTACTTCTGCCACACTGTTAATCTTGTCAACAATTTGTTGCCATATTGCCATATTGCCTCTCTCCTACTGATTGGCAACTTTGACGTGACAAACAGTTGGTGCTGGTGTTCCGTCACCTCTTTCACCAGGATTTCCTGCTACTCTACACTGAAGCGACACGTTCTTTTCTTCTTCTCCTTGTCCTGGTTCTTGTGTGGGTCTTCCTGGCTGGTTCCTGGTCTGTTGCCATCTTCCTGGGGTCTTTACATCACCTGGGATCCATTTTGGCTCTCCTCTGCTGAAATGGCTGTGTTTGCGGGGAATTTTGACGCTATTGCGTCAAAAATCAGCGCATATCCGGTTTGCGGTGTCGTAAATCGACCCACAGTCACTTCCGCCACGCTAACGTTGTTTTCCTTTACGATGTGACGCTGCGGTGTGTGTAAAAAAAATGACTTACACCTGTGGTTTGCGTCGCCGTGTGCCAAAGTATAAATTTGATGCCCGCACAGCACACCGAAATGGCGTTACCGGCGGTAATATTTTTGATGCAAAACTGCCCCAGCGCAGTTTTGCGTCAAAAAGTATAAATATGGCCCCATATGTCAACCTCTGCTTATCGGTTTTTTGTCAGTTTGTTCATTAAACTAAGATCTATTTGGATTATATTTGTCTGCTGCCTATAAAGTGGTTCTAATGGTGCACAAGGTTCTTGAGATTTCCTGGGGGTGTGGTTTTGGAGGTATATGTTTACAACAGGGAGGGATACACTCCTAACACTAGAGGTAGAAAAGGAGACTAAGTAAACCCCCATGAAGACCATTTTAGTCAACACGTTTGGGCTGATCCCTGAGAAGTATAGACAGAGGTTCAGGGGCAGCCAAAAGATCTTTTCACAGACATGGATGGATTTCCTAAATTATTTAAGCAAGCCACTGAAGGACTGGGTGACGGGCAGCAAGGCTGATAATTATACTGGGCTGCACAACTTAATTCTAAAGGTATACATGCCTGATGCTTGTTTTCCAGAGCTGCATCAGGACCTGGTTGATAGCGAGCCGACTGAACCCAGGAAGCTCACTGAGGATGCTAGAGTCTCCCAGAAGGGGTCGGGGCTCCATAAAGGGTCGTTAGGGCTCCAACCAGGGGAAAGGGGGGGAAATAAAAAGAAGTAGTTCTCTCAAGCCCCCCAAAATTGTTCACAGGGGAAAGGGTCCCCTTCCCAATCGGCCACCAGAAAAAGAGCTTCCTTGACAAGAGTTTGCCAAATGCTCCAAAATACTCTGAGTGCTTACAGTATGGGCACTACAAAGGGGGTTCCAGGTGCTCAAAAAGAGCACCATCTCCCACCAGAGGGAAGACACCACATGGCACTAACACATGGCTAGTATATTGCTTGGGGAGAAGTTTGTCCCAGTAAGTGAGGGGGAGCTCAGAGAGGTTACCCTAGTGCCCCTGGGTAGCAGTGAGATAGTTCCTAATATCCATGCTCCATCAATCACTACCACATATAGTCAATGGGTTACCATCAATGGGGAAGGTGTTGAAGCTCTGGGGGATACTCAAGCCAGCAAGACTATGGTTAGGAGTCCGGTAGTGTCCCCAGAGCAAGTGGTACCCAATGCATTCCTCCAGGTTGTGGTGGCTGACAACAGGGAGGATTGCTATCCAGTGGCCCTTGTTGCATTTGTGTGTGGGGGTCTAAGGTCTTCTGAATATTGCAGTGAGCCTTGCATGCCTGTGGACTGTTTGTTAGATAATGGCCTTGAGCACACTGCCTGTAAGGAAGTGGAGCTTAAGGCACACCTGGAAATATTGGGGCTGCCTTAGTGGTTATGTGCTACCACCAGGTTCATTGCTGCCCAGGATGTGAGTCAAAATAGGCTGGAGCCTGTAAGAATGGGCCAGCCAGCTGCTAGGAAGGGGCAGGGCAAGGGATGTGGGAAACAAGCCCCTGACTGTGTCCCAGTTGAGGTGGATGAGGCACCTGTGGAAGGCATTGCTCCCCTTGGTGACCTGACAGAGCTTGCTCGATGGCATGTGGAAGGAGTGTCCACCAAGGAGGAGTTCTGCAGGGCACAGGGGGAGTGTCCAACCCTGGAGGGCATGAGATAATAAGCTGTAGCCCAAGCAGCATGTGATGCATCTAGGAATCATCACATTTACTGGGAGAGCAACCTCTTTTTCAAAGAGCTTAATGCTCCTGTGCATGGTACAACAAGGGCCGTTGTGGTCTCCCAATGCTACAGGGCTTAGCTACTGGAGCTGGCTTATGATGTAGCATGACAGGATATTGGGCCATGGAAAGACCTTTGCCAGACTTGTCCCCCCACTTTTACTGGCCCCCGATAAAGGTTTCCTTAAATGTCCATAGGGTGGGGTGCCATCTACCTAAAAAGTGGGACACGTACTTCTACGTTTTACATGCCCTGGTAGTGAAAAATCCCCAAATTTGTATTTCACTATAGTGATGTCTACCCTAACATTAGGGATTTCTTATTACATTAAACAAGTTGTAGTTCATAATTGAGAATGTGCAGCTATATCATGTTTAATACTTATGTAACTGTAATGACAAATCCTCTTTAATGGTAAAGTAAGATTTAATATTAAAATTTAGAAAATTACACTTTTAGAAAGTTAGCAGGAAGTTGGCATTTTCTGGCTTTTAGCCTTGTGTGCCTGCAGCCTGTCTCTGACACCAGTCTGGGGTGGGGTGACAGCTAGATGTCTGCATTCCCTCTACACAGCCTTACTCAAAGGAAGGGCGGGTGTTAATGAGTGCCCAGCTGCATGTTGATGAGTCATCCTGGGCAGGATGAGAGGGTGGAGCTGACATTTACACCTGAATAGGCAGCGTCCTGCTCCCACACAAAGAAATGTTTAACCCCCTGTAGTGAGTCTAAAGCCAGGGCCGGAAGATTGCACCTCTGAGCACTTCAGGGTTACTTCTTTAAAGTAACCCTCACTTCAAAGACACAACTGGTTATAACTACAGGACCTCTGACTGTACCAAATCAGTACATGTCTGTGTTGGACTTTTGCTTTTGCAGGGTCATCCCCAGACTTTTTTGCCTCCTGCCTCCTATATTTTTCTGACATGTTGCTGTTGGCTTTTCAACTCTGAGCACTTTACCACTGCTAACCAGTGCTAAAGTGCATATGCTCTCCTGTTTAAATTGTATGTAAGTGGTTTATCCATGATTGGCATATTTGATTTACTAGTAAGTCCATAGTAAGGTGCACTAGAGGTGCCAGGGCCTGTAAATCAAATGCTACTAGTGGGCCTGCAGCACTGGTTGTGCCACCCACATAAGTAGCTCTGTAATCATGTCTCAGACCTGCCCCTGCAGTGTCTGTATGTGTATTTTTACACTGTAAATTCGACTTGGCAAGTGTACCCACTTGCCAGGCCTAAACCTTCCCTTTCCTTACATGTAAGGCACCCCTAAGGTAGGCCCTAGGTAGCCCCAAGGGCAGGGTGCAGTGTATGGATAAGGTAGGACATATAGTAATGTGGTTTATATGTCCTGACAGTGAAATACTGCCAATTTCGTTTTCACTGTTGCAAGGTCTGTCTCTCTCTCATAGGATAATATGGGGGCTACCTTTAAATATGATTAAAGTGTAGATTCCCCTAGAGAGTAGATGGACAGGTGGAGTTTGGGATCCCTTAACTCACAATTTAAAAATACATCTTTTAGTAAAGTTGATTTTGAGATTGTGCGTTTGAAAATGCCACTTTTAGAAAGTGAGCATTTTCTTGCTTAAACCATTCTGTGACTCTGCCTTGTTTGTGGATTCCCTGTCTGGGTCAGTTTGACAGTTGGGTTGTTTTTCACCTCACACCAGACAGTGACACAAAGGGAGCTGGGGTGTGATCTGCATTCCTGATTAGCCATCTCTGCTAGGAGGGAGGGGTGGAGTGGTCACTCTCATCTGAAAGGACTGTGCCTGCCTCTGACAATGCTGTCTCCAGCCCCCTGGTGTGTGTCTGAGGCCTTGCCTGGGCAAAGCAGGATTTCACAAGAAGGTGTGAGTCCCCTTTGAAGAAAGGTGACTTCAAAGACTAAAATGGGTATAAGAAGGGCACCCAAACTTACAAACTTCAGAAACACTTCTGGAATCAAGAGGAACCTCTGCCTGGAGAAGAGCTGATCGCTGAGGAACAAGTGCTGCCCTGCCTGTGACTGTGCTTTGTGGAGCTTTCCTGCAGTGCTGCTTCTGCCAGAGTAAGAGGGCAAAGACTGGACTTTGTGTGCCTTCCATCTTGAAGAAGAAATCTCCAAGGGCTTGATGTAGAGCTTGCCTCCTGTTGTTGAAGTCTCAGGGATAGCAAAGACTTCTTCCTGCCAGCACCTGGAGTCTCTGGAGAGACCCCTACTCTGCTCTGTGGTGCCCTTCCAGTTCCTGGGACCCTGAAAGGAGAGGCTGGCAGCCTAAGGACAAAAATACACGCACCGAGCACCGTGCGGAGAAAAGATCGACGCGAATCCGATCGCGGCTGAGAAAACGACGCGACGCCGGCTCCGCAGCTGAGAAACGACGCCGCAGGAAACGCGACCGGAGAATCGACGCCCGGAGCAGGAGAAACGACGCGCAGCATCGCTGACGAAGGCTGAGAGATCGCAACCAGCGCCGCGGGACTTTCGGACCGTCGCGTGGCTGGCTTTTTCGACGCGCCTCACCGTGCCGAGCTGTTTTCGACGCATATACCCGTGCAGGGTTATTTTCGACGCACACCGCCCGTGCGGGGTTATTTTTGCCGCAAACCAGGTACATTTTCACGCTAGCAGCGCTAGTGTGTTGTTACAACTACCTAAAGACTCTTTTTATTTTAAACCTTTAAAAAATCATAACTTGACTTGTGTATGTTGGATTTTTGTCGTTTTGGTCTTGTTTTGTCTAGATAAATATTTCCTATTTTTCTAAACTGGTGTTGTGTCATTTTGTAGTGTTTTCATTAAGTTACTGTGTGTGTTGGTACAAATACTTTACGCCCAGCACTCTGAGGTTAAGCCTACTGCTCTGCCAAGCTACCAAGGGGGTAAGCAGGGGTTAGCTGAGGGTGATTCTCTTTTATCCTAACTAGAGTGAGGGTCCTTGCTTGAACAGGGGGTAACCTGACTGTCAACCAAAGACCCCATTTCTAACATTGGTGACCAGCGGTCGGGATTGGACTTGTATTTGTACTTGACATACAGTAATTAAGTGTACACTACTGTTTTGATCTCAGACCACTACGTGACCACATACTACTTGTTTGGTGATCTTGTGATTTTTCTCTTAAGGACTCTTTTTATTCTACTTCCATGATTTTGCTGATCCCTTGACTGATTCTTTTTACTTCATTGGGAAATTATTTTTTTTCTGCCTTTGGAACTTTGCACTTGTGACCATCATGTCTCAATCTGGAGATGCAACAGCTGGAGCTGTGTTTGAAATGGAGAAACTGAAGGAGTACTCAGTTGCTCAATTGAAACAGTTCCTTAAAGATATTGACTGTCCCACTGAGAGCTCCACCAGGGAGGGGGAGCTGCAACAGGCACAGAGGGCCGGGGTGACAATCAAGAAGGCTGGAGGGCACACAGAGGAGGAGAATGTGGGTAGGGAAGTGCAGAGGATACACAGTGGTGTAGTGGAGGTACCTGTTACGCCTGGGGGGAGGGTCCCCAGGAGGGATAGCAGGGTGTCACCCAAGGGTCTGACTCCTGAAGAGTTACAGGACAGACGGGCAGACAGGGCTCGCCGATTCAAGGAGTTGGAAGAAAGGAGGAGGGACTTAGAGATTAAAAAAATGATTTATGCTTACGAGCTTAAATTGAAAGAGCTGGAAGTCATGAGGGCTGAGTCCAGCTGGAATGGTGGCAGCAACAATTGTATATCCAGTGATGCTGAAGAAGTGCACATGCCCAGAGATGTGGTGCCCTACTTGAAGGAGGGAGTTAACACACGCCAGGAGGTTCAGGGGTATGAGGTAGCTCCAGTGATGCACAGGGTCCCTGAGGTGGATTGGGGAACTGGCATGGGGAGTCATATTCCTACTGGTGGGAGGGACACTCTACTGACTCTAGGTGAGAGTGACAGGGAGAGGGGTTCCCCCCAAGTAGAAGTCCTGGTTATGGAGTGTGAAAACATCCCAGAAGAGTGTGGGTTGAGTGTCAGGGACAGTCAGGTACTGTCTCACCAGTCTCAGGAGGGTGATGTGGGGTGCTTTGTCAAAGCAGAGTCACTGGATGGTTGGGTGAAGGGTACTTTGGTTAATTCATGTGAGGGGCTGAGTGATGTAATTGCTGGAGAGCATATGTCTAGTCCTTATTTTCCAGAGCTATGCCAACACCAGGTGGAGTGTGAGTTCTCTGACCCCAGGGAGCTTACAATGGAGGCAGACTTCTGGGTGAGTACCAGAGAGTCTGAAGAGGCATTTGGGGGTGCTCCTGAGAGGAGTGGTCTAGGTAGTTCCCAACCAGGTGAGGTAGGGAAGGATTGTAGTGTCCCAGGTAGGTCCCAGTGTAGTGGGATGGGTGAGGGACCCCATGTCCAGTCTCAGAGGAGAGGGAATGGGGATGGGTTGAGGCCCAAGGTGCCCGAGATCCGGTCCCAGGTCCTGGAGGGTTCCCTGCGGGAACCCCAGGAGGGGAGCCTAGCCTGTACCATAGGGCCATCTGTTGAGGGAGACCCCACAGTGTCAGGAGAACTTGGGGGGGCGGCTGTAGCCAGCGTCCCACCAGTTCTGGTGTCTGGCAGTACCACTCCTAGTGAGGGGTTGCAGAAGTCCAGACAGAGGGTTGAGAGGGGGTTGCGGACCCCAGTGGAGAACCTGGAGGGTCAGGGGTCAGCTCTGAGTGCAGAGCCCCCCAGGAATGACCTTGGTGAGACCATTTCTGGGCTGGGGGGAATCCAGACTCTGTCAGATGGGCAGAGGTCAGGAGACCTGCGCCAGCCAGACTCTTGTATGGCCCTTGGGGAAAGTGTTTCCCTTGTGGGGGGTAGGTGTGCCCCCCAGGAAGTCCTGGTGTGCCAGGCAGTGGTTCAACCGCAGGGTGGTGACCCTGGGTTGGATGACCAGGTTCAGAGGGTAAACTCTGACCTGGTAGGGGGTAGGTATGCCCCCCAGGAAGTCCTGGGTTGCCAGGCAGTGATCCAGTCTGTGGGTACAGACCCTGGATTGGGAGGCCAGGTTAAGGGTGTCCCCCCTGACCTGGAGGAAGGGGCTACTGCTAACAGTGCCCCTACCATGTTGTCTTCTGGGGGGGCCGCTCCTAGTTGGGTGGTTCAGGACCCCAGAAGAGAGGGCAGGGGGAGGGAAGCCTCACCCCTGGCCCTGGTCCAACCTGAAGGTACAGACCCCAGGTTGGAGGATCAGTTGCAGGTTAACATCCCTGCACTGATGGAAGAATTGTGCAGGACTGCTTCTACAAGCACCCTGACAGTTTTTGACTCTGGGGGTGCCGCTTCTGCAGGGAGGGTACAGAGCCCCAGAGGGGAGGACCAGGGTCAGGTTGTCATCCCTGACCTGGTGGAAGAGAGAGTGGTCAAAGGGTGCCAGGCACCTGGGGCTACCACCCCCCACTCTCCACAGTCACAGTGGTTAGAGAGGCCTGAGGTCGGGCTCTCATCCCTGACAGTTATCTGGGGCCACTGTGGCTTGCTGTCCTGGTGGACAGAGTTGCCCCTGGGGGGGGAAGGACGAGAGTCACACCCCAGGGGTGGAGTGGGCAACACCATTGTGTTGGCCCTGGTGGTACTATCTGCCCATTGCAATACATCTGTGAGCAAAGTAAAGTTAGGTGTTGCACAGATGGTGTCTGTAGATGTGGAGAAGGGTTCCCCATGGGTTAGCTTAGTGGGCCCTGAGAGTATGGACAGAGGGATCCAACTGGAGTCAGGAAGGCGTAGAACTGGAGCATGCCCCTGCTGTTGTGGGCCTGGGTCCCTGTTCTATCGCCCCAATCAGGGAAGTACATCAAGGTATTGATTGTTCTCCCCTGGCTTTAGGCTGGTAGGGGGTCGTGTTGGACTTTTGCTTTTGCAGGGTCATCCCCAGACTTTTTTGCCTCCTGCCTCCTATATTTTTCTGAGATGTTGCTGTTGGCTTTTCAACTCTGAGCACTTTACCACTGCTAACCAGTGCTAAAGTGCATATGCTCTCCTGTTTAAATTGTATGTAAGTGGTTTATCCATGATTGGCATATTTGATTTACTAGTAAGTCCCTAGTAAGGTGCACTAGAGGTGCCAGGGCCTGTAAATCAAATGCTACTAGTGGGCCTGCAGCACTGGTTGTGCCACCCACATAAGTAGCTCTGTAATCATGTCTCAGACCTGCCCCTGCAGTGTCTGTATGTGTATTTTTACACTGTAAATTCGACTTGGCAAGTGTACCCACTTGCCAGGCCTAAACCTTCCCTTTCCTTACATGTAAGGCACCCCTAAGGTAGGCCCTAGGTAGCCCCAAGGGCAGGGTGCAGTGTATGGATAAGGTAGGACATATAGTAATGTGGTTTATATGTCCTGACAGTGAAATACTGCCAATTTCGTTTTCACTGTTGCAAGGTCTGTCTCTCTCTCATAGGATAATATGGGGGCTACCTTTAAATATGATTAAAGTGAGGATTCCCCTAGAGAGTAGATGGACAGGTGGAGTTTGGGATCCCTGAACTCACAATTTAAAAATACATCTTTTAGTAAAGTTGATTTTGAGATTGTGCGTTTGAAAATGCCACTTTTAGAAAGTGAGCATTTTCTTGCTTAAACCATTCTGTGACTCTGCCTTGTTTGTGGATTCCCTGTCTGGGTCAGTTTGACAGTTGGGTTGTTTTTCACCTCACACCAGACAGTGACACAAAGGGAGCTGGGGTGTGATCTGCATTCCTGATTAGCCATCTCTGCTAGGAGGGAGGGGTGGAGTGGTCACTCTCATCTGAAAGGACTGTGCCTGCCTCTGACAATGCTGTCTCCAGCCCCCTGGTGTGTGTCTGAGGCCTTGCCTGGGCAAAGCAGGATTTCACAAGAAGGTGTGAGTCCCCTTTGAAGAAAGGTGACTTCAAAGACTAAAATGGGTATAAGAAGGGCACCCAAACTTACAAACTTCAGAAACACTTCTGGAATCAAGAGGAACCTCTGCCTGGAGAAGAGCTGATCGCTGAGGAACAAGTGCTGCCCTGCCTGTGACTGTGCTTTGTGGAGCTTTCCTGCAGTGCTGCTTCTGCCAGAGTAAGAGGGCAAAGACTGGACTTTGTGTGCCTTCCATCTTGAAGAAGAAATCTCCAAGGGCTTGATGTAGAGCTTGCCTCCTGTTGTTGAAGTCTCAGGGATAGCAAAGACTTCTTCCTGCCAGCACCTGGAGTCTCTGGAGAGACCCCTACTCTGCTCTGTGGTGCCCTTCCAGTTCCTGGGACCCTGAAAGGAGAGGCTGGCAGCCTAAGGACAAAAATACACGCACCGAGCACCGTGCGGAGAAAAGATCGACGCGAATCCGATCGCGGCTGAGAAAACGACGCGACGCCGGCTCCGCAGCTGAGAAACGACGCCGCAGGAAACGCGACCGGAGAATCGACGCCCGGAGCAGGAGAAACGATGCGCAGCATCGCTGACGAAGGCTGAGAGATCGCAACCAGCGCCGCGGGACTTTCGGACCGTCGCGTGGCTGGCTTTTTCGACGCGCCTCACCGTGCCGAGCTGTTTTCGACGCATATACCCGTGCAGGGTTATTTTCGACGCACACCGCCCGTGCGGGGTTATTTTTGCAGCAAACCAGGTACATTTTCACGCTAGCAGCGCTAGTGTGTTGTTACAACTACCTAAAGACTCTTTTTATTTTAAACCTTTAAAAAATCATAACTTGACTTGTGTATGTTGGATTTTTGTCGTTTTGGTCTTGTTTTGTCTAGATAAATATTTCCTATTTTTCTAAACTGGTGTTGTGTCATTTTGTAGTGTTTTCATTAAGTTACTGTGTGTGTTGGTACAAATACTTTACGCCCAGCACTCTGAGGTTAAGCCTACTGCTCTGCCAAGCTACCAAGGGGGTAAGCAGGGGTTAGCTGAGGGTGATTCTCTTTTATCCTAACTAGAGTGAGGGTCCTTGCTTGAACAGGGGGTAACCTGACTGTCAACCAAAGACCCCATTTCTAACAGTCTGGAACTGTGAATACTCTGCCTTGAAGAAGGACTGCTGTACTACTAGAAGGACTGCTACTCTGCTGGACTGCAGCTCTGGAATAACTCCTTTTCTGCTGCACTGATCTGCCTGCTGCGTGCTGCCTTCTCTGCCTGCTGCCTGTCTGCACAGCAACTGTGCTCTACTTCATGAAGCTAGATGCAGTGCTAAACTCAGAATAAAATGCTTTATGGTTCTGTTGGATTTTGTGGGGGAACACCTACACTGCATATGTTAATTCCTGTGTGACACAGCTAGATTTAGAGCTCATTTCTCCCCATACAAACCTTAAAAAAGATGCACGTTTGCAGGTGCATCATTTTTAAAATATGACTTACTGCTTGTGTTGGTCTTGAGTCAAACTATGTGATGGAAAGCTGGCACAAGTGTAGGAAACATGACTTCTTTGCAGGTGTCCCTGCACTTTTTGCCCCCTTTAGAACTACTAGATGTTAGTTTTTGACTCTGACAGTGCACTGAGGCCTGCTAATCAGACCTCAGTGCTGTTTCTTCTAAAACAATTAAAGTGTAATATTTACCCAACTGGCATGAACTTTAACACCCCTGTAAGTCCCTAGTAAATGGAAACCCTGATAATTAAGGCAAGGGTACTAAAGAGGGTCCCTATGAGCTGAAGCATGTCTTATGCCACCCTAAGGGACCCACACACAAAATGACACACATACTGTCATCACAGGTTGCGTGACGTGATGTGTGACATGGTTGTGTGACGTGGTACAGACCATGTTTTAAAACATGACATGGCACACTCGTGTGCCATGCCAAAGACACTGCAGGGGCTGTATGAAAATCAACCCTACAATAGACATTTGGGGGCATATTTATACTCCGTTTGCGCCTAATTTGCGTCGTTTTTTTCGACGCAAATTTGACGCAAAACTAACTCCATATTTATACTTTGGCGTTAGACGTGTCTAGCGCCAAAGTTCATGGAGTTAGCGTCATTTTTTAGCGTGAACACCTTCCTTGCGTTAATGATATGCAAGGTAGGCGTTCCCGTCTTAAAAAATGACTCCGATGCATATACGTGGGATTTATACTCCCGGGCAAAAATCACGCCCGGGAGTGGGCGGGTCTAAAAAACCCGCATTAGCACCTGACTTTAACGCCTGGGTCAGGGCAGGCGTTAAGGGACCTGTGGGCTCAGAATGAGCCCAGAGGTGCCCCCCCATACCCCCAGAGACACCCTGTGTCACCCATGCCCACCCCAGGAGGACACCCAAGGCAGGAGGGACCCATCCCAGGGACATTAAGGTAAGTTCAGATAAGTATTTTTTTTTAAAAAGAATTGTGGCATAGGAGGGCCTGATTTGTGCCCCCCTACGTGCCACTATGCCCAATGACCATGCCCAGGGGACAGAAGTCTCCTGGGCATGGCCATTGGGCAAGGGGGCATGACTCCTGTCTTTGCTAAGACAGGAGTCATTTCAATGGGGGTTGGGAGTGGAAAAAAAATGGCGCAAATCGGGTTGAGGCGATTTTTTTGCCTCAGCCTGACTTGCACCATTTGTGGACGCCCATACGCCATTTTCCCCCTACGCCAGCGATGCCTGGTGTACGTGTTTTTTTTTAACGCACACCAGACAGCGCCGGCGGCTAACGCCGGCTAACGTCATTAAATAAATACGGCGCCCGCATGGCGCTTCAGAATGGCGTTAGCCGGCGCTAATTTTTTTGACGCAAAACTGCGTTGGCGCAGTTTTGCGTAAAAAAGTATAAATATGGGCCTTGGAGCCCTAAGGTAGGATACATTGTAGTACATGTGAGGACATATTTGCATGAGCAGAAATGCCCCTGTATTGTCTAGTGCCAATTTGAGATATTACAAGTGAGCAGGGTTTCTCAGCTACATAATGACTTAACTGAAACCTATGGTGTTTGTTATCATACACCTCATTAATAAACCCACACTAATTCCAGTGATGGATTTATTAATACATGCACCCAGAGGGTACCGTAGAGGTATCCCCTGAAACCTACCAGTCCTTTAGTGTGCTGGCTGACTGGTACAGACCCGCCTGCCACCACAAACATGTTTCTGACCCCCTACAGGTGATAGCCCTGGCTCTTGGAGGCAAACAATGCCTGCTCCAGAAGAAGTTGTTCACATCGTCCCCAGCAGGATGGCTAGTAATTTAACATACTCAAAGTACCTGCTGCCATTGATATGCAGCCCCGGCTTCCCTCAGACCTGGGAGATGCCATCTCCTGCCCTAAGGGCCATTTGGCACTAAGACAGGTGGAAAATTACATACGGAAGGAGGAGTGGTGTACTACCAGGCCGTTGACTGATGTACCCCACTCTAGGAAAACTCCATCATTTTGGTGATGGCAGAATTAGTAGCTCTGGCACAGGGTTATCCCACTTCCCACAGGAAGTGGTCATATTGCAGGTGGTGTGACCCTAAGGGTAAGTATCCTATTGGCAAATATCATTCACTTCTCTTAAAGCCCCAAAGTTTTGTATTTAAGTGGCCTCTGACACCAGGAATTCATATTTGTCATACCGAAGAAGAAGAAGGACACCAAATAGCTACAAAAAGCAAGAACTGAGGAGCAGCAACTGACTTGTCCCCAACCCTCCCACCCTGTCTGCTGTCTTTAACAACTTTACCAAATTGGACTCATCCTGTAGCTGCTCTTTCTTCGAAAGCCTGGAAGGACTGCCAGCACTTTAATGAACAGCCAGCATCTCCTGTGGACTAGGAGAGCTACTTCACTGCACCCTTCAGGAATCCAACAAGAACCGTGAGAGTCCCAGACCGTGGAAAACCCAGCACCAAAAAGCACCACTGCATCCGAGTCCCCCAAATGAAGCTGAAGTGGGCCAACGGTGCTAATGAGGTCCTGAAACCGTCCAGAGCTGAACCCCACCTTGGTTTTAGCCAGACTGGTCCCCCAATAACCACCTGCATCCTCTTTTGTGCAGGAACCAAGAACCCAAGAAGTCTTTACAAAGTAACCCACCTGAAAAAGACCCACTGCACATGCACCCCACAGCCCCAGTTGCTCTGGACCAATGGTGTGCCTGCCTGTCTAAGACTTGAGCCCCCCTTTGGGTTCAGCCAAACTGGTCATCCAGTCCCCACTTGCAGCCTATTTTCCCCAGGATTATTTTCCATTAAAGTGAATGGCACACTTGATGCTGAAAATGACCTCTGATCCAGGATGATCCAGTGCCTCCCGAAGTGACCTGTTGGTGCTGCCTTGGACCTTGCCTTACACCTACCTTAAATCCAGAAGAACAATCCTGTAAGCCATTGCCAAGTTGCCAAGTACCTGTATACATTATCTGTTTCTTCCCCATAGATTAACATTAGGGCACCTGATGCTAAAAAGCACCTCTGCACCAGATGCCCTAGTGCCTCCAAGAGTGACCTGTTGGTGCTGCTTTGAATCTTGCCCCATACTTACCTTAACTCCAGAAGAACAGTCCAGCAAGTTGATGCTAGGTATCTGGATGCAGTGTATGTTTCTTTGCCCATAGGATAACATTCAGACACCTGATGCTAAGAAGCAATTCTGCACCCAGACGCCAGAGTGCCTCCCGAAGTGTCCCTTTGGTGTTGCCTTGGTCCTTGCTCCATACTTACCTTAACTCCAGAAGATTGGTCCTGTAAGTCTCTGCTGAGTACTTGTAAGCAGTATACGTGCTTTATTCCATAGAATACCATTACCGCATTAGAGCCAATACAAGTGTATTTTATTGTGACAAAAAAAATTGATAACTAGAGAAGTACTTACCCGATTACCATGATCTAGGTGTCAAAGTTTATATAAAAATTGGTGTTATTTTTATTTATTAAGTGTGTGTCCAACGTACTCAATAAATGCTTAACACTATCATCTGATAAGCCTAACTGCATGCCCACACTACCCCAAAAGAGAGATTTTTAGGGTTATTTTAACCCCGTCAGCCCATAAGGGTCGACCTGGACTATGTGCATAGTATCCCCTTATACTACATAGCCAGCTTCTTATAGCAAGCCCCACATAAATATGGCCCAATGTGTTGTTTGGGCCCCAAAGGAAAGGTTAACTTCTTGTGTCTGCCATTCATCATTCTCCATTGTTGGGCTGGTACCTCGTGATTGATGTACCTAACCACTGGTTAACCCTTCTACACAAAGTCAAGTAACCCTCCAGTGGGCATCAACTTTATACATTACAAAGTTTGCACATTGCAGGGGATATTATTTGTTCTTATTTATTGCTTCTGCTCCTTTTCAAGAATATAAGTGAATTCGCAGTGTTTGTATTTTGGGTAGTGTTGCAATGTCTTCTTCACATAGGGCAGTGTCAACTAGAATAATGTGACACTTCGGTAACCAAATTGTGGATGTGATTGACTGAATGCCGTTGCAAGGAAAAGGAAAATTACAACCCATATAATGTGACTAAAGCCACATTGTGCAGCACAAGTGTAAAATAAAGTGCTTTTATCATTTAACTGTTAAGACATTTTTAATACAGTACAGATACATTTTTATTGAAATATGAGTGCCATGCTTCAAATAAAAACAGCATTTCTTATGGAGGAAAAAATGTACATTTAGAAAATGCTGCTCAAAGTGTTTTTTCCCACAAACAAAGAATCATTTTGTCCATCATGGAAGCCAAGTAAGAACTCTTCATTAAACACTGTTCTCCCATCTTCCATGTGTAAAATATATTCATGGGGCATATTACAATCCTTTATAAACTTTGCACTGCATAACGGGCCCCACATTTCCACAAGGCTCCCATTTCACCTAACATCCACTAATATCTGTGAAATACAGAAGTCTCTGAGACTACTGACCACATTGTGCATGGCGGGCCATCATTTTACATTGCACAATTGAAGTTATGTAACCCTGCACTCAAAGGAGCACATGTTTGTTTGTGTATGCCTTCAGCTAACGGCACAGATATTTGCAGAGTTGCCCTACACCAGGGGTTCCATAAGATTTGCTGTAGTGGCAATCAATATGATGCCACTTCCCCACCTCATTCAGAGGTGGAAGGATCATGTGGTTTGTTGCATGAAACCGTAGCTGGCTCTACTGTCTGAAACCTTTGACCAGGCCACCTGTCAAAGCGGCACCTATAAGTTGGCCATCATTACTGGTCATTGATGGGGACACTTTTGGTAAAAAGATCCTTGCCAACTTTGCGTAGGTATCTAAAGTGGATGAGAAGTCCTCTGCAGCGCAGTGGAGTTGTGGGCCTCCATGCCCTGGTGGGGTGCTCCTGAACCTTTAAATGAAGCTCAGAGAATCTTCGGATTTTTGTCAGTTCTTGCAAGTCGCTGCACATACTGGCAAGAACCATCTAGATATCAGCCTGGTGGCATTTGTGTGTGACATTCAGGTCACGCCTTAATTTGAGAAGAAACTGTGTCATCTCAGTATACACATAAAAGTGATTTGTTAGAAATTGAGTTTCTGGTTGGCAGAGGTATTCAAGCAGGAACCACAGTCCTAGTAAGGGTAAGCCAGATACACACCATAAATTAACCTCTGCTCACCCTCCGGTAGCTTGGCGCAGAGAAGGCTTAACTTAAGAGGCAATGTGTAAAGTATTTGTACAACACTTCAAACAGTAAAATAGTGAAGACACCACACAAAAAGGCACCACACTTGGTTAAGAAAATAGAGCTTAGTTATATGAGTAAAACAAGACCAAAATAACAAAAATCCAATAAGTACATGTCAAAATATGACTTTTTCAAGATTAAAATGCAATATAGTGCTTCAAAACATAAAGCGTCAACCAGGGTTATCTGGTCACACTAGATCAGAGTAAAGTTAAAGTTCAGGCCGACCGCAATGGAGCGTAAGTCCGGCTGAAGTTTTACCTTTTCAAAAGTTGAGCCAAAAGTCCCATTTGCGGTGCAGAAATTCTCCAGGAGCAAGGAGAGAGTCTCTGGCGGTGATCCGTGGGCACTAAGAGTAGGATGGGCATTGCGGATGAGCAAACTCAAGCCTCGTGGTCATGAACAGCAACGCTTGCTGTGCAAAGAGACAAACTTGCAACGGGTCATGCGAGCAGCGTGGTTCCAGTGCTAAAGGACCCGTTCATGAATAGCCCAAAAACGTGATTTCAAGAGAAACAAAATGACTTTCACGGTCCCAGAAATAGAGGGTCAGAAGATGGTTGAAGATGGGTCTAGGAGCTGTAGCAGGTGAGTTGGAAGTCTTTTGTGTCCCTGAAATTTCAGAAAACAGGAGGCAAGACAGCAAACGCTTAGAGTCACTTTGGGATGTAGAGATGCAGGTCCATTCCTTCTCACTCCCAGACAGGAGGGCAGCTGGTCATCCAGAAAAGCAGGAGTCCAGCAGAGTAGCAGCTCAGCAGAGTATACACATGTCCAGAAGTGTACTGAGTTGGTGGTGTCAGAGTTCTGGTACTTATACTCAGTTGTGCCTTTGAAGTAGGGGGAAACGTCAAAGAAAGGCTTTTAAAGTGCACAGAGGTCCTCGCTTCCTTCCCAGGCTCCAGACTCAATGCAGGGTGAGGGATTGTAGCTCTTTGTGTGTGGTAGGACACTGCCCTTTTAGGTGTGTCAGCCCCTCCCACCCATCCTGCCTAGATGACCTATCAGGATGTTGATGGCCTATCAGTCACACCTAAGCTCCCTTTGTGTAGGTGAGATAGGCCTTGCAGTAGTGAAAAACAAATTTGAGAGTTTTTCACTGCTAGGGCATGTGAAACTCAAAAGTGCATCTCCTGTTATTAAATAGATTGCACCTTGCCCTGTGGGTCACATGGGACCCACCTAAAGGGTGTCTCATAGGTATAAAAAGGGAAGGCTTAGGCCTGGCAAGACGTTTAACTGGAATGTCAGGCCTGAGATATGGTTAAAGGGCTTCTTAAGTGGGTGTAAATCAGTGTTGCTGGCCTAAGTAGCATTTCATTTACAGACCCTAGGCCCATGTAGTGCACTTTACTAGGGACTTATAAGTAGATTAAATACGACATTTGGGTATGAGCCAATGTTACTATGTTTTAGAGGAGAGAGCATAAACACTTTAGTATTGGTTAGCAGTGATAAAGTGCACAGAGTCCACAAGCCAACAAAAATGAAACCAGAAAATGGAGGGAGGCAGGCAAAAGGTTGGAGGAAGACTACCCTAACGCTGCCAGGTCTAACATCACTTAATTGAGAGGATGTCATTTTCTGCTATCAGAAAAAAGCAATCAATTGTACTGATAAAATGACCATTAAAATTGTCTGTTGCCATTTTACGTTACTTGGCAATCTCATGTTTGTAATAAACACTGCACAAAAATATAAACACATGAACAACCCATAATAACATAAATAAATCAAAAAATGTTTAAGGCTGTATTCTCTGTGTGGGAACCTTTTCAGGAGTCGCTAAAAAAATGGGTTACTGGGTTCATATCGGAATAGCATAATCAGCTGTCGGGGCTCTATCCTACTTTTGGATTCAAAACTGAGCACCAAGAACACTCCATCAAAACTTACCACCAAGTCAAATAGCCCTTGCCTTACTCACGGAGGTGGTGATTGACTAGGGAGGTCAATCAGCACTTAACAGTGGGTAGATCATTGTACAAGTGGGTGATTAAACTTGAGAAGAAAAGTGTACTCAAAAAGCACGCATCTAAATGGTATTTATAAAAGGTAGAGTGCACTAATGCATACACTTGTACTTGTGGAGCTATCGCTGTGTTTGGGAAACAGAGAGTACTGATTAAGGCTCATTCTTAACACTCTTAGGTACGGTGGGGCATATTTACAAAAAAGTGGTGCATCACTCCTGATGCACCACTTTTCTTGCACTGCCCTGCACCGCTTTACCAACGCCATGTGTATGCCATATTTACAATATGGTGCACCATGGCGTGTGCTAGAACAATAAAAGCATCAAAAATGTTGACACTATTGTGGCGCTTTATAGGATTAGCGGCAAAAATGATGGTGCTAATCCTGCAAAGTAAAGTGAAACTAAAATGGGTGCATCAGTTTAATACTTGCTTTAGGCAGGCGTTAAAAATTATGCAAAATATGGTGCAGTGAAATCTTATAGATTTCACTGCCTGATTTTTTAGGGCCTCCAGCGCTGGAACGCCCCCTTGCATACATTATGCCTGACGCCGGCATAATGTGGCATAAGGGTTCACAAAGTGGCATAATGCCAGCATTGCACCAATTTGTAAATATGGCATGTCAGAAATGCCTACTTACCGCCACATTAGCGACCAAAGAAATAATGTTAATGTAGCGCATGGAGGTGCAAGGATGTGCAAGGGGCTTGTAAATATGCCCCAATATATTTTAGTAATCTGGTCAATGTGGAACAGAAGAAATTGCTCTGGGGAAAATTAGTAGGTTGTTATTTCCTGATATTCTTCTGGAACTGCAGTTACCCCAAATATAAGAATGGACTGGTACTTTTGTAAACCTAGTATTGTCCCAGTGGCTGTTGCGGCAATGTCTCTTATTTCACACTACCTTAAAGGTCTTTGTGGGCTGCTCCCACTACAGTCAACTGGGGACTTGAGTGGTGCCAATTCTACTGGTGTACGTCTGTGCTGAAAACATAGGGAGAGGCAGCATTGGCTTTGCCCTGGCCTGGATGACATTTTCTCTCCCCACTGTCATGAGCAGGTCCTGGAAAACTGAGGCCCATATTTATGGATTTTTATGCAAAACTGTGCTAATGCCGTCTTGCGTCAGAACCCATAGCACCCTCTAGTGCCATTCCAAAGCGCCAGCCGGATGCCAAATTAATGGAATGGCACACTGTAATGTAAAGGACAGGTTAGCGTCTAAGAATAACATGCTAGCCGAAGGGGAGGGGGTGGCAGTAGGGGAGAAGGCGCTAGGGGGACAGAAATGGCACTAAGCAGGTTAGCGGCAAGAAATATGCCACTAATCATCCTAGCGTCATTTTCTGATGCTGGCACCCATTCCATTTTGTTCAGCCATGGAAATGGGTCGACAGGTCCCCTAACGCCTGGTCGGACCCAGGCTTCAAATAATGGTGCTAAAGCAGGCTTAGCACCATTATTTGGGTCGGCCTACTCCATGTGCATCATTTGTGCACCGGAGTATAAATAAGGCATTAGCGTGTGGACGGGAATGCCTACCTTGCATCTAATTAGCGTGAGGTAGTTTGCCACATCCACAATATAATGCTAACTCCTATATTTTATGTGCAGCTATAAAAACAGTTGCACGATATATAGGAAATGATGCTATTGTAAGGCTAAATTGTTCTAGTAGGAAGAAAGAGGAAAATAATAGAATTAAAAGTAACATTTGGGAATTTTCCAATCTTCTTCTGTTTACACTATGCGTACCTGAATATTGCACAGAATTCATCCAGATGGAAATGCGTCTGCACCAGGAAACAATCATGACTAAGTCACATGACTGAAAACAGGTAACAGTGGTGCCTAATGGACTCATTCTACAATAAATTAACAAATACTTACATTTGGATAGTTAATAAAAATTCAGTGATTATGCGGGTAACTTTTAAGTTACTGCAGACTGAGTTCTCTTGGAACCACTGTTCCCTGATTTCACTATTACTGCCTGTTTGGTGTATAGGGGTGCCCTATGGTCGCATCACATAACTCACCTCACGTGACTATATATAGATTTCTCACAGTCTACATGCTTTTCTTTTAGAATCTTTTTTAATGAAACCATCCAAATGGTAGGCAATGTTAATTTTGAACGCTTAACTCACAAAAACAGGCAACTGGTTCTTGTGAGTATGTTAGGACTGTACCGAATATGAGTTCTGCACTGTCATCTCCTGTTCTGGTTTTTGTGCTCACTGTTAACACAAGTGTTTTGTTGGTTTTAATTCCGAATACAAATCGAAGGAACAGCAGTAATAACGGTGACAAAAGAGGGGCAAACACAACACAATGTTCATGGATATACGCCAGATACACGTATGATAGCTCAGCTATGGTTTTGACCTTGGGGCTGCCAAAGGAGACTCCCATTGATAGATGGCCCCAAAAGAGTCAAGGGCATCATGTTGAATCATTTACTCCATTCCAAGCCAGAAAATTCTAACATTACTGAAAATGTAATCACAACATTATTAACAATGTAGAGGTTTGATATGGATTATGTAAAGGATGTGACAGGTTTACAATAAAACAGTGTGTCTTCACAAATTCAGAATTTCGCTTTTTCTTAACAAAACATATCTCGCTTTGAGCCACTACTGCCGCACAGCAACAAAAACACAGAGAACATTTTCAGAAGCTTGACAGGGGGGCAAGGCCGCTGTACAATATCTGTAATTACATTCAAAAGGCCCTATAGTGGTGAATTCATCAGTTATGACGTACCCTTACAAGGAAAACAAATCGACCAAGGGCGTTGTGAAGGGCACCAGCTTTTTTATAAATATTTCACTAGCAAAACTTTCATTCAATTGGAAATGAGTACAAATTGTTCCTGTTTGGACCCTTAAATAACCAGATATCAATAATAATTACAGCAAACAATATACTGATTTTAAGTATACAAAGCGAGAAATGGGTTACAGACCTCGACATTCAAAAAATGAACGTGCAGCCGCCAAAACCTTTTACGATTTGTTTGCCTATGTTGCCATCCTTTGGGCACTAAAGGAACTGCCCACTTTTACAACGAAATGCTACACTTTTCCTGAAAATGGGCAAATCTGCAGTATTGTATTGTGGTATGATAATAATTGTATAGCGCCCACTGTAGGCGCTAAAGCGCTTGTCAATGTATGATCATGGGGCCACTTTTAATATATGTTGGGCCCTCACAACACATGACTGTGCTTCCCTGGCTTCAGAGTGCAATTAACAGGATCGTTCAAAATTGACGCGATTTGCAGAATGTGGGCCATTTTTTAGCTATCTGATTAGATAACGGGGACATCTTTTATTTTGGTGCTCCGGCCTATTTTCTAAACAAGTCCGAGCTTGAGTGCAAATTTTAGTTTTTGAATACAGTTATTAACTTGGGCACTGCGACTACATCTCTTTGTGTCGTTGAGCACACTACCAGAATATCAACCTGTTATCAACACCTTGCACACTATCGTGGCCAGAATGTCTACAGCAAACATTTTGTGAAGGTAAGAATAGGTTAAATATACTAACTCCACATATATGTGTCTTGGCAATATGTCCTCATGATATGTAAATGCGGGATTAGATATAGTGAGGGGCATATTTATGAGTTTTTCATGCAATGCAGCGCAGCAAGTCACCTTGCCAAGCTGCTCTGCATGACAGGGAAAGGCCAGAAACGTGCCGTATTTAAGTCAATATGGCATATTCCTGCCTTTTCCCCTGCACATTAACACTTTTGGAAGCCCAGCACCAACACTGGCACTGTTGCATAATCGTGCAAGAGTGCCTGAGTTGCATGCAGGATTGTTTTTTTGGACAAGAATGGGCACCTTCCTGCAAAAAAACACCCCCCTGAGGCAGAATGCAGCACACATAGAAAGAGGAAGTAACGAAGAGAAATTAAGATAATTCTTCTCTTTAGGCCTCCCCTGGCAAGGTGTGGCTTTTTGGCACATTCACAGGTTTTCCAGTTCTGGTAAATCTAGGAATGCGTCAAAATCCATGGGAGTTGCGTGGGGCGATTATATTGACTCTTTTAATCTCTGCCTCTTCCAGGAGCCGTTACACAGGCCGGGTTTTGTCACCTTCTGAGTGGATGCACTCCCCTTTCCTGTCCGGCCACCCCTCTGGGGGCCTTTTGATATGGGCCAAAATCTCACTGAATTGAGCCATTGAGAAGCTAACCATTGGGTCACCTGATGTTCTAGGGTTTTCCATAAGGGAAATTGATAAGTCCACAATTGATCTTTATAACATCTATAACAATAGTTTGGCTTATATTAGTGCTTTCCCAACATTAAATATCCTAGGCAATCACTTGAAGTCCCTGTCTTATAAACCTAAACTTATTCTTGTAGGCAATTTAATTACTACTGTTGGATGGAGCCATTGGATTTTATTATGTTAGTCACTAAACCGGAATATGAAGCTTTGGCCATCTTAGAATTAAATGCTCCCTCCTTAAAATCTTGTTCTACCGGGGCCATGCAACTAGCTTTGCTTACTATCGTTCACAGGGTGCAGGCATGTAATGACAGGTCAGTCTTTGACATGGGTAGGGCAGTCACGTTCTGCAGAGGTCCACTGAAGAGCAGAATTGATTATACAATGCTGTCTCTCAACCTATGGGGTTCATTGGAGGACTTCTGTATAACCGATAGAGTAGGGAGTGATCATAATCCTCTGCATTTAACGCTTAAAGCTTTTCTGTTGTATTCTACTGACCAGACCAGAGTATATGATAATGTTATTGTTGAGACCTGTAGGAGGGTCCCTAAGTGGTCAAAAAATTGCTTTTACGCTATGAGGCTTGCTTTAATTTATGATTTTTTTGCCTCAACTCTTTCACCATGTGAGGATACTGATCTGTATGCTATTCCTATTGCTACTATCCATGACCAATTATTTGACTCCTTAAGTCATCTCTTTGAGGTTGAGGGGGGTACTGACAATTCTTAAAAAGTTGCCACTGAGTCAGCTCCTTGGTTCACTAAGGATTTCAGACAGGCCAAAGCTCAGTTGCTAACAGCCACAAGATCTTCAAGTCCTTTACTGATTTGTGAATCCAGATGCCATTATATAGCGGCTTACAAAGAGAGGGGAGATGACCAAAACTGACAGGATCTGTAAGAGACTTCCAAAAGGAAAGACATTTCTTCCTTTTGGCATATAATTGCCCATGGCAGTTTGGATGTTCGTAATCAGACTGTTCACCATATTTATCAGCAGGTAAGGGTCCCACATTTTGCTAAGCTACATTCTACATCCTCCCAGGATGGATGCCTTGTAGTATTGAGTCACATGCCTAGGCCAATAGCTATCTCATGGTGCCTGGCTTCAATTTTTTCATTGGTTGACATTAAAGAAGCAATAGATTCCCTAAAGCATGGGAAAGCTCCTGAACTTGATCTTATGCCAGGTGACTTGTACCGTTCAGACATTGAGATTTAAGCCCTGTATGCAAATATTTTGTCCGATGCTATCTTGGCAGGAGCTCCTCTTCCTGACCATAGGAGGGAAGCTGTTATGATGCCAATCTTTAAGAAGGATGCCAGATCTGACCCTAGTAATTATAGGCCCATCAGCATAATTTACATCATTCAAAAGGTGTTTTCCCATCAAGTTTCAGCCAAACTTCAGGAGTGGGTTCTTGAAGATGTTCTTTCTGTCTTTCAGGTTTAGATCCAATGTTTGAACAGTGGACCAAGACCTATGGTTCCTTTTGATTCTGTAATACTACATTAAGATCCAAGGAACCATCTTTATGTAGCCTTCATCAGCGTGAGAGCCACATTCAACCTAGTTCCCAGATCTTGTATCTGGGACTCTCTCAGGTCGATGATGTGCAACTTTTTTATTGGTAGGGATCTTAGTGAGGCTCCACTAGAACAATTATGCTCAAGTACATTGAGGTAAAGGATGGGGTGTTAACAGAAAGGATTAGCATTACACGAGGGTTTCGGCAGGGATGCGTCCTTGTGCCAGTGTTCTTTTCTCTGTATAAAAAAGATGTGTTCAAACACCTAAACGACTGTATTCATGATGTCCTTAAACACGGTAGTATTTCTATCCCTGGGCTGTTATTTGCCAAGAATTCACTGCTCACCTCAAGAACCTAGTTCGAATCCAGAATTTATTGAACAAATGCCAAGACTTTTGTAATTTAAGGGGGTTAGAGATTAATGTTCAGAAACAAAGTTTAATACTTTAAGACCGCACAAATAGCTTTGCGGAAATCTGGCACTCAGGGGCATGTTCATTGAGGAAGTTAATAATTTTTGATTACCTGGTAGTCAGAAATAGAAGTTCACTGTTGTGGCCCCACCATCTTCAGATGAGCAAGGCTATTATGCAAAAAACAGGTATATCAACGGTGCATGGGTCCACTTCACAGTGGGCAGTCTCTCCAGCCATAGAAGAGCACAAGGCTGCTGACCAGTCAGCTGCAGTTTATGAGGCAGAGCTTTGAGGTATAGTTTCTCTCGATTCTTGCACTGCTAGAGAAAATCATGTTGTATGATCATTATTTTGCTTACCCCAGCCTACCCTACATGTCCTAGTATATTTTGACTTGGCCTTAAATCGGATTGGTTACCTGGCAGTGCTGAGAGCCTTTGGTTTAGGTACTAGTCGACCCCAGAACTGGAAGCGTATGCTCAAGGCCTCAAGGAACTTGTGCAGCTGGATGGGAACTTGATTATCCTATGGCTTCCCATGTAAAAACATGCCTCTCTGTTCTGGGCTTGGAAGCTATGTGGATCAACCCTTCTACTAACTCTTCATCAAAAGGCCTCTTGAAGAAATCGTTTCGTGGGTATATAATGTGAATACACATGGAACTTGGATAGTGACAGCCTCACCAACAGGTTCCTGACAGTATACCTTCTCCAAAATTCGAAGTACACCTAGGCGAGGTCATTTTTTTATTAGGCCAAAACAGTCTTTATTAGGCTTAGGACTGGCACAGAACAGCAACACTTGTAAATGAAATGAT
The DNA here is from genome assembly GCF_031143425.1 of Pleurodeles waltl. Taxonomy (NCBI): domain Eukaryota; kingdom Metazoa; phylum Chordata; class Amphibia; order Caudata; family Salamandridae; genus Pleurodeles; species Pleurodeles waltl. The sequence goes on from NC_090442.1 coordinate 814,636,945, forward strand.
ATGGTCCCTGGCAAAAAAGGCATTTTATGTCTGGACTCGGCAGAAACCATCAATATGCTTTTAGTTGCCCGTTGTACAAACCTGCTAGAATAAAATGTCTGAAACTTTACTGCTGGAGCATGGGGCTTTGGCATTATTCCCTCAGTCTCGTATTCTTAGTTCAGACACACGTAGGATAACGGTCTTTTGCTTGAGTAGATTTCTTCTTGCAGTGGGAGTCATTAAGAAATTCTTGGGCTTCCCGTTATAGTATATGTTATTATTGTACTACGCGGCATCAAACAAATCTGGAGGCTGGCTTACTCGGGGCTGAGAGATTCAGACGCAGCCTGGATGATTGCCCTCTTGTATGCCTGTATTGTCTCTTAAACTGTTGTAAAATTGCCTTGATCCTATTTTGTGTTCCATGTCCATCTCTTGAGGCTCATCCCAGATCTACATCATGTGTGCAGAGCATATTTTACTTGGTCACAGAAAGTTTTTTTTCTTCTCTTTTTAACTTCTTTTTAATGTAGGCTTGCCCTTGCAGCACTTGCGCTTAATCTATTCCACTTGACCCGTGGAATCATGGTGGGCATGTACGTGTATACTGTATTGAGTCACAAGAGTTAGTATGCTTGGTTCATGTCATTCTAGGGGAGAGTTATGCTGTTTTATTTTAAACTTTTATATTCTTGTGTGTTTTTATTTTGTGACTTTAGGGCTTTAGTGGTGATCTTGTAATGATGTATTTTACAGTTTTATATTGTTTTCATGGTCTTTGTGACAGACATAAAGTATGATGACTGACTGCTCATTTTCACGATATTTTGGTAGTCGATAGTCTGGTTGCAATATTGTTGTTGTTTCATATTTTTGTGCTCCCTATTCTGGCAAACACCTCGCTGTTGAGCACCAGTCTCCTTTAACGTCACTCCACTTGTGACATGGTGCAATGTGCAGCATTGTGGGACACCAGGGGGCATATTTATAGTTGTTTTGGGTCACATTTGCGTAATTCTTTTTTTTTTACACAAATTTGGTGCAAAACTAACTCCATATTTATACTTAGGCATTCCCATGCAAAAAATGACTCTATGGCCTTAGCGCCATATTTATCCCCTGTGCTAAAATCACACACGGGGGAGGAGGGGTCAAATAATGATGCAAAGCTTGCTTTGCACCATTATTTAACACCTGGGTCAGGGCAGGTGTTAGGAGACTTGGGGCCCTATTTCCATAGTGGAACACCATGGAAGAAGCCCACAGGTGCCCTCCCCAGGCCCCAGGGACACCCCCACCCACACCAGGGGGATAGCAGAGGATGGGGGACCTCATCCCAGGTAAATATAGGTAAGTACAGATACGTATTTGTTTTTTAAAAATGTAAGTGCCATTGGGGGCCCTGAAGAGGGCCCCCCTACATGGCAGTGGGTGCAATGGCCATGCCCAAGGGACCAGGTCCTCTGTGCCTGCCATTGGGGTGATGGGCATGACAGGAGTCATGTGGTGTGGATGGTTTTGCATCAAAAAATTACGCTAGGCAGGTTAGAGTCATTTTCTTTTTACTCTAACCTGCCTAACATAATTATCTGGTGCCAAACCCCCTTCTTCCATGCCGCCAGCCCACCCCGGCTCACGTCTTTTTTTTGGACGCTAGCCTACCCTTTGCACCGGTTTGCACATTCCAAAAATATGTTGCCCGGCTGGTGTTCAGAAATGGTGCAAGCTGGTGCTAAACTTTTTGGTGCACAACTGCATTAGTGCAGTTTTGCACCAAAAAGCATAAATTAGGGCCCAGGTTTTTTTCGCTCTAGCATTACCAATGACATCAGAGGTGTGACATTATTGGTAGATTTGGCCTGCACAATTTTTCCTCCTTTGAGCAACAAAAGTGCTGCAATTTATGACGCAGTGCTCTGTTCCAGATACAATAGTAAATCCAGGCTAATATATGCATTTGCAAAGCGTGCACTAATTTCTGGGTCTCTTGACTCTAAATAGGCAACTGTTTACTTTTACCCACTGGTACTCATTTTATCAACCTCAAAAGGATTACGACCCCCCTCTCCACCAGCGGTTACATGGCGTAGCACTGCCATGTAAAGGCTGACGGAGACGGGATGCAGGGTGCCCGTGGGCCCCTGCACTGCCCATGCACTTGGCATGGCCAGTGCAGGGCCCCCCTGGCCAGCCCTGTTGCGATGTTCACTATCCATCACAACGGGTGCTGCTGCACCCTACACACTACAGCATTGCCCCCAGCTCTATTATGAGCTGGCATTGATGTTGTAGGCTGTTTCCTGCTGGGCCAGCAAGAGGAAACATTGTTTCTGCCTGCTGACCCAACTGGAAACTCTTGATGGGGCCCCCAGGAAGGTGGCCGCAATGGTGGCAACCTGACCGTTGGGACTTCGAAGGATGGACTTTCTGCCCCCTGAAGTCATAATCCACCCCTAAGTGTTTCAAGTGTTGGTATGGGTTTTTGGGTGGTAAGGGTCTTTCAGGTTTTAGAGTGGGTATGTATTTTCAGGTGGCAATGGTGGTTTTAGGGCGGGTATGGATTTTTGGGTGGTAAGGGGTGTTTAGGGTTAAGAGTGGGTATGGGTTTTTGGGTAGTTAGGGCAAGTTTTAGGTTTTTGGGTGGGTATGGGTCTTTGGGTGGTAAGGTGTTTTTAGGTTTTAGGGTGGGTATGGGTTTTTGGGTGGTAAGGGGTGTTTAGAGTGTGCATGGGTTTTAGGGTGACAAGGGCCATTTTGGGTTTTACGGTGGGAATGGGTTTTTGGGTGGTTAGGGGTTTTTAGGTTTCATGGTGCGTATGGTTTTTTGCGTGATAAGGGCATTTTTAGGGTTTAGGGTGTGTAGGGATTTTGGGTGGCAAGGTGATTATATATAGTTATTTAAATATATATATACATATATATATATACATATATATATATATATGTGTGTGTATATATGTATAATAATGTATATATATATATATATATAGTTATACTTACCACTTTACTTTTTACCACGATTATGCCTTTACCAACCATGCCTTTACCATGAAATTTTCATGGTAAAGGCATGCGTGGTAAAGGTATATGCTTGGTAAAATCTTTAGTTGTAAAAGCATGCATAGTAATGACGCATGCGTTGCACTGACTGCATTGTAAGGGCATTCGTAGTAAATGCATGCGTGGTTCTGTCATACAACTGGTGGAAATCCTCTGTGATCCAGCCCGATCATTTAGCCCTTCTCATGTGTTTGGAACAGAGTTCATACTTTTTAGAGTTTCCACAAACTATTGCAGGACTACTCAAGGAACCCTATGGCATCCCTCAATGTACTGAAGTATTCTCCTTAAAATGCACCTTATGGAATTTGCACCTTATGATGTAACAATTAACTCGTTAATTTTAGTATGTAATATCATATTTAGTTTTTTTCTTTTCTTCTCAGAGACCCTACTTATGCCTTTGGAAATAGCAATCCCTCGGAAGACGCATTAAATAAGGGTTCGGAAGTTTACCTTACATTTAAAACAATGGAAAAGCAGGAATAACTGTACTCGTCCAGAAGAGAAAATTGCCCGCAAGATCTATGGAAATGTTCTATATTTACAACATTGAAGAGGATTGCTTATTTATGCAGGGTACATAGCACCCCTTACCTCTAAACATTTCAGTGTAGCAATTCTGGCATATTTCGACGCCCATAAGTGCACCTTACTATCTAAAATTTCCACCAGTCATAAATCAGTAAGTCTGTGTGTGAAATATATTTTCATAAAGTCATGGTCATCCTGTTGGTCAGCCTCATCTACGTTCAACTGAGATAGACAAAAGCTGTGGAAATCTGGTCCTTAACTGGGCGTGAAAATTGGAAGGCATGTTCCAAACTATTTTTTTTAATGTGCACAATATTTGATGTGCAACTTTCAGCTGCTCAACGGTAGATATCACTGCCTTAAATGACTGAAACCTATTTTATTTCATTGAACTACTTATGTGTCAACAACCTCACGACAGAGGCAGAAGAACGCTCTTACAAACAACAACAGAGTTACTAGCAGGAACATGGGACAAAGAGAGCAAAGAGGGAGTAAGACTTGAATAGGTATGTTTTCAAAGCTTAGTGAAGGACAAGCAGGCTAAGGCCCATATTTATACTTTGTTTGCCCCTGATTTGCGTATTTTTTTTAACGCAAATTCCGTGCAAACTTAACTCTATATTTATACTTTGGCGCTAGACCCATCTAGTGCCAAAGTTATGGAGTTTGCGCTAATGACATGCAAGGTATGCATTCCTGTGCAAAAAATGACTCTAAGGCATGTGTGCCTTATTTATCCTCCGGCGTCAAAATGATGCACAGGAGGAGGCGGGCCTTAAAACATGATGCCCGGCCAGATTTGTGCTGTTTTTTAACGCCTGGGTCAGGGCAGGCGTTAAGGGACCTGTGGGCTCATTTCCATGGTGGGAGACCATGGAAGCAGTCCGCAGGTGCCCTTGCCTGCACCCAGGGACACCCCCTGCCACCCTCGCCCACCCCTGGAGGACACCCATGGATGGGGGACCCATCCGTGGTGAGTGCAGGTAAGTGTAGGTAAGAAAATATATAGTGGCATAGGGGGAACTAACTTGGGCCCCCTTACATGCCACTGTGCCCAATGGCCATGCCCAGGGGACCACAGTCCCCTGGGCATGGCCATTGGGCAGGGGGGCATGACTCCTGTCTTTGCTAAGACAGGAGTCATTTCCATGGGGGTTGTGCATCAAAAAATGGCGCTTGTCAGGTTAGAGACAATATTTTTGACTCTAACCTGACTTGCACCATTCTTTGGCGCATAACCCCCAGTCTTCCCTTCGCCTCCGCTGCCCGGTTACCGTCATTTATTTTGACTCTAACCAGGCCGCAGTGCCGGGTAACGTCATTCCATAAATAAGGCGCCTGGCTGGCGCATTGGAATGGCGTTAGCAGGCAGTAAACCTTTTTACTCAAATCTGCCCTAGTGCTGATTTGCGTCAAAAAGTTTTTAGTGCCGCATTTGCGTGGCTTTTTCACGCAAAAGCAGAGCACACTTACAAAATACAGTTATAATTTGTAAGTTTGCGCCACTTTTCAGAAAATGACACAAATGCGACGCTAAAAAGTATAAATATGGGTCTAAGAGCACTTCCGGTGCCTTCGAAATGAAAGTTACAGAGTTTAGGAGTGAAGCAGCAAAAAGCCTGAATTTGAAGTTTTCGTTCTGGTCAGAGGGTTCTCTGCTAACAGGTTTATATAGTTAGCCTTGCAAACTGTATGCCCTTTCAATCTGAAGTTGTTTTGGGGGTTGATTAATTACTTGTGGCAATAGTAGTTTTCATCACCATCATCCGCTCCGTTTCCTTGAGGTTATGGTTAACTACGTAAGTACCTTAAGCATAATAAAAAATATCAAGTTCGTCGAGTTGCTTTTCCTATTATCAGTTGCCAGCACGCTGATGAAAAAACACCAACCTGCATGGCAGAAGTCTCCCAAGTGTGGAAACAAATTTAAGGAACACAACCAATGTGAACGCCTTTGCCCAACACTAAAGGCAGTTCCCTCTTACTTTCCTACATAATGTTCCATTTCCAACTGCAATATGGCCATCACTTTGTATTTTGTGGTCTGTTGCACACACTTAATGGGCTGTTTTGCATATGTTAGCTTTTTTTAGAAGAATCGTGGCAGTAATCTCTCTGTCGTTCAAGGCATTATGTGGGACATGATTCGGGTTCCAGTAGGCAAGGACCTTTATCCTGGGTGTGGGCAATGGCATGCGGTCACCACAAGTAAAGGGCAAAGTGTAATTGGGAATTACTACGCATTTCAAGGGCCTGTTCAGAAATGTACCTCTGATCCACAGTGATCAAATGCATTTATCAAGTTGAAAGCTCACATCTCCAAAACTCAAGTATTGATGTCCAGTCTGGGAATTGATTCCCTACAAAAGTATCCCCACCCTGTCGGTCACTCAAAGATACAGGTGTTTGGCTCTCAGAACTCACATCTTCCCTAAATCGGGATCTCTTTTTACATTCGTAACAAGTTAGGGTTGCTAGCCAAGTAGCTGCATTAGCTTTAATGCCCCATAAAGGGGTCACCCATTAAACCTGTTGTTCAAAGTATTTGTGTGAATGATTGTAGTATTTATTTAATATGGTGCCATTGCTAAAGGTACCAATTCCCAAAAAGGCTAGAAGTTTTAGAAATAAATGTCTTGCCTCTTCGCCTCTTTAGATCTGTTGGATCAACTGTCCAAGCTCTATTATAATTAAAACTGGGTATTCATCCAATAACTTTGAAAATGAGGGAGATTTTATTCTGTCATAGCACATAGCCTGTTGGGACAGGAGCAACACATCTATTTGATGGGCCAACATTTTGATATCAATGAGCACATCTGAGCAGTCTAAAATTTGGCTCACACTGAAAGGGGTATATTTGCAATCCCTTTGCACCTCCTTGTGCCACATTAAGGTCATTTTTTATGCTAATGTGGCATTAGGTAGGCATTTCCGATGCGCCATATTCACAAAGTGGCACAATGCTTGCATTGCTGCACTTTGTTACCCCTTGTGCCACATTATGCCTGTGCCAGGCATAATGTATGCAAGGGGGATGTTCCGGCGCTGGGAGGCCTGAAAAAATGGCACAGTGAAATTTACACAATTTCAGTGCTCCATTTTTTGCGCTATTTTTAATGCCTGCTCAGTGCAGGCATTCGAATGACGCATCCGTTATATTCAATGGGCCTCCCTGTGCTTTTCTGCCCTACTGTCAACATTTTTTATGCTAATTTAGCAAAGCGGCACAATAGCATCAACATTTTGAAACTATGGTCCATATTTATACTTTTTGCCTCAAAACTTCACAAATGCAGTTTTGCGGCAAAAAGTATAGCGCTGGCTTGCGTCATTCCAAAGCACCAGACATTCACCAATTTTATGTAATGCCGCAAGCCGGCCTTCAGGTTGGGCTACGGTCAGAAAAAAAGACGTTTTCAGGGTGGGGGTGGCGGTACTGGTGAAGGAGGTTTCGCCTCAAAAAATGACGCTAGGCTGGTTAGAGGCAAAAAATGCTGTTAACCAGCCTAGCGCCATTTCCTGACACAAAACAATCCATACCACATGACTCCTGTCTTATAAAAGACAGGAGTCATGCCTTCCACCCTAATCGTTAGCACAGAGGACCAGGATCCCATGGGCATGGCCAATGCACCCAGTGCCTTGCAGGAGAGACCATTTGAGGGTCCCCAATGGCACTTCATTTTTTTAAAAAAAAGACTTACTTTTACTTACCCTACTTACCTGGGAGGGGTCCCCCATCCTCTGGTGCCCCTCTGGCGTGGGTGGGTGTGTTCCTGGGGCTTGGGGTGGGCACCTGTGGGTGCATTCCATGGTGTTTGACCATGGAAATGGGTCCACAGGTCCCATAACGCCTGGTTTGACCCAGACGTTAAATAATGGTGAAAAGCAAGCTTTGCACCATTACTTAGCCCCTCCTCCCACCCGTGCGTCATTTTAGCATGGGGGGATGAATATGGGGCTACAGGGATAGCACCATTTTTTAGATGGGAAGGCCTGCCTTGCATCTCATTGATGCAAGGTAGGTGCACGCATCCAAAATATGGTGCAAACTCCTATATTTTGATGTTAGACGTGTCTAACTTCAAAATATAAATATGGAGTTAGGTTTGCGCTGAATTTGTGTAAAACAATTATGCAAATTCGGCATAAACTGAGTATAAATATGCCCCAATAGTGCCAATGACCACCATGGCGCACCGTATTGTATATACGGTGCAACCATGGTGTCATTAGGTACTGGTAAATGGGCACAAGAAAAGTAGCGCATCATCTATGATGCCCCACTTTCTTGTAAATGTGCCCAAACTTTGAGCCCACAAATGGGGTGGAAAGAGGGAACAAGCATGGTTAGCAAAAATCATATATTTGTGGCAATTTCCAAAATTTGATCTAACCTTTTCCCACAAAGGAAATGGTCAGAGATTTGCTCCATCCAAGAGTTCAATTAACTCCTCATTTGGGGAACTGAACTTCCCTTAGTTATTGGGGATAAGCAGGAGGGTTTCTCCACAGGGAACGTTTTTACTGTGGGGAAAAAAAGAAAAAAGTGCACTTTTGTGCAGGGAGTTCAATCCCACTGCCTGATGTTCTATAGTCTTATATCCCACCGAGCTGAAGGCGCGGGCTTTTAACAACGGAGTGGGACTTTAATGCCGGTATAGCCTAGTTACGGAGGGCTATAAGGCTATTAGAAAATTCCTCCACTAGCGGGCAGAATGTTCTAATAAATAAAACAAATCCCCCAGGGGCCAGAGGCCTTTGCTCACTGCTACAAGTGTTCCCAACATTGGAAGGATGGAACTCTGGCATCTAACGGCCAGTAGAAGCCCGGAGCACTCCATTGTTTTCAATGGAGCTCCCAATATTCCAATGTTCTAATTTGGTATGAAAAATTACTCACTTCAGAAAAAGGAGCCATGAGGAGGTGTCACATGACATTGCCAGTTACATGCCAAGAAATCTGCAGGTGCTGTGTCTTCCTAATTGTACTACTGAAATTGGTGGGGGTTTGCAAAAAGTAGTGAACCTGCACCTGTAAAGAAGCATTCCTATTCAGGTGCAGATTTATTACTTTCTTTGGCAACAAAATGTATTTCCGCTTTATTCATGCAAGCCGAAGTGCATTGAGTTTCATGATATTGTTAATAACAATTAATATATATTTTACAATGATGTTGACTCCGTTTCCTTTCCTTAGGCGATCGTGACTACTGATATATCTTTCTTCCCACCTTTGAAACTATTGCTATTTAGTATTCATTTTCTCAGCGACTGTGATAAACAACTTTTTATGCTTCACGGGCCCAGTCTGCCTAGGACAAAATATTGTTCCCTCCTAATTATTTCCCCAGGGGACTGTGATTAATTACCGCATTCAAGGACCAGCATGAATGGCAACCATCATTATCAATTTACGATTTTAACAATTAATCCAAACTGAGCCAACTATTTTAAACATGTAATGATTTTTAATAAACTATGATTCATTTGTGTTATAGGATTGTCATAGTTTCATTGTCAGCACTAAGTTTATTATCACTAACCATAAAAATGCATCTTGAAAGAACAAACAATCAAACACATTTTTCAATTTTCTAACAAATATCAGACCACTTCATCTAAAAAGGGGAACAAATATAGGCCACAGCCACACCTGACCTGTTAGCTGAGGGTAAAAGAGCTCATCTGAGATTCGCATCAGGATATATTGTTCATGTCCTTCATCGGGATAAAGGTGAATTCTGCAAATGAGGTTGTCTATTTTTCTGCTGCGTTTAATTGAACGAACTTCTGATGAACGGATTCTAATGGACTCCAGAGATAAATGTGCGATCTTCAAGATTACTTCACAGAAACCTACCTGGTGCGTGAACCCCACCATTGGCCCTGAGGGCAAGCCAGTCAAGCCCCTTGAAGCACTGACGTCTCTTGAGCAGGTGCACAAAAGTAAAACTCAGTATGGTATTTCCTTATTTCTTTTTAGTACACTTTCTACTTATTACTTAAAAATTAATCTGTTAAATTTGTAATGAAAGTACCCTTGACAATGGCAGTCCAAGCTCGACTTTCCAATAATGTGCTTTGGACAGGGGGGACATTTTGATGGTCACAAAAGAAAACGGGCAGTTGATTGTCAAGAATTGTTAAAAAACAGCTGACTTTTTAGATGAGTGTCTCACAAAAACTCGCTTATGTTTTTTCCCCCGAGCTGTTTTTCTCTAGACCTTGGAGCTGAATTATGAATGTATGTATTTTGTTTAGTTATTTATTTATTTAACCGTTTTGAACTGCAGGGATAAGTCCCAATACTAGGTTCACATACGTGAACCCATCAAATGATGACTGCATTTTCTGGACCCACAGGTGCCAATTCACTGTCAGGACTCTGGGGAGTGGGATAGCCAGAATAATAATTTAAAATCTGACTTCACCATATGTTAGGATTTTAAATTCCAGTTCCAGAGACACCAAACCTGAACTAGTTACCTCATTTAGAATTGCACTTATAACATGTAATATGTTAACTCCAGTGTTATCCGACAGGAGAGGTAGGCCTTGCAGTAGTGAAAGCTGAATGTAAGAATTGTTCATTATCATGTAAAGCTTAAAAGTACATGTCTTACTTTTTGAATACTTTGCACCCTGCTCTCTGGGCTGTCCAGTGCGTACCCTAGGGGTGACATATGTATTTAAAAGAAAGGTTTGGGCATGGCAAAACGACTTAGTTTGCCAGGTTGAAATGACAGTTTGAAACTGCACACACAGAGGCTGCAATTGCAGGCCTGCAACATGTTTAAAATGCTACTTAGGTGGGTGTCACAATCAGTGCAGCAGGCCTACTAATCACATTTAATTTACAGACCCTGGGCACAGTCAATGCCACTTTACTAGGGAGTTTCAAGTGAATTAAATATACCAATAGGGTGTAAGCCAGTTTAACATGAGTTAAGGTGAGAGCGCAATCAATTTGGCACTGGTTAGCAGAGGTAAAGTGTGCAGAGTCCTAAGTCCTGCAAAAACACATCAAGAAACCCAGGTCCAACAATCACTTTTTAAAACAAGTAGTAGCATTCTCAGTACGAATACCAGACTGATGGGCTTTGAATAAGAAACAAAACTCAAATAATTAGTTGCCAAATCAAATGTCACATCATGTGAAGATTTAATCTATCCACCCCTAAAAGATATCATAATTTTGCAATCAGTTTCATACAACTGAGGATTCTGTCATTCACCTTGATAAACACTAAGGGCCTGATTACAACTATGGAGGAGGTGTTAATCCGGCCCAAAAGTGACGGTAAAGTGACAGATATACCACCAGCCGTATTACGAGTCCATTATATCCTATGGAACTCGTAATACGGCTGGTGCTATATCCGTCACATTTGGGACGGATTAACACCTCCTCCAAAGTTGTAATCAGGCCCTAAATACATTAATTTTCCTAATTTGTCAATAACAGCTGATCATTACAACTGAGAGAATTAATAATGGCATTTTGACAGTTGCGTATGACTCTTTTGAGGGGCAGATTTATGAAAAGTGGCTCTGTACCTAGTGCAGCACCACTTTTCTAGCACCCCTTAGTGCCCCCCTAACGCCACCATGTGTGTGACACATTTAATATACAGCGCACCATGGTGGTAGTTAGGGAACTATCTTCATAATTTTCTGCACTAGTTTGGCACTTTGCAGGATTAGTGTAAAAAATGTTGACGCTTATCCTGCAAAGCCCATTGAGGCCCATTGTAAAACAATGGTGTACCTCCTTTTAACTCCTGTCCTGAGCAAGCGTTAAAAGTGGCGAAACAAATGATGCAAAGAAATCTCGTAGATTTCTTTGCGCCATTTTTATACCCCCTCTATGAAGGAAACATCCCCCTTGTATACATTATGCCTGGCACAGGCATAACATAGCGCAAAGGGTTACAAAGTGGTGCAATGTATGCACTGCGCCACTTTGTAAATGTAGCACGGTGATTTTGGCCTCATTGGGCCACATTATAGTAAAAAAAAAAATTGACGCTAATGTGTCACAAGGAGGCACTAGGGGCTCTTAAATCTGCCCCATAAGTTTAAGGCAGATTCAATGCTTGGTCCTTACAGAGACAACATCCAGCAAAATGTAATGGCTATAATTAAACAATTGATGATGACCATAACTGTTAGAGTATGATTTCCACCATTTTCTAAATTTGTAAGTGTAACATCAGACATGTCAATCATAGAAAGTTATGCATCACAGACTTTGAGGTTGTATCATGCTAGGACGAGAAAGCCTCCTTCATGGTAAATAAATGTGTACCCCTGCCCTAAGTGCCCAACTGCATAAGAAAACTGGTATCCTGACTTAATGTTTGGCTCTAGTGTCACACTGATCTCACTTATGCGCAGAAGCCTATACCAGTCTTTGACAATTACCTACCCTGTGACCAGGATGGGCGCACCAGGTCTGCGCTCATTGTAGGTAAGGGATTACTGTCCTTGCCCTGGTTGATAGTGAAAGGGTACCACATAATATGAATATTTTTAGTATGACCGGTCATTATTCTCTGCGTCTGTATCTGAAAGAGTGCAGTCTAGTAACCCATCTCAGGCAGTGCTCTGTTGTTGGGTGAATCCTAGAACCACTTAGAACTACTTGTTGACTTTCCATGTATGTTAAATCAGTTGTACAGTATGTGTGTAGCATGTATATGGTTGTAGGACTCTGTGCAGTGTATGAGTCTGATATTGGGCCAAGAGAAGCTATTTTAGATGCCCCTGATTTAGCATGGCAGAAGATGGAGAATGAGGAAAGTGTTCCCAGAGAATGGAAGTGTATTGCCAGCATTCCTCCGGCTATAGGGTTGAGCCACACAGAACTGAAGTGAGGTGGATGGAGATGGGGGTCAATATAGAGATTCCCTGAGTTTATTGTGATCAAAGGACAGTTGATTAGTTTCACCTAAGCACTGCAATTTGGTAGATGGTATGGGTGATGGCTGGGACTGTGATTTCTGGTGTTCAAGAGGAGGAAAGTCCTAGAAATGACCTGCTTTTTTCTGCTTTGATTATTGTTTTGGGAACGTGATGGCAGCCATGTGCAGAGAACTCAGAATTCATTGAGCCCAATTTTTCACACTTCTGCTTGGAGCCTGCTACTTTACTACCTGCTGGGAGAACTGTAACTTTGCAGGAAGGCTGTGCTTGGAGAGCAGCCTGAAAATGAAATTTGAAAGTTAATCAACCCAAATTGGTATTGAAACCTTCGACAGTGAATTGTTATCTTATACCTGGAAGATGTATATGAAAGTGGGATCCAAAACCCCCACTTTTTTCTAATTACAGGTTTTTCATTGTTGAGGAATGGAGTACTCTACAGAGAACTTTACGAATATTTGCGTTACCAGTGCTGATGTTTACAGGACAGTTTGTCTCTCAGGAGTGAGGAGACATCATGTGAAGTCTGAACATTGTTCTGGAGGAGCTAAGGAACTTCCTAGAGCCTAGAAGCCTGCCTTCCTATCTGCTGACAAAGGGTTGGAATGTGCTGGGCCCTGCATGACAAGAGACTCTCCAGAAGGAGACACCCAATGTGTTCTCAGCATAAGGAATAACCAGACACTGCTGGTAGCAGGCCCTATGGTCTCTCTAAACAGTTCTTAAGTTTGGACGCCAACCATGGCTGAATTAATGCGGCTCCTACTGCTGATGTTAGTGCCCATGTGCTCCAGCAGTACCTAGATGGGCATGCTGACATGCCTGGAGTTCGCAACTGCTGAAGTCTGAGAGGTTGAGTTTGGCCAGAAGTCCACACCCACAGAGCATGAATCCCTTCTGCACTGACTGCCAAAGACAGGAAGTTGATTCAAGCATTCCATCTATAGCTTTGCTCTTCTTGCAGGAGACTGAATAACTGTGATGGGTATGCCCAGACATGGGCCTGCGCTCATTGTACCATAGGACTCATGCCATACTTCAGTAATGAGACCAAAGTAGGTCAAAACTGGTCTGCAGTGCTTGTGCTTCTGTCTCCATGAGACCTGAACTGGCAACTGCGGATGGACTGTTCCTACTGAAAAAACATCAAGACTGATTTGCATTTGAATGATCTCTGTCTAGAGTGTCATAGTGGGTGGAAAACGATGGACAGGGATGGGATCCAAGCAGTTGCCACTCGATGCAATTAATTCAAGCATTACATCCATCACTTTCTTCTTGTTGCAAAAGATGCCCTAAATGGGGCAGGTATTCTTAGACATTGATCCCGTGCTCACTGCACTATAGGACTCAACTATAACTCACTAGTGAGACCTAAGTATTTTAACAGTGGTCTGGGATTGCCTGTGTTCCTGTCTTGAGGGCACCTGTTTCTAGCAGTTTGGGCTGGACTGCTCTTAATGAATGGACGCGGGCTGAGCGATTGCAAGTGGCTGAAATTAATCCAGGTATTCCATCAGTTACTTTGTTCTTGTTGGATTAGACTTTCTAAGTGAAATGGGTATGCTGAGAACTGAGTCCCATGTTCACTGTGCTATAGGACTCAAGCTGTACCTTAATTATGGGACATGAGTATGTCAAATCTGGTCTTAGGTTGCTTGTGTTCCCGTCTGGATGAGACATGGACATCTGTAAGGTAAAGATTGGTAGGAAATACACACCATCAGAGCTTGTGTGCCTTCTGCACCTATCTGCCAATGAGTAGAAGCTGATGGGGGCATGGTCATGTGGCCCAGGAGGACCTATTGGAGCAGGGTAAAGACTGATTTGCATATGACCAGTCTTTCTCTCTCTAGAATGGCATAGTGAGTGATTAATGATGGAATGGTATGTGGTTCAAGCAATTGCAATTGGCTGAGTTTATTTCAAGCATTCCATCTATCAAGTTGTTCTTGTTGTTGAAGGTGGGAAGGGGGAAGGAGGAGACCACCACACTAAGATCCTCTCAAAGCCTTCAAATCACCGGCAAGGCTATGGCTGCAATAGCTCTGAAGATGCCACAACAGGAGTGAGACCACTGCAAACATCAGTCATGCACTCATCAGGACTCCAGCTACCAAAAACAGGACGCTGTGGGGTATGAGAACTGAGAGTGAATGGGAGACCAGGAAGTGGGCTGAAGACGGATACATATGGTAAGACATTTTCCACATGATTATTGTGCAGATGAAACTAAAAACGGAAATGTTGGGAGCATATACTTCTTAGGAGTGACTGAATGACTATATCTGAGTGGATGGCAGGGATCACAGGCTCTACAGAACTCTATTAGCAGGGCAGTGAAGGTTGTAGCTCCTAGACTCATGAATTGAATTGTAGCACTGTATTGTATTCTCCTAATTTCATAGTGCAATATTAAGTAATGTTGTGTGAATAAAGGACTTTCCTTGACAAACAGGACCACCTCTGATGTTGGCAATACTTTATTGTGTCTGTTAGTTGATTTTTGGGTTGTGAATTCTTGCCTCCACATTGCCACCTGAGAGGTCTGAGACAGCTTATTCTAGGTACCCAGAGATTTAAGTACTGTAAGGGCTGTTCTTGCATCCAGTTTGCAGGGTTATAATCAGATGGACCCCAGGACGTTAGGGACAACTGGCCTAAACCACCACAGTTGGAGGCCAATAATTCCTGTTTGTCTTGTTGCCCCTTGAATGGGGTCTGACAATCATTAATATATTCCACACACTTTTCAGGTTCATAGCCACCAAGAGTCAACCATGTGTTAATTTCATGCCAAATTCTTCAAGACCTGCCTGGAATGAAAAAGAAATAAAGTTCAGGTGGGAAACCAATATGAAGACTTGTAAGCTGCCCCAACATTCCAGCCCCTTTCTGTTTTAAATCTTGTAATATGTAGAGTATGCTTCATTTGGATTTTTTTCCAGCTCACCAATTTTTCTCCAACTACGTGCTTTTATTGATCTGGCATTAGACTCTTATATTTCAAAGAAGGCTTTTAACTGAAAAATAAACTCAAAGTAAATATGTGCCTTTGTGAATTATGGTTGAAAGTTGAACAACTGTCGAAAGTGTGTACACTGAGCTACATCCATTAAATAGGCAGCTCCTCCCCTAAGGCTATCTTTTCAATCATAAAGCAAATCAGGCACTAACTTGACTTCGATAATCAACTGTATAAGTTCTGCAGCTGGACTAAAAAAAAATACCATATGAGAAAAATGTAGATATGCTGCTGTGATTTCTAAAATGGATATATTCTACACTTGTCAAATCAAAGACCAAAGTAGTATTAGATGTGATAGTTCACTAATCCTATATTTCTCAGATACCTGCTTCTGGTCTTGTATCACTCTCTCCCATATACATGTATCTCGAGCTTTAATATGTTTACCATTAGTTTATCTTATCAATTGACTCTACTAGTGTGGGCAGGTGTCTTTTTACATCAGTAACCATTCAATCAAGGATTACTTTAACATCTGTGTATTGCAATGCAGGAAGATGACATGAACAACATTTTGTGTGAATCTACCTTTTTGCTACCGTGTTTCCTGGTCAACTGTTTACAAACTGAAATAACATGGGTTCTAAAACCCATTCCTGCTTCAGTTGTCCTGACGAGTATGAATCCTTTGTGATATGGAATGCTTTTATATCAGTTTAACCGTGAACCACTTGGCAGGAAGAAGACACTGAATAGCACATAATGGTATTTGGGTAATTCCCAAACATAATAATTTTCACTAGAGAAAGCCCAATCTACTCTTTCGAAGGTGGCTTTGAAGTCTATAAATTTTTTAAAAAGGGTATCTTCTTCACATAAACATGGAGATGACCAAGTAGCGACAAAGACAGAATAATTCCACATTTTGATTTTATTTCAGGGTGGGACAAATATTTAGCCCTTCCATGAGTATGAAGAATTTGGGCCTTTGGGTACATTAAAAGAAGTTAATGAACCACTCTGCCCAATAATCAGGATCTGGTTTTGCACACGCAGGCTCTGAGGATTAGCTGGCCTTTATATTTTGTGCAACGTTCTCATTTGCTAATTCTATTTCTGTGGCAATACTGGGGTCAAATAGTGTGGTACCCAACTACAAAATCAGTGGTCTAATGTAAAGAGATAAGACATAATTAATCCTAACTTGTTGGAGACACTTGTCCGTACAAGGGCTTCCTACTCTCTAAGCTTTCTAAGTTAAAAAAAGGACCTACACTTTGGGGTTCTCCTTTCTTGCAGAAAAGTACAACATTAAAACATAAAAGAATAATTGTAAAAAAAAGTACATACACTGTAATGATTAAACTCAGTGGTGCAAAACTGAATAGAATGCACCTGTTGCAGGGTTTCCCCTTGGCCACTTAAACTGATTTTCCTGATTTTGAAGTGGGGCACTGCTCCCAGAATCACAACAATAGGAAGTCAGTAAGCTGATACCGATTTTTCACATCAACATCAAACATAATTTTCTGCATGATGGAGGGGTGTTGGTGACACAATCCTGAGAAGGTCCATGCTAGATTAATTCAAGAGGAAAGGTGCATGACCAGGAACTCGACAAAAAGGATAGATGTTGAGGGAAGAAGGAATGATATATTGAAGGAGCGGTATGCTGGGCCAGTATCAAGATCTGTGGGGGTTTGCCACACCAGCGCACAAGAAAGAGAGTCTAGAAGTGTGTGATCCAGACCATAGTCTAACAAGGCGATACTGCCAGAAGACTTTGCTGTCAGTGTTATTCAGATGTTCTGTCTCCAGGAGCCTTGATCCAAATGATAGACTGCAACTTACGGCAAGCAAAGAGGGATCATTGGAGCTTATAGGCATGGCATAGAGTGGGAGACATGAGATCTTTGTGATTTTACATCAGCCCCAATTGATACACAGGGCAGAAAGGCAGAGGTGACTTGAACTAGGGGTTACTTCACTGTATGGGTAAAAAAAGTAAATACTTGGAAAGGGAAAACTGTCAACAGACAGTGAAAGTAAAAATCACTTTGGTGCACTGGGTCTCTTGTATTCTGAGTAAATTTCACAAATTCTCCTGTCCTTGCCCTTAAATTTCAAGACAGCCATTTCCCTGCACCCAAATTCTCCTCCTGTTGGATCACATTCTGAATCACCTTGATTGTCAGAAACTGGAAACTGAAGTAGATGTCACCCTAAGGTCAATAATTAAGGGATCTTGTTACTTCTCAGATCCAGAGCGAGGGAGCCCCTCATTAAATCTGGATTGATCTACATATGATGTTATATCATGACTTGTGTAAAAAGGACTATCCATGAAATTATCCCTTGTAATATCACACACTTCCCGTCCTGCAACTTTTTACACTATGTCAGTAACATATTAATATTATTATTATACTATATGCTTTCCACTTCCTGAGAATTAGCCTCCTAAAGGATTACCAATTCCAAAAAGTGCTTGAGTGACACTGCATCGTGTTTGCCTAGCCATCCCACCAACATTGGCCTTACTGTCCGGTCTGATGTTCAAAATGATAACGTGACAGTTTTGTAGGCACACTATCCTTTCATGACAGGTCAATAATAACTGGCTGATTTCTCAAAATTAATGTAAATCATATTTATAGAGTGCATAATCCACCAATGTTTCTTGGTGCTCAACAGGATCTTCAGTCAAATGGGCAGAGGTAGGTGACTGAGGGCCTGATTTCGATCTTGACAGTATTACTGCTGCGGCCTCCAGTACTTCATCAATCTGACAGTGTTCCAATCAATGTATTTGGATCTATGGCTGTGCAACTGCCGACAGCATCAACTGAGAGTACTCCGTTGTGCCAACTGTATCCCATAGCCAACACAGCAGACTCTAATGCTGCAGATTAACATTTCATGGTCATCATGACTGTGGGAGTCTGCCAACACAGTGATGCTGGTGCTGTATCAGTGGTGGGCCCAAGATGGTGGGAGTTCGTCCCGGAACCTGTTTAGCATTGTATCATGGCTGTGGCTAATGTCTGGATGTTAGCAGCCTACACCTGATGTATATTGGACAATGGTGAACACCTGCAAATCACACTATAAAACACACCCTAATTCAGATCATCAGAAATTGCCACACTAGCCAGGTTTTTGTCCTATTTTCATCACCCTCTGTGCTTTTTGTTACAATACTTTTTTTTAGATTTTCTTTAAACTTTAGGGGAAGAAGATTATTTTTCACTTATTCACTATGGCAGGGAGGAGAAACCCATGTTTCACCGAGGGAGAATTGTCAGTCATGTTAGATGAAATTACTAGAGTGGAGCCACAAGTGTTTGGGGGCACATGTACAACATATTTAAATACTACCATTTCTTAGGAAAGGCAAATGTGGGACAGAATAGTCAACAGAGGGAATGCTGTAACTAACAATCTGTGCACACAGGAGGAAATTAGGAATAGGTGGAACGACCTATGGGAGACAATCCATTCCTTGGCCTCCAAGTGTCACCTGGGGGCCCAGAGGATGGGTGGTGGTTCTTCCAGCCCCCCATTACAACTCTTTACCTCTTTACCTCAGAGGAGAAGGTCCTGCAGATCCTACATCCTGAAGGCATGACTGGAATCCCTGGTTGAGTGGGAGTGAAAGGTTACACCTATGCATTTCTCACTAATCACAACTGGAGTCCTTGCCCTTCACTTAGCTGTTCAGAATGTTTCTAGACACCTATCAAAACATATATATTTAAACTTCTGTTTCAAGAATATCTTGTGTTATCCAAATTAGTTGCATCATGGTTGTTACAAGCTATTTCACAATGACCAATATGCATAGTCAGATTGTGTTTTGTCCTCCATGGATCCCCTTGCATTCCTCTTGCCCTTTGCTATAGCTCAATGTAGGTTGCTCTACTTTAAAAAAACAGGTTCCAAACACCACCCATCTACACTTAAAGGTAAATTGCTTGTACGTGGTATCTTACCCTATTCACTTTGTTTACATATGTGTGTACATATTGCAAATGTGTGTTTAATTTTTTCCCCACGTTTTACTCTGTAACTTTTTCCTGTGATGTCAGATTTTTTAAAGCAATATACCGTTACGTCAGCTGGACTCTTCTGGTTGCGGGGATACATAGGGCTTGTAGGTTCATCAAGAACTCTAGGTACCCAGAGCCAATAAATTAGCTGCACCTTGCAATGGGATTTTATTCTATACCGGGTATACAGCAATTCATTTGATGAAATATAAAAAGTGAAAAATAGGTATCAAGAAAACCTTTGTATTTCCACAATGTCCACAAGATAAGGTGTTGAGAAGCAGTGGTTATGTGCACATCACTGAATTCCGGGGTGCCCATACTAGCATGTGAATTACAGGGCTTTTCTCAAATAAATGTCTTTTTTACACACTGCCTTACATTTGGAAGGAAAAAATGTAGAGAAAGACAAGGGGCAATAACACTTGTTTTACTATTCTGTGTTCCCCCAAGGCTCCCGATAAAAATGGTACCTCACTTGCGTGGGTAGGCCTAGTGCCCGTGACAGGAACTGCCCCAAAACACAACATGGACACATCACATTTTCACAAAGAAAACAGCTGTTTTTTGCAAAGTGGGTAGCTGCGCATTTTGGCCTCTAGCTCAGCCGACACCTAGGGAAACCTAGCAAACCTGCACAGTTTTGAAAACTAGACACCTAGGGGAATCCAAGATCGGGTGACTTGGGGGCCCTGACCAGATTCTGTTACCCGGAATCCTTTGCAAACCTCAAAAGTTGACCAAAAAACACTTTTACCTCTCATTTCGGTGACAGAGAGTTCTGGAATCAGAGAGGAGTCACACATTTCCTTCCACCCAGCGTTCCCCCAAGTCTCCCGATAAAAATGCTACCTCACTTGTGGGGTACTCCTAGCGCCCACGAAAGGAAAAGCCCCAAAACACAATGTGGACACATCACATTTTCACAAAGAAAACAGAGCTGTTTTTTGCAAAGCGCCTAGCTGTGGATTTTGGCCTCTAGCTCAGCCGGCACCTAGGGAAACCTAGCAAACCTGTGCAGTTTTGAAAACTAGACACCTAGGGGAATCCAAGATGGGGTGACTTGTGGGGCTCTGACCAGGTTCTGTTACCCAGAATCCTTTGCAAACCTCAAAATTTGGCCAAAAAAACTATTTTTCCTCTCATTTCGGTGACAGAGAGTTCTGGAATCAGAGAGGAGCCACAAACTTCCTTCCACCCAGTGTTCCCCCAAGTCTCCTGATAAAAATGGTACCTCACTTGTGGGGGTAGGCCTAGCACCTGCGACAGGAAAAGCCACAAAACACAACGTGGACACATCACATTTTCACAAAGAAAACGGAGCTGTTTTTTGCAAAGCGCCTAGCTGTGGATTTTGGCCTCTAGCTCAGCCGGCACCTAGGGAAACCTAGCAAACCTACACAGTTTTGAAAACTAGACACCTAGGGGAATACTAGACACCTAGGGGAATCCATGCTGGGGTGACTTGTGGGGCTCCTACCAGGTTCTGTTACCCAGAATCCTTGGCAAACCTCAAAATTTGGCCAAAAACCACCTTTTCCTCTCATTTCAGTAACATAAAGTTCTGGAATCAGAGAGGAGCCACAAATTCCCTTCCACCCAGCGTTCCCTCAAGTCTACCGATAGAAATGGTACCTCACTTGTGGGTGTAGGCCTAGCTCCCGCGACAGGAAAAGCCCCAAAACACAATGTGGACACATCACATTTTCACAAAGAAAACAGAGCTGTTTTTTGCAAAGCGCCTAGCTGTGGATTTTGGCCTCTAGCTCAGCCGGCACCTAGGGAAACCTAGAAAACCTGTGCAGTTTTGAAAACTAGACACCTAAGGGAATCCAAGATGGGGTGACTTGGGGGCTCTGACCAGGTTCTGTTACCCAGAATCCTTTGCAAACCTCAAACTTTGCCAAAAAAATACTTTTTCCTCTCATTTCGGTGACAGAAAGTTCTGGAATCAGAGAGAAGCCACAAATTTCCTTCCACCCAGCATTCCCCCAAGTTTCACGATAAAAATGGTACCTCACTTGTAGGGGTAGGCCTAGCGCCCGCGACAGAAAAAGCCCCAAAACACAAAGTGGACACATCACATTTTCTCAAAGAAAACAGAGGTGTTTTTTGCAAAGCACCTAGCTGTGGATTTTGGCCTCTAGCTCATCCGGCACTTAGGGAAACCTAGCAAACCTGTGCAGTTTTGAAAACTAGACACCTAGGGGAACCCAAGATGGGGTGACTTGTGGGGCTCTGACCATGGTTCTGTTACCCGGAATCCATTGCAAACCTCAAACTTTGGCCAAAAAAACACCTTTTCCTCTCATTTCGTTGACAGAAAGTTCTGGAATCAGAGATAAGCCACAAATTTCCTTCCACCCAGCATTTCCCCAAGTCTCCCGATAAAAATGGTACTTCACTTTTATGGGTGGGCCTACTCACCGCGAAAGGTAATGCCCCAAAACACTATCTGGAAACATCAAAATGATCAAATACAAAACTACGGGCCAGATTTAGCAAGCTTTTTGCATGGCGCAAACAGCAAATTTTGCTGTTTGCGACATGCAAAAAGCACATCGCTATGCCCATTCCCATTTTACGAGTCGGTAACCTGCTTACTGACTTGCAAAATGGGAATGCGAGTCCCAAATAGGAAGGAGTGTTCCCCTTCCTATTTGCGACTCACATCGCAATGCAGAATTGCTTGGTGACCGCGAACGCGGTCGCAAAGCAATTCGCAGTTACCACCAGTGTCACACTGGTGGTGACCCATTTGCAAAAGGGAAGGGGTCCCAAGGGGACCACTTCCCCTTTGTGAATGGCACTGAAAACACTTTTCACTTTGCTCTGAAAAAATGAAACTGACATGTTTCATTTTTTTGTGTGTAATGCAACTCGTTTTCCTTTAAGGAAAACGGGCTGCATTACAACAACAACAACAACAAAACTGCTTTATTGAAAAGCAGTCACAGACATGGTGGTCTGCTGTCTCCAGCAAGCCACCATCCCTGTGAGTGCTGCGACTCGCAAGGGGGTCGCAAATTGCGACCCACCTCATTAATATAAATGAGGTGGGCCTTTTGCGACCCCCTTGTGACTAGCAGATGGTGTCAGTGACACCATCCTGCATCCGGATTTGTGACTCGCACTTTGCGAGTCGCAAATTCTGAATTTGCTACATCTGGCCCTACCTGTTTTTGCTGGGGGCACTCCTGGGCTCAGCAGCCTTCTAGGGAAATCTACCAAACCCAGACATTTCTGAAAACTAGACACCCGAGGGAGTCCAATGAGGTGTGACCTGTGTGGAACCCCCAATGGTTTCATACCCAGAATCCTCAGCAAACCTCAAATTTAGCTAAAAAAAATCAAAATGTTCCTACATTTCTGTGTGGGATCACCGCACTGGGACAAAGTTCATATCACCTAATGTTCTCCTCAGTCTCCCGGTAAAACTGATACCTCATTTGTGTAGGTGGGCCAAGTGCTTGTGAAAGGGAAGAGCCAAAAGCATGCCAATATTGAGGGGGAACAAAGGGGATCCAAAAGGGCAGCTTGCAAAAAAAAAATTTTAGGCTGACAAGTGCAGCAGAATTTTTATCGGTATA
The DNA here is from genome assembly GCF_031143425.1 of Pleurodeles waltl. NCBI lineage: Eukaryota > Metazoa > Chordata > Amphibia > Caudata > Salamandridae > Pleurodeles > Pleurodeles waltl. Next base: position 814,660,062 of record NC_090442.1, read on the forward strand.
GATGAGAGAATACTGGGTGGTAGGAATTTTGTGGATTCCTGCAGATTCCGGAAGGTTCCATCACAAAAACGTGGGAAAAATGTTTAATTTCCAGCAAAGTTGGAGGTTTGCAGGGGATTGTGGGTACAAAAATGGTGCGGGGTGCATGTGTAACCCACCACCCTGGAATCACCCAGATGTTTAGTTTTCAGATGTGTCTAGGTCTTGTGGATTTTTCTACATGGCAGCGTCCCAAAGTCCATAAAGTGCAGCCCTCACCATTCCAAGTGGGACGATTTTGAGAGTTAGCCAAGGTCTCATGGCCCAAATGTGAAACTAAAACCCAAAATAATCAAATGTCTTCTTGCTTGCTGTGGGATGTTTTAGTGTGCGGGGGAGAGCTGAAAGACTGTTACCCCCTTCAGTTGGGGTGGGGGCATAACCAGGCCCATACTGTTGGTAGCCACCACCCCAATATATATATATATATTTTTAATTCCCTGGCATCTAGTAGACTTTCTGCCCCCCCTGGGTTGTGGATCAGGGGTAATTGCCCCATCTGCCCACTGGTGGGCAGAACAACTTTGGCCCCATTTATTTGGGGTGGGGGTATGGCCATACCCCCATCCTCCTATTTTTGAAAAAAAAAAACTTCCCTGGCCTCTGGTGGGCTTTCTGCCCCCTTTGGGGGCAGATGGGCCTTCCAAAAAGGGGGGCAGATGTGGCCAACAGTAATGTGCCCCCATGGGGAGCGACCCTTACTGTAGTGCTTTCCTCTTAGCTAGTTTTTAAGCACATACATAAAACACCAGAAATGCACTTCTGAGTTCAAAGAAGACTTTTATTGTTGTTAATTCTTCCCCAACCACATTATTTATGAATGACGAATTAGTAGCTTTCAAGTCCGCGTTAATCAAACAAAATATATCAGTTTGCAATATACACAGCAGGTTATATTTATAAGATATTGAATGCAAAGCAAAACAAATACTTCACCGTGTGGGAAACTATTTACAGCTTCATCTTTCTAAGGTCTGCAAGCTGATGACCCCTGTCAGCCGCGAGAAAGAGATTCATCTACCCACACGGGATTGCTGGCAGCTGGCGCCAAGCTCCAGCACGAGGTCCGGCAGATTCGAATCTAAATCTCTGCAGCCTGTGTCATTCGTTACAAAGGTGTGCCCCCTCCTCTCAGACCTGGGAAACTGAGCAAGCCTTTTGGAGACTGGCCAGGTCTCCAAGACTACTCCTGTTCCCAAGCTCAAGCGAAGAAAAACAACACCCATGTACTCTCTCTTATCATGTCTAGTCTACTGTGAGAAAAACATCTTGGTTCTCTTGTGCAAAAACACAGCTTGGAAAAATACAGCTTGGATTCTCAACTGCAATGTCTAACTCCACGTTAAAGGCAATAGGCAGCTAACCTAGATATCAAATGCAATGTCTAGTGTCATGTCAAAGCCAATAAGCATCTAAGCTGAATACAAAATGCAATGTCTTATATCATGTCAAAGCCCATAGGCAGCTGAGCTGAATACAAAATGCAATGTATAATATCATGTCAAAGCCAATAGGCAGCTGAGCTGAATATAAAATGCAATGTATAATATCATGTCAAAGCCAATAGGCAGTTAAGCTGAATACAAAATGCAATATATAATATCATGTCAAAGCCAATAGGCAGAATATCTAATAGCATGTCAAAGTCAATAGGCAGCTAAACTGAATACATCATGTCAAAGTCAATAGGCATGCAATGTCAAAGCCAGTAGGCGGCTAGACTGGATACAGCATGTCAAAGCCAATAGGCAGAATACAGAATGTAATGACTAATGCAATGTCAAAGCCCATAGGCGGCTAAACTGAATACAGAAAGTAATGGCTAATGCAATGTCAAAGCCCATAGGCGGCTAAACTGAACAAAACATACAATGTGAACATTGAGCAACTAATATGCGCAGTGGTGAAACACAAAGTCATTGGTCAAAACAAAACTTATCAAATGGCAGTACACTTACCCAAGGGGCTGCCCCCCTAAAGAAAACACATGCATACACACACACCAATCCCTGGTGCCTAAGTGGTTTCTGCCACCTTTGGGGGCAGATTGGCCTAACAAAAATCGGCTGATCTGACCCCAAAGGGGGCAGAAATGGTCTAAATACAATTTGCCCCCCAGGGGAGTGAACCTTGATAAAGGGGTCGCTCCCCACCTCTAAAAAACAAAAGAGAAAAAGAAAAACTCAGTTTGTTTTTATCCCTGGCGCCTAGAGGTTTCTGCCACACCTGGGGGCAGATCAGCCTAATAACAATATTCCGATCTGCCCCCTGGGGGGCAGGAAAAGCCTAAAATAAATGTCCCCCCTCCCCCTATGTTAAATTGGTGCAAAAAAAAAGATCCTCGGTGCCTAGTGGTTTCTGTCCCCCTTGTGAGCAGATTGGCCTATCAAAAATTGGCCGATCTGGCCCAAAGGGGGGCAGAAATGGTCTAAATACAATTTGACCCCCAGGGGAGCCACCCTTGACTAAGGGGTCGCTCCCCACCTCTAAAAAACAAAAAAAAACAAAAAAAAGCTATTTTTTTTTATCCCTGGAGCCTAGAGGTTTCTCCCACACCTGGGGACAGATCGGCCTAATAACAATATTCCGATCGGCCACCAGGGGGGCAGAAATGGCCTAAAATAAATTTGCCCCCCCTTCCCGGGGAGCGACCCTTACCTAAGGGGTCACTCCCCTTGCGTGACATTGGCGCAAAAAAAATCCCCGGTGCCTAGTGGTTTCTGCCCTCCTTGGGGACAGATTGAGCTAACAACAAATTGGCCGATCTGCCCCCAAGGGGGACAGAAATGGTCTAAATACAATTTGTCCCCGAGGGGAGCAACCCTTGCTTAAGGGGTCGCTCCCCATCTCTAAAAAAACAAACAAAAAAAAAACCACACAAAAAAAAATTAGCCCTGGTGCCTAATAACAATAGGCTGATATGCCCCCAGGGAGGGAAAAAAGGCCTAAAATAAATTTGCCCCCCCGGGGAGTGACGCTTGCCTAAGGGGTCGCTCCGCTTCCATGAATTTGGCATAAAAAAAAAACTCCATGGTGTCTAGTGGTTTCTGCCCCCCCTTGGCGGCAGACTGGCCTCATAAAAATAGGCCAATCTGCCCCCAAGGCGGGCAGAAATAGCCTAAATATAATTTGCCCCCTAGGGAGCGACCCTTGCCTAAGGGGTCACACCCCAACAAACCCCCCCCCCCCAAAAAAAAATAAAAAAATCCCTGGCGCCTAGTGAATTCTGCGCCTTGAAAAATATTGCCCCCATGGGGAGCGACCCATGCCCAAGGGGTCGCTCCCCTCATGCCAGTTTACATAGAAAAATAAATCCCTGGTGTCTAGTATGCATTTCAAAAGCCGAATCGCTTTACGATCCGGCTTTTGAAATGCTCTGAGAGACTTCAAAGGGAAGGAAATTCCTTTCCTTCCCTTTGAAGCCTCTCAGGCCCCCATCACATGATCGGAAGAGAAATGCTTTGCATTTCTCCTCCGATCGCGTTGGAAGCTGAGCTTCCAGCGCAATGGGGAAGTGGCCTCTGATGAGGTCAGCGCGCAAATGAGTGCTGATGTCATCAGACGTCACTGGGAGGGTCAGGGGGGCGGGGGAAGGGCTTCCCCTTCCATCTCTGCATTGGGGGGGAGGAAGGGAAGCCCACGGAGGGAGCGCTAGCGCTTCCTCCGAGCTCCAGGCCGAGGAGCACTGTGCCGCGGACGTAACCATTATGTACGCAGCACAGAAGGGGTTAAAAGGACAATTGCAGATGGAAGGTTCCATCACATAAATGTTGGAGTATCCGATCTTGATGAGTCAATATCAGGCACAAAACATGTCTCTTTTGGATATGTGACAATGTTTTTGCTCCTTACTGAAGTGGTTTAGGAAAGTATCCAGGCCTGTGTATTCACTAATGCTGTCAAAGACATTTGGCATGCAGAGAAATAAAAATAGATAAGAGACAAAAGGTATACATGATATGGGAGCTAGCAAGGGGAATTTCTAGACAGTGAGCAAATGGTTTGTGGAATTTTTCCCTACAGACATGAGATACTGATGAATAAGAAGCCAAATATAAGTACCTTGAAGCCAGTTTAAAATGTAGACTTGGTGAATGTTTTGCGACCAAAGTTCATGTTCAGATCTATTTACTGAGATAGCCTCTAACTGTTGTATCTGTCTTTACAATGTCATCTGGGCAAGCTAGAGGAGACAGCAGCCATATCGGCAGGTAAGAAGCCGGGTACTCTGGTCCTGGTGCTGACACCACTGACACCCAGGGACCCAGTGCCACAGAGGGTGAGGGGACTGGCACAGAGGCCACGAGCACTCTACCTCATTTTCAGAGGCCTGCATAGATGACCAGTCCATGCTGGTTGGGGACCCCAGTGCTACTATTCTACCTATATCGTTGTCCTCGACCCACGTTTCCACCTTCTCCCTCCTTCTTGCTCCTCCCCAGTTGGCTGTAGCTACTCCCCTAAAAAGGGTGGCATCACCTTTACTACAGGCACCTCCCCCTTCTCCCAGGCTGCACTCAATGAGGAAGCTATTGATCTGTTGTGGGCTATCCCTGAAGGCCAGACTGCACTACTGAATGCCATCCCCCAGGAGCTTAGTGGTCAGATGACCCTGATGCTTTTACTGTACTACGTCTGGCCTACAGCAGTCATTACAGGGTCTGGCCTCCTCATAGCCCGCAGGCTAAAGCAACCTTGTGCCCCAACTCCCATCCCTTCCCCATCCTAAATCCCCCTTCCCAACCCTATTCAGAGCACACCCACACCTTTATATGCACACACTCAAACACACACAAGCAGCATATACTCACATAAACACAAACACGGCAAGAAACAAAGAAAACAAACAAAAACATGGAGAAACCCACACACCACATACCCACTACCACCATAACCACAAGAACACCCACAGACAAACACACCAACCCCAACACACACATCCACACTCACCACCAGCACACCCGCAGACACCACACCCACTATAACACAAACACCACACCCACGACATCACACACATGCACCAGCACGTCCACAGGCACCTCAACCACACACAGCACCTCCACAGCAGACATATCCACACACACATACTGTACACAAACACTCATAATCACCCACACAACAGACACTCAGTAAATAACACACACCAAAACATACACCACATACACCAGACTCTCACAAGTCCACACCATCAATGGACACATTCACAACAGCAGACACTGCCACTCCCTCTATCTCCAACCTCACCACCCTCCCAAACACCCTACCTGTTTCCTTAAGAAGGACCTATTGTTTGCCTTGGCACTGACACCTTCCATGTCCCAGACCACCCCTCCTAAATAGAACACCATCCCACCCCCCTTCCATAACCAAACCCCACTTCCACACCCCAACTCACCACTTCCAAATCCAAAGCCACCTCTCCTAGATCCAAACCACTCACCCAAACCCACCCCTCCCAAACCCAAGGTCCCCCCCAAGTAACATTATCGAGGTGCCTGCTCTCTGCCCCATAGGTGCCCCTTCCAGAGGAGGTTTATTTTGGCTGTAAAAATAGGAGGCAAGTTATGGCCGTGCAACCCAGACTTTGGAGTCATGACCTAGAGTCTTTGTTTTTGTTGTACAAAAGTATACACAAAGTTATAAAAGAGTTATATCATTGATATGAAATAATATATTCTCAGAATACCTTTGTCTTGGCCTTATTTTGTGATTGTTACTAATTGTTCATGCTCATGATGTTATTTCCCTTAACGTGTGTGTCATATACTTACTCACATTTGTAATGATGACAAACACAGGTTGCATATTTTAGTTAGCTTTTTAAATGCATATATTACTGTTGTACATTTGTAGTAGACATCTTAATTTTGGTGCAAGCATTCATCATGTTACTTTGTGTTTCTGATATTGTGAATGGAGGATGCCTGCATGTTTATTTTTTCATGATGTGTCAATAATATTCACAAACGTTTTACACAAGGAACATGACAATTTACAGTTAAATGGCATCCAATGTTGGTCAAAAATTTTGCAAACCAAGGGGACATGTGACATTCATACATCTCGGACATGTTTCCAGGTTAGAGGTAAGATTGGGTGTACATTCTGTGTACACCAACATGCAGCATTTTGTAGTGCAATTGCTACATTATCATGGATTTCAGTAGGTCCTCTTAGGTAAAATTTTATGTATATGATATGGTAGCTTAGGAAAAATTATTGCACACACTTGCATGGACACATTTCTATTTGTGATTGTTGTGACTTTTGGTGTAGATGGCCATTGCCATGAAGCCAGTTAGTACCAGATTGGTAAGTGTTACTAATATCTCAAGGTGTACTTATAAACTTTTTTCTAACTATAACCTTACGCATATGTGCATTGCACGTCATTGTACTATTGCTTGCGAGTATTTGTTACACATGATCACGTCCAGTGCTAATGTACAGCGGCAGTTCTGAGGATGACAGGTTAAACAGTGACTTACCGTCTGTTCTGGCCATGATATGGTTGATTTTTGTCTTGGTCCAGGAGCAGCAGCAACGGCCGGACATGCATGACTGGGTTCATGAAGGCAGAAAATGGAAAAAGTAAAAACAAAAGTGAGTTTTGTCCTTTTATGCCTCCCAATCTGCCAGCTCAGGTGTGGAGGTTTAGTTGCCACAGTTACATTGACAGGAAGGCACTTTGTGATAGAATTGACGGTAAAGGTGGCTGGGGTCCCGCCACAAGCCACTTTTGCCTATGGTGGCGTTGACGCTGGTGGAGATTCATGATGGTGACTGCAGTTCATTGCCCGTCTTTCATCAACGGACCTGCCAACATCTAAAAAGAGTGGACAAACTGCTTAGTAGGCAGATGGGAAATCTGACAGAAAATTGACAGCGGGACCATTACCGGAAAGCTGTAAATCAGGCCCTGAGTCTTAGCCCAAGTGTGCCTATTTGACAAGCAAGGTCTTTAAGCTTTTACTAAAATAAAGCAGCTTAGTTTCTAGGTGAATATTATTGAGAACGAGTTCCAAATCACTGGGGCTTATACCACAAGGCTTCTGCCACTAGATTTACTCTTCCAAAATTTCAGAACAATCAGGTGGTTGAGATGAGAGGACACTAAGGGGGTCATTCCAACCTCGGCGGTAAAAGGCGCTCACCGCCGTTCAGAAGACCGCCATAACACCGCCGCGGCCGCGGTAAACCGCCACGGTCATTCTGACCCACAACAGGCAAACCGCCAAAATACAGACATCCACAAAAGTCCGCCACACCAAAGGCCAGCGAGAAACTGGCGATGACCAAACCTCCACCGTCACGCCAACAGAAATACGCCCACACGATCACGACACACGAATCCACGCGGCGGTCTTTCAACTGCGGCATTCCATTGGCGGTACACACTGCCGTGCTAAAAATATACACACATCTCCAAAATACCGCCACATTGGACAATTCAAAATACACACACCTGATACACATACACACACCACTCCCACACACCTAATACAATATAAAATACACACCCACATCACCCACAAACCTCCACTCCTAGAGATTCGTGAACACGCACCGAGAAAAGACATCCGAGCACCCAGACGCCCAATTCACTGTCACCCAGCAATATTTGCACGCACTTAACACAACACAACAATGCACATCACCACACTTAGCACCACACAATCCACCCTACACATCACCCACACCACCCCATGGCACCGCAAAGACACCCCAGGTTCTCTGATGATGAACTCAGGGTCATGGTGGAGGAAATTGTACGAGTAGAGCCACAGCTGTTCGGGACACAGGTGCAGCACACCACCATTGCCAGGAAGATGGAACTATGGAGCAGAATAGTGGACAGGGTTAACGCTGTGGGACAGCACCCAAGAAATAGGGACGACATCAGGAAGAGGTGGAACGACCTACGGGGGAAGGTGCGTTCCATGGTATCCAGGCACAACATCGCGGTGCAGCGGACTGGCGGCGGACCCCCACCTCCTCCCCCAGAATTTACAACATGGGAGGAGCAGGTCTTGAAAATCCTGCATCCTGAGGGCCTCGCAGGAGTAGGTGGAGAAATGGACTCTGGTAAGTCTCATCTTCACTACTTCATCCCCCCCACCCCACCTGCATGCCAACTCATACCCCCACCCTCACCCCCACCCCCATCACACCTACTCCTTGCAAATATCTCACCATCACAACCCACCCATCCCAACACCTAGCCCTGCATGCGTCCACAAAGCATGGACACCCATCACCAAAGCATGCCCACTGCACATACACATAAAACCCCCCTCCAAACCACCATCACAACAGCCCCCACAAAGGAATGCCAGCACTGGGGTACACGGGCACCCACCCATTGCACGCTATGGCACACACAGAAGCAATAACCATACTTTTATACCCCTGCAGGACCCGAACGCCAGGTCACCGCGCAGGAGGGTCCACAAATGTCCACTTTGACCCCCCAGACGAGGCCCACAGTGAGGACAGCAGCTCTGTCTCCCTGGATCTAGATGACCAGCCCGGTCCATCGGGGACCTCGGGACAGTCGGTTCCCCTCAGACAGCCACAGGCCACAGCAGACCTTCCCCCCTCTGGGAACACCAGCACAGCACCCACCCAGCGGCCCCATACCTCTGTCCCCAGGACATGTCAATCAGCGGTGTGTCCACCACTACAGGGAACCCAGGCTAACCCACCACCCCAACAACAACAGGGACCTGGGGGCAGTGGTAGTGGGCACACGGTCCAGGGGACAGAGGCCCAGGGAAACAGGGGAACTGGGAGGGCTGCTGTGCGACAGGGGAGGGACAGGCCCAGGGAACCCACTCTCCACGAGGCCCTCTCAAACATCATGGGAGCATACCACCACTCCCAGGAGACGATGGCCACGGTCCTGGCCAGGTTTCAGGAGATCCAGCTTCTGCAGGAGCAACAGTATATGGGGTTCAGGGAGGAGCTAAGAAACATCAGTTCCGCCATGGGTACCATCGTAGTGGCCCTGAATCAGGTAGTCACCACATTGCGGGACACTGTGGCACCTCAAAGGGCCCCTGACACTAGCATGGACCAAGAACTGCCTACCACATCCGCCGGCGCTAGTGGACAGGAGGCCCAGACACAAGACCAACAGACCACCCCCTGCAGAAGGAGAACCAACCCGCAAGCGGGCCCTGAGATCCAGGAAGAAGACAGAGTAAGATGTCAAGACCCCCGCCAGCAAAGGATACCGCCCTGATTGTCATCCCACTGTCCCACATTGTCACCCTGTCCAACCTTAAACTGCCCCTGCTCCACTTTCCACAGGCATTTGGACAATGCACCTGTGATAGTGATAGTCTGGACTCTGCCATGGACAATCCTCCACCATCACCCCTCACCGATTTGCAACCACCCATCCAATTTAGATCACTTGAATAAACACACTTATTGCACAAAACAATCTGGAGTCTGGCTGTGATTTTGAACAAATGTATTAGACATGACCGTGCCAAAATGTTCATTCACATTGTGATGCCAACAAACCGCTGTCACACAGCTGTAGTCCATGGGGAAACAAAGCAGATGTCACGCAGTGGGGCCTACATCTCTGAAAACGGAAGGGAAAGTCACAACACAGTTACCATACACTGGGGGAAAACGTCAGACAGTAGAGAGGTAGGAGTCTTTAAGTAAATGTAATATGCCGGTGTGTACTCTTACCTGTGTGTCATTGAAAATACTGCTGTATTACTGTGTTCCTGTTCTCTATGTCGTCCTCTTCGCCTTCCTCCTCTTCACTCTCCACAGGCTCCACAGCTGCTACAACACCACCATATGGACCATCCTCCTGCAGAAAAGGCACCTGGCGTCGCAAAGCCAGGTTGTGAAGCATACAGCAGGCCACGATGATCTGGCACACCTTCTTTGGTGAGTACATTAGGGATCCACCTGTCATATGGAGGCACCTGAACCTGGCTTTCAGGAGGACAAAGGTTCGCTCGATCTCCCTCCTAGTTCTCCCATGGGCCTCATTGTAGCGTTCCTCTGCCCTTGTCCTGGGATTCCTCACTGGGGTCAGTAGCCATGACAGGTTGGGGTAACCAGAGTCCCCTAATAGCCACACCCGGTGCCTCTGGAGTTGACCCATCACATACGGGATGCTGCTATTCCGCAGGATGTAGGCGTCATGCACTGACCCAGGGAACTTGGCATTAACATGGGAGATGTACTGGTCAGCCAAACAGACCATCTGCACATTCATGGAATGATAACTCTTCCGGTTCCTGTACACCTGTTCACTCCTGCTGAGGGGGACCAAAGCAACATGTGTCCCATCAATGGCACCAATGATGTTGGGAATATGTCCAAGGGCATAGAAATCACCCTTCACTGTAACCAAATCCCCCAACTCAGGGAAAATGATGTAGCTCCGCATGTGTTTGAGCAGGGCAGACAACACTCTGGACAACACCTTGGAAAACATGGGCTGGGACATCCCTGATGATATGGCCACTGTTGTTTGAAAAGACCCACTTGCTAAAAAATTGAGTACTGACAGCACCTGCACTAGAGGGGGGTCCCTGTGGGTTGGCGGATGGGTGACATCAGGTCTGGCTCCAGCTGGGCACACAGTTCCTGTATAGTGGCTCGGTCAAGCCTGTATGTCAGTATGACATGTCGTTCCTCCATTGTCGACAGGTCCACCAGCGGTCTGTACACGGGAGGATTCCTCCATCTCCTCGCATGTCCCAGCGGACGGTGCCTATGAAGGACAACAGCGAGTACAGAGTCAATCAACCCACAGGTACGTAACCACAGCTTGCACATAACACGATTCCCAATGCATTGAATGGCTTGTATGAGTGTTGATGCAAGGCCTAGGTATGTGTGACGCAGTAGAAATTAAGCCATGTGGGCCCTTGAAATGGTGGCTGCCTGACCTGTGAAGTGCAACAGTGGGATGTGAGGTCAATGCGCTGGCGTGGCACACCGTGGCGGTAGGCGGTCGAAGACCGCGGCGCAAAGCCGCATTGGTTAACATTGAACCCTATGGGTTTCAGGAGCCAATGATGATGTGCGCCGGCGGTCGCGGTACGCACCTCCGCGGGCGTGACCGCCATTTTCTATCTGCTTAATCACTCGATACCTGATCTTCCACAGGAGAGGACCTACACTGCAAGTGCTGCTGTGACCTCGGTCTGGAAGAGACAATGGCTCATGCGACTGGTGAAAGGGCCCCTGCCTTCACTGCGGAGGAGTTGGAGAAACTTGTGGATGGGGTCCTCCCCCAGTATGCGCTACTCTACGGTCCTCCAGACCAACAGGTAAGTACACAGGGACCATGCTTGGTGGGCAATGCCTGGGTTGAGTTGGGTGGATGAAAGATGGTGGGGAGGGGAGCGATTGAGGCATGCATCAAACGACAGATGAGAGCATGTGCCACATGGCAAGGGTGGGGATGGGGGGCCACTCACATGGAGCCCACCAGAAAGTCGCTATTTGGCGTGCCATCGCCAAGGACGTCTGGACCCTGGGGGTCCACAACAGACGGGGCACCCACTGCAGGAAGAGGTGGGAGGACATCCGACGAAGGAGCAGGACGACGGCGGAGGCTCAGCTGGGGATGGCCTCCCAACGTAGGAGGGGTACCAGTCGTACTTTGACCCCCCTGATGTCCCTGATCCTGGCGGTGGCCTACCCCGATTTGGATGGGCGCATGAGGACATCACAGCAGACACAAGGGGGTGAGTACAAACACATTCTGCTGACTTTGCGCGCAGTGGAGGTGTCTGGGTGGGGGAGGAGGGCTGTGGGTATCCCTAGGCCAGGGTGATTTCTGTAGGCTAGGCCCCTCCATAAGGCATGGCCCTGTGCCCCCACCCCCCACCTCTGTAGGGTGCCAAGTACAGGTATCCATGGCCCTGTGTCATCTATGTGTGCAGTTGTCGTCCATAGGCTTGTAGGCCATGTCCCACAGATTGCGTAGTGGACCCCAAGTGCGCAGCATAGTGCAGGGGGCTTCTGTGTATGTCCTCTCCGTCAATGGTGTCGCCAATGCATGCACTCAACATGTCTTTATTTCTCCACCCCCACCCTTTTTTGTGGTCTTCCTGTTCATGTGTGCATTAGCATCATCAGGCGGAGGAGAAGTGGCATCGGAGCACGAGGGAGCTGCATCCCACATGGCCCTGGAGGGCCATGCAACGGAGTCCGAATACACCAGTGGGACGGAGGGCGAGGGGAGCTCCACAGCGGGGACTCGTGCTGATGTCAGTGACAGCGACTGGTCCTCTGAAGGGAGCTCCCTTGTGGTGGTGGCAACATCCGTGCTCCCCGCAACAACAGGTACAGCCGCCACCCAGTGCACCAGCACCGCCCTCCCAGCAGCCCCTCAGCGTTTGCCCCGTGCCCGCTCACCCAGGAAGGTGGGCATCTCCTTCGCCCCAGGCACCTCAGGCCCTGCCTCTGTCACCCCTGCTGCCCTCAGTGAGGAGGTCATTGACCTCCTGAGGACCATCATTGTTGGGCAGTCTACCCTTTTGAATGCCATCCAGGGTGTAGAAAGGAAGGTGCACCAGAGTAATGCATACCTGGAGGGCATTCATTCGGGTCAGGCTGCCCATCAGCGATCGTTCAACGCTCTGGCCTCAGCACTGACGGCAGCAATTGTCCCTGTCTCTAGCCTCCCCCCTCCAACTTCCTCCACCCAGACCCAATCCCCTGTACCTCTGCCTATCCCAGACACACCATCAGACCAGCCTGCACACACCTCAACACCCAAGGGAAGCTAATCCAGACATAAGCACCACACATCACACAAGCATTCACACAAGCAACATCCACATGCAGACATACCAACACCCACTGCCTCCACTGTGTCCCCCTCCTCCTCGTCTCCCTCCTCCCTCCCTGTGACGTCTCCACTCACACTTGCATGCACAACATCTTCAGCCACTACGTCCATCACCAGCACACCCACCAGAAAACTCCGCACACGTGCAGTCACCACCCCACTACCATTTACACGTCCCCTGTCTCCTCTCCCAGTGTGTCTGTCACCCCCTCTTCCAAACTACACAAACGCAGGCAGCCACCCACCCAACAGCCATCCACCTCACGACAGCCTCCAGCCCAAGCACCTGCACCCAAAGACACCAGACTTCACACTCCTACAACCACATCCTCTTCCTCCACTCCCATACCCACTACACCTACCCGTCCGTCTCTTTCTAAATTGCTTTTCAAAATTGACCTCTTTCCAACAACTCCCCCACCCCGTCCATCTCATAAGACTCCAATCAGCACCTCAGCCACCACAAAACCGGGGCCTGTAAAGACTGTTTGCCATTGACTGTGGAGTCCCCCACCCTCAAGGGCAGCCAGTTCAGCTAGGAGCCAAGGCACGGCCAGCCCACCCCCGGAAAAGCATCCGAAGATTGCCAGTGCACGGCGCGAGAGGCCAAAGACACCAGGGACCAAAATCCCTACCATGGCTCCGGCAGGAAGTCGGATGCCACATGGCACACCGCCAAAGGTGGGAAAGGGCCACAGGCGAACAGGGAAGGGTGGGAAGGGCAGCAAGCCCGACAAGTCCGGCAGCAGGCCAGCTGGCCAGGAGGGCCCCACCAGCCCCATCCCAGGTGTGCAGGAGGACACCCACAGGCCCGGTACTGCAGCCCAGGAGGGCCCCGCAAGCCACGTCCAAGGTGGGCAAGAGGACACCCACAGGCCAGGTACTGCAGCCCAGGAGGGCACCGCAAGCCACGTCCCAGGTGGGCAGGAGGACACCCACAGGCCCGGTACTGCAGCCCAGGAGGGCCCCACAAGCCACGTCCCAGGTGGGCAGGAGGACACCCACAGGCCCGGTACTGCAGCGCAGGAGGGCCCCGCAAGCCACCAGACAGATGGGCAGGAAGGCCCCGCCAGCCACATGTAAGGTGGCGAGTGACATCCATGCCATGGCCGGATCCGCTGACCTGGACACTCATCTCAAGCACTGCTGAACAGGGCACCGTCGTCTCAAGCACCGCTGAACAGGGCCCTTCATCTCAAGTACCGCTGAACTGGGCACCGCCGTCTCAAGCAGCGCTGAACTGGGCACCGCCGTCTCAAGCACCGCTGAACTGGGCCCTTCATCTCAAGCACCGCTGAACAGGGCACCGCCGTCTCAAGCACCGCTGAACAGGGCACCGCCCTCTCAAGCACCGCTGAACTGGGCACCGCCATCTCAAGCACCGCTGAACAGGGCCCTTCATCTCAAGCACCGCTGAACTGGGCACCGCCGTCTCAAGCACCGCTGACCTGGGCACCGCCGTCTCAAGCACCGCTGAACAGGGCACCACCGTCTCAAGCACCGCTGAACAGGGCCCTTCATCTCAAGCACCGCTGAACAGGGCACCGCCATCTCAAGCACCGCTGAACAGGGCACTGCCGTCTCAAGCACCGCTGAACAGGGCACCGCCGTCTCAAGCACCGCTGAACAGGGCCCTTCATCTCAAGCACCGCTGAACAGGGCACCGCCGTCTCAAGCACCGCTGAACAAGGCACCGCCGTCTCAAGCACCACTGAACAGGGCACCGCCGTCTCAAGCACCGCTGAACTGGGCCCTTCATCTCAAGCACCGCTGAACAGGGCACCGCCGTCTCAAGCACCGATGAACTGGGCACCGCCATCTCAAGCACCGCTGAACAGGGCCCTTCATCTCAAGCACCGCTGAACTGGGCACCGCCGTCTCAAGCACCGCTGACCTGGGCACCTCCGTCTCAAGCACCGCTGAACAGGGCACCGCCGTCTCAAGCACCGCTGAACAGGGCCCTTCATCTCAAGCACCGCTGAACAGGGCACCGCCGTCTCAAGCACCGCTGAACAGGGCACCGCCGTCTCAAGCACCGCTGAACAGGGCACCGCCGTCTGAAGCACCGCTGAACAGGGCCCTTCATCTCAAGCACCGCTGAACAGGGCACCACCGTCTCAAGCACCACTGAACAGGGCACCGCAGTCTCAAGCACCACTGAACAGGGCACCGCCGTCTCAAGCACCGCTGAACTGGGCCCTTCATCTCAAGCACCGCTGAACAGGGCACCGCCGTCTCAAGCACCGCTGAACAGGGCACCGCCGTCTCAATCACCACTGAACAGGGCCCTTCATCTCAAGCACCACTGAACTGGGCACCGCCGTCTCAAGCACCGCTGAACAGGGCCCTTCATCTCAAGCACCGCTGAACTGGGCACCGCCGTCTCAAGCACCGCTGAACAGGGCCCTTCATCTCAAGCACCGCTGAACTGGGCACCGCCGTCTCAAGCACCGCTGAACTGGGCCCTTCATCTCAAGCACCGCTGAACTGGGCACCGCCGTCTCAAGCACCGCTGAACAGGGCACCGCTGTCTCAAGCACCGCTGAACAGGGCCCTTCATCTCAAGCACCGCTGAACAGGGCACCGCCGTCTCAAGCACCGCTGAACAGGGCACCGCCGTCTCAAGCACCGCTGAACAGGGCACCGCCGTCTCATGCTCCGCTGAACTGGGCCCTTCATCTCAAGCACCGCTGAACAGGGCACCGCCGTCTCAAGCACCGCTAAACAGGGCACCGCCGTCTCAAGCACCGCTGAACAGGGCCCTTCATCTCAAGCACAGCTGAACTGGGCACCGCCGTCTCAAGCACCGCTGAACAGGTCCCTTCATCTCAAGCACCGCTGAACTGGGCACCGCCGTCTCAAGCACCGCTGAACTGGGCCCTTCATCTCAAGCACCGCTGAACTGGGCACCGCCGTCTCAAGCACCGCTGAACAGGGCACCGCCGTCTCAAGCACCGCTGAACAGGGCCCTTCATCTCAAGCACCGCTGAACAGGGCACCGCCGTCTCAAGCACCGCTGAACAGGGCACTGCCGTCTCAAGCACCGCTGAACAGGGCACCGCCGTCTCAAGCACCGCTGAACTGGGCCCTTCATCTCAAGCACCGCTGAACTGGGCACCGCCTTCTCAAGCACCGCTGAACTGGGCCCTTCATCTCAAGCACCGCTGAACAGGACACCGCCGTCTCAAGCACAGCTGAACTGGGCACCGCCGTCTCAAGCACCGCTGGCCCATTGGCAGATGGGGCAGGCCCTCATCTGTGTCGGGCAGGGCTGCACGAAGCACTCTGGGCACCAAGCCCCCCCCCAGAACCAGTGGAGACTGTCATCCACTTGTGAGACTGTGGCTTTGCACTCCCCAGGATTGAACAGTGGGCAAACCACCCACTGAAAAGACTTGAGAGACTGTGGCTTTGCACTCCCCAGGATGGAACAGTGGGCAAACCACCCACTGTAGAGACTTGAGAGACTGTGGCTTTGCACTCCCCAGGATGGTAAAGTGGGTAAACCACCCACTGAAAAGACTTGAGGGACTGTGGCTTTGCACTCCCCAGGATGGAACAGTGGGCAAACCACCCACTGAAAAGACTTGAGAGACTGTGGCTTTGCACTCCCCAGGATGGAACAGTGGGCAAACCACCCACTGTAGAGACTTGAGAGACTGTGGCTTTGCACTCCCCAGGATGGTAAAGTGGGCAAGCCACCCACTGTAGAGACTTGAGAGACTGTGGCTTTGCACTCCCCAGGATGGAACAGTGGCCATGGAGGCCCCTTGTGGATCTGGCGTCGTGGACTCATCTGGCTGAGGTGCCCCCCCTTCCTTTCCCCCTGAGGTGCCTGTAGTTTTGCTATCTGATGCCCCTGCAGTGTCCTCTCCATTGGTGTCAGGTATCCTGTGTGGGCTTTGCCTATGTAATTTGGGCCCTGTGGTCCACGGACAATCCCTGCAAAAATTATCGGACTTTTAATATTTATGTATATAATAGTTTTAGATGTGTGATATATTTATAAGCCAGTGATACAATATATTCGACTGTTTATGATCATTTCCTTTTGTCTTTGCATTCTTCTGAGGGGTTTGGGGGGTGTAACTGTGATGTATTGCTATGCATTGATGTGTGTGTTGTAGTGGGTGAGGGTGGGGGTGGGTGTGTCGCGTATGTGTGTGCCCGTAATATTTTCTCCTCCCCCCTCCCCTGTGTCGTAGGTGCAGTACTCACCGTTGTCTTCTGCGCCGGCGTTCGTGCTCCTGGTAGAGGAGCAGGAAGACAATAGCTGGGAGGATGTGGAGTTCGGGTTCCATGCTGTCCAGAATCCTCGTGGGGTGTATGGAGGTGAGCGTTTCCCGTTTGAAATGTCTGTTTCCGCTGTGTTTTTATCGCCGGGGCTACTGCCCCGGAAAACGTGGCTGATTGGTGGGTTGTGATAGGGTGGGCGGTACATTGTCTCCCGCCTGTCTGTTGGCGGTGACCGCCGCGCTGTTTGTTTGTCCCGCCGTGGCGGTCGGAGTGTTGAAGTGACGGTCTCTGTTGGCGGTTTCCGGCAGGGTCGGAATTCAATTTTTTAAACCGCCAGCCTGTTGGCGGTTTAGCCGCCGCTTTAACACCGACCGCCAGGGTTGGAATGACACCCAAAATGCCTAAGGGAGTAATGATTCATGTTTTTAGCAGTACCTTTGGAGCAAGACCTCTTAGGCCTTTAAACTTTAGGCAACATGTCTTGAATTGGATCAAAGGATTACTAGGTAAGCAATAAAGTTTCTTTAATAGTGGAGTGTCATGTGCCGATCTGGGGAGATGGTATATGAGACGTGCATGGATCGGGTAAATGTGACTAACACCCTCAGGATAGTTTTCTTTTCTTCAAAAGGAAGGAGTGAGGTGATTTTCCTCAGTAGTTAAATCGTGAAAATACATTTAGAGGTCACTCCACTCACCTGCCGATTCCAGCTGAGGTTGCTGTCAATATTTGTTTCCAAACTTTTAGCTGAGTGTTCAAGTATTGGAAGGAGCCCCATTTCAGGAGGCCAGTAATCCTGGTTCCAGGATTACTATCTCCATTTTTTTGCTGTATAATTTTAGCTGTTTTTTTATGTCCAGTCTGAAATAAACATCAGAGTTTTGAAATGCTACCGTGAAGCTGATATTCCAACCAACTGAATTATTATTTGAGAGTCATCAGCATAAATATAAAGTCTGCAGATTCTCAATGCCAGTTTGTGGTAAAAGGTTTGAAGTAAAGCAGTGGATTTCATGTCCTAGAAGGTCCTTTATATCTTTTGTGCACCAAACTTGCAGTTCACCCATCAAGAGAAGTAAGAGTTCTTTCCATGTTCTTAAGTTGATCCACCCCTGTCTTGCATTCTATAAAATCTATATTCTGCAAAAGGTCAAGGATCTTATGTGGGTGTTTGATCCATGAAAAGTCTGGCATGAAGCTGAGTTCAATATGGTCCTGTCATGTTTCGGTCTGGGGCACTTTTAATGCTGTGCCCCTATCACCTGAATGGTTCTGCCTCCCTGTGGCTTGCTCTTGAACCTCACCTCAGTTATTAAGTTGTTTTATAGGACCCCAAGGATACCTTGTTGCATAGTTGAGGAATGGTTACCGTTGCACTTTTGGGACACAGCCCTACCAAGCTTGGCAAAGATTGCAGTGAGTTTTGAACTTTATTATCTAACCCAGCAGAAGCCAGTATTGGGGTTTGAGCTGGAGTGATGTGCTCCTTTTTCTTGAATCTAAAACAGAATCTATGTACTTGGTTTTGTGGTGTTTGCAATTGCGTGCTCTTATTTGTAAGTGCTCCTGCATTGATAATGTTATGACCCAGCCTAGATATTATCAAGGCCCCAACCAATCTGATGACACAAAGTAGCTGAAGCACCAAGAGCAATATTCTCAGCAGCCTCTGGTGAAATTTGGTGCTCAGAGCAATATCCGAGATGTGATGGCAAAAGGATTGAGTTGTCTTGAACCACACACCAAGATTTTTAGGGGCATATTTATACTCCGTCTGTGCCAAATGTGCGTCAAAACTTTTGAAGCACAATCAGCGCAAACCTTGCCCCATATTTAAACTTTGACACCGAGCCCGCAGATGACAAAATCCCGCTGTGTGCGTCATTTTCTAGATGCCGGAAACCGCCTTGCGTTAATCATATGCAAGGTAGGCGTTCCCGTCCAAAAAAAGACGTAAACGCCAGTGCATCGAATTCATGCTTCCGGGCAAAAATCCCGCACGGCCGGGAGGCGGAGGCGGAAAATGACACACAGCCTGATTTGCGTAAAAAAATAACGCCTGGGTCAGGGCAGGTGTTAAAATGGGGCCAACACACCTGTATTTAATCAGAACACACAGAAGCAACAGCAGGGCAGCAAAAGGGAGACATGCACGTGCTTCTCATCCAGCGTGCACACAGACGCAGAGCCCAGCAACAACAACAGCAGCTACCACAACACCAGCAGGGACCCAAAAGGCAGCACAGAAAGCAGGAGAGGATATTCCGCACCAGAACAACCCTTCATGGCCTCAGGGAACATGACATCATCCAGAGGTACAGGTTGAATTGACAAGCCATTCAGCAGCTGCTGCGCAACAAAGAACCACAGTTGGCACCCACCTTGCTGACACCCCGCACCATCCCAACAGAAACCAAGCTGCTAGCTGTACTTCACATGTTTGCAAGTGGCTCCTTTCAAAGCACTGGCGCCCTGGTTGCCGGAATATCACAGCCATCATTCTCTGCCTTCTTGCCCAGAGTACTGGATGCCATCATTGGACTCACACTCCGCCACATCTGCTTCCCAAATACACAGCAGAAGCAGCAGGAGACAAAACAGGGGTTTTACCTCATTAATGGATTCCCACACGTCCTTGGTGCCATTGACTGCACACATGTATGCGTTGTGCCACCTGCTGCAACTGAACACCTCTACCGCAAAAGGAAGCACACACACTACATCTCTGTGCAGGCCATTGTCGATCACCAAGGATTGATCACCAACATTGTGGCAAAGTATCCTGGGAGTGTCCATGACTCATTCATCTTCCGTCACTCTACCATCAATCAACACTTCCAGGATGGACGATATGGCAAAGAACTACTTGTTGGTTAGTACAGAAACCTACTTAAATACACACTGCACAGCAATTCTCTAGGACACACAACACATACACCACAACAGCAACATGTGGACAGGAACACACTGAGGTCGTGAAACCGCCAGCCATGTTTGATAGGTGTGCAGTGAACCTGTCACACATCTGAAATTAGTGTTCAGTCTAATGTCAATACGTCAATGATCACAACGTATGGAGAGGTTTGGCTAATTGTCACCTTGCAAAATGTAAGCGTCTCACTGATGTTAAAATTAATCCATTGCATATGTCTAAAGGTATGGGATGTCCAGGGTACATAGATGCTAACGTGTTACCACCACTGTTAATTTGAATCTGTGTATGGAACTATCATCTCACCCCCAGTGAAGACACAGGGACACCTGTATCATAAGTCACAATTCCAGGGAGTGCACACTGTACTGCAAATCCCAAAACATGCAAATGCAAACACTCGTTCAGCCAAGGAAACAACCCAATGCAGATGGTACATCCTAGAAGCCTAGCAATCAACACAATAACACACAAGAGTCACAGACAACACAAGACAACTACTGCCATGCAAGGTGATATTAATGGGGCAAGCTACATCAACATGATCCCAATCATTTTCTCTTTCAGCTGATCAGGGGTATGGGATCCAGCCATGGATTATGACACCATTTGGCAACCCAAGCACTGCAGCAGAGCGTGCCTACAATGAGGCACATAGGAGGGCACGCACAAAAGTGGAGTGGACCTTCGGCATCCTCAAATCGAGATTCAGGTGCCTCGACATCACTGGTGGCAGCCTCCTATATTCACCCGAAATGGTCTGTAAGATCATTTTAACATGTGCCATCCTGCACAACATTTGCATATGAAGGAACATTCCCCTATTAGAACCAGAGCCACAAATACCTGAACAGGAGGAAGAGGAGCATGCTGGCCTGCAACATGAGGGGGAACAACAAAACACAGCTGCTGGATTGCGTAGGCGTCAACATATTGTGAACAATTTCTTTTAAATCAACTCACCATCACCACTGTAGCAACATATGTAAATAAACACCAATAATAATCACCATATCATGGTCTGGGTAATCATTTTTTCTCACCTCTATCTCTAACTATCCGAATAACAGTGTAGCCTCATGGAGCATTGCTGATATATCGATCAGGACACAGAACATCCCAAAGCAATTGTGATGCATATTACACAACAGTCACATACACACACACTGTAAATGACATACATCCTGTACATTTCACCTTTGAAGGACAATTGCAGAGGACCACACCTGTTTCACACATACATGTTGGCAACATGGTTCATCGCAGCATGTGGCACACAACTAAGACACCATCAGTCTATAAGGGAAAAAAATGCCTCATACATGAGGCAGTGGATGTGCTATTGCATTGGTAACAGGAATGTATGACCAGACCCTTGACAGAAGTAAGTCGTACTGCACCTATCTCTGCAAGGACTATCTGTGACTAGAATTCCATATAAGCAGAACATAGACAGCACAAGTGCCACACCTATGACAAGCATTGCGCACATGACATTTCATGTACATGTCAGCCCATTTCCTAACTCCTGACACACCCATGCTCCTGGTCTCACCCCAAATGTCTGAAGAGGTCCCTGGAATGGTAATATGTGTACCCAGACTTTCCCTCCTCTCCACACACAGACTACAATAGTAATCCAGTGTGCTTCACCCTTCCCTATGGTATGCCATTGTCATAGTACATCTGACTGCATGGACGTCAGGTCAATTAATACACTGGCTTGTAGTTTCTAAGCCCAGTTATCACCTTTATATAGCTTCCCATGTGAAAGGTACTGTTGGCCATTTGAACTCAAATCTCACCTACAGGACTTGTGATAAACTGATGCAGCACACACCTGTGAGCACCTCCATGCAGATCACCCATGAATGCATGAACGACAAAGTGTGACAGTGTACCAGGCCCGTATGCAGGGATTGGGTATGGTGCCTCCAGCAGAACCAGCAACCTCTGATAATGTGCATGAAAACTCCACACATGTTAGGACCCTGACAGTTCACACGCTGAATCAGATTGCTCACAATATATTGAGCCTGTGCATGCTGAATAGCTGCAAAATTAATCAACACAGAGGCTATGATGTTCCCAGATGCAGTGGGGACTTTACAGGCCAACCTGTGTACAAATGTTGTAATGACACCTGCCGGAACATGACTCCTGAGATATGATCTCACTCAGCACACCGAGGTTGCCCTGTTGACAGTCTCATAACACGTCTGCAGTGACAGGGTGGGACCATCCCCATGTAGGTTCTCATGTCCTCATTGGCTTTACTTCCATTGATCTCCGAAGGATACTCAGTAGATACAGGAATAGCCGCCACTGACTCATGATGAGACCTGGACGTAACTGTGACAACATAGGCCCCTAAAAATATACAGGATCAACATTGGACCACACACATGAACCACACACCTCTGTGCAATTGATCACTGGAAATATGTGGCCACATGCTGCCACGTCTGCTGGTCCACCACTGCCACAGGAGAGTTGTGGCTCAGTCATATGATCACAACTGTGGGGGGAAATTACAGTGTGGGTCACCTTTGGCTTTCCGTGTCAATAATATGGTACCCACGTAGTCTGTACATGTGCCTGACTCACGGTGGGTTCACCAACAAGTGCCTAGGAAGCAGTTTCCAAATTTCTTGGACATGTGATGGACAACATTTGGACCATTGATATGAACAAGCGACTGCCATCTATCCGGTGCATGCTTTGTCAATTGTGGTTTCTACGTTACCCAAAATCTTGGAAGTGCACACAACAGATGTTGCTACATGTATGACTAACACATGTCCTCTCTCATTTCCACACTGACTTGCATCTAAGGTTAGGAAACATTGACTTCACATTCATACAAGCATATTTTCAATAATTGATCTTGTGATGCACACACACTGGGTCAACAACTACATTAGTAGCCAATGCACACACATTGAGCCATAGGCATTGAGGTATTGTACTTATGTGCGTCACCTTGCTATCCTCTCCTGACGCCAAACATGCCTAATTTGTGCAATACATATATGGAGGCCACACATATGGCCATCTAGTGCGTCAGCGAAGAGTGAAAATCATGTTAAGGAAGTAGCGGATCATGGTCTGCAGCAGTATGATGTCTCACATGTGCCCATACACCGCCAAGACCAAAGTGGGTGCAATCAGCCTATCTCAGTTGTGTACCAAATGTAACATTATATTAAAATGCTAAAATGACCCAAACACAGTTAATGCCCTGAAATTTTGACGCATACGCATCAAAATATGACGCCAAAGCATCAAAAAATTACGCTTATGCCCGAAAAAAGACGCATTATGCCCTGAAAATTGGTTAAGTGTTAGACTATTTTCAAATATATGGATGCGGGCTCATTTTTACTCCTGCGAGTCGAAAAAAATGACGCCCAGACTGTATGCGTCATTTTTTGGGACGCATAACGACAAATACGGCGGCCATTTTATACAGGAAGTGATGTAATAGGATATCCTGCTTACAGATTATGTACAGTGGGTGTACTTTCACTTTGCAGTCTGTGATTCTTTTAGACTATGTGGCTGTGTTCAGAGTTTTGTCTAGTCAAAATGTGCTTTTGTCTCCTGTGTGGTCCATTACTTGTCAGTTTGTGAATATAATATTGTTGTTGTATCCTGTCTGAGTGTTTATTGTGTACTATTGTCAAGTATTGTGTTGTCTTTGTTGTTTTTGAGAGTCTGTTGTGGGTAGTGATAGTTTGGGGATAGTTGGGCTCTTTTAGTTGTTTAGTTTACGTTTGTCTAATTCTACTTTCCAGATATTCTCCTTTGTTCTCCTTTATCCCCTATTACCCTTTTTTGTGCTAAGATGTTGGGTAGGCCACATCTTGGCAAAATGGGTGAGGAGGAGCTTGAGGGGTTCATATGGCTGGTGTGCCATTTCCTCCTCCTTATGATTGAGGCAGGTGGGCGGGTGATTCAGGGGTATCACACCGAGGCACGGAGGCTCTGGTGGGGAAAGGTTCTGCATCACTTGCAACGCGTA
This sequence comes from Pleurodeles waltl, assembly GCF_031143425.1. Lineage (NCBI taxonomy): Eukaryota > Metazoa > Chordata > Amphibia > Caudata > Salamandridae > Pleurodeles > Pleurodeles waltl. The sequence goes on from NC_090442.1 coordinate 814,684,135, forward strand.
TATTGCAGCCAGAGGAATGACCACCAGCTAAAGCACCGCTGGGCTGACCTCATCTCCAAGGAGCAAGATCTGGTGGACCACCTGGGAATTGCGATTGGTGGCCCTGTTGGTGACTACAAATCATATAAATGTGCACAATTAAATGCTCTGTAGTGACATCAGATGATTTGTACAATATCTGCCGGCAATGTTGTTGAGTGTGTGGAATGCTTTGGAAACATACAGGGTCATTGATAGACTATGTTACGGACCACAATTGCTAGCTTTCAGGAAGCAAGTGCTCTGCAAACTTACTGAATACTTTTCCTTAATGTAAGTGGGTGCCGCCTTTGTGTCAAACAGCAACACCAATCAGGAGCCAACTATGTATATATAGGTCACATTTGACTGTGAGGTATAGATTTTCAAAATCATTACCAACATTTGTGGACGCAACAGCTAGAGTGACTTTCGAAACACTACATGATGCTGAAAATGAGTGCAGGCTTCACGTCAATTGATTATAGCAATGTGGCCCAAACATATGTGCAAGGTGCCCTCAGCTAACATCTTAGAATGGTATTTGGTATTTGCTGTTCCACCTTTTGTTTAGGGATGGCTGGCCAAAGGTATGCATATAGGTTCATATCTCTATGGTTGGTGCAACTCATCATAGCTGGGCCTCATCAAATGAAGAAACTGTAACAACATGAGGGCTTACAACTGTCCCTGCCCCTCTGTAAATTGTGCTTTGGATGTCTCTCTTGGATATACATGATGAGACGAATGCACTCCATTGTAATGTCTGCTCACTTATGAAAGAGCATGTTTGTCACCACATGATAGTTAGGGCCACTGCATGTGTGCAGATATGTGTGTAAATTTCACAGGAGACCCATGGTATGTACATGTTAGCCGTGCTCTATCGGATGCAGTATCATCATGTCTGAGTGGCTTTACTTACTTATGTAATCTTACACAGAGGGGGTCATTCTGACCTTGGCGGTCCATGACCGCCATGGCGGATTGCGGCGGAAGTACCGCCAACAGGCTGGCGGTGCTTCCTGGGCGATTCTGACCGCGGTGGTAAAGCCGCGGTCGGAAAAGGGGAGCCGGCGGTTTCCCGCTGGCCCAGGGAACCCGCCATGGCGGCGCTGCTTGCAGCACCGCCATGGGGATTCCGACCCCCTTACCGCCAGCCTGTTTCTGGCGGTGTCCACTGCCGGAACCAGGATGGCGGGAACGGGTGCCGTGGGGCCCCTGGGGGCCCCTGCACTGCCCATGCCACTGGCATGGGCAGTGCAGGGGCCCCCTAACAGGGCCCCACAAAGATTTTCACTGTCTGCTTAGCAGACAGTGAAAATCGCGACGGGTGCCACTGCACCCGTCGCACCCCTTCAACTCCGCCGGCTTCATTCCGAGCCGGCTTCATTGTTGAAGGGGCTGTCCCGCTGGGCCAGCCGGCGGTCTTCTGGCGGTCGCCCGCCGGCCCAGCAGGAAAGCCAGAATGGCCGCCCCGGTCTTTTGACCGCGGTGCGGTCTTTCGGCGGGAACCGCTTGGCGTGGCGGCGGGCGGCGACTGCCGACCGCCGCGGTCAGAATGACCACCATAGTATTTGTCTTTGGAATTGTTGGACAGTGCACAGAATTTGAGCACATTTCTCCCTTCCATGCCTTACAGGTGGACCCGTACCCTACACTGTGGGCGAGGTGGCTTCATTCGAGAACCCCGACAACTCCAGTAAGTGTTGTTATGTCTGTTATGTGTTGTGTTTGCTGGTGATGTGTGATGGACTCCTGTGTGTTGAACAAATAGCAAGGTGTGATGCGCTGGCCCATCATTTGTCTTGTTCCATTAGTGGGATTTCATTTTCTCACCATTTTAGATTTGGCTAATGCTTATCCTATTGTCTTATTTAGGGATTCTAGGTCAGTCCTGTAGGCCCCGCAATGTGAATGGGGATGAGTCATGTGGATAACACTTGCATCAGCAAGAGTTGCACTGGACCTAATCTGTGATTTAGTCAGCCTGTCAGACCCACATTCTCCCAGAATGGGGGTGCAAAATACTTACCCACAGACTTCTGCTTCCCTATTCACTAATGTACTGATTAAACTGTAGGTTGAACTTCCTAGCAGCATGTAGCTCCACAAGTATGTGGCACTTGAGTGCAATGGCCTAGGTGTGCATGCAAATCATGGCCAGGGGTGTTCTTGCATCTCTGTGTTAGTTGTATGTCATGGCTTATTAGAAGTATATGATGTGGACAAAGGTCTACATTACCAGACATGTGTGGCGCTGGGATTGATCAAGGGTTTGCTGTCTCCTATTTGTAGATACACCTTACCTGTGGTGTGTGTGTTGAGCCAAACACATGTCCTGCTTTCACAAGCTTTCACAAGCTTCCTGGGTGTCCATGTTGTTTGAAATTGTTAGTTGTTTCTCCACCCCCCCCCACCCTCAAACACAGGCATGGGTTTGTGAATAGTGTACCTAGGACTGATGATACAAGTTTGGTACACAGACATGCAAATCAGTGAATCTTTTGTCTGAACCTAGTATACACACTCATGTTTAGCACATGAGTACTATACTAGCAAGTCCATTTACAACTTGCAGATCATGTGGCCCTAAACTTCCATCCCGTACAATGACATTTGTAGCCCTGGCATTGGCAGAGGATGTGCTGCATGATCGTTAGCTGACAACTGGCAGAGCTCTGATGCCAAAATCATGGCTGTTGGATGTGCTATGTGTGATACGACCTTTGTAGGCTGGCCTGCCATGTACTTCCTCAGGGACATTCAATGATCTGTATGATGATATGAGCTGTTACAAGTACAGTAGATGTATTGTCTGATTTACTTCTTGTGCCATTTCACACAATGCAGTTCCTAATGTAATTCTTTTCATGTGTCTTCACAGCTGCTAATATGACACCCATCCAGGTTTGGGAATTCCAAAGGAGGGCAATGCGGTACCAGCATATACTGCAGGTAGAGTCGGGGTACTGAAGAATGGCCCGCAGATACCGAAATGAACAGGCTTCCGGAGCCTGGAGGGCATTCCCACAGGGTGGCCCTTCTTTGGCCACCACAGCCACCACCAGCACCACCAGCACTACCACCCAGGTGGCACAGCTGTGCCAGTTGTGGCAACAACATCTGCAAGTGCTCCAGGCCCTAGCACAGGACCACCTGCCGGGCAGGCCACAGACATTAACCCTACATGGCCCCACACTTCCTCAGCTGGCACATAGACCACCCCAGCTACAGCTATTGACCCTGCTGCGTTTGTGGACATGCACCGTAAAATGGACCGTTTCCTCAGAAAAATGAGTCGCCTGCGGCAGGATGTTCGCCATATCAACCGGCGGGTGCGGTCCATTAAGCGGACCCTCCAGAGGGCAAACGTCTAGACATTTTGATGGACATGATTCCCTCACCTCCCTCCTCTTTCCTTATTCTTATACTTTGTGGGTTTAGGGGGCTTACTGTTAGGTTAGTATAGGCTGTTAGTTTAGTTAGTGTTAGTGGGTCGGGGTCCTGATTATTTTTACTGATTCTTTTTGAGTGTGTTGGTGGGTGGGTGGGGTTCAATGTTGGGGTTCTTGTGTGTTTTGAAAAAATATATATATATATTTTTTAAATATTATAAAATAAAAAAATACAAAAATATATCTATTTGTTTAGTATAGAATATTATGTGTTTAGGTTAGTATCCGTTGTCCTCCATGTGTCCCGTCTCATAAGAGGGGTGGGGGAGTTTTACAGTATATGTGAAATGCTTGTAGATCAGGGCCTTGGCATGAGTGCACATGATTTCTTTTGTATTGCATTTGTGTCCTATGCTACAAACAAATCCCACATTAGCTGTAACATTGGCAGCTACCACAAAGCTACCTTGCAAAGATTTGACCATTCATTGCAACCACCAATCACAGTTACTATGGATCCCAGCGTGTTTTTCTTCAATAAGTATGTTTTCAATGTCACATACTGTGCTTCCAGATTTGGGTATTGGGTACACTGTGTTATGTCTGACTGCAGTGATGTTCAAGGAAATCCTTATAGGGTGAGTGGTAGTATGCACTCTTGTAGTATCGTGATCATGACTCACATAGATCATTTGTGACACACTTCAGCATGATTAATTATTTGGATGTAAACTCAGACACCTTCATTCATGCAGTTTGTTGACTGTTTGCTTAGATTTGTGGGCAATGTTATATGTGTTAGTATTGCATGGAGGCAACATTTTGCTGCCACTATTTAATGGCTTAGATATCCCTTGGGGAAGCATTATTCTGTCCAACACAGCATTATGGTGTATGGTTTCTCTTTTCATCAGATATTACCCTCAGCTGGGGCAGAGTATTTTTATTGAAAAGTGCTGTAGTGCTATATGTACATTGTCCATGATTGTGAGTCCATTATAGTGACATTTTCCATTGTGATCCTACACAAGTGCTACAGGAAAATGCATTTGACATGCTGGGGTGATGTGTCAGACAGTGCAGAGGGACAGGATTTGCCAATGAGTAAGTGAAAGACAATCACTGGGCAGGCTGACAAGATATACAGTGGTTTGCAGAACAGTCATTGAGTACAGTTGTTGCAAGACTGACATGTTAAAAAGCGCAGGACCTTGGTAATAGGTAGCCATGTGGCAGGGACTAGTGCTTCCGGGTACTTTTACGTGTGAAGGTGATCTGTTCCATGTCTCCTTCTGATATGTGTGTTGCCTCCTTTGTCCTTGGTGGTGGTGGTTGTGAAGGGGCAACACACACCTCAGTGTTTGAAGACGTGGAGCCAGACATCCCGGTCGCTGCTACCTGTGAGGGTCTTAAGGGCAGTACTGCTGCAAAGATGATCTGCTGGTTCTTAAGAATAGCAGCAACATCACGATGGTAGGCAGCCAGGTCGGCCCTGAGGGGGTCATGATTGCATTCGTGCATGCAGTGGAAGGTTTAGGGTGCGAGGTGTTGTGGCAACTCCCTTACTGCAGTGGTGAATTCCTTTACAGTTTGTGGTAGTCCTTGCAGGATGGATGTTAGCGCTTGCATGGTTGCTGCCTGATCTGCAGATAACATCATGCACGAACGCACCCCCTCTAGGCTGGCTGCCATAGTTTGCATCCCCACCCGCACCTCATTGGCCAGCTCCCGCTGTACTCCGACTACAGTTCTCTCAAAGCTGGTGCCTGTGTCATCTGAGTCCTCAGCTGTATTGGAGCTGGCAGGTCTTACAATTGCGGTTGTGGATGGGTCCTCTGTGATGGCTGCTTGTTCTGTGCTCCTCCTTGTGACTGAAGGTGGGGTCTGGAGGGTTCCAAGGACATCTTGGAGGGTCTGGTGGCTGATGTTTGCCAGCTCGTCATCCATGTAATCAGGGTAGTCCTGGACAGGCATATCCGCAGGAGATCCATCGTCCTCTGCAATGAAATAGGGTAAAATTAGTGTATCTGTGTTGTGGCATTTGTGATGTGACATGCCTGCCTTGTGATGATTTTCACATTGTGATCTTGGTTCCTGTTCATTGCTCCAGTCTTTCAGATGGGCATTCTCCCAGGCCTATGCCCCACCTGCACGTCACATGTATTGTGTTAAGTTTTTTGACTTGTCGGCATCATCTCCTCTAGGTGTTGGTTTTGGCCAAATAGTGAATTGCCACCTTCTTGTCCTACTCAACCCTCCGTCTACATCCATTCTCATGGTGAGACCTTTCACTGGGTGTGGGTGCTCTGATGGCACTAGCACCACACTTAACAATCTGGACCTGCCCCAGTCTCTGATCTTTCACATCCACTTATATGTAGTTGAAATGTAGAGTATCCTATGCATAGCATTGTTATGGCACGATATGGATGTTAGCATTGGTAATGTGTACAGCTGATGTCGGGGAATGTGTGGACATTGGATTGCCCTGATAGTCGTAGCAGTGTCCTATTTCTTCGTCTGACTGTGCAGGTGTATTTCAGTGACCAGTTACATGTGTCCTCCCCCTCAATGCTGTTGTCTGAGCAGTATGACTTTTGGGATGTTGCATTGTGACCCAGGCACAAGATGGACCCTGGCATATGCTGCATGGGTGTGACCTTAGTGCTGTGTAGCTCCTAATGTAAATGACATTGGCTGATGTTTGTGGCAACTATGGGCATTCACAATTGACAGGACTGGAGCATTTGTCTTGTTTCAGGGGATTGTTAAAGTTGTTATCCTCAACCCTCTAATTTAGGTGTTTATGATCCATGGGGACGTTACTGCCATTGGCTACTTGAGCTGCACACACAGCAGAGGTGGTAGTGGCAACTGTTGTCACTGTTACATTCCAGTTGTCGGTATGGCTAGAGGTTGTTAATAGGGCCCTAGTTAATGTAGGGGGTATAGTGGCTGACGTGTGACAGGATGTCAGTTTGACATTGTGCCCTTCCCTCCTGGCGTGGATTTACCTTTGCTACATGATGGCAGCATACCCCCATGGAACTGTTGTTGGTGTTGTGTTATGGTGTGCCACAGATTTTCTCTGTACAGGCCATGCCCCCATGCCGTACCCCTTTACCCATGCCACTCCATGTATATGATAATTTCCATGAATTTTGTAGTCGGTATCCCCCCCGGTTGTAGTAGACATTAGTGAATTTTAATTCCCCATGCGACTTACCCTACATGTGTGTTGTCTCCTGGTAGTCTGCGCTGTCCTGTACTTGAATCCCTGTGATGATCTCCTCAGGGATGATGGCTGTCACCATCTCCTCCATGTGGTCCAGGGGCTCCTGGTGTGCTGGACTCCCACCTCCAGTCTGCAGTGCTGCCTTCCTGTTCCTGCCCATATTTTCCTTGGTCCTGTGCTTGCAGTCATGCCAGTGTTTCTTGCACTCGATGACTGTTCTACATACTTCTGCCACACTGTTAATCTTGTCAACAATTTGTTGCCATATTGCCTCTCTCCTACTGATTGGCAACTCTGGGGTGACAAACAGTTGGTGCTGGTGTTCCTTCACCGCTTTTACCAGGATTTCCTGCTCCTCTGCACTGAAGCAACAGTTTATTTTCTTCTTCTCCATGTCCTGGTTCTTCTGCGGGTCCTCCTGGCTGGTTCCTGGTCTGTTGTCATCTTCCTGGGGTCTGTGCAGGCATCTGGGATCCATTTTGGCTCTCCTCTGCTGAAATGGCTGTGTTTGCGGGGAATTTTGACGCTATTGCATAAAAACACGCTGCATATCAGGTTTGCGGTGTTGTAAATCGACCCACAGTCATTTCCACAGCGTTATTGCCATTTTCCTTTACGACGTGATGCTGCGGTGTGCGTAAAAAAAAATTACTTACACCTGTGGTTTGCGCCGCCGTGCGTCAAAGTATAAATTTTATGCCCTCACGGCGCACTGAAATGGCGTTAGCCGGCGGTAATATTTTTGACACAAAACTGCGCTGGCGCAGTTTTGCGTCAAAAAGTCTAAATATGGCCCTTACCATCTTCAGACAGGTTTCTGATAGTTCAAAAATATTCCAGCCCGTTCAATGGTAAGTAATCTTGGGATTCAACTACTGTGAGAAATTGGGTTGAGGGTGATCAAGCAACAGCCACAATCCCCTTCGGGGTAAACCATTAAATTCACTAAATTAACCTGTGCTTAACCCTCTGAGAGCTTGGCGCAAAACTAGTCAGGCTTAACTTAGAGGCAATGTGTGAACTATTTATGCAGCACAGAAACAGTAATAAAACAAAACCATAATGGAAGAAAAAACCCACACAATTTTAGAAAAATAGAGTACATTTTAATAAATTATTTAACACCAAACCAACTCATAGCTAATCTGTGGAATAGGAGATTTGGAATTGCAAAGCATTATTAGAAATGTAGTGCTAAGAAGCAAAAAGTGCCAACTGTGGGTATCTAGTTGTGGTGTACCAGGTGCAGATCACAGGTACAGGCTGACCATGATGGAGCACAGACTGGATACAGGACTTAGTTCAGTATACTGACAAAGTATTTTGTGGCCAAGGCATTGAGATTTGAAGTCATTGCATCAAGCTATGTGGGCTCCATTGAAGAGTCACCAACAAGGAACTTCAATGTGAGGTCTGGCATCAAGATGTGTAGCACTGTGGCAGAGCTGATGAAGCCATTGCCAGAATCTTGCAATGCGAGGTCTTGTATCTGCTTTGCAGAAGCTTCTGGGCCTATTAAGACTTGCAGTGTGAGGCACTGGAGCAGAGGAGGAGGTGTGTTGTGCTTGACCGGTGTCAGCATCGAGATGCATGGATGTCAAAGTAGCCAGAGGGGCTTGCGAGGCCTTGTGCTACGATACACTGGTGCACTTTGCGTTACAAGCGTGATGCAGAGTACCTAAAACTCCGCTAATTCTCTGATGGAGGGGAGTATATCACCCACCGTTAGTAACAAACCATTGATACGTTACTGATTCCCAAGTTGGGTGGTAACTGAAAAAAGATATATTTACAAATTGATACCCACCTAATTATGATTGATCATGCAGATCGTTTTGCAACCACCCTCCCATAAGTTTTTCTGCAAACTTACCTATTAATATAGGTCGATTTTCAAAAGATACAGCTTAGTTTGCCACTTTTTACCACTTTTTGTGACCAGTATCTACGCACATCTGGCCCCATTAATACAACATCTTGAGCTGGAATCTTACTTCAGAATGAAAAATTATTCAATAAAGGATAAATTAAATATAGTCTGCAATTGGAAGGTTTCAGAGGGTTTACACCTAATTGTTCAACGGGCTGAGGGATTACTGCTTCTTTAAGTGCATTAATCTGATTCCTTGTGGAGAGAACACTATGTAAGTCTTTGTTATATCCAGGCCAAGCATGTGGAATTGGCATTTTAATTTGATGGTCTAATTAGCATCAACACAAATGATTGACACTGTCAGTTTACTGGCTGCTTTGCAAACTTGCTTTAAGCTCAACAGTGCATAGGATAAGTATACAACATGGATGCTTGTGTGTGTGGCATCGTTTTTAGTCTGTGTGGTATCTTTTCACATTAAACTACAAATTTAGGGGTTCCTGTGGAGTGCATTTACTAAGTGCACCAGTGTTTTGTGTTCCTAAGCTAAAAGGATTTCTGTAGGGAGCAAGGTTGCACTTTCACTTGAAAATGACAGGAATGTAGGTGTTGAAAACCCAGGATTCACAGTAAAGAGTACACAATCATAGTTACATAACATTAACATTTTCCCTATTTGCTTGTGTTTCTGTGTTCAAGAGAAGAAGTGATAAATCATGAAATCAGGACATCAAAGGCACATCTCCTAGGGTTTTCTAGAAAGCTATCTGTTAGAAATGGGGTCTTTGGTTGACAGTCAAGTTACCCCCTGTCCATGCAAGGACCCCAACTCTAGTCAGAGTAAAGGAGAATCACCCTCAGCTAATCCCCGCTCACACCCTTGGTAGCTTGGCACGAGCAGGCAGGTTTAACTTCAGAAGCAACGTGTAAAGTATTTGTACCAACACACACATTAACCCAGTGAAAAAAACTACAAAATGACACAATACAGGTTTAGAAAAATAGGTAATATTTATCTAACCAATAGATGACCAAAACGAGAAAAATTCAACATGCACAAGTCAAGATATGAATTTCCAAAGAATAAGAGTCTTAGGGCCAGATGTAGCAACTTCTGCATTTGCGATTCGGAAATTGCGAGTCTGTGCGACTCTCAATTTCCGAATCGCAAATGCGGATGCAGAACGGTGTCTCAGACACCGTCTGCGACTTGCTATGGGGTCACAAAGACCCACCTCATAAATATTAATGAGGTGGGTCGCATTTTGCGACCCCATAGCGAGTCCCTGCACTCACAGGGATGGGGGCCTGCTGAAGTCAGCAGACCTCCATGTCTGTGACTGCTTTTTAAATAAAGCAGTTTTTTATTTTTATTTTGCAGCCCGTTTTCCTTAAAGGAAAACGAGTTGCAAAATAAAATTAAAAAAACGTTGCGTTGTTATTAGCCTTGTTAGCGAGTGTTGCACGTCGTTTCTCCAGCCGCGTTGCATTGATCTTCCAGCCACAATGCAGGTGGGGCATTGATTTCAACCACGAGGCCGGCGGCGCGCTGTTTATCAGTCACGGAAGATGCATCGAAACTTTGCCTACACGGCGGTCTGTGAGTGGATTTTCAGTTCTTTGCTGCCAGCTTCACCTCTCAAGGACCCAGGGATTGGATAGGGCACCACTTGTCAGGGCAGGAGTCTCAGCAGAGAGTTCAGGTGCTGGCATGGGAAGTCTTTGATGACCCTGAGACTTCAACAACAGGAGGCAAGCTCAGTTCAAGCCGTTGGAGATTCCTCTTTCAGCAGGAATGCACAGAAAAGTCCAGTCTTTTCCCCATTTTAACAGGCAGAAGCAGCAACTGCAGGTTAGCCCAGCAAAACACAGTCACAGGCAGGGGCAGCACTTCTCCTTAGTTCTTCAGCTCTTGTCCTTGACAGAGGTTTCTCTTGAATCCAGAAGTGATCTAATTGTCAGGGGTTTTGGGTCCTCTTCTTCTACTCATTTCTGTCTTTGAAGTAGGCCTACTTCAAAGAGAAGTCTCTGTTGTTTTCAATATCCTGCCTTGCCCAGGCCAGTCCCCAGACACACACCAGGGGGTTGGAGACTGCATTGTGTGAGGGCAGGCACAGCCCTTTCAGATGTGAGTGACCATTCCTCCCTGCCCTCCTAGCACAGATGGCTCATCAAGATATGCAGGCTACACCCCAACTCCCTTTGTGTCACTGTCTAGAGAGAGGTGCAAACAGCCCAACTGTCAAACTGACTCAGACAGGGAATCCACAAACAAGCAGAGTCACAGAATGGTTTAAGCAAGAAAATGCCTACTTTCTTAAAGTGGCATTTTCTAACACACAATCTAAAAACCAACTTCATTAAAAGATGTATTTTTAAATTGTGAGCTCAAAGACACTAAACTCCACATTTCTATCTGCTCCCATGGGGAATCTTCACTTTAATAATATTTAAAGGCAGCCCCCATGTTAACCTATGAAAGAGATAGGCCTTGAAACAGTGAAAACCGAATTTGTCAGTATTTCACTGTCAGGACATGTAGAACACATACGTACATGTCCCACCTTTAACATACACTGCATCCTGGCAATGGGGCTACAAAGGGGTGCCTTACATGCATAAAAAGTGAAGGTTTAGGCTTGGCAAGTGGGTACACTTGCCAAGTCAAATTGGCAGTTGAAAACTACACACAGACACTGCCGTGGCAGGCCTGAGCCATGTTTACAGGGCTACTTATGTGGGTGGCACAACCAGTGCTGCAGGCCCACTAGTAACATTTGATTTACAGTCCTTGGGCACCTCTAGTGCACTGTAGTAGGGACATACTAGTGAATCAAACATGCCAATCATGGAAAGTCAATTACACATACATTTTCCATAGGAGAACATTCATTTTAGCACTGGGTAGCAATGGTAAAGTGCCCAGCAAAAACAGAGCCAACAGACATCAACAACCTGGGAAACAGAGGCAAAAAGTTAGCGGAGACCATGCCAAGGATGCCAAGTCTAACACTATCCAACGCACTTTACACCGTTGCATAATCAACTGTGCAAGTACCAATTATTCCCACTCACTATGTGATTTACTATCAATCTACTAGATCATCCCAATTATGTAAGTATTCAGTCACCAGGGTCTGTGTAGTTTGTGGCATGGGTGTCATAGGCTGTGGGGCAGAATACATTTCAGCATTCATACTGCATTGTGCCACATCATGCAGAAGGTCCCTAGTCAGTGGGACCTAGCCCCATGGATATCAATTCACTGAAATGCCAGGTGTAGCCGAAGTGACATCACGCGCACTTTGACTTCCACCTTGACCCACACACACATACTTGCACAAACACACACATTCACACTTACACACACTCTCCCACATAAACACGCTCTCACCCGCAAGCTTGCACACAGTATACATTTAAAAGCATTTTTTACTTACCTCAGATGCCATGGAAGGGCATAATCCTGCTCATTGTACTCCATTTTAATATACTAATAGTGAATTATATCATTTATTATTATTCTTCACTATTAGCATGTTAAAATTTTTACAGAAAACAAAGAGAGTGGAGCCCCAACTGAAGGAGGAGCTGCCACTATGTTCCTGGCACTGTATTTGCCACATCTGAGGCCAAGGGTCGCAAAGGCAGTTCCAGGGGTAGCAAAGGGAAACCAAGGGTCAAGCTGTGACCCCTAAATGGCGTCCATGCTTAGCCCTTTCTCAAACTCATTGCTAACTGAAGCTTCTTCAGTAATAACAGTATTGCTGCTAGTTTGTGCACTGATATGGGGATGGCAGCTGAATACCACAGTAGACTCACCATGGGTGATTTGGAAACTTCAAAACATTTTATCTGAGATGACTTCCCTCCAAAATTGTTGACCTCCTGGGTAGAGCAACAACAATGAATGAAATCACAATATGGTGTTTTATATCTGTGACAGGTGCGGTCCACGTTATTGTCTAGCCCATGCAAGAGAGATGATGTATAAGGCAGAAAATCTAAGAAAGTAAAATGCACCTGAGAGAAGTTGAGTCATTGGTTGAGTGGGGTGTGAGCCCTTCTCAAGCAGCAGCCACAGTTCTAGCCTGGGTAAACCACAGACAGTCACTAAATTAACCTGTCCTTAACCTTGTGGTAGCTTGGCAAAAAAGCAGTCAGTTTTAGCTTAGAGGCAATGTGTGAAGAATTTATGTAGAAAAATGCCTCACAAATTATTGGACAGCAAACAACAAAATCTAATCAGTAAATCTGGAGGTATGCAATTTCATATTTTGATGGTAAATATAGTGCCTAAAAGAACAAAGCTCAAACTGTGGTTATGTGGTGATGCGTCAGGATACTTCAATTCGATTTCCTCAGAAGCAGAAGATAACTCCTCAGTCCCGACCCGAGCTACTCACAACGAATATTAATCCTTTGTGCTGAGTACCCCGAAGGGGGAAAGGGGAATGGGATGGTAGAGAGACTGCCACAGAGATGATGAACGCCAGTACTCAGTCTGCCTCTTCACATCTAAGATTGGATACAGCACCTGCAAGAGTCACAGTCGCAATTACTAGGGACATACAACATCAGTTTTTCACTTTCTACTCTCAACACTTAATTCTCTTTAATTCTATTATTTCTTCACTCACCCTGAGTTCTCTGTAGCCTTGCTTCTCTCTATAAATGATAGCTCTTCATAAAAAATGCTTATTACTGATTCTGGAAGAACTTCTCAACCTTTGTTAGAGATTGGTTTTATGTTGCTATATATATATATATATAGTTGGTGATAATGCGTTCTTCAAATCAGCTGATGTTATTTAATTTCTCCTGTCTTATTGTGACTTCTGTCAATACTTGTATTTGTAAATGCTTGTTTATTAAAGTTCGTTTCTCCTTTCTTACTTCGACATTTGTTGATAACTTGTATTTGTAAATGCTTGTTTATTACAGTTAGTTTCTCCTTCCTTACTTCGACATCTGTCGATAACTTGTAGTTGTAAATGCTTGTTTATTTAAGTTTGTTTCTCTTTTAAACTCAATTTTGGTTTATTACCATTGAATTTGTAAATGCTTATTTGTTAACAGTTCGTTTCTCCTTTAAACTTGGCCTTTGTTTATAACCTTGACATTTGTAGATACTTGCTCTTTTAAAGTTCGTTTTTTCTTTGACTTTAATATCTTAAACAAGAACCTTGTAAACATAAGGTTAATTCATACATTAACTCTGTAGCCTTGCCGACTTCCACGGGAACGGCCTACTATCAAACTCTTCGAATAAACCTTGACAATATTTATCAGTTTTCTGTAATATAATCTTCAAATGTAATTTTACCTCACAGGAGTTTCTGTTCTGAAGCGCGCTCTCTCTCCACACAGCTGATTCCTGTCAGACCTCAGTTGAAGTGGAAGGCTTTCAGCTGGAGAGCTCGTAACCTAGCAACCAACCGATTGCAAGACTAGAACTGTAACTAACCTTCAGGACTCACAGCGGCCATCTTGGATCTTCTCTTCTTGATTCTTCCTTTGAAATAAGCGCAAGATTACTCTGCAAACCTTCTTCCAGTTTGGGCTTTGCTGTCTCCACTGAGGATATCTCTTTGCTTTTCTCATGCACTTCTTTGATTTGACTTGGCAAGTTTGTGTGGTCATGACATGATGCTGTACCAGGACAAAGTTGCAAGTTTATGTCGACTGCACCCAAACCTGTTTTTGTTGGCCTTTACGCCTCTGAACGATTTACCACTGCTAACCAGTGCTAAAGAGCTTCTGCTCTCTACTTTAAACATGGTAAAATTGGCTTACACCCAATTGGTACATTTAAATGACTTGTAAGTCCCTAGAAAATTAATACTACATGTACCCTGAGCATAAAATTTAAATACTACCAGTGGGTCTGCAGCAGCTATTGAGCCACCCACTTAAGTAGCCCTTTAAACATGTCCCAGTTCTGCCATTGAAGCTTATGTGTAGAGTTTTACACTGCCATTTCGACCTGGCAAAATAAACCTCTTACTAGGCCGAAATCTCCCTTATATATATGTTACTCCTAGGGTAGGGCCTACACAACCAAATGGGCAGGATGCAGTGTGTGTAAAAAGTTGGGTGTGTACTTTCAAGTCTCAAATGTCCTGGCCGTGAAAAACTCCTGAATTCATTTTTTACTACTGTGAGGCCTACTTCTCCTGTAGATGAACATTTGGGTAAAACATTGCATGTAATAAGTGCTACCTTTCAATTAGTAGCAGGTAGGAATGATGAATTTGGTGTCAAAGGAGTTGTAATTTAAAGTCCTCTTTAATGGTAAAGTTGTATTTTAAGTCACAGTTCGGAAAATGCCACCTTTAGAATGTTGGCATATTCTTATTCTTATTATTTGGTGCCTGCAGCCTGTATCTTGAGTGACATAACAGGATGTAGCTGGTAGATGGTCCTTGTGCATTACTCCCAGACAGTAAGATAAAGAGAAATAGGTGGTAGAAGGATGGACAATCTCTGACTTGTTGAGGGGGAGGAGCTTTTACCTACCACTCTTGCACATCACAAACTCTCTCCCTGAGGACTCTCACAAAGGATTTTGTCAGTGGTCTTTCGTGACCCCAGACAAGCTGGGGCCAGGGCAGAGAGATAGGAAATTTCAGACACCTCTTGGGAGTAAGACCTCCAGAACCTTCTCCCGCATCAAAACTGACACAGTTATAAATATTGGACCCTCAGCCCCAACCCTTCGGTACACCTCTGAACCTATGGAAGACTCGAAAGGACTACTGCACTGCTCTGCAAGAAGGACTGCTACTCTCCTGCCTTGCTACCCTGCTGCTTGCTGCCCTGCTGCTTGAGAAAAAGGAATGGACCTGCATCTTGATCCCAGGACCCCAATGCCCATATTTCTACTTTTTTAGCACCACATTTGCATCATTTTTTGACGCAAAAGTGGCACAAATTTACAAAAAGCATCATCAAAAAGCGGCGCAAATGCAGCGCTAAGAAATTACAAATACAGAGCCAAGACTCCAAGGGCTAGCTGTCTGGCCTCCTGGTCAGAGCCTCATTAACAGAACAGGCTACAAACGTGTTGAACCCAGCAGCTGGACTCTGCTTACTGTGAGTCTCGCCACCCCAGTACTTGACCCTTGGAAGTAGGCCTGAGGGGGCTCTGCCAGCCCAACCTGTGGTCCACAAAGAACTGATGCAGCATGATGCATTGCCACACAGCCAAAGCTCCACAGTGTGATGCATCCCAGAGCAGGACCCTACAGCTCCTTGGAACCACTGCTGACCGATGCCGGACCTCGCATCGCAGCCCTATAACTTCTCGGAACCACCACTGTGTGATGCATCCTTGATGAAGGACCACACATCACAGCCATGTAGGTATTTAGCTATTTTTTCAGGACTGTAAGGCCTATGATTCCCATTGAGTAACAATGGGTAACCTTACTACATTCCTGGACAGCGAATGGCTCCCCATCGTTGACAACAACCTCTTTGGTCTCGAAATCAAGAGTTTTCCCCCCATCTTTGACTGCTTCACCAAGACTTTGTCCAGTGACTGCCTGGCAATGACTACTCCTTCTTGGACACAGCCTCCCCGTTTGCCCCACTGAACTTTAACTCCCTCTGGACTTTTGAAGGTAACCCAACACTTGACCCAATCCACCCTTTCTATCTGACCCAGACTCATTCACGGTCCACCTTAACGTATGACTGACATGTTCTTGTGGGACAAGGTCACACTTTTGGCACTTTGATCTTTTAGGAGCTAGAATTCACTCAAGCATTTAAAAATTCATACCTCCAGTTCTACTAATTGGATTTAATTTGTTTGGGAGTCATTTCATTTAGCAACATATATTCTATTTTTCTAATTTGGTTTGGGATTCTCCTTGTGTTATTTGTTCACTCTATTACTTTTTGGGTGCTGCATTACTACTTTAGACAGTGCCTCTACGTTAAGCCTAACTGCTTTTGTGACAAGTTAACAGTGGGTTAGGAACAGGATAAGTTTGTGACTTTTGTGGTTCACCCTGACAAGAATTGCGGTTGTTGCCTGAGTGGGGCTTCTAACTCCCTCAACCAATAAACTGTTTTCTTACAGGGCCTGATTCACAAAGATGAACTTACACTTTTGTGTAAGATTTCTATTTTTTTGGAATTCCTAAACTACAATTTTCAATTTTACTAACAGAAACTTTACGACTGCAGAGTCTCCACACTAGTGGCGGAGATCCAGCACATAAAAAGGTAGACTTATCTTTCCTTTAATTTGTGGAGTTCTCCGATTGGTAAAATTAAACTTGTAATTTGTGAACACAAGAAAAAAGTAAACTTACCTAAAAGTCTAAGTTTACCTTTGTGAATCATGCTGTTAATATTTTTATATATACTCTGTTTTTCTAAATAGGGCAGCTAGGTCTGCCAGAGTGAAAACATCTTTTAGGGACTTTTCACTGTAGGGAAAGGGTAACACTATTTTCTACATGCCCCACATTCAAGTACCATGAACTGTATCTTGTGGGCTACCAGGCCTTCAGAGGAGTGGCTTACTAATATTAAAAGGAAGGTTTTTACCTCTCAAAAAGATTTTTTTATCAGGTCTTTAGATTTTAATTTAAGCATTGTCTGGATTTGAAGATCTAACAAGAGCCTACTGTCACACACTGCTAAGTATTTGCCATGTGAGCTCCTTTCCCTAGGTTCAGAATGACTAGAGCATGGGTTGAATGAGCTGTCGGCATCTACAATACACCAAGGGCCATATTTATGGTCAAGTTATGCAGTGAAGCAAGTCACCTTGTTGTGCTGCCTAACAAGAAGAGGGCAGGAATGTTTTGCATTCAAAAGGAATACTGTGCATTCTTGCCTTTCTCCCTATCTTGGTGCATTTTGGCTGCATAGTGCCAATGCAGGCACCCTTGCACCGTGGTGCAAGGTTGCCTCTGTTATAAGGAGGATTGTCTTGGTGCAGGAAGTGGCACCTTCTTCCACAAAAACAATCCCTGAGGCTTCACATAGAAAGAGGACGTAATGAGAAGAAATAAGGATATTTCTCCCCAATACGCCTCCTCTGAGAGGGTGTAGCATTGCAAAGCATTCCCAGGTTTACCAGTACTGGTAATTCTGGTAATGTGTCAAAATCCATGGGAGCTGCATGTGAACAACCACACAATGCCCATGGAATGCCTTCTGAGGGCAGAGTAAAGCAACGCTGTGATCTGCGCTGCATTACTCCAGATTTATGAGACTACACTGGGCCACCTTATGGTGGTCTTGCACTGCTTCATCAATATGCCTTAAGATTTGTGTTGCGGGAAGCACCACATTGCTTGGTGCAAGCACAACGTAACTAGGGCCGAAAATATGGCCCACAAGGACAGATATATCATTGTTTTGTGTAGCCCTTGCACCACGCAAGATGACATAGGGCAAGGCAAAACCTAGAATCAGTCTTAGCAAGCCATGCTGGCTTGGTAAATCTGGTGTAACACAAGGCAGCACAAGTTGCTGCCTTATGTTACACTGCATGTTGGAGTTGTTACATGGGTGGAGGGCGGGTTCTCACATGCATCCACTAGTGTATTCTGATGCATTCCTATATTTATAAACACTGGTAGACCTGGGTCTGTGTCAGAATTGTACTCCTTCCCACGAGATGTGCAACAAGGAGAAATATCTTTAATTCTCCTCGCTTTTTCATCTTTCTAAGAAAGAGGACATGCCTCTAAGGATTGTTTCTGTGCAGGAAGGTGTTCCTTCATGCATAAAAACAATCCTGCCAGTAATGCACGCACCCTTGCAACACGGCTAGGTTGTACTGAGTGTGCCAGCTAGGAGGGGACAAGGATACACCACGTCTTGCTGCATTGAGTTGCATGACAAAATTATAAATCTGCCTCAGGTGCCCTCTCCTTGAAACATTTTTATTGACATATAATCATTTTGAAAATGGTGGCCTAACCTGCCATAATAACATATGAATTCTCACTTGTACTTGTCTATATCTTGCTCCTGCATCAGTTTTATCATCATAGATTGGACCAATGGCCATGTGCAAAGAGTGTTCAGCAGTGTTGTCTTTCTGTACTCTAACACCATAATAAAGCCTCCAGTTTGAATTATGGGACTGGAAGAGGCACCAAAGCCAATAGAGGCTTGGCATAAAATGTGGAATTGCCTATATTTGTACCACACACCACTGCTAAAGTGAATTGCTGATGTCCTACTTCTACCCTCTGTTAAACACCCAATACCCCCTTGTGCCACTACCTACCATGGGCATGATCCTTGTACAACCTGGTGCCATGTGACGCCCTCAGGGTTATCTCTTCTCTATTCATCTCTCTAGTTACAAAGTAAAAAAGGGCCAGCAATGTGAATCACCCTAAAAAAAACATGGAAAACATATTTCATAATCTGCAACTCTTACTATGCATCTTAAACCACTTGCAAGAAGTACATTTTATTTCTGAGCAATGTCTGAATTCTACGTTTTTTTGCCATAAAGTTCACTGGCAGTAGTTGCTCAGTCTACAAATATATAACCCGATAGAACATTGATTCCAGTCTAAGAGAAACTAAAATGCTTTTAGGTAAAAAAACAGGGGTGCTAGATCTTTTAGGTGAAGGAGAGCATCAAGAGATGGTGCATCTAACTGCTAACAATTTCCCTATTCCACCTTGCTAATAATAATCCCTTGAGGTTCTTAGTCATGCAGGAAAAAGAGGTATCAGATGAGTCAGATACCCTACCTACCTGTTTTCAAAGCTGAGTCTGATATTTACTCCTTTCCTAGTAATATGTCTATTCCTTTTAACTTCTAACAAAGTTAGAGATGCTGTGCGCTGAATGGAACGGTTTGATGGGTCGTCTTCTGCTTCTCTGGGTGTCCGTTAGATGTTTTCATGTAGTACAGGTTACAGTGGCAGCTGGTGATATTTGAAAATGGTTGGGCGTAAAATGTGGGTATGACTTTTATGAAGCGAGTGAACCAAGCAAGTTTAATGGACAAACATGTGGTCAGGGTGAGTTCTCCTCCCAAGACAAAAATGAAAAAAGATTGAAAATGGTGCATTTGAAACAAAATGAATTTAGTGAGAAACCATGGTTGATAAAGCAGTGGGAACATATAGGCCATCATTACGAACCTGGAGGTGCGTGATAAAGTGGTGGTAATACCACCAACAGGCTGGTGGTTAGTACCACCAAATAAGGACCATGGCTGTGATAACTCCCATAGACAGCCAATGTACCACACCAACCGCCATGGTGGAAACAACAGCCACCACGGCGGTAGCCGCCAACAGCCAGGTGGAAGACAAAGTACCGCCCACCATATTTTGTCCCTACAAACCACCACCTTTTCCGGGGAGGTACCAACGCCAACAAAAGCCTGGCGGAAACAGTGCTCAGAAGTGAAAGGACTCACCATTGGAGACACAGGGAAGAACCACGCCACCAAGGAACCCAAACTGCAAGTTTCCCGATGATCTTCTACATTATGCTCCACATGGAACACCAAGGTCGACAAAGATGATGACGGTGAGTACAGCCACTTAGCATACAAGGGAGGGTGGGAGATAAATGAGAGTGACACACACACCCGCACAACACACACCTGACACACACACACCATACACACAACCAGTTGCGTAATAAAAACAATTTGTCCCTGAAAAACAGCAGAATAATTCAAGGACAACAGGAATTGACCGATTGTGATCAGATCAACATCAAAATTAATAATTTGATTTGTCTATGAAGCAGATGTGTACACATGTACACAAAGGGACACTGCCCAGTCCAAAGTTCAAAGGACCCACATGGCCACAGGGCACAGTTTAAGGCCCAACTTGAATCCTGACCACATCGGGATAGAACACTGCTGGGGCATCAGTTTGCAAATAGGCAGGCACCTCAGGGGGAGGGGGGCCACCTTAGCCAGATGCGGGAACAAGCCCACTGGTTCTGGATGGGGCTCCATGCCCATTACTTTGTCCTGGGGAGTGCAAGGCCACAGTCTCTGGAGTGGGTGTCTTTCCCACTAGTTCTGGAAGGGGCAACATGCCCATTGCTTTGTCCTGGGGAGTGCAAGGCCACAGTCTCTCGAGTGGGTGTCTTTCCCACTGGTTCTGGAGGGAGCAACAAGCACCTTGCTTTGTCATGGGGAGTGCAAGGCTACAGTCTCTCGAGTGAGTGTCTATCCCACTGGTTCTGGAGGGGGCAGCACTCACAGTAGTCCCTGGAGGGTGGTCTACATGGCGTCTGCTGGCGGTGATGGCTACATGGTGGTGGTGGTTGGAGGAGGCTCCTGGGCAGCCCCTGCACTCACTGATGGCTGCATGGTGGTGGTGGTTGGAGGAGGCTCCTGGCAGCCCCTGCACTCACTGATGGCTGCATGGTGGTGGTGGTTGGAGGAGGCTCCTGGGCAGCATCTGCACTCACTGATGGCTGCACATCCACAGCTGGTGGTGGGGCCCCGTGACTGCTGGTGGTGATGGCGGTGTTACCCTGACAGCTTCTGCTGGCATAGAGTGCCTTATCTCCTTCTGTTCATGGGTCGGGGGTCCCTTACCCTTCCTGGCAGGGGTGGATGGGCTCTTCCCCTCTCTGCCTGGTGGAGCAGGTTTCTTCCCCTTCCTCACAGCTGGTGCAGGTTTCTTCCCCTTCTTCACAGCTGGTGCAGGCTCCTTCCCCTTCCTCACAGATGGTGCCGGCCCCTTCCCTTCAGCACAGCTGGTGCAGGCTCCTTGCCCTTCGGCACAGCTGGTGCAGGCCCCTTCCTCACAGCTCGTGCAGAACTCTTCCCTTTCATCCCTGGTGGTGCAGGCTCCTTCCCTTTCAGTGTCGTAGGTCTGGTATCCTTACCACCATGAGTAGGAGGTGCTACCACTGTCCCCGTGGACTGTTTGGCTGAGGTGCTGGGCTGTCTCCTTGGTACCCTGCCAATATGTGCAGGACAGGGGGTAGGGTAGGGAAGAGGTCAAGTTGGGAAAGGAAAAGCTTTTTAGGGACATTGGGGCATGAGGAGGGAGGAGTAATGGGAGTGGAGGATGAGGGAGTGGTTTTTGGAGGTGTATGCTGGATGTGGGTGTAGGTGCATGGGCTGTATGCTGATGTGAGGTAGATGGCTGTTGGGTGTCTGAGTGCTTGCGTCTGTGTCCTTTGGGGGGGACAGACATGGTGGGAGAGGACACAGGGGACGCGTGCATGGATGTTGTGGAGGTGTCTGCCAGTGAGGTGTGTGTTCTGCTTGGTGTGGTGTGGTGATGCTGATAGTGGATGTAGATGTAGTGCATGTAGGTGTGAGTGTGGACGTAACTGGGAGGGAGATGGAGGAGGAGGAGGAGGGGGAGACAGTGGAGGCCGTGGATGTTGTCGTGTCTGCAACGGTATGTTGTTTGTGTGAGTGCCTGTGGGATGAAGCGTGGTGCTTGTGTTTGCCTGGGCCACTCTTGTGTGTTGCCTTGTGTGCAGGCTCGTCTGTCTGTGTGCTTGGGATGGGTAAGGGTTGAGGAGAATGGGACTGGGAAGTGGTAGTTGGACGGGGCGGTAGAAAAAGGGACAATGGCTGCCATCAGAGAGGAGGCCAGAGCCTGAATCGATCTCTGTTGGGCTGCCAAACCACTGTAAATGCCCTCCAGGAATGCATTGCATTGCTGCATCTGGGATGCCAGCCCCTGGATGGCACTCACAATGGTTGACTGCCCTACAGAGATGGATCTCAGGAGGTCAATAGCCTCCTCACTCAGGGCAGCAGGGCTCACTAAGGCAGGGCCTGAGGTGCATGGGGCGAAGGAGATGCCCACCCTCCTGGGTGAGCGGGCACGGGCAACTCGCTGAGGGGCTACTGGGAGGGCGGTGCTGGTATGGGGGTGGCAGCTGTACCTTCAGCTGGGGTGGTCTCAGAGGTGTCCGCCACCACCAGGGAGCTCCCATCTGATGAGGTATTAGAGTCTGTGTGGTCCCCTCCAGTCCCTGCCATGGTGCTCCCCTCGCCTTCCATCCCACTTGTTCCCTCGGCGTTGGTGGACTCTGCCTCCAGGGTGCTGTGGGATTCAGCTCCGTCTGTCGCCAGTGTCTCTGCTCCTCCGCCAGATGATGCAAATTCTCACAAGGACAGAATGACAAAACAAGAAAGGGGGGAGAGAGACAAAGGATACACTGGGTCAGTGACTGCATCAACTCTACTCTTGGCGTACACAGCACCCTCACACACAGGGAACATGCCTACGCACTATGCATTGCACTACCAGTGAAATGGCTATTCACCATGGCACGAGGAAGAGCATACACCGCCAACTGCAGCACACCTGAGACCCACGCAGGCCTGCCTAGGAGTAAATACTAACAAGATAGGTTAACTGTATTTGCCATGCAACCATTACCCTTTAGAGAACCTACACTGCTATGTTTGGCCTGGCCTTAGGGGCACCTACTAACACACAACCACCACCAGGATACCACCCCACCATCCATAAATTGTAATGATACCCACTGTACTCACCCCCTTGTGGCTGCTGTGATTCCCTCAAGCGCCCACCAGTTCAGGGTACGCCACTGCAAGTATGCAGGCCATGAGGGGGTTCAGGGTCTGATGAGCATCCCTTCCTCGTTGGGAGGCCATCCCCAGCTGGGCCTCAGTGGTCTTCCGTGGCCAGCATCTCAGGAGCTCCCACCGTTTGTGACAGTGGGTGTTCCACCTTCCATAGACCCCCCAGGGTCCGCACATCCTTGTCGATGATATGCCATAATCTCTTCTTTTGATAGGCGCTGACCTGCAGAGGTAATACATACAGGAGAACTCCTTTAAACAAACAGTCCAGCTTGTCACACACATGGCCCACCACACTCGATCCCATCACCATTGCAACACACACAGGCCAGCTCACAACATGTACACTGCCTGCAGACAATCCCCCACCCACCCTTACATAATGCCTTCACACACATCTGCATGCATTCATGCCACATGCATCGTGCCCACAGTGTATTCACCTGTTGGTCCGGAGGCCCATACAACAGTCCGTACTGGGGTAGGTCCCCATTCACCAGTCGCTCCAACTCCTCTGAAGTGAAGGCTGGGGCCCTTTCCCCAGTCACACGGGCCATGGTAGGTTCTAGACACAGGTCACAGCAGCACATGCAGTGTAGGTCTTCTCCTGTGGAAGGTCAGGAAACAAGTGAGGATTGAGATAGAAAATGGCAGCTATGTCCGCGGTGGTGTATACCGTCACCGCCGGCATAGATCCCCATTGGCCACTGTACCCCATAGGGCCCAATATTATCCAATGAGGAATTACACAGCGGTTCACAACCACCTACCGCCATGGCGTACAACGTCAGCGGAATTACCTCACTTCCACCTGTCCCTCCACACAGGACAGGTGGTCGCCATTTTGGGGGGGAACAGGCCTATTGATAATTGCTGCATCACAGGATAAATAGGCACATACTTTTAAATTACACTGTCCCAAAACATGATTGCACGATGTGGATTGCTGTTGTGGAATAGTTGTTCAAATTGTGACAGCCTACTCACTCTTGTGTCCTTTAGATACCTACCGTTGAGGATGATTGGAGATGGAGACATACCCCTGTGTACAGAACCCTGGTGGACTTAGCTACACTGGAGGACAGGCACATTATACTCACCTATAGACTGGACAGGGCCACAGTCACAGAGCTGTGTGCCCAGTTAGAGCCTGAACTGATTTCAGCTATCCATCATCCCACTGGGATCCGCCCATTTGTGCAGGTTCTCTCAGTGCTCCATTTCCTGGCAACTAGTTCTTTCCAAGTGACAGTGGGCTTGACAGCAGGAATGTCACAGCCAATGTTCTAAATCGTGCTGGCAAGAGTCGTGTGCGCCCTGGTAAAACACATGTGCAGCTACATTGCTTTCCCCCAGGTGGAAGATTTGGCCACTGTGAAGGCCGGATTTTATGCAATGCAACATATCCCCAATATTATTGGGGCGACTGATGGTACACATATTGCATTTGTACCCCCTCCCCGGCAGAATGAACAGGCGTACAGGAATCGTAGGAGTTTCCACTCCATGATTGTGCAGATGGTGGGCATGGCGGACCAGTACATCTACCACGTCAATGCTAAATATCCAGGGTCGGTGCATGATGCCTTTGTCCTGAGGAATAGCAGCATCCCAAATCTGATGGCCCAACTACAGAGGCACAGGGTGTAGCCTATAGGTGAGCCTTGCTCCCCACACAGTGTATGTTGGTGTATGCCTCTGCTGGTAGTCAAATAGGATAGTTTGAGGCTAAATGTTGTCCCTCAGTACTTGCAGGTGACTCTGGCTACCCAAACCTATCGTGGCTGCTGACCCCTGTGAGGAATGCCAGGACACGGGCTGAAGAAGGGTATAATGAGGCACATGGGCAAACCAGAAGGATAATTGAGAGAACCTTCGGTCTCCTGAAGGCCAGGTTCAGGTGCCTCCATTTGACAGGTGGATCCCTGTGCTACTCACCCGAGAAGGTCTGCCAGACAGTATTGGCATGCCGCATGTTGCACAACCAGGCCTTCAGACACCATGTACCTTTTCTGCAGGAGGAGGAGACTGGAGATGCCCATGTGGCAGCAGTGGACCCTGAGGACAGTGAGGATGAAGAGGCAAAGGATGAGAATGTGAACAACAGAACATTAGTGATCCGTCAGGACTTCCAATGACACACAGGTGAGACAGTGCAACTTCAAATTTCTATGGCTATTGGTGTATTCTGTGAGGCACTGGCATGCTGGTATTACCCTCTTGTTTCCTCTACTTACTGTCACCTATGGATCATCATTTTACAGATGTTGGTGATATGACAACAATGTTGTGATGTGATCACAACAGCCAGTAACAGGTCATTCATTCTATGCTCTCACTATGTACAGTTCATTTGCAATGGATGTAGCTGTTTCAATCAATACAAATTTGCAATACATGAAATACTAGTAGTCGAGTTTTCTCCAAGGGTGCTTGTTGTAGTGCTAATAAATTGAGAGGAAAGTGCAATGAAATGGGGTGATGATGGAGGAAAGTCCAGGGTATTGTTCCAGTCTGTTTGTAGCACAGGTGCAATGTCCAAGGGGACATAGGAAGGGGAGCAATGGCAGATCAAGGTGGACAAAGTGACTGAGTGGGACAGAAGGGGGACAATCAGGAGAGCCTCATTTTCTGGCGGTGGTCTTGGCAAGTATCTCTGGCTTCTGTCTGGGTCACAGGGAACGTTTGCGGGGTGGTTCACCTTCTGCAGGGGGAGGGATGCTGGTGGCCTGTGGGTCCTGTGGCGGGCCTCCTGGCCACTAGTGGCAGCGGAAGTGGAGGACTGTTCAGTTGACTGGCTAGTGGTAGGGGCCCGCTAGTGTGCTGTTGCCTCCCTCATGATGTTGGCCATGTCTGCCAGCACCCCTGCAATGGAGATCAGGGTGGTGTTAATGGCCTGCAAGCCCTCCCTGATCCCCTGATACTGTCCCTCATGCAGCCGCGTGTTATCCTGCACGTTGTCAAGGATCTGGCCCATTGTGTCCTGGGACTGTTGGTAGGCTCCCAGGATCTCAGAAAGTGCCTCCTGGAGAGTCGGTTCCCTGGTCCTGTCCTCCCCTGTCGCACAGCAGTCCTCCCAGTGTCCCTGTTGGCCTGTGCCTCTGTCCCCTGAACGGTGTGCCAACTGCCACTGACCCCAGGTCCCTGATTGTCTTGTGGGCGAGCTGTGGCCTCGGGTCCTTGTACAGGTGGACACACTGCTGATTGACGTGTCCTGGGGACAGAGGTGTGGGTACGCTGGGTGTGTGCTGCGGTGTGGGATACTGAAGGGGGAGGCTCTGTGGTGGTCTATGAGTGGGCTTGGGTGACCGGCTATCCAGAGGTCCCTGATGGGCCAGATTGTTCCTCCAGATCCAGAAGTTCAGAGTTACTGTCATCACTGGGGGGCTCTTCTGGTGGGGAACTGGATAGTGGTGGCACCTTCTCTCCACTGACGTTGTCTGGGGTACCTATGGGGATGTAAAGATGTATTATGCTTCATGTGTCTGACATTTGTACTTCTGTAGCTTCCCCTCTATGGTTGGTGCTGCCCTGCCAGCTTTTGCTTGTATATGGTGATGAATTGTGGGTATGTTAGTTTCCCTAGGCTGTACATGCTTTGGTGAACGGTGTCCATGCAGGGATGGGGGGTGTCCATGCATTGTTATTCCATGCAGAGATTGGCATTGTGGTTAGTCAGATGTGTAGGTGCAGTGTGTGCAATGTTGTTGAATGATGGGAGTGAGGGTGAGGGGGTGTGATGGCATGCAGGTATGGGGGTGATGATTAGTAAATGTTGACTTACCAGTGTCCAGGCCTCTGGCTACTCCAGTGCTTCCCTCCAGATGTAGTATTGCAGTACCTGCTTCTCCCATGCTGTGAGCTGTGGGGGTCCACCACCAGGCCTCTGTATGGCGAGCTGGTGTATTGCTGCTATCGAACGTACCTTCCCCGTAGGTCATTCCTCCTCTTCCTGATGTTATCCCTTGTTCTTGGGTGCTGTCCCATGTCATTGACCCTGTCCATGATTCTCCGCCATAGCTTCCTTGCTAAAGATATCTGCTGTACCTGTGCTCCAAAGAGCTGTGGCTCTACCATGACAATTTCCTCCACCATGACCCTTAACTCCTACTCAGTGAAACAGGGGTGCCTTTGTGGTGCCATGGGTGTTGTGTGATATGTGTTGGTGAGGGTGTGTTGGGTAATGAGGTGGG
Source organism: Pleurodeles waltl (assembly GCF_031143425.1). Taxonomy (NCBI): domain Eukaryota; kingdom Metazoa; phylum Chordata; class Amphibia; order Caudata; family Salamandridae; genus Pleurodeles; species Pleurodeles waltl. The sequence continues at coordinate 814,711,395 of NC_090442.1, forward strand.
GTGTGTGATGTGGGGTGCATGAGGGATGTATGGGTGTATGTGGTGTGTGTGTCCAGTTGGCTCTGTTCATGTCAATCTCCTGGCAGTAATTGTTGTTTGTAAAGGGTTGTGGGTATTGTGGGTTGGTGTTTTATAGTGGTGTGGGTGTGGTGTGTGTATGAATGTCAGGTGTGTATTTTTTGTATTGGCCAATGTGGTGTTGTTTTGTATGTGGGTGTCCATTCTGAGTGCAGCGGTATGTACCGCCAATGGTTTACCACTGCTGAATGCCCACCGTGGTGATTCGTGGGTCATAATGTGATGGGAGTTGTTTTGTTGACGTAACGGTATGGGTTTTGGGACCATCACTTTTGCACTGACCTTTGGTCTGGTGGATTTGTGTATGTAGCTGAATTCTGTCAGATGGGTGTGAGTGTGTCATAATCTGGTGAACGGATATCCGTCACCGCGGTGGTAAGTTGGCAGCTGTCAGCGTGGCGGTAAGCGGGATTTAATGAGGACCATCGTCTTGAAATACTAAACACATTAAAAACTGCCCTGTATCTTACTGCGTTAATACGTTCATCAGTTGCTTTAATGTGCAAATTGTACAGCGCAACAACTTCAGGCCCTTTAAAGTGTGTGCTTGCCCAGTGTCTTGCACTGCATGCAGCATAAACTTTGGAAGAAAATGCTCTAATCAGGAAGCACTCACAGCTGCTGGCTGGCTGGCTGAAATATGTGCAGGCAGCTCTTTAAGAGGGATGAAAAAAGCAGGGGCTCTCTAAAAGGGAACATGTAAAATATATTTCTGTGATTCCCATGGTGTGCCACCTGGCCTGTATTTTGGTTTCTCTCTGAGATGTTATTGCATCCAGAAATATAACACAACAGCTGACATACACCTACACGTCAGTACTATTGATGATGTCAATAGTTGTTAGCTGTTTAATATATATGAGTAACAACAAATATTAGTTATAAATAATTAACATTGGAAATGTTTCAATTCTGAGATTGTGAAACTTTTAATGAAATATTATTGAGGCCTATGGAAGGCGTATGGCCTTCAGTGAAGTGTGCTTTACGTTAGATATATGCCCTTCTTCTCTTCACAATTCATCCATCTGCACATTTTCACATTAATTCCACAGCAATATCAGAATATTGGGCATGTACAACACCTACCCCCAGGAAAACTATTTGAAGGGCCAGCATCCTCAGGGCAGAGAGAAGCCGGCACTGTAAAATCCAAGAGCAATAGTCTAGTCAAAAATGCATAGATTTTTTTTAAACATTGTGTTTCGGGTAGGTTGGTATCACCAGGTATGGCTAAAGCACACAGACGAGATAAGGCACAGTAGACGTACTTTGCATGTAGGCTCTGCCTGACAGTAGGAACTTTAGCATAGTTACCAAAGTCAAGAGATTTTCACAGGATCATACAGGGGAATTACCATCCAAGGGCATCAAGGGATGCACCGTCAGCTCTTAATTAATGCACCTCCATTGCACTGTGTCTCCTGCACCACACTCTAGTGTGAACAAGCAGGCGGACCTGAAAGAAGACCAAGCCTCCTGGAAAGCTCTCTAAAATGCCCAATGTCAGCCAGAAATAACCCCTATCACCTCACTAACCACATCAATGTATGTCCTTTGTGGTCTCTTACTTCAGAGTGTTGTGGTGCTTTGAGAGCTGATGCAGGACCTGGAAGCTGCAAGACTACTGCTCTCCACCTTGCTGGCAAATGCAAGGATACCATAGTATCTCCACCATAGGTAAAGTGAACATCAAGTATTTTGGCTATTATTAGTTTGGTGCCACTGCTCAAAAGTAGAAAAGCTTTTCAGGGCAATAAGTAGGAGATAGTAGGAAGGAGCTATTCTATACTGCCTGCTACCTCTGCTATCAGGGCTGGCTTTAGTGCTGGTGGTGCCGGGTGTGACAATCTTTGTTGGAGCCCCCAATGAATGTCTCCTACACGGATTCCCTCAATACCACACTTTAACAGTGCCCCTTATCTCTACAAAGCCCCTCTCTCTATGTATTTCATTTGTTTTATACCACTACTCATACCAATTTAGGGTGTCAGAGTACTTTACATCATGTACACATTATACAAAGACAATGAATATTACAAGTATATAAATTAATGTACAGGAAACGTTACATAAGACGATGAGGGTTACAGAGTATAGGAGTCACTTAACATCCTTACTGGTGGGCAGTATATTTTAGGAGTGCTTGGTCTGGTGAAGCACAAACTCAGAATTGACAGCGTACTACAGTGATTGGGGTTGGCTTCACTTATAATAATGTATTTTTTCCTAAACATGCTCTTTTTGCAACATTAGGATAATGAAAAACTAGAGAAAAACCATAACGTTTAACCCTCTGGCTTTCTAGCAGCTTTTTCATGGCAGATGACAGCTCTCTGGCCGTATTAAGATTGTAACTTACTAATCATAAGCAATAAAAATATATCTCTGACAAAACCAGTAACCTACTGAGCTATCTGCATTAAATAAAATTCAGTAATGTGCAGGGAACACATTGTTTGCAACAGTCATATTAAACCTCTGGGCTAGTTTATTAAGAATCAAAACTGACACTAGTCAAAGCTCCAGATCTGTCTTCAGAAGGAACATTAATCACCAGTTGTCATGATATTCTTATTGTTGCTTGAATATTTCTAGACACACAAGGAATTCTGCAGTAATTGCTTTTAAATCCATAAAAGATTTCAAAACACAGCAACCCCCAAGGTCGGCGCCCAGCGTGGTGGAATCCGTTACAGTGCCCTAGTGCAGGCCCTTGCTCCAGTCGCGGCTCACGCTTAGCAGACGGGGCAGGGCGGCAAGCGTGCAGGGCGGAAGTGAGAAGAATTAAATAAAAAATAATAAAAAATAAAAAAAACACTTACCTCCTTCACCGTGTACCTTGTGGCCAATCCTGATGCTGCTCAAAGCAGTGTCAGGATTGAAAGGAAGTGCCAAACCAGGGCGCTCCCAGGCAGCCTGGGAGCCTGTACAGGCTCTCTCCAGCCCAGCAACTGTGTTGCTGAGAGAGCCCTATGCGCATGGATATTTGGCTGGTCCGAGACAGCCGGCCAAACACACATGTGCACTGAGGGGGAGTGCTGTGCACTCCCCCTCATTGCTCCTCACCCCGTGAACCCACCCCTTTTCCAAAAAATCGATCATAAACACAGTTTATGATCGTTTTTTGGGAAAAGGTTTGCAGCTGCCGCTGCTGGCGGGGAAACAACACTCCTTCACCCTTATGGAGGAGCTGCCCCTGCCTGGCTCCCACTCTCTCAATCATCATTACCCACTATATTACCACTGAGTGATGAGGGCTTTCATAATTGTACAGATGATACACGGCACTTACCCAGTTCTCAAACAGCCATTACTCGAAAGACACAGATGCAATATTTCTTTAGCCATTAAAACATAGATGGATGGCACTCGCTTGTTCAGAATATCTACAAAACAGACCTCATGGGCAGAAGAACTTTAGTTTTCAATCCTGTGTCAAGTTATAGCTATTTATGGATTCGAAGCATTAAACTATCTCTACACTACCGAGTGTTAAATCGCTGGTCTTTCCTAAGATCATGCTCCATGGATGTACAGATTAATGGAATTGTTATGAATTGTGTGTAACAAATGTATATATATATAACTTCGAGAAAGAGTGAAAATCTTCTCGTAGGATGATAACAGAACTGACCTGATAAGGGCTATTATGCCGTTTTCTTTCGCATATCATCAACTACTATTTTATAGTCTTGCAGTGCATTCTCTATCTATCTGGATTGACTTTTGTGCGGATCCAGGAAATCAATCAATTGAACTGGAAGAACCATTGTTTAACGGCATATGATAATGTGTTGATTTTGGATGAGTTTAGTATGTTTAGTAGAGTTTGTTAAGGTTTGTGTGAGTTGGTGTAAAAGTACAATTAGACCCTCAATCTAACCTTCAAATATACACACAAAGTAAGTGAATACCATATTTTAAGATATTTGTGGTCTCATGTGTATGTGGGTGCAGGGCCCAAATTACATTTTAATGTTCTCTTAATTGTAGGTTGATTATTCATTGCTCGGCTCAAGTCTTTTGTTTTGCAGATACGTAGCACATTATAGTTTTGGTGTCTAATCTTGTGATGTTCCTCGCACGGCAGTGTGTGTATTCGATTTGTGATACATTTTTCTTCCTGTTTCTCTAGAGTATGTTTGAATGATGGGGTGAGGTATTGTTGGGTTTGAGTGCTGTTGCGTGGCTGATGAAAGCCTGAATGTGGGTTTTTGGATGTTTTGTGGTTGCATGTTCTAAAAGGCTCCCTGTGATGTATTGAGGGGAGGTGAGATGAAGTGAGGTTATGTATCGGTTTTGCATTTCAATTGTGAGAGAAATCACAGAAAAAATGCAAAACTGAATTACTTTAACAAAAATAATGTGATGTCGGGTTATTAATCCGGTGAAAGGCGAGCACAAAAGGAGAACAGACGCAGATGCAATGACATTTCCATGTTCAGACCTGTAGGGATCCCATAACCACCATTAAATTAGATTTACATGATACTGTGTTTAATCTATGCTGGTTCTATCAAACTTATTCTAAGTCCTATACTCATGTGTTGTATTAGAATTATGTTGGTGAGGAAGGACTTTAGTAACAGTCTAACCATTATCTGAATACTTTGCATCAAAGGTATCTTCTAGCAAGGTCTATACGTTTAGCTAATGGCTACCATATCTCAGGCCTCGAGAAAAACAGATGGAATGCTTCATTTCATTTCAGCCACTGTCAATCACACAGGTCGCTTTCCAAGTCATAACGTTTTGGCTCACTGTCCCACTAGAGAAAGTGACTAAGCTTATGCAAATTTGCAAATTAAATTTGGTCCTGTTCCAATAGGATCATTTCAGTCCGAATAACCAAGACAAATCCTCTGCGAACGAGAACAATGGAAACCCAAGATTGGTTTCTCGGTTGCTGCCCTTTAAATCCCAAACCTTGAGAGATGGAACTCTTGCAGTCATAGGTGCAGGTATCTGAAATATACTTTCTGGGTCCTTGGGGCAAGGTGAAACAGATATATATATATATATATATATATATATATATATAATAGAACACAGCAGTGAACTAAAACATCGCTCCCACTGTAGGACTGTCACAGGTGTTTTGTCTTTATTTTCACTACAAGGAGAGAGCTCGTGGCCGAACTTTGAAGACGGCGGCCAATTCAATGTTTGAAAAACAGTTAATCACACAATACTTGACAAGCATGAGGATTGCTAACATGATTGCCTGTATTTTACATTTTCTAATAGTTATATTTAGCTCAATCGTTAAAAATGTCACATTTATTGCATCGGAGCATTTCTTTGGTGGTAAAATTCTCAGACCTTTGACAACTGTATAGGTTTTTGCACAAATTACAATGTAGGCAATGGACATTGTTTCCGTAAATTGACGGAGGATAGAACAACCATTTATGATTTATGACATGACTCAGTCATTAGATGGATTTTAATTTGCACTGAAGTAATTGGTAACTGAGTGCATTATTTTCTTGTTTGGTTTCAAATAATCTTTATTGATTTTGCACACAAATAATAAAAAATAATGAGTTTGGAAATGCAAGTAAATAAGAGGAAGATTGTGCTTGTCATTACAAATCGTAGTACATTCTTACCTAGACCTCTTTAGGCACAAGTGAAGGGTGTAAAGAACATAAGAAAGGAGGAGACAAGATTTTGCGTAGAATAACACATTGATAATATCTTATAGTTTGAGTGGAATAAACAGTCATCATTTGGATTTTTACATAAAGTCAATACAGTGAGCGAGTGACTATGGGAAAGTATTTTGGATTCATTTGGATATGCTTAGAATATCACATTAATAATATCTTATACACACAGCGGAATAAACAGTCAACACTTTAAATCAGTCTGTTTAATTTAAAAGCGCATTCCTTTCTAAGTAAAATGTAGTGATGCCCTAAGACAAATAAAAGCCCAGATGTGTCCCAATTTTCTGCAACACCCCATGTTTGTTAGATCACCTAAGCATAGCAAAGGTCCAAAGAAAGTTGTCACTTAAATTAGAATGGCACATGATATATCTCAGAGCATCACCCAGTGTCCTGATAGACATTTAAAAGAATGAATGACTTTAAGAAATGAAAATCATCTTCTGTAAAAATCAATCCATTATTACGTGTGACTCGCCCTACCTGACGTTTGCTTATTGTTTACTGTAGATGTGGAGGCAAAGCAACCACAAGAGTTTTTGAGGTGGGTATCTGCAGATTACAAAAGGTAAGCTTTCACTTGTCATATGTTTGTAGAGAAGTGAATATGTTGATTAAAAAGTCCTGACAGAGTTTGGCTGATGGGTTATTCCTTACAAAGGTGAGGGATATCGCCTCGGGATAATGCACCTGTAATAAGGCTGACGGGATATTGGACACCTTTGAGACTGAGTAACCAGTCTGCCAAACATTAAATCAAAAACTATTGTTCAAATTGAAAAAAATAAATACCAGAAAATTCACATGGGCCAGACTCTCATTTATCAATCCTAGTCACATCACATACAGCCTGTTTCTAAGAATGTATTCTGCACTGAACGCACCAAACAGATAACACAGATGAAACCCCGAGGAATTCGAATATTTTTGTACTGCACTGTGTTTTTGAAACGTGCCATTTGTCAAAATGTCGTTCCTAAGTGCTTTTAATCTAAATGTGCCAGGATTAAAGCACTGCGATTTATCCGAATGTTACATAATGTATGCATTTGGATCATAAGCATTTAATCATCTTCAGTGCATAATTACTATGCTCATTTGCTGCATATAATCACAGGAACTCTTTGAAGGACATTGAATTATTGCCTCTTCCCCTTGTCTCCACCAGCTACTCCGCTGAGGGACACTTGTTGCTTTTTTGGAACAGTAAAGTCTCAAGAGGAGAATATTAATCTTCCCAAGCATAACTTTCATAAATGAGAGCACAGATTAACCAGGCGACAATATAGCAGTGTTTTTCTTCATGGTCTTCGATATTTTTTAAACACATACATTTCAATACATGAAAACTCGCTTCCTTGTAATACATTAGTTAACAATCTAACTGGCTCATTTTAACGTTACAATTGTATTTTTTGAATGGACAGAGAACTCACTGTTAGAAAGATTTAGAAACCCATTTGACCCGTTTTTTAAAACTAAATTGTTTTCTTATTTAATTTCCCTGTGTATAGTAGCTGCATTTGCCAATGAGGTATTGTATTCCAGTGGCCGATGCTGAAATTTGAAAGTGGCGGGGTACAAGAAGAGCAGACATGTATAGCTCTATTTGAGAAAGTGAGCTCATTTCTTTGAAGGGTCATTCAAGGGAATTAGAATACCAGCTGGACCTACAATTGACAGGAAATCCATGATAATATGAGCAGCTACTGTTATTTATCTGATAAAAAAAACTCAGTAAACAGTTAAAAGGTAATAACTCAAATTCAGAGGCAGAGTGAATCTCCGGAAAATAGTTGTAGCCAAGGGAACAGAGTGAGGGTGTGGTCATTTACGTTTTCTGAATTAAGTCAGAGGTATTGTGAAAAATCCAAATGTCACAGAAAGACAAGTGTGGCAAATGTGCCACACCCATTCAGCAGGAGAGGGGTAAAGGTGTGGTATGTTGCTGGTACTGCATTTTGGAGCGCTGGTGTGGTAGCAACCTGTCATCTACAGACAGCACATGTTCTGTAGAAATGCCTACTAGATGTGCGTAGACATACAGTGTTACTGATAAAACTATAATTCATACAAATTATAAGGTGTGGAAATCGTGTTTCAGTTAATACTTATTCATCACCAAGTAAAGTGTCTTGATTCCCACACCTACCTATGTGGGACATTAGGTCCGATCCAAGATGGATCTTGTTGGAAGTGGCCTCGCAGGGTCACCCCCAAACTTTTTGCCTTCCTCCTATTCTTTTTCTGACCTCTTTTTTGCTGGCTTTTGGACTCTGGGCACTTTACCACTGCTAAACAGTGCTAAAGTGCATGTGTTCGCTCCCTAAAGACATGGTAACATGGGCTCATACCCAACTGGCATATTTAATTTACTTGTAAATCCCCAGTAAAGTGCACTACATGTGCCCATGACCTGTAAATTAAATGCTACTAGTGGACCTTCAGCACTGATTGTGCCACCCACATAAGTAGCTGAGGCGAGCAGCTGAAGCTTATCCAGGAGGAATGTAAAGCACTTGCAATGCCACAGTAGCTCCCAACCAAGAAAGAGCCACACAAGTGTTGCAAAAATAAAGGATTCTTTATTACAGCACTACCTACTAGACTAACATTGACATAGCTCCCTTCGGAGATTTCTACACACAATATATACACAAAATAACAAGCAGAAATGGCATAAAATATTTAGGGCCCTATGTTGGGCCCAAATCATACAGTAAGTAAATGGAATGCAAAATAGTGAACAAAACCAAGGTAAGTGTGGTAGCTAGCTAGGAGTAGATGAAAACAACAGAAGTAAATACGGTAAGTGCCCCCAGCGACCGGGTGCTGAGTGGTTACCTATGCAGTCGTCCCATAGATTACCACAGGGAAATAGTTGTTAGAGTTTATGTGTTTCAGGACCCTTCCCAGTGGACACAGAAGAAACCAACAGACGAAAGGAAGGTTAGAGAGTGTCCCCACCTAAGGATAACCAGAAGACAGGAGTACCTATGCCAGGGTACCCTGATGAAAAGGGGTGAAAGGATGTTGGAAACCCTCACTGAAGTCAATTGAAGCCTCAGATTGTTCAGCTGCCATTGCGGCCCATGGACCAGGCTGGTGGAACCCAGGGGAAGATTCCAGATATAGAAGACCTGAAAAAGGATAGAGTCAAGCACCCTTGGAAGTGCCCAGTTGGTGCAGGTGCCAATGCCCTTCCTTCTAGATGTGAAGTTCCTGAAGGTTGTTGAAAGAAGAAGTCCAGCTGAGGGGTCCAGGAGCTACAGAAGATCCTAGGAGTCAGCTATGAGCTGTCCCATGTCAGTCGCCAGATTGAATGGGGGTCAATGACCAGCGGGGCTACCAACAAGCACTGGCAAATGCAAGCAAGAGCTGAAGATGTATTTGCAAGTTTTTGGGGACCAGCAAGGTCCAGCAGACTCTACCCTGGAGCAAGAGTCAGGACTGGCCCTAAGCACACAGAGAGGCTAGAAACGAAAGAGTGACTCACAAGTGATGGAGACAAGGAGTCACAAGGAGGCCTCAGCAGCACAACAAAACAGAAGTCCCACGTTGCAGGAGTTGCAGAACAGAGGCTGATCTTTGATTTGCAGAGTGCTGGAGGCTTGGACCTCTCGGTGCTTGAAGATCACTTGGAGGAAGAGCTAAGAAGCCTTGGCAAGAGCAACAGTCATGGTTCACAGGGCTGCTGTTTCAGTGGCTGCAGCAGGGGCCCACAGTCTCCCAAGTGGATCAGAAGACAGAAGAGACCTGACAGGGACCATAGAATAACTACCTGTGAGCAGAGCCTTCACATTGTCTGTTGGACAGCAGGATCCACCAGCCAGTCGTAGTTGTCTTTGAGGTTCCTGGAGGTGCAGGGGAGTGACTCCCTCACACCAAGAGAGATTCCTTCATGCTTCCAGGTGCAAACAGAGTCTTTGTGACCCTGAACGATGCACAGCCTTGTAAGTTGCAGAGTTCTTGCAGGATCCAGAGAAACAATGTTGCAATGGGAGATCTCCCACCAGAAGCAGAAGCAGTTTCGGTTCCAAAGCAGACCAGCAGCAGTTCCAGAGGCCAGGAGTAGAAGATTTCTTGCAGAGAGTTCTTTGTACAGTGTTGCTTGACGAATGTGAGGACCCACCTTCGTGGGAACCCTTAAGTAACCCTAAAAGGGGGTTGGTCACTCTGTGAAATGACCCAGTTATCAGAGGGTGTCAGGGATGTAATCTACCTGGCTTGACCACTCAGATATTCCCAGGGGCCTCTGCTTACCTTGTTTCCAAGATGACAGAATCAACCAGCCACCAGACAGAGCTCTGTGCACCCCCCATAGGGGAGGAGCTGGACAGCGGGGTGGTCACTCCCCTGTCCTTTGTGCAGTTTTATGCCAGAACAGGAACCAGGGGTTCCTGAACTGATGCAAACTAGATTATGCAAGGAAGGCACCAAATGTGACCTTCAAAGTGGTCTGGTGGCGCTCAGAGGTCACCCCACCCAAGCCCTTAGAGACCTAATACACAGGGAGAGGTGTTCACACCTCTCCCTTAGATGAAATTCTTTGTTCTGCCTTCCGCTGCCTGAGCCGGGCTCATCAGCAGGAGGGAAGAACAGTGTCTGGGGTCAGCAGCAGCCTGGGCTGGCAGCCAGACCCCATAATGCTGCACAGGCAGAACTGGGGGATCTTCTTACGAACCCCCAGAGTACAGGGGATCATGCAACTAGCACTGGAATTGGTGTAGTTGCATGATTTCAACATGTTTGTTACTAAACATGCCTAGGTTTGGAGAAGTCAACGGGTGACTTTCAATGTCTAAGTGCAATGATCAGGATATAAGGTAAGCCTTGTATCAGTGGTGAAATGGTGCATGCACCGTTTAACGTAGGCTACCATGGCAGGCCAGTAGACACAGTTTGCATGGGCTCCAATGGGTGACACAATACATGCTACAGCCCATGAGAAACCCCATGTGTACCAATGCCCTGGGTACCTAAGTACCATATACGAGGGACTTAGATGGGTGTACCAGTATGCCAATTGTGGGGGCAGAAAGTTACCAAGCAACCAAATTTAAAGGAGAGAGCATAGTCACTGGGATCCTGATTAGCAGGATTCCAGTGGACTACAGTCTAAACATACTGACTTCAGGCAAAAAGTGGGGGTAACTATGCTAGAAAGATGGTACTTTCCTATAATGAGTTATTCCCCTTTATCATGGCCAGATATCTTTTTCTGTCCTGCTGTCCTGAGACTTGTTGCATCTACTCTGGTCTTACAAGAAAGGTAAATAAGTCAATTATATGAAATCAATGTACAGCATATACTGTAAACCAAAAACATATGCACCATGCCACTGGTTAGCAACATCTTAGCACATAGAATCCTAAAGTTAGCAAAGCCAGATGGGAAATGCTTGCCAACCACAACAAAACGTATGCCTTTTCTGACATGGTGCAACATAATGCGTGACTGTCCAAAATCTGCAGAAATAGTAGGCCACATTACTCTGCATCCCCTCACTATAGGGGTAATTATGACCCCGGTGGAGAGTGTTAATGTGGCGGTAGTACTGCCAACAGGCTGGCCTACATACTGCCACATTATGAGAATGGCGGGTTGGCTGCTGCCACCCCCCACTTCTCCACTCCTACCGCCATGGCGGTATCAGTCGCCGGGCAGCAGATGTCAATCTCCAGCCCACTGGCTGGCATTGTACCGCCGGCCGCATTATGAGCCTGCCTACCACCATGGCTTTCGTGGCGTTAAGAATGCCATGAAAACCAGGGCGGTAGGCCTTACAGGTGAAAGGGAATTGCTTCACTGTCACCAGTAGGCGTCTCCCCCACCTCCCCAAAACTCACCAGACGCCCCCCATCCCCTCCATCCAAACTCCCCCACCCACTCTCCATACAAACTCTCCCCCACCCCCTAAGATCAATACACACACACCCCTGCCCCCAAACCCTATGCACGCACACACCCGCAGACATGCACCACACATACACCCAATCACTCCCACTGGCATACACGCATTCATAAACGCATACTTCCAGACATGATCTCACACATTCTTACACACAATCACACTGACATGCAGACACACACTCACTTCACCATTCTTACACGCATTCACTCACATGCATACAACCACACATACACCACCAAACACACAGACGCATTCACGCACACACTCACACATTCATGCACACAACCAGAAACACACCACACTCCCCCTCCCCTATCAGAAGCCCAAATTACCTTTGTTGAGGAGGTCTTCCGTCAGGGAACAGGAAGCGCCCCACCAGCAGAACACACCATGCCGTATCACAGGTCATGATACAGCTGGCAGCGTTCAACTGGCATGGCGGTGCTAGTGGTAGCAGCGCCAACTTACCACCATCATCACTGCCGGATTTCCACCCTTCGTGTGGCGGAAGTCCACAAGTGATCATAATATGGTGGATGGATGGTAGCCGCGGTGATGGTATTTTGGCGGCCGTCACCACGGCAGTAGGTGTTTTTTACAGCCAATGTCAAAATGGCCACCTATATGTGTATCTACACACTGTACCCTTTGCCCAACGTATTACCAGTGCATTGTTGTGTATGGCAGTGTATGGCAGACAGGATATGAGCCACATTATGATGTAATCGCTGAACTGCAAACCTCTAAATAAAGTCCTTAGCCAGCTCAGATTCAGTGTTGCTGCTGGTTTAGGACTGCCTGCTGCAGCTCATTTCTGACTGAGCCACGTAGTGAGTCACTGACTTGCATGTGTCTCTGAGTCAACCAAAATGTAAACCTTCTCTCACTAATAGCGAGCTTAGCATGTGCTACTGTAGCTGGTGGTGGTAGTTGGTACTTTGCTGCTTTTTGCACTCCAAGCTAAGAGAGCAGCACTGATGGAAAGTTGATATTGAGCACTGCCCTGAATTCACATCTGGTGTGAATACCATAGCGTATTGTAGCTGGGAAACAGGTACATGCAGCAACACATGCCAGAGATTGCAGTTCATCCCTGGAGAGCATGCAGTCAGTCTTTGCTCTTGGAGCAACAGACAATGTAGCCACTCAGCAGCTGGCTTCCAGAAAGCAGGTCCATTTACTTGATGAAGGGTGAGAATGCATAGTTGTCTTTGTAAAAATGTTGGCTTTCTATCTAATAAATAGAGAACATCACAACTTTGTTTCTGAATCTCATCCCTGGTGGGGTGAAATTAACTAAGAAAAAACTATGTCTGTGTGCTGTAACTACTGTGTTATTTGCAAGGAGAACCTGAAGTGATGCAGCCCACAGTGCACTTGTTGTACATTCCTTTTGGCCACGTTTACACCTCAGTTGTCATTACTAGGCGACCTGCACATGCCTTGCAAGCAGCATTCCAACTAAGGGATGTGCAATTCACAAACATATTAGAGGAAGCAGCAAGAACAACAGTGTTACAAATGTAGATTACACAAAAACATCAGACAATATTTAACAGTATTTAAGTCTATAGATAGTTATGTGGGCAAAATAAAATTTCTAGTCAAACAAATATCTTTCCTTTTCCCCAACATATTTTATAATGGAGTAGCGTATCCTAGTTCAAAACTATAATACTTTGTACAGTTCCAGACCTCGTACAGATTAATTGTCCTATTGCACTTGGCTGGACAATGAGGCCACCACTCGAGAGGCAGTAGGTAAAATCACAGCACTTACACAGCCACCTATATCATGGTTATATAGTCACACTGCCTCATCCATTCCTTATGTACCCCTATGTACTTCCTGCCACCAATCTACCATCCCACTGCCTTTAAACCCCTTAGCTCCTGGGCCTCCCGCCCCCCGTGCGGAGCCCTTTTTTGGCTATTTGGGGTAGTCCGCGCTTAGGCCTTCTTAACTTTTTGTCCACATAAGCAATCCATGCCAAATGTGCGTCCTTTTTTTCCAACATCCTAGGGATTCTAAAGGTACCCAGAGTTTGTGGATTCCCCTGGAGGAGACCAAGAAATTAGTCAAAATACAGTGAAAATTTAATTTTTCTTTTTTTAAACAGGAAAAAAGGGCTACAGAAGGCAGCTCGTGGTTTTTTCCCTGGAAATGGCATCAACAAAGAGTTTGCGGTGGCAAGATCACCATCTTCCCAGCTTTCAGGAACAGGCAGACTTGAATGGGAAAACCCAATTTTTCAATACAATTTTGACATTTTACTGGGACATACCCTATTTTTACTACTTTTTGTGCTTTCAGCCTCCTTCCAGTTGGTGACAGCAATGGGTGTGAAACCAGTGCTGGATCCCGGACGTTAAATATTTCTGAGAAGTAGACAAAATTCTGATTTGAGCAAGGGGTAATTTGTGTAGATCCTACAAGGTTTTCCTATTAAAAATAATAGCTGAAATAAAAAAAATATTGAAATTGAGGTGAAAAAAAACAGCAATTTTTCTCCATGTTTTACTCTGTAACTTTTTCCTGTGATGTCAGAATTTTGAAAGCAATATACCGTTATGTCTGCTGGACTCTTCTGGTTGCGGGGTAGGTTCATCAGGAACCCTAGGTACCAGAGCCAATAAATGATCTGCACCTTGCAAAGGGTTTTCATTCTATACCGGGTATACAGCAATTCATTTGCTGAAATATAAACAGTGAAAAATAGGTATCAAGAAAACCTTTGCATTACCAAAATGGGCACAAGATGAGGTGTTGAAAAGCAGTGGTTATTTGCACATCTCTGAATTCCGAGGTGCCCTTACTAGCATGTGAATTATAGGGCATTTCTTAAACAGACGTCTTTCTTACACACTGTCTTACATTTGGAAAGAAAAAATGTAGAGAAAGACAAGGGATAATAACACTTGTTCTGTTATTCTTTGTTCCCCCAAGCCTCCCGATAAAAATGGTACCTCACTTGCGTGGGTAGGCCTAATGCTTGTGACAGAAAATGCAACATGGACACATCACATTTTTACTTTGAAAACTGACATGTGCCTACCTGTGGATTTTGATCTCTAGCTCAGCCGGCAGCTGGGAAAACCTACCAAACCTGTGCATTTTTTTAAACTAGACACCTAGGGGAATCCAAGATGGGGTGACTTGTGGGGATTTCACCAGGTTCTATTACCCAGAATCCTTTGCAAACCTCAAAATGTGGCCAAAAAACACTTTTTCCTCACATTTCGGTGACAGAAAGTTCTGGAATCTGAGAGGAGCCACATATTTCCTTATACCCAGCGTTCCCCTGATTCTCCTGATAAAAATTGTACTTCACTTGTGTCTGTAGGCCTAGTGCCCGCAACAGGAAATGCTCCAAAACCCAATGTGGACACATCACATTTTCCCAAAGAAAACTGAGCTGTTTTTTGCAAAGTGCCTTACTATGGATTTTGGCCTCTAACTCAGCCGGCACCTGAGGAAACCTACCAAACCTGTGCTTGTCAAGGGACAGCAGGACTGTCCTCATCACCTCCCTCATAATCACTGGAAGAGGTTTTATCGAATGGGACTCCTCTGACTGAAAAATCACTCCCAGAGTCTGCACCATTGCCCTATCCCTCAGATGTTGACTCAGTATCTGCTGTCTCAGTCTCTGATCCTACGTCAGAGCTGTCCTCTATAACCCGAGTTAGGGCTTGAGCAGCAGTCATCCAACGAGATGCCATCTCTGCTACTGGCTATACTGTTGCTCTAAAACACTAGCCTATGAAGACAGTCACAGAAATGCTGGTATGTGTGTGTGTGTGTGTGTGTGATACCTGCAACAGTAGAGGTCACCTTACCTTCGCCTCTTCCCTCAATCAGCATGTTCTCTCAAGACACTCAAAAAAACAAAAAAGACACACTATTACATCACCTTGTCACATACCAATCGTCATAGTCTTTAGTAAACGTACTGACTTAGTACAATGGTCAATTTAGCAGGCCCTTGAGAGGATACCATACAGACCTTAAAATCATCACCTACCACCAATGACATTATAATCCCAAGGCCATGTTAAACAAAATGAGTGTCAAATGAGTATACAACAAAAAGAAGCTGGGAACACACAAAATGGGTTTTAAAATTAAATTTTAAAAAAAACTTACCTGGATCAGCTGCGCCGCTCCTCTTTCTCCCGTCATCGCTGCAGGTACAGGCTCCCAGCCTGCCCTGCAGCCAATCCTGACACTGCTCTGAGCAGCATCAGGATAGGCTGGGAGCACCCGGCCAGGGTACTCCCAGGCATACTGTGAGCCTGTGCAGGGTCTCTCCAGTCCGGCAAGTCAGTGATGGGCTGGAGAGAGCCTGCTGTGCATGTGTGTTTGGCCAGCCTGATGCTGTCGGCCATACATACATGCGTACTGAAGAGAGTGTACAGTGCACTCTCCTCACCCTATGGCCCCGTCCCTTTAACAAATTAAACAATAATAAACAGGGTTTATTATTGTTTGGTTTGCTAAAGGTTTTTTGGCAGGGAGGTGCATTTTCTTTGAATTTCAATACAGAGATGCTTAACCTGAAAGTGTTTGTGAACCGTGAAGGGTGTTAATAAATGTGGTGCACCTTAGGGTAGAAGCCATCAAAAGGGAAAACCGAAGCATTGTTAAAAATTAACATTGACAATCTGCACCAGTTTTAAAGATGGTCACCATTTGGTTGTTTCGGTTGAATATTGCACTGCTGAAAAATCAAATGGGCAGAATATTTGTGACAGCTTTCCCATGTTTCATGCCCCTCACCTCCAACCACTCCCAATATTGGACTTTATTGCTAGGGACCTTGGCTCCTATTTCATTAGTTGGGGAGAGTTCTCAGAAAGTGCACCTCAATATTTTCCGCTTGGCCAGCATGCCTAACAGTCAGCGACAGTGCTGTGTGTGGGGATTAGAATAGATTTAATCCCCTTTAATTGAAAGTGATGTATGTGCTATGGTTAGAAGCTAATTTCATAATGCTTGGGTCACATCTGCATTCATATCTCCTATTTCTATTTAAGAGGCTGGGACAGCTGACAGTGCTCCATGTCCGGGAATTTACTCTGTGTGGCAGGGGACCCTGCCCTGTTAACCTCTGTTGGATACGTTGATTTCTCCTCTAACCGGACCATATCGAGCTGCAAAAAGACACACGCTTGTTAGGGAGTTCAGAAGACAAATGAGGGCAATAACACATCTCGAGGTAAACTTACAGTAGGATATCAACAGCACACATTCGGTTCAAGTAATGAAAGAGTCAGCTGCTGAAGAGTTGTAGAGGTCATCTACTGTTAGGTGTGATACCTGAATCCCTCCTCGCTAGGACGTTTCATTACAGCAATTGTTTATTGCTGCAATATAGATATAAGGGCAGTTTATACTGCTCAATTAGCTTACAACGTCAATACACATGAAAGGCTCAAGTTAATAACCTATATAGCATCATTCTAGACTTTAAAGATGTTTGGCCATAATACATAAAGGCCCGCCTTACGACTTCGACGGTCTTTCAAAAAGACCGCCAAAGCCGCGGGCGCCACTATACGGCCAGTGCTGGTGGTATTGGTGGCTCCCTATTATGACTTTTCCGCTTGGCCAAGGGACGGAAACACCGTTCCCGTCCTCTGGTCCAGTGGAAAAGTCACATCAGCATTGTTGTTTTGCAGCTGGTGCAGCAGCACCCTTTGCACATTTCACTGCTCGATATTCGGGCATTGAAATGTGTGATGTGGCTGTGCCTGGGGGCCCCTGCACTGCCCATGCCAAGTGCCTGGGCAGTGTATGGACCCCCAGGGGCACCCGAGTCCCCCTTACCACCAGCCTTTCCATGGCGGTGTTTACTGCCATGGACAGGCTGGCGGTTGGGGACTCATAATCCCCATGGCAGTGCTGCTTGGAATGTTGTACTGGGGATTATGACCACCTGGCGGAAGCCTGGCGGTCAAGTGGAGGGGGCCGGCGGTATGGCCGTGGCTAATGTGCCACGGTCATAATACACTAGCGGTAGACCACCAGCCTGTTGGCGGTGTTACCGCCATGGACCACCGACTGCCAGGGCCGTAATAAGGCCCAAAGTGAGTGTGAGAAGTGCTAGCCTAAGGCTGCATTCTCACTATGATTTTAGACAGACTGGTGGTTTAAAAAGTGTTGAAGCACATTTGGCAGTGGTAAATGCCGTTTCTCACTGGAAATCTATTTCATTCTAAAAACATATGCTGTAATTGTGCTGACGGGAACTCCTTTACCTTTTGACCCCCTACTTTTTAACAGGCAAAGAGTTGCCAGCAGCTGGTGAACAGTGGCCATTTGCCTAGGTGCATGATTGCCTCCACTGTAGAAAATAAAAACACTCTGCACACCGTGATTAGCAAATCACAAATAAAATAAAAGCCAAAGATAATATTTAGGTGGTGACAAATTTAACAAGCACGCATATGTTGCTTCTCTGATTTACACTCTTTCATGAATTGGTTACAGGGTTCAAGTCGCCCTTTCTCACCGTTGCCTCTTGCAGGCGCGTAATGTGTCTTATTTACAGTATTTTGCTTATTTACCTATTACAAATTAAGTTTCTGCAGTATCTAGAGCAAGACACATTTATAGCCTTAAAATGTAGGAGTAGAGCCTCGCACAGCCCTACCAGATAAACTCATATTTTCTGATAAAGTGATCAGTGTTTAAAAAAAAAGGCACCATCTGCTATGCCAAGACATGCAACAGCGCTTAGGTAACGCTCCAACTGGCCATTTTTAAGTGGACTTGCACTGGAGATAGTGAGAGCCCAGGGCTGTAGAGAGACATGGGCCCTGGTGTATACTTTTTGGTGCAAAACTGCACGACCAACAAGTTTAACACCAGCTTGCACCATTTCTGTGCAGCAGCCGGGCACCATATTTATGAAATGGTGCACCATATTTATGGAATGGTGCACCGGCTTGATGTTAGGCACATCAAGCCGGTGCAAAGGGTAGGCTAGCATTTAAAAAGATGACATTAGTCGGGTGGGGCTGGCGGTATGGAAGAAGAGGGTTTTGCACCAAAACATTACGTTAAGCAGGTTAGAGTAAAAAAAATGCCTAGTCATTTTCTGGCGCAAAACCATCCATACCACATGACTCCTGACAGGAGTAATGCCCACCACCCCAATGGCCAACACAGGGGACCAGGGTCCCCTGGGCATGGCCATTGCACCCAGTGCTATGTAGGGGGGCCCATTTCAGGGCCCCAAATGGCACTTTAAAAAAAAAATACTTACCTGTACTTACCTATACTTACCTCGGATGGGGTCCCCCATCCTCCGCCGTCCTGCTGTCCCTCTGGTGTGGGTGTCCCTAGGGACTGGGGAGGGCACCTGTGGGCTTATTCCATGGTGTTCCACCATGGAATTAGGCCCATAAGTCCCCTAACGCCTGTCCTGACCCAGGCCTTAAAAAATGGTGCAAAACAAGCTTTGCACCATTTCGTGATTTTTGCACGGGAGGATAAATAAGGTGCTATGGCCTTAGGCCCAGATTTATACTTTTTCAGGCAAAACTGTGTTAGTGCAGTTTTACATTAAAAAAAATAAGGCCCAGTTAGCATCAAAATACATGACGCTAACTGGGTAGGGGAGGCCTAGGGAAAACTGAAAGTTGTGCGTGAAAGAATGGTGCTAGTCAGGTTAGAGTAAACAAAATGACTCTAATCTTACTTGGTAAAGACAGGAGTCATGCCCCCACAGGAGTCATGTCCCCCAGCCCAATGGACATGCCCAGGGGTCTTGTGTCCCCTGGGCATGGCCATTGGGCACAGTGCCATGTAGGGGGGCCCAAGTTAGGCACATCTATTGCATTTTAGAAAAAAATAAAAATACCTACCTGGACTTACCTGGGATGGGTCCCCCCATCCTTAGGTATCCTCCAGGTGTGGGTGCAGGTGGGTGGGGGTGTCCCTGGGGGCAGGGAAGGGCACATGTGGGCTGTTTCCATGGTCTCTGACCATTGAAAAAGGCTCACAGGTCCCCTAACGCCTGCCCATACCCAGGCGTTAAATAATGGCGCTAAGCATGCTTAGTGCCATTATTTAAGGCCCTCCTCCTCCCATGCATGATTTTTGCACGGGAGGATAGGGCCTTTGAGTTGTCTTTTGCCCGAGAACACCTACCTTGCATCTCATTGACACAAGGTAGTTTTCCGCAGGCAAAAAATTACTTTAACTCCAATATTTTGGCGCTAGACATGTCTAGCGCCAAAATATAAATATGAAGTTAAGTTTGCGCCGGATTTGCATTAAAAAAATGATGCTAATCCATTGTCAACAATAAATTCCTAATTTGGCACATAGAAGAAAAATGCCAATCAAAAAAGTGACAAAAGGCCTCATAACAAGTCTGGCTGTCTTCAGACTTCTATAATCGTAGTGGCGTTCGGCCCGCTGCGACTGTGGCGGTCGGACCGCCAAAAGACCCCAGCCCTCACCCCAGAAACATGGTTCCCGATGGCATGACAATGGTAGGGCTTGTAATCAGTCATGGCGGCGCTGAACTGAGTACCGTCATGCTGGTTACAACCTAGAAAGGTAGTGCAGCGGACCACGGGTGGTCCCATGCACTGCCCACGACCATGTCATGGGCAGTGCAGAGGACCTCCTGCCCAGTACCTTCAGAGTGTGCGCATTCCGAAGGGTGCTGGTCGGCCACCCCTCTGCTATGAGAAAGCACTTGGCTCCTTTAAGGAAGTTGAGCACTATTTCATAGCACTATTCTGCCTGGACTGACTGGCGGAAACGCTCTAGTACAATGTTCCCACCACTATGGCGGTGGCATACTCTCCACTAGATGGGCGTTCCGTGCTGTGACCACCAAACTTGTAATGACCCAGTAAGTCTGACCATTGGAAAGAAGGACACAGTAACGTGAAGCAGCCATCATAGTGGCAAAGCATCATCAGCACCTATGGTGTCCAAGTATGTCTTGCTCTGAGCTTTTGGCACCAAAAGTAAAGACTTCAGCAGGAGTTTGAAGAAAACGTATTCACCTGTGTGCTTCAGCATCTTGCCTTGCCCTACTGAAGGATTTTAAGAACATAAGAAGTGACAATGTCTTTAAGTAAAAATTTGACTGGTGAGACTGGCTAAGCTTACCCAAAGCCATCTCTACCAGAGTCAGCCTGAAATCATGAGCATGTTCTGCTCTTCTCTAAAGATTGACTTGGACATTGGTGCTCACCATTTCCTGGCATTATTTCCTGAAACATAAAAAAAAATCTGGTTCCTCTAATCTGTTTTTAATCATTTTGTTTTTTAATTTTTCTAAATTGGTTTGGGAATTGTGGTGTGATCTTAACTTCATTGACTTTTGATACTGTTGTAACTTAACATTCAGCTTCATGTTTGTGCCTTGGCTACCAGGGGTTTAACAGAGTTTCTCACTGAACTGTCTTGTGACTATATCAAATTGTGTTTATAGAACCCTCGTTCCAAATAAACAACCCACTTGCTGACACTGATATCTTTAATTACTAAGGGTATATTTTAGAATTTGTTGGATAGGCTACTCCATTAAAATGTGACAGATATACCTTCTGCTCTAGTACAATTGCCATAGTCTATAATGCACTTGTAATAAAGCAGACAGGACAGCCACCACATTTGTGACAGAGTAACCTGTTCACCAAACTTTAAATGAATCCTTATGTAATAATTTGAATCCAGAATTAACCATTTGTTCATATATATTGAGCTTATGCAGATGTAAATGGATGTCAATAACTTGGCTGTAAATATTGGCAACACAAATTAGAAAACAGTTGATCAGATACAAACCTCCAATTTATTAGCACCTGATTCTCATTACGATTGCTTAAAGAACTCCAGTGTATTCATTTCATATCTGTTATTTCAGACACCAAGTTGATAGGTAATACTGGGTTACAAAACTACCACATGAAATGAGGAATCACTGTGGAAATATTGTTTTTTGCAGGCAATTACCAAATTCTGGGTCATTTTCCTGAGAAAAAATACACAAAATTTGAGCTGGCAAATGTGTCTCTGAAAACATCCGGCATTATAGCCCAAGAAAGTAAATTAATAATTGGTGTGCATGGTAGACCACCACAAGTAACTAAGGGGCTGATAGATATTTAGATGGAGAGATGTAATTACCAACGCCATGGCAGAGTACTTTACTCCCATCATGATAAGGGTACTCCATATTTAGAGATGTCAGCTGCACCTTGCATTTCAGCAACTGCTGCCACAGCTGATCCTGGAAATGCATTGTATGTATACCTCAAACATTCTACTTTTAAAGAATTTTATTTTTCGAAAAAACAAAAACACTGATCCTCTCATAGTAGGAGCATTGTCCATGGTGTGGTGACTGTTTAAATGTTTACACTGCTCCTTTTCATGGTAGAGACAGGCATTGAAAACTGGCCATGAGTCCACCCAATCTAACTATAGCTTGTAAACAAATGACTAGCTTTCAGATGGCCCTTACTTCACAGGGCCATCAGAGGTATGTGTAGGGGTAGAGACAGAGTAGCCTCCACTTTCTATACACTGAAGGCCCACCCATGTGTAAATAAGGCAGGTGGACCTTCAGGTTGGCAAGAGGGTTACTCTCTACCAACACTTAAATCAGGCCCAAAGTTACTTACCTGTTAAGTCCAGAAATAGGTTTCAATAATTTTAAACTGAGCCGGACCCCTAAGGCTTAACTGTGAGAAAATGTATAAAGCAGATAGAAGTACTAAACACTTGAGAAGTCAAAACCTCAACACAATAAAAATTAAACTCCAAATGAACACAAATAGAGAAAAACTGAATAAATACTCAACACAATAATGACAAAGGGGAAACAAAGATATGACTCTTTAAAGATTTAAGAGAAAAAGTGCCAAGAAAAAGTAATGCGCCAATAGTAAGCACAGTTCACATGTGACTGGGGCATAGGTGAAAATTCAGGTTGACTGTGATGGAATATGGGTTAACTTTGCAAAGCAGGTGCATCCAAGTCAAAGTTTTGCCTTCTGTTTCTAAAATGAAAGTCAAAATCTTCGAGGACGGGGGTGTGGCTTGGTGCCGTATGAAGATGGTCGGCTTTTTTGGAGCTCCGTGACGGCGGTGGGAGGTGAGGGAGCTGGCTTGTTTTTCAAGGGTATTGTTTAGAATACTTTTGGGAGGAAAAGTTAGGGGACTATGCCTGGAATGCATTATTCCCCTTAGAATGACTTTAAAAGTATTTTTTATGCTCTAATTTATTGAATTAAATTGCGGTCGTCTGAGGATTCAAATGCGATCGCCATTTTGTTTTTATTTTCACCTCAAACATTTTATTTCTCTTTATAAAATGCTACCTGAGAGATTATTTCTGCACTTTTTGGGCCTAAAAGTGTATGCCTACGTTCTTTGCTGTTCGCATCCTGCTTTTTGACAGATTTTGCCAGTTTATTTCGTATTTTGGTCTACTATCATTTCTGAGGTGAATTTTACTTCATACAATACAAGATTTGCTACACATTGGGCACAACTGTATACTTTTGCTCATGTGCAGATCTGGAAACCTTCAATTGACTAATAACAAAATACAAAGTCATAAAAGTTCCAATAGTATCCCTTTGTCGAACTCATTTGCTCCTTTGTCAAATATGGAGAGTACAGGGGCTACTAATCTTGATATTACACCTTCAGCGCTTGTTTCTCCCTTTACTGTTGTTAATACAATATCGTCCAAGCTTCCCATAACTGTTTCAATGACCACGAATAAGAGAGCTAAAAAGGATCCTCCATCTCCTATTACAGTTGTAAATACTATAACTGTGGAGTTACTTCTTGAGGAAATAAGGGCGCTTAAACCATAAATGGAAGATACAAATCAACAACTACAAATATTGGACGATAAATGGTCTTGTGTGGAGAACAGGTTCTCTCTTGTGGAATGAAGAGTTGAAGTGCATGAGGACTCAGTAGCGTCTATTAAGTCTCTGCAATCTGAAGTCGTTCTGTTGAAGAACATGCAGAGGATATAGAAAACCGGAACTGAAGAAATAATCTACATATTTATGGTCTACCTGAAGGAACTGAAGGTTCAGACTCATTATCTTTCTTTCAGTCCTTTCTGCCCAAACTTTTGGATCTGCCTACTTCTCCTGCTTTAAATATACAAACAGAACATAGACTTGGTCATGCTTCACATTTGGCTTCAACGTCAAAGAAACCAAGAGGAATAATACTTTATTTTTTTGAATATGTAGACCTGCTAAAGGTTCTCCGAGCAGCAAGGGCTAAAGGTCATATGGTCAGGTTCTAATCTCTTTTTTGCTCAGGATTATGCTAAGTTGACGGCAGATAAACAAAAGAAGTTTATGGATATGCAAACATTATTAAAGTTGCTTAGTGCACGATATGGTCTCTTCCATCCATGTTTGTTCAAGGTGACTTACAATAATAAGCCCTCCACGTATGAAGACCCAATATTACTTCAGCAATTTTTTGCCTCTTGTAGAGGTGAAAAGATGGACACTTCGAAAATTTTTGAAACTTGACTATTGTATTGATTTTTACTTGCTTTGTCTTTTTTATTTCTCTATTTAATGTTTATGCTCATTCATGGTTTATTTGTTCTTAAGAGTGACAGATCATCTAAGGGATTTAACATTCCCTATGTTCCTCTATTTTTAGATCATGGTTCATTAAAGTATTCGTCTTTTGTGGTGGCAGCCTGAGTGGCCTGGTCCCTCTTCCCTTCCATGTCTGCAGTCGTGGAGAGAAGGTTGCGTCGTCTCCCTTTGTGGTTTTACCACCCTCCCGTTGTATTTGTCTTATAGGTATGTTTTTATTACTTGTTCTATTTTTTCTGTAGTTTTAATGTTCCCTTCTACATTGTATTTTGTTTGTTTGTTTCTTTTGTATTTCCTCTTCTTTTACTATTTTTTCCTTCTTTCCTTTTTCTATTTCTATTTTCACCTGTTCAGAGTTCTATTCTTCTCTTTTTGTATGTTAAATTATTTTCTATAATACTAGTTGGTTTATTTGTATTAATTCATGGTTATATTATTTATTCTTTATATTAAATGACAATTAGAGTTCTTTCATGGAATGGTAAAGGTTTGGGATCCCCAATAAAGCGTCAAAGAGTTTTAACACATATTTTAAAATTGAGAGCTGATATTGCCCTGTTGCAAGAGACTCATATATTAGATAATAAGGTGGCCAAACTTAAAAGACAATGGGTAGGTCATGTTTTTTTCATCTCCGGGCATGGGGAAAAGAAACTGAGTTATTATACTGTGACATAAAGCTTTGAATATTTCGGATATTTCACAAGAATTTGATGTGATGGGTAGATGGGTTATAGTTTCAATGCATATTAATAAAGTACCTTTGGCTATATTTGATGTTTATGCTCCAACCAAACATGATAAATCTTTTTGGAATGAAATATTTGTTATGTTAATGTCTCTCTCTGATAAATATTTCATTTTAGGGGGAGATTGTAATATGGTTATGGACCCTTTTATTGATCGTAAATCCAGTTCTAGATTTGTACGATCCACTATATTTTCTCAGTTTACCTCTATGATTAAATATAGAGCATTAACAGATGTTTGGAGATTGTGTAACCCCACATTACAGGAATTTTCTTTTTTCCCCCTGTACATTCTTTCCAATCAAGGATTGATTATTTATTTGTCTCAAAGCATATCGTACAACATGCTTTGAATTTGGAAATTGGGTCTATATTAATTTTGGATCATGCAACAGTGAGTATGGATCTTGATCTTATTGCACATAATCAGCCATGTAATAGATGGAGATTTAATAATTCATTACTTCTTGATACTAATTTTGCTCAGCTTTTTGAGAAGTTTGTAACACAATTTTTTGTAGAAAACAAAACTTCTCAGCTATCTGTTCAAATCCTTTAGGACACTTTCAAAGCGGCCTCTAGGGATTTGATTATTTCCTATGTTGCTAATAAAAGGAAAACGGCTACTAACAAATGACAGCATTTGATTGATCTTATCAAACAATTAGAGAGTTTATAGTACTCTTCCAAGTCCACAATTTGCCTTAATGAATTACTTCAAGCTAAAATTACTTTCAATACAAATTCGACTGATATTGCTAATTCTTATCTTCTCAAATCTAATGCTAAGTACTATGGAGGCCAAAACAAATCAGGAAAAAGTTTAGCAAATTATCTTAAAATTAAAAAAGACAGAACAAAGATTCTATTTATAACTCTTCCAATTTTGACTACATAAAAATGAAGACATTTTGGGTGAATTTGTTCATTTTTCACACAAATATATACTCCTCAATCTTACCCCATGCAGGATTTTATTGATAAATATTTGTCTACCATTAATCCACCTGTACTTCCCTCTTCTGAGGTTTCTGTTCTTGATAATGACATTTCCATTAAGGATATTCTCAATGCTCTAAATCTTATCAAGAAAGGTAAAGCTCCAGGCCCAGATGGCTTTACTTTTGTATTTTATTTACATTTTTCTAAATTATCAATTCCAAGATTATTTCAGCTTTTTACCCATTTTGTTAATGCAAAAACCTCTGGTGGTTCTTTTCAAGCGGCATTGATAGTCCTTATACCAAAAGATAACAAAGATCCAGAGCTTTGTAAGAATTATAGACCTATATCTCCAGTTAATTTAGACTATAAAATCTTTGCTAAAATTATTGCTATCATTTGTTACTGATTCTCCCTAAATTAATTGGTAAAGAGCAATCTGATTTTATTTAAGGTCGTTATTATCTGACAACACAAGATTGTTTTTTAATATTTTAAGTAAGTTTGTGACGTATAATGACTCTCTTTCTGCAATTGCTCTAGACACTGAAAAAGCTTTGGATCGTGTTAATTGGCTCTTTATTTTCTTAACACTTTCATGGTTTGGCTTTGGAACTAAATTCATAAATCTTATTTTGTTATTATACTCTTCTTCTAAGGCTGCTATTTTTTCTAAATGGTCTCATCTCTCCCTCGTTCTCGCTCTATAGAGGAGTCTGTCAGGGATGTGCGTTTTCACCGTTTTATTTGTTCTTGCCTTGGAACCCTTTTCATTGAAACTTAGAGCTAATCCAAATTTACATGGTTTCCAATATGGGGAAAGACAAATAGAATTTTCGGCTTCTGCTGATGACTTTTTATATTGAATCCGAAATCTTCACTTCCTTCTTTTCCATTCGAAGTACAGAATTTCGATTCTATTTCAGGGTATAAGTTAAATGAAGATAAGTGTGAAATACTTCCTTTAAATAAATTCTACTTTCCTGAAGATTTTAAATCTTCAAATTTTCACTGGAACAGTGATAAAATTAAATACCTAGGTCTTTGGTTTAAGCCTTCTTTTAAAGATACAATTTCATGTAATTTTTTACAATTATTTGCTGTTCTTGATTCTCTTATATCTAAATGGAACCCTTTATTTTTATCCTGGTTTGTTATATTAAATTCTCTTAAAATGATGTTACTTCCTGTAATTCTCTTTAATTTATCAAACATTCCAATTAATATCCCCTGTTTTTATTTCAAGAAGCTGAACTCTATTTTTAACTAAATTCTTATGGAATAATAAGAGACCCAGAATGTCCCTCCAAAGGTTAATGAGGCCAGAAAGCTGCAGAGGGGTTAACTTTCTGAATCTCTGCTCTTATCATAGGGCTTTTTCTCTTAAGCAAGCTTCTTGTTAATTGAAGGAAGATGATTCAGCTTTTTTCCCTTTATGGGTTGAAGTTAAAAAGTCATTTGTTGTTCCCTTTACATTTCCGGAGGTATTAAATCTGTCAAATAAACCAACATCTATCTCCCTCCCGATTTTGAATAATTCATGCAGAATTCTGCAGCCTATTTTTGCTTCATACAATGAAGATAGAGTACAATTTATAAATTCTTCAATTTGGAACAATAAGCACATCAAGTTGGATAATAGAACCATCTACTGGAAATCGTGGCATTTGAAGGGGTTATGATGGGTGCATCAATTGTTTGAAAATGATTCCCCTCTTTCCTTTGTACAGGGACAACTTCTTTTTTAGTATCCAACCTCTTTAATAAAAAATATGACGCTTTAATACATGTTGTAAATAGTTCATATCAATCTTTTCTAGTTCATTAAACACCTTTGGTCCGTCCTTCTCCAATTAAGACTCTGCTGTTACAGTCGAAATCAGCCTCTTGTATTTATCAAACAATTACAGCTCTTCCTGATGATAGACCTAAATCAGAAATAGAAATACAATGGGAGAAAGATTTGGATATTTCACTTTCACTTTCTTTATGGAATAAAGTGTGGATTAAAATGAAAAAATCCTCCAGAGCAGCTAATGCAATTCAAACTTTATTTTTTATATATTATAGGTTATTAATTACACCTTCATCTTTACATATAAAAAACTCTAACCTTCCGTCTTCCTGTTGGACTTGTAATTGGCTGGTCTCAGACCTTAAGCATATGTTTTTTGATTGTCCATATACATTTCAATTCTGGGTTAATGTATGGAATCGAATTAATTCTATTTTTCACACTAACATTACCTTAACCTTTACAAATATCTTTTTAGGCAGTCTTGCAGACGAATGGTCAAGTTATCCAAAAAGTAATATATTAATCTTGGATCTATTATTGGCTGTTGCTTTTCAACAAATTATGAAAAATTGGAAGGACTCCTCTAAATTATCCTTTCAAGCTTGGCGGTAAGGTATATGTTATAATTATAGGTTGAATAGGGCTTATGTTTCCCCTGTATTCCTTGCTATTAAAAGAGATATGTTATAGTTACCTGTTACAAATTATCTAAACTCTTTGGCTTATTCTTATTTTGCTAGAAATTAGGTTTCTAATCCGCCATGAATTGCTTTTCTTTGCATTTTTACTGTACTTAATTATATAGTTTATAACTGCTTCTCTTCTGTATATTTAATATTTGCATATATACTTATGTTTCCAAATTTTAATATAGTTATTGTGTTTACTCAAAAAAGGAATTTCCATGAAATTGAACTGCTATTATATTATTTTACTCATGTCATCAAATGTATTTATATCCTTTAAATATTGTATTAATTATCAATAAACTTTCTCTTTAAACTTCAAAGCATTTTTTTGCCAGGACGGCAAGGTAGCTGGCTGTTTTGGACAAGTCCCTTTGAAGTTGGTTGGACATTGAGTGAGGTTCTGTTGAAGCCGTGGTTTTGGTGGGAAAAATTCTGACTAAGAAAAGTTACATTTTTTGCCCAAGGAATACTTCTTGGTGACCGGATACTTTGGGTGCCTTTGCTTGTTGAAGATTTCTGCCTTTGTACATAATCCCTTTTTGGAAGCTCATTCCTCCAGCGGGGCAAAGCAGTGGCTGTTTCCGTGAAAGGCATCCTAAACTTGAATAGGCTTGCTTCAAGAGCCCACTGAGCTAGATATGGAAGTAGCAAACAGCTCTATCTAGGGCTGTAGGAAGCTGGCTCTGTATATTCTATATCAATATGAGATATAGTGTGCACAGAGTCCAGGGCTTCCCCAGAGGCTTAATAGAGGCTAAAGTAGAAAATACTAATTCTCTCTTTAGTGAAAGTGTGGTCGAACAGTTAGGCTTTTCAGAGTGTTGTGTAGCCATTTTAGAAATAGCTCCATGCACATTAGTTTGACACACTAGGCCACTGTGCACTTTAACCTAGATATATTTTATTCGGCTTTGCATTGTTATTTTTACAATAACCAGTTTTACGGTCTTGTTTTATTTTCATCTATCTAACTGTTATTGCTTAGTTCAGCACTGTGTTCTCAAACAAGACATTCTTGATCACTCTGTGCTTCATTCAAGGCTACAGTTTGGTACATTGCCGGTGAACGTGGTAGAAGTTTAGTCTCCAGCATTCGTAGAAAATACATATCCTTATGTAGGGGCATTTTCTTAGAACATCAGCTGTGTTATTATAAAAACACTTCCTAGTCCCATTACAGGTTAAGAGGGAGATTCCAGCCAAGGAACCACGACTGTATGCTGATTACTGAATGCTTCACTACAGATGCTAATGCAGACCACAGGCCTTTGCTCAGGTATGAGGGTTGATGTCCTCCTGGGGGAACCTGAAAGGCAGAATTAGAGTTTAACACGCTGTGCTCAGATTATGACTTAGATAGGAAATAGTCCATTGGTTACAGTGACAATATGATACCGTTATTCTTATGCTTCACTCTTCTCGTCACCATTTTAATACTGTCATGTTGCGTCGTCCTGGTTATAGCAGCTCACGCTTTGCTATCTAAGATGCAGTTGTTTTATTAAACCAATCATTGAAACCTATACTGCTCCTGTCTGTCATTTATATATGAGACTGTATTGTGAATGAGAGAACCGGATGTGACCTGAGTGACCACGACTTCCCTGAGAAGCCTAATATGTCATGCGCTCGGCTGCCCAATCATCCCTATCTTCTGGTAGAGATGAGGCACTGCTAGTTAGCCGGAGCAAAACCCAGGTTTGGAGCGACAGGTGTCACCCACAGTGGGTCAGACTCAGTCTCCCACACCGTGGACGATCTTGCTGCTCAAAATCCAGTAGTCTCATTAGAATAATGAGAGCCTACGTGACAAGAGGGTAGTGCAAAGCATTTTTTGTACACACACAGACAATAGAAGAAGCACACACTCAATGACTTAATTCCAGACCAATGTTTTAATATATCAAAAATATATTTTCTTCATTTATTTTTAGAACCACAAGATTCAAGTTGCAGGTAAGTACTTCAATAGATTTGTATTTCACACATGTATCAACAGTGCTTTGTTTGAAGTCGATAAGTTATACAGTTCTTGAATTTTTGGAAGGAGACAGGGGGTACTCGGAATTCGGTCTGCCTGCAGGTAAGTACCTGCAACTTGCAGGGCAGACCAGGGGGGATCACAGGAACACTGGCGGGGCCACACGTAGGCTTAGCGGCAGAAGGGTGGCTGAGTGCTGGGTGCAAACAATACTTCGGGCTTCCAATGCTGGTCTTAGGGAGGACTCCGGTGGTTAATCAGAGGCTACAGACAAGGTCCAGGAAGGTGTCTTGGGCACACCACTGGGTGGACAGAGAGGAGGGCCACCTGCTGAACATTGCTGCATCAGAGTTCGGCTCTCCAAGGCCTGGAAGCAGCACGTGCAGTGTGTCTTTAGGCTTCAGAAATATTTGTCCGGAGCTTTGCAGTCTGATGGGTCCTTGGGCTTCCCTCTGCAGGCGTCATGGAAGAGGAGTGGAGAGGTCAACCCAGGGTGGGTACTTGCTCAGAATCACCTAGGGATCCTCTCTAGTTGGTTGCACTACCTGGACATGGGCCATGGGCGTTGGTTGCAGAGTGGTTAGGACTCACACATTTGGAGTGAGATAGGAGTCCTTAGTTGTTGGTTTCTTCTTGGACAGGGCCAATGTCCATGGGAGTTTTGGGTCCTTTTAGATCCTTTTGGTTACAGGGCAGTCATAAGGAGCTTGGCAGAGTCCGCTAGTCCTGCGGGATGCGTTGCTGTTCTTTTGCAGGCTCTTTGAAGCAGGATACAGGCTGGTAGGGCTGGGGCCAAATCAGTAGTCGTCTTCCTTCTTCTCTGCTGGGAGTTTCAACTTAACAGTCCTTCTTCTTCTTGTTAGTCAACAGGAATCTGGTGAGCTGGGTTCAGGTGGGCCCTTAAATCCTAGATTTAGGGATGTTTTAGGGGTCAGAGGGCAGTAGCCAATGGCTACGGTCCCTGAGGGTGGCTACACCCTCCTTGTGCCCACTCCCTTTGGGGAGGGTGGCACAAACCTAATCCTATTGGTCCCTGTCCTCCAAACCAAGATGGAGGATTCTGCAGGGATGGGGTCACCTCAGCTCTGGACACCTTGTGGGTGGTCCTGGCTGGGGTGGTCACTCCTCCCTGTTTTCCCAAATTTTCCTACCGGACTTGCTGCCAAAAGTGGGCCTTTGTCTGGGGGGCCACAGCTCCACTAGCCGAGGGACACTGTAATCCGAGGATTAAGCCTTTGAGGCTCACCACCAGGTGTTACAGTTCCTGTAGGGGGGAGGTATGAAGCACTTCCACCCAGGGCAGGCTTTGTTTCAGACCACAATGTGCATAAAGGCACCACCCGATGTGGCCAGAAACTTGCCTGAAAGTGACAGGCTGGCACAGACTGGTCAGTCCTACACTAGCTGTTTGGCTAAATTACAAGGAGCATCTCTAAGATGCCCTCTGTATGCATTTTTCAATAAATCCCACAATGGCATCAGTGTGGGTTTATTGTGCTGAGAAGTTTGATACCAAACTTCCCAGTACTCAGTGAAGCCATTATGGAGCTGTGGATTTCGTAATGACAAACTCCCAGACCACATACTCAATATAGCTACACTGCACTTACAATGTCTAAGAATGGACTTAGACACTTTAGGGGCATATTGCTCATGCAGCTATGCCTTCACCTATGGTATAGTGAATCCTGCCTTAGGGCTGCAAGGCCTGCTAGAGGGGTGACTTACCTATGCCACAGGCAGTGGTTTGTGGGCATGGCACCATGAGAGGGGTGCCATGTCGACTTTGTCTTTTTCTCCCCACCAACACACACAAGCTGCAAGGCAGTGTACATGCACCTGGTGAGGAGTCCCCTAGGGTGGCATAATACATGCTGCAGCCCTTAGAGACCTTCCCTGGCCACAGGGCCCTTGGTATCATATGTACCTTTTACAAGGGACTTAACTGTGTGCCAGGTTTGTGCCAATTGTAGAAAGAAAGGTACAGTTTTTGGGAAAGAACACTGGTGCAGGGGCCTGGTTAGGAGGATCCCAGCACACTTTCGATCAATGTTGGCATCAATACTAGGCAAAAAGTGTGTGGGGGGTAAGCATGCCAACAGTGGCACTTTCCTACAACCCCCGCCCCCCCAAATGAAAGAGGATGAGACTAACATTTCCCAAGAGAGTCTTCATTATCTAAGTGGAAGAACCTGGAAAGGCAATCTGCATTGGCATGGGCAGCCCCAGGTCTGTGTTCCACTACAAAGTCCATTGCCTGTAGGGATATGGACCGCCTCAAAAGTTTAGGGTTCTCACTTTTCATTTGCATTAGCCATATGAGAGATATGTTTTCAGTTTGAAGAACAAAGTGAGTACCAAACAAGTATGGTCTCAAACTTTTCAAGGACCAAACCACAGCAAAGGCCTCCCTCTCAATTTCACTCCAACACTGCTCCCTGGGGAGTAACCTCCTGCTAATGAAAGCAACAGGCTGGTCAAGGCCATCATCATTGGTTTAGGACAGGACTGCTCCTATCCCATGTTCAGGGGCATCTGTCTGCACAATGAACTGCCTAGAATAATTTGGATCTTTAAGAACTGTTGCTGAGCACATTGCTTCCTTCAGGGCGTCAAATACATTTTGACAGCCAAGAGTCCTGTTTACCTTCTTTGGCATCTTCTTTGAGGTCAGTTCAGTGAGGGGTGTCACAACGGATCCATACCTCTTCACAAACCTCCTGTACTACCCAATCAGGCCAATGAATATCCTGACTTGAGTATGGGTTTTTGGAGCTTCCAAGTCCAAAATTGTCTGGATCTTGGGTTGTAAAGGTTGCACTTGGCTTCCACCTACAAGGTGGCCCTAGTATACAACTGTGCCCTGCCGGATTTGGCACATATATGCTTTAATAGAGAGGCCTGCTGATTGCAAGGCCTGCAAAACCTTCCGCAGATGAACAAGGTGATCCTGCCAGCTGGAGCTAAAGACACCAATATTACCTAGATCTGCTGAACTAAAGGACTCCAAGCCAGCAAGGACTTGATTCACCAACCTTTGGAAGGTAGCAGGGGCATTATTTAAGCCAAAGGGTATAACAGCAAACTGATAATGTCCATCAGGTGTAGAGAATGCTGTCTTTTCTTTTGCTCCGCTTGCATCCTAATTTGTCGGTGCCTTGCAGTTAAGTCAAAGGTACTCAGAAATTTGTCTGCACCTAATTTGACAATCAATTCATCTACTCTCGGTATGGGGTGAGCATCTGTCTTGGTGACAGAGTTGATCCCTCTATAGTCTACACAGAACCTCATTTCTCTCTTGATATCTTTGGTATGAGGTTTGGGGACCAAGACCACTGGGCTCCTGTGTCCAAATCATGGGTACACAGATGTGTCTGACCAGGGGTCAAAGAGAAGAGCTCAGTATACTGCTGTAGGACTTGCCGTATGAATAGACAACTCCATCTACTGACCCATTCTTAGGGTCAGTTGAAAGGAGGTCATGGAGAGGTTCACTCTCTGCTTCATGATTCTCATTAGCAACCATCATCATGATTAACTTTGCCCTGTTACTATAGAGTTTCAGATGATTAACATGGATCACCCTCTTGGGTGTCCTGCTAGTGCCCAGGTCCACTAAGTAAGTGACCTGACTCTTTTTTTCTAGGATTGGGTAAGGACCACTCCATCTGTTCTGAAGTGCCCTGGGAGCCACAGGTTCCAGAACCCAGACTTTCTGCCCTAGCTGGAATTCACCCATTGCAGCCTTTTGGTCATATCACAACTTCTAGAGTTGTTGGCTGGCCTCGAGGTTTTTGGGTGCCTTTTCCATGTACTCAGCCATCCTAGAGCGGAGGCGAAGCACATAGTCCACTACATCTTGTTTAGGCTCACGGAGGGGTCTCTCCCAGCCTTCTTTAACAAGTACCAGTGGTCCCCCTACAGGATGGCCAAACAGATGCTCAAAGGGGGAAAACCTTGCTCCCTTCTGTGGCACCTCTCTGTAGGTGAAAAGCAGGCATGGCAGGAGGACATGCCATCTCCTTTTGAGTTTTTCAGAGTGTTTGTGGATGGTATGGTGTGGTGAATTTGTAATTCACCCCACACTCATTCCACATGTGTTTCAGGTAAGCTGGCATGAAGTTTGTACCTCTGTCAGAAACCAACTCCTTAGGGAAACCCACTCTGGTAAAAATACCAATCAGGGCCTTTGCTACTGCAGGGGCAGTAGTTGACCTAAGGGGAATTTCTTCAGGGTATCTGGTAGCATGATCCACTAATACCAGGATGTACTAGTTTCCTGAGGGTGTGGGTGGTTCAAGAGGACTCACAATGTCCACACCAACCCTTTCAAAGGGAACCCCCACCACAGGAAGTGGAATGAGGGGGGCCTGTGGATGGCCACCTGCCTTGCCACTGGCTTGACAAGTGGCACAGGAGCTACAAAACCCTTTCACTTTCTGGGATACATTGGGCCAATAAAAATGGTTGACAAGTCTGCTCCACATTTTGGTCTCTCCCAAATGCCCAGCTAAGGGGATGTCATGGGCCAAAGTGAGGATTAACTCTCTAAACTCCTGAGGCACTACCAGTCTCCTAGTGTTACCAGGTTTGGGATCTCTAGCCTCAGTGTAAGGGAGTCCATTCTCCCAATAGACCCTGTGGGAGCCACCGACATCTCCCTTCTCCTGTTCAGCAGCTTGCTGTCTCAGGCCTTCAAGAGTGGGACAAGTCTTTTGTCCCTGGCACAGCCGTTCCCTTCAGGGTCCCCCGGGGCCCAAGAGCTCTATTTGATAAGGCTTCAGCTCCATGAACTCAGTTCCCTCAGGGGATAAGACATCTTCTTAGGAAGAGAGGTCTTGTTTCTTTTGCTGATCAGAGGCTGGACCCCAGTCCTCTTACCTTTTCTCTTGGAAGGTTGTGCCATTATTCCAGGCTCCAACACTTCTTTTTCACCCTGTGCTCTGCTCCGTGCTCTGGTTTTCACACACACCAGTTCAGGGATTCCCAGCATGGCTGCATGGGTTTTGAGCTCTACCTCAGCCCAAGCTGAGGACTCCAGATCATTCCCTAGCAAGCATTCTACTGGAATTGCAGGAGAGACCACTGCTTGTTTCAAGTGAGTAACCCCTCCCCATTCTAAAGTCACCATAGCCATGGGATGGACTTTAGTCACATTGTCAGCATTGGTAACTGGATATGTTTGTCCAGCCAAATACTGTCCTGGGGAAAACAGTTTCTCTGCCACCATGGTGACACTGGCACCTGTATCCCTCAGGACTTCTACTTTTGTCCTTCTTGGGGTCAAAGTTTTTACCCTCATACCCATTTGTGGACTGTGAAGATGCTCAGGCCCACCCTCCTGAACAGGTTTTTTTTGGGCCTTGAGAAGACTCATTGTTTTTGTCCTTCAGTATATCACCACACTTCCCTTGGAGAGGCTTTGTGACCCCTTTCTTTAGGTCACCCCCTTTGGAAGTCTTGACCCAATGGTCTGCCTTCTTTCCCAATTCTTGGGGAGAAATTGGACCTAGGACTACCAGATATTGATGCAGCTTGTCATTGAAGCAGTTACTTAACAGGTGTTCCTTCATAAACAAATTATAAAGCCGATAATAGTTGTGCACTCCACTGCCAGTTATCCAACACTCTAATGTCTTCACTGAGTAGTCAACAAAATCTATACTCTTCAGTGGAGAATCCAAAGCCCTCAATTAGGGTAGCCTTCATGTGGTCATAGGATTCTGCATATTTACCAGAGAGTGTGAGGAGTTTATCCCTACACTTAACAGTGAACAGTTCCCAAAGGAGAGCTCCCCAGTGAGATCTGTTTAACTTTCTTGTTGCAAAAGCTGTGAACCAATTGGTGATATCATCACACTCTTCAAATTTTGAGACAACACCTTTGGGGATTTTTAGGATGTCAGTACTCACTGTGATCCTATTTATAATGCCGCCACCATCAATGGTTGTTAAGCCCTTTCTTCTCTCTCCCTTTCTACAGCCAGGAGTTGCTGCTCCAAAGCTAAATTTTGGCCATCCTTGCTAAAAGGATGATCTCTTCATTGAGGCTTTCCCAAAATCTTCCCAGAGGAGCTGGACTCCCCTGTGGAAGATTCAGATCCAGTGAGTTCTTTCATTGGACACAGGGATCTTGGGACTCTTGTCTACCTAGTTAGGTGAGGAACGGGGAGGTCACTCTCTTCATCTCTAACATCTTCCCTGTCTGAGTAGAGTTCTTCCTCTTCAGAAAGGTGGTCCCTGGTGTACTCTGCCAAGAGCTCCGAGAGCTTGACCTTGGTAGTGTTGGAACCTGTTTTAATCGCTCGGGTGCCCAGGACGTAACCGTTACTTCCGACAGGGGTGGAAGGGGAATCACTTCCCCTTCCAACCCCACCCCCCTGAGTCCCCCATGGCATCTGATGACGTCAGTGTGCAACCGCACGCTGACCACATCAGAGGTTGACCAAACCACGCTGGAAGCTCAGCTTCCAGCACAGATTGGAGGAGAAATGCTTGTGGAGGGGTGAGAGAGGCATGAAAAGAGAGGAAAGGTCTTTCCTCTCATTTCATGTCTCTCTCAGAATTTCTGCTGCTCAATCGTGATGCGATCAAGCAGCAGAATTGCCACTAGAAACCAGGTAATTATTATTTTTTTCTTTTTAGGGCATAACGGGGAGCAGCCCCTTGGGCAAAGGCCGCTCCCCAGGGGGGGGCAATTTATTTTTAGGCCATTTCTGCCCCTCGGGGGCAGATCGGCCTATTATAATTAGGCCGCTCTGCCCACAAGGGGGGTAGAAACCACCAGACACCAGGGAGTTTTGTTTTTAATTTATGTTTATACATAAAGGGAGCAGCCCCTTGGGCAAGGGCCGCTCCTCAGGGGGGCAAAATATTTTTACGCCTTTTCTTCCCCCCCAGGGGCAGATCGGCCTATTATAAATAGGCTGATCTGCCCCCAGGGGGCAGAAACCCCTAGACACCAGGGATATATATTTTTTTATGTTTACTTTTTTTTCATATATATGGGGAGTGACCCCTTAGGCAAGGGTCGCTCTCCTGGGGGACAAATTGTCTTTTGTCCATTTCTGCCCCCGTGGGGGCAGATCAGCCTATTTTTGTTAGACCAATCTGCTCCCAAGGGGGCTGAAACCATTAGACACCAGGGATTTTTATTTTTTTTGTGTCAATTTCACGCACGGGGCGGACCCTTAGGCAAGTGTCATTCCCCTGGGGGATAACTTTACTTTAGGCCATTTCTGCCCCCCTTGGGAGCAGATCGGCCTATTTTTATTAGGCTGATCTGCCCTCAAAGGGGGGCAGAAACCTCTAGGCACCAGGGATTATTTTTTTGCTCCAATTTCACGCAAGGGAAGCGACCCCTTATGCAAGGGCCGCTCCTCTGGGGGGGGGGATTTATTTTAGGCCATTTCTGCTCCCCTTGGGGACAGATTGGCCTATTTCTATTGGGGCGATCTGCTCCGGGGGGGGGGCAGAAACCACTTAGGCACCAGGGATTGGTGTGTGTATGTGTGTGTTTTGTTTGGAGAGCCAGCCCCTTGGGCAAGGGTCACGCCCCATGGGGGGCACATTACTGTTGGCGGCAGATCAGCCTATTTTTAGATGGCCCATCTGACCCCAAGGGGGGGCAGAAAGCCCACCAGAGGCCAGGGAAGATTTTTTTTCCTCCAAAATAAGAGGGTGGGGGTATGGCCATAAGCCCACACCAAATAAATGGGGCCAAAGTTGTTCTGCCCACCTGTGGGCAGATGGGGCAATTACCCCGGATCCACTCCCCGGGGGGGGGGCAGAAAACGAACTAGATGCAAGGGAATTAAAAATAGAACCTGGTCATATCCCCATAAGTCACCCCATCTTGGATTCCCCTAGGGTTCTAGTTTTCAAAAATGCACTGGTTTGCTAGGTTTCCCCAGGTGCCGACTGAGCTAGAGGCCAAAATCCACAGGTAGGCACTTTCCAAAAAACACCTCTATTTTCTGTGAAAAAAGTTGATGTGTCTAAGTTGTGTTTTGAGCCAATTCCTTTCGTAGGCGCTAGGCCTACCCACACAAGTGAGCTACCATTTTTATCGGGAGACTTGGGGGAACACAAAATAGCAAAACAAGTGTTATTGCCCTTTGTTTTTCTCTACATTTTTCCTTCCAAATGTATGGCAGTTTGTAAAAAAGATGACTATTTGAGAAATGCCCTGTAATTCACATGCTAGTATGGGCACCCCGGAATTCAGAGATGTGCAAATAACCACTGCTTTTCAACACCTTATCTTGTGGCATTTTGGAAATACAAATGTTTTCTTGCTACCTATTTTTCACTTTTTATATTTCAGCAAATGAATGGCTGTATACCCGGCATAGAATAAAAACCCATTGCAAAGTGCAGCTCATTTATTGGCTCTGGGTACCTAGAGTTCTTGATGAACCTACAAGCCCTATGGATCCCCGCAACCAGAAGAGTCCGGCTGAAGTAACGGTATATTGCTTTAAAAAATCTGACATCGACGGAAAAGGTTACAGAGTAAAACGTGGAGAAAAATGGCTGTTTTTTTCCCTCAATTTCAATATTTTTTCATTTCAGCTGTTATTTTCTATAGTAAACACTTGTAGGATCTACACAAATGACCCCTTGCTGAATTCAGAATTTTGCCTACTTTTCAGAAATGTTTAGCTGTCTGGGATCCAGCATTGGTTTCTCACCCATTTTGGTCACTAACTGGAAGGAGGCTGAAAGCGCAATTTTTTTTAAAAATGGGGAATGTCCCAGTAAAATGTCAAAATTGTATTGAAAAATTGGGTTTTCCAATTCAAGTCTGCCTGTTCCTGAAAGCTGGGAAGATGGTGATCTTGCCACCGCAAACTCTTTGTTGATGCCATTTTCAGGGAAAAAAACACGAGCTGCCTTCTGCAGCCCTTTTTCCCATTTTAAAAAAAAAAACACATTTTTCACTGTATTTTGGCTAATTTCTTGATCTCTTTCAGGAGAACCCACAAAGTCTGGGTACCTCTAGAATCCCTAGGATGTTGGAAAAAAAGGACACAAATTTGGCTGGGTAGCTTATGTGAACAAAAAAGTATGAGGGCCTAAGCGCGAACTGCCCCAAATAGCCAAAAAAAGGCTCGACACAGGAGGGGGAAAAAGCCTGGCAGCGAAGGGATTAAGAACAAGGTCATCAAAACCAGGTAAGTAGTTTTTAAGTTATGTTTTTTCAAAGTTTAGAAAATGTTCTGTTAATTACACACCATAGCAATCAATGGGAGAAACTTTTTAAAATGCATATAAAATCAGGCAATGCGTTTACCATTGTTACATACTGTATTTAGGTTGAGGTGATGAAGATTCCATGTGGGCTAGCCAGAGAAGTTCAAACGGCTTCTGGTTCCGGTGGGAGCAGCTGCTGAAAGTCTTTAGAGCTGGTGCATGACCAAGGCGGGGACCACTTGGGAAAGCACTGCACAGGCTGACTTCAAGGTGAGACGTGTGGATTCCCTTGGTGTGTAGAGGTTTCAAGGGGTGGAGTACCCCTAGAGTGCAGCTGGTTCTCCGGTGCAGGGGTAAGGGTGCAAAACAGATAAGTCAGCCAAGAGCTGTGCGCAAAGGTTCCCTTGGAACAATGAGGCAGGTCACTTTGAGGGTGGATTGCAGATCAGCAGGGCTACTCTGGGAGGTGGTTCCTGGGTGTCCTGAAGTCCTTTGATTGGTGCTTGATTCTAGTCCTTGGAGAGTCTGGAGTGGATTTTACTTCTGGGTGTCTGATGTTGGGGGTCCAGTACTGCTGGCTATTGCATGATTCAGCCACTGGAGGTCAGAGTACCACCATACTTGGCACTTCACTGGTTTGTGTTTCGTGGTTGCAGGGAGTGATACCTTCGCTCTGGAGGGAGGTCTTTGGCAATTTTTATAAAGTTGGAGGTCTTCTGGGGTTTCCTAGAGTCTGTCAGATGTTCAGTCAACTCTGCAGCAGCAATTATTGAGTCCTTGGTGCAGCAGGCAGGGTTTGGTCCCATCTTCTTGGACTTCAGTTCTCAAGCCTTGGGTCTTCTTTGTTGCTGGCCTTCTAAAGTCCATCAAATCTGATTCTGAAGGTCTAGGTATGCCCACTAAATACTGTATTTAGGGGGTGTTTAGGATATTACCTACTAGTGGCCAGTGGACATCCACCTTATCATGGCTACACCCACTATGTGACCACTTCCGGTGGGTAGAGGTCACTTCCCTACGCCTGGCTATTTTCCTACCATGCAAGAGGGAGGAAACGTAAATGGAGGGGTCACCTCGCTTGCAACACCTTAGGGGTGGTGCAGGCTTGGGGTGGCCATTTTTTCTGTCCTTTGTGCATTTTCCCACTATTGTTCCTCCCAAAAGTGGGGGTTTGCAATGCGGCAGCCATCCGCTGCTAGCAGCAGGGCTGAGTTTTGAGTTTCAAGGGTGGAAAGCCCTTTGAAGCTCGCAGACAGGGCAGTGTGCAATCCTGGGGGAGAAGGTGTAATACCTCTACCCAAGAAGGGCTTTGTTTTCTGGTCCCAGAGGGCAAAGGCCCTCACACCAGGCATCCAGAATCTTGTCTGGTGGTGGCAGACTGGTTAGAACAGGCCAGCAACCATGCCAGGGTTAGTTGGCTTTTGCAGGGGTCACCTCTAAGGTGGGCCCTGGGTACATTTTGTGATAATTCCTATGCAGGTACCAGTTTGGATTTATTTTTCTGAGTGTGTGATAGCAAACAACCCAGGGTTCACAGTGGCCATCATGTAGCTGTGAAACCCGTACTGACCATTGCCCAGCATATGCATTTAAAATGGATGCTCTGTTCACTTACTTTATCCCAGGTTTTGCAAGGATACAATGGGGGCATATTGCACATGCATCTATGCCCACACATACAGAGGGCTGAAATGGCTGCCAGAGGGGTAGCTTACCCATATTGCATGGAGTGTGCAGTGGACAGGTCAAACAGGCTGTGTGCCATATCAAGTTTGCATTTTAGGATTGCACCAGGACATTCAGCCTGCGATGGCAGTGCTGGATGCACTTGGATGTATGGTTCCAGAGGGTGGCACAATCTGTGCTGCTGACCTAAGGGGTCTACCCTTAGTACTCCATGCCCTGGGTACCAAAGTACCATTTACTAGAGACTTACAGTGGCAGCTAAAGGTGTTGCCAATTGTGCCAATGCATCACAACTGTTTTGGGAAAGAGGTCTGGCCCTGGGAACATGTTTAGAAGGGGCCAGGGCACTTACAACTTTGAATCCACATCATATACCAAGCAAAAATTGGGGGCTAACCAGGTCAAAAAGGGCACTTTCATACACTACTCCTCCCCCAAATAAAAAGGATGCGACTATGCTTTCCCTAGTGAGTCTTCATCATTTATGTGGAAGAACCTGGAAAGCCATCTGCATTGGCATGGGAAGTCCCATGTCTGTGTTCCACTTGAAAGTCCATTCCCTGTAGGGAGACAGACCACCTAAGCAGTTTTTTGGAACTGGAAAATAGCCAGGCATAGGGAAGTGACCTCATCCATCTGTTGAAGCCATCTGAGTGGCTTGTTGTCTGTTTGAACTATGAATTGAGAGCCAAACAGGTATGGCCTCAGCTTCTTTAAGGCCCAGACCAAAGCAAAGTAGTCCCTCTCTATAGCACTCCATTTCTGTTCCCTAGGGAGTAGTCTTCTGCCTATAAAAGCCACAGGCTGATCATGTCTCTGATCATTTTTCTGAGCTAGGACTGCTCCTACCCCCAGTTCTGAGGCATCAGGTTGGACAATAAACTGTCTGGTGTAGTCTGGAGCTTGTAGGATTAGAGCAGATCACATTGTATTCTTCAGAGTGTCAAAGGCCCTTTGACAACTCACTGTCCAGTGAACCTTTTTAGGCATTTTCTTGGAGGTTAATGCTGTGAGGGGGCACTATGGTGCCATAACCCTTCACAGATTTCCTATAGTACCCAGTCAAGCCAAGGAATGCACTGACCTGAGTCTGGGTTGTGGGAGCTTTCCAAGCCAGAATGGTCTGTATCTTGTGTAGGAGGGGTTGGACTTGGGCTCCACCTACCTGGGGGCCCAAGGAAACAACCTTTCCCTGTCTATCTGGCACTTTCTGGCCTTGAGAGCAAGGCCTGCATTTTGCAGGGGCTCAAGAACCTTTTCCAGGTGGATAAGGTGATCCTGCTAGGTGGCAACAATGACAATCAAATAAGCTGCACTAAAGGGTTTCAGCCCAGCAACGACTTGGTTCACCAACCTTTGGAAGGTGGCAGAGGTGTTCTTTAATCCAAAGGGTATAACTGTAAACTGATGATGTCCACTTGAAGTACAGAATGCAGACCTCTCTTTTGCTCCAGGGGTCATGCCAACCTGCCAGTACCCAAATGTTAAATCAGAAGTACTCAGATATCTGACTGCCCCTAATCTGTCTATGAGCTCATCAGCTCTTGGAATTGGATGTGCGTCTTTGTAACTGAATTGAGGCCCCTGTAGTCAACACAAAACCTAATTTCCTCTTTCTCTCCTTTGGAGTGAGGTTTAGGGGCCAAAACTACTGGACTAGCTCAGGGGCTTTTTGAGGGTTAAATGACACCCAAATCTGACATTTTCTGACTTCTGTCTGGATGCTCTCTCTGACATGGTCTGACTATCTGTAAATTTTGTTTTTGACAGGCAAGGTGTCACCAGTGTCTACATCATGACTACACCAATCCATCCTACCAGGGGGTCAGAGAGAATAACTCAGCATACTGGTTGAAGACTTGCCTGCAAACAGTCTGCTGTTATTCTGTGAGGGTGTCTGACAAGACCACTCCATCCACAGAACCATCTTGTGGGTTACTGGAGAGGAGATCAGGAAAAGGCTCACTCTCTTCTTCCTATCCCTCATCTGTAAAAATGAGCATGGTCACATCAGCTCTGTCACAATAGGGCTTAATGCGGTTGACATGAATTATCCTTTTGGAATCTTTACAACTGCCAAAGTCGACTAAGAAGGTGACCTCCCCTTTCATTTCGAGTTTGGGGTAGGGCTCAGACCTCTTGTCTTGGAAAACCCTAGGAACCACAGGCTCCAATACTCAAACTTTCTGCCCTGGTTGGAATTCCACCCTAGCTGCTTTTTGGTCATACCAGTGATTTTGAAGCTCCTAGCTATCCTGAGGGTTTTTGCTCACTTTTTCCATGTTTTCAGCCATTCTAGAACAAAGGCCAAGTACATAGTTCATTATGTCTTGCTTGGGCTCTTTGAGAGGACCCTCCCCCGCTTTCCTCACAAGACTCAGTAGTCCCATAACAGGGTGCCTGAACAAATGCTCAAATGGAGAAAATCCTACTCATTTTTGTGGCACGTTCATGTAGGAAAAAAGCAGACATGCCTTCTGGGTTTTTAAGGGCGTTCTACAATCATGCCTTTTAGGGGTTGGTTAAATCTTTCAACCAACCCATTAGTCTGCAGATGATCTGGGGTGGTGAACTTCTAAGCAATACCACAATCTTTCCACATGTGTTTTAGGTATGTAGATATGAAGTTGGAACGCCTGTCTGATGCTACCTCCTTAAGAAACCCAAGTCTAGTATAAATACCTAGGAAGGCCCTGGCAACTGCAGGAGCAGTGGTGGTCCTAAGGG
Organism: Pleurodeles waltl; assembly: GCF_031143425.1. Lineage (NCBI taxonomy): Eukaryota > Metazoa > Chordata > Amphibia > Caudata > Salamandridae > Pleurodeles > Pleurodeles waltl. The sequence continues at coordinate 814,755,448 of NC_090442.1, forward strand.
AATGGCCTCAGGGTATCTAGTGGCATTTTCCACTACTACTAGGATATATCTATTCTCTGATGCTGTCTGAGGGTCAAGGGGCCAGCAATATCAGCCCCTACCTTCTCAAAGTCACCCCAATCACAGGTAGGGGAATTAAGGGGGCCTTCAGATGGCCCCCTGCTTTTTTACTGGCTTGGCAGGTGACACAGGACTGGCAAAAGTCCTTCAAATTTTGGGACATTCCATGCCAATAAAAACGATTGACTTGCCTGTTCCAAGTTTTATTTTGGCCCAGATGCCCAGCTGGGGAATGTCATGGGCTAGATAGAGGAGGAACTCTCTGTACTACTGAGGTGCTATTATCCACCTGGTTTTACCAGGCTTGAGGCCTCTGGCCTCAGTGGACAGGTGTCCATCCTCCAAATAAACCCTGGGAATAACACTGACACTACCCGTTTCTTCTTGTGCAGCTTGCTGCATCAGGCCTTCAAGAGGTTCTCCATCCTTGGCACAGATCCTCCCTGGATGGGTCCCCCTGGGCCCATGAGCTCTGGGTGGTAAGGCCCAGCTCTGTAGGCTCAGTTCCCTCTGGGAATAGCAAGTCCTCTTCCTGAGAAGAGAGGTTTCGACCTGTGATTTGTATAGACACTGGCACCCCAGTCTTCTTGCCTTTTCTCTTTTTCGGGATCCAACACTTCTTTTTCATTCTGAAGTTTGTTCTGTGCCCTAGGGGGTCATTACAACCCTGGCGGACGTTGTTAAAGTGGCGGTAAGACCGCAAACAGGCCGGTGGAAAAAAAAAGGGAATTATGACCATGGCGGAAACCGCCAACAAAGACAGCCACTTTAACACTCCAACCGCCACAGCGGTACAGACTAGCAGCGTGGAGGTCACCACCAAGAGACAGGCGGGAGACAAAGTACCGCCCACAGAATCACAACCTACCAATCCGCCACCTTTTCCGGGGAAGATTCACCGTGGATAAAAACACGGCGGAAACAGCCATTTCAAAGGGAAAACGCTCACCTCAAACACTCCACAAGGAAGGCGGGCCCCATGGAGCCGGAACTCCAAATACTCCCTGCGATAGTCTTCCTGCTCCTGTACGATGACCATCAACGCCGGCGCCGAAGACAACAGTGAGTAGTGCACCTACGTCATAGGGGAGGGGGGAGGCAAAAGTCAGAGACACACACACGCAACACCCCCACCCCGACCCTCACCCACTACAACACACACACCAATGCATATCCAAACATCACAGTAACAACCCCCACCCCCACCGGAAGAATGCAAAGACAAAAGGAAATGAGTGCAACCATTGTAATATATAAAAATACAGTAAGCTAATATATACAGTTATATATACACATTCAACAATATATATATCACGATTAGTAGTGCAGGTATGCATCATTCAATGTCCATGGACCACTGGCCCCAAAATGCATGGGCGAGGCCCACACTAGGGGGCATATTTATACTCCGTTTGCGCCGATTGTGCGTCAAAAAATTTGACGCACAATCAGCGCAAACGTTGCCCCATATTTAAACTCTGACGCCCGAGCCCGCGGATGACAAAACTCCGCCGTGTGCGTCATTTCTTGGATGCGGCAACCCGCCCTGCGTTAATGATATGCAGGGTAGGCATTCCCGTCCAAAAAACGACACAAACGGCCGTGCGTCGTATTTATGCTTCCGGGCAAAAATGAATCTCGGCCGGGAGGCGGAGCAAAAAAATGACGCACAGCCCGATGTGCGTCAAAATTTAACGCCTGGGTCAGGGCAGGCGTTAAAATGGGGCAAACACACCTGTATTTAATCAGAACACACAGAACAAACAGCAGAGCAGCAACAGGGAGACATGGAGGTGATTCTTATCCAGCGTGCACGCAGACGCAGAGCCCAGCAGCAACAACAGCAGCTACAACAACACCAGCAGAGACCCCAAAGGCAGCGCAGAAGGCAGGAGAGGATATTCCGCCCAAGAACAACCCTTCAGGGCCTCAGGGAACATGACATCATCCAGAGGTCCCGGTGAACTGGCAGGCCATTCAGCAGCTGCTGCAAAACATTGAACAGCAGTTGGCCCCCACTTTGGTGACACCCCGCACCATACCAACAGAAACAAAGCTGCTTGCCGTACTTCACATGCTGGCAAGTGGCTCTTTTCAAACAACTGGTGCCCTGGTTTGGTGGAATATCACAACCATCATTCTCCGCATTTCTGCCAAAAGTACTGGATGCCATCATTCAACTGACACCCCGCCACATCTGCTTCCCTAACACACTGCAGAAGCAGCAGGAAACTAAACAGGGGTTCTACGCAATCAGTGGCTTCCCACACGTCCTTGGTGCAATCGACTGCACACATGTACGCCTTGTGCCACCTGCTGAGACTGAACACCTCTACCGCAACAGGAAGTACACACATTCAATCAATGTGCAGGCCATAGTCGATCACCAGGGATTGATCACCAATATCGTGGCTAAATATCCTTGGCGTGTACATGACTCATTTATCTTCCGTCACTCTACCATCAACCAACACTTCCAGGATGGACGGTATGGCAATGGACTACTTGTTGTTAAGTACAAAAACCTACTTATATACACACTGCAGAGCAGCCCTCCAGGACACACAACACATACACCACAACAGCAACATCTAGACAGGAACACACTGAGGTCCTGACATCACTAGCCATGTTTCTTAACTCACCATTGAACCTGTCACACATCTGAATTTACTGTACAGCCTAATGTGAAGATATTAATGAGTGTGGTAGCTGAAATGTCACCTTGCAAATTGTAAGTGTCCCAATGACCTTTACATTAATACATTGCATAAGTTTCAAGGTATGGGATGTCCAGGGTACTTTGATATGAACGTGTTAACAACACTGACAATTTTAACTGTGCATGGAACTATCATCTCACCCTCAGTGAAGACACACGGACGCCTGTATCACAAGTCACGATGCTAGGGAGGGCACACTGTACTGAGAATCCCAAAACATACTGATGACAAAGGGTTAGCAGACAAACACATGCTCAGCCAAGGAAACAACACAATGCAGATGGTATAGCCTACAAGTATAGGATGTCACATTAGTACACAAAAGAGTCACAGACAACACAAGACAACTACTGCCATGAACGGTCTTTTCAATAATGCAAGCTACATCAACATGATCCCATTCTGTGTTTTTCTTTCAGCTGATCAGGGGTATGGCATCCAGCCATGGCTAATGACACCATTTGGGAAACCGAGTACTGCTGCAGAGCGGGCATACAACGACGCCCATAAGAGGACACGCAGCATTGTCGAGCGGACCTTTGGGATCCTCAAGTCAAGGTTCCGCTGCCTCGACATCACTGGCGGTAGCATACTATATTCCCCCGAGATGGTCTGTAGGATCATACTCACATGTGCAATATTGCACAACATTTGTGTAAAAAGGAACATTCCCCTCCTCGAACCAGACCCATACATGCCTGAAGACGAAGAAGAAGAGGATGCTGGCCTGCAACAGGAGGGGGAACAACCAAACACGGCTGCTGGAGTGCGTAGGCGCCAACACATTGTAAATAATTTCTTTGCATAATTATCACCATCACCACTTAATGCACTATTGTAAATAAACACTGATAACAAACACCATATTATGGTTTAGACTATCCATTTCTGCCCACCTTTAGCTTGAAATATCTGAAGAAGAATGTCATCTCATTGAGCAATAATGATATAACAATCATGACACAAAAAATTACACCACAAAATGTAATGGCCACCATACAATGGTCACATACACACACAATGTAAATGACAGACATCCTGTACAGTTCACCTTTGAAGGGCAATAGCTGAGGACCACACATATGACACACATACATGTAGTAAACATGGATCATCGCAGAAGATGGCACACAACTAAAACACCATCACTCAACTAGGGGAAAATAGGCCTCATACATCAGGCAGTTCACATTCTAATGCTTCAGGAACAGGAATGTAGTACTAGACTCTTGCCAACAGTAATTCCAACTACTTACTATCTTTGCAATGACTATCTGTCACTAGAGTTACACATAAGCAGAACAAACACAGCACAAGTGCTACACCTATGACAAGCATCCAGCACATCACATCCCATCTACATGTCAGCCCTTTTCTAAAAACATTACACACACTTGCAGCTGGTCACACCCCACCTGTCTGAAGAGGTCCCTGGAATTCTGATTTGTGTACACTGAGATTCCCTTATCTAGACACACACACTCACAAGAGTCATCCAGTGTGCCACACCCTTTCCTATGCCTACCATTGTCATAGTACCATCTCACTGCATGGAACTCAGCTCTTATAGTACACTGGCTTGGAGTTTTTAAGGCCTGGAATCACCTGTAGATAGATTCTCTTGTGAAAGAAACTATAGGCTAATTTTCAGCAAATCCCATCTGACAGGACTAGTGAGACACTGATGGAGGCCACACCAGTGATCCCCTCCATGCACACTACCCAAATGTACATGCCCCGTCCCTGCTGATGCCTCCTACTGCATACATGTTGGAATTTGAGCTATTACATCATTAAGCATTGCTACTAATGTTGCCGTAGAACACTTTATCAGGGTTCATGTGTCACCTTCAAAACAACACAGGACATACACAGTGTGACATGTCAACTGTCTACTGCTCCCTCTGACCAGTCCGAGTCAGAACACTGATCATGTAATTACTGAAAGAACTTGCTCCTGATTGACCCAGCATCCTGTCAGCCTGACTGGCACCTGTCCGTGGGTCACTCTAAAGATACCTGGGGTCCACCTATGGACCACACGTGCTGTCCAAAACCTCTTGTACCTCAGACACTAATTTGTCATCAGCCTCATCAATGTATACTCAAATACATAGTATTGCATCATCTGACTGTTATTTGTATCTGATTTGTGACAGTGCCCTTGAATAGCTAAATCTTGGCTCTTCCGTGTCTGGCCCTCATTAATGCCTAAACTACAAAGTGTGACAGTGGACCTGGACCATAGTGTGTGATGGTGTAAGTGGCCTCCATCCAAACCAGCAACCTCAGATAATGTCCATGAAAAGTCAACACATATGAGGACCCTGACTGTTCAAACGCTGAGTAACATTGTTCAAATAATAAAGATGAGTCGTGCGTGTTGAATACCAGCCATTTACTTCTGCACAGAGGCTATGATGTTTCCTGATACATTACCATCCACAGAGGCCAACTGGAGTACAAATGTTGCAATGACACATGCCGGATCCAGACACCTGAGACATTCTCTCACTCAGCACACCAAGGTTGCCCAGTTGAAAGTCTCATTACACGTTTTCAGTGACAGGGTGGGACCATCCATGTGTAGGTGACCATGTCCTCAATGGCTTTTCTCAAATTTTGCTACAAACGATACCCAATAGAAACAAGATTAGCTGCCACTAACTCATGAGGAGACCTGGATGTTACAGTGACAACATACACCCTGACAGTTGATACTGGATCAATATTGGACCACACACATGTACATGTACCATCCAATCAACAAATTGTTTGCAAGCAGCCAATCACAGTAGTGTCCCAGTTGTAACCTAGCAGGAAGAATGAAACATGCCACTAAACCAGGTAATGCATAAAGGGCCACATACATCAACAACCTATTTGCTATCATGACATGAGGAACGTTGAGATTTAGCAAACAAATCAATGCAAAATGGTATGTCAGAATTCTCCAAAGAATCAATAGGGCAAACGGAAAATGGGCAAATGGGATTACAGAACAGCATACAGTGAATCATACCCTATTGGCTTCTATGGGCCTGCTGCTGAAGGTTTAGCATTACTGAATTTGGGAAACCCTTGGATAAATTTGCAAGTCTGGAAGAGCAAACCCCTCAGGGTGCTGGGGGCCTAAGTCCACCTCTGCTGCCCCCCAAATATACATTATTTATGCACATGTGAAGCACACACATGCATAAGGCGCATGTGTGCCCTACATGTCAAAAGTAAAACACATTTTAGATACATTAACTCATAACTAGGACATGGTTACCCCCCAAAAAAGTTTAGGCGACAATTGCACTACCTATTTGGCCTTTATATAATTTTGATTAGCTTGATAAATGTGGACACATGTTTGCTAAGGAATACATCCTGGTATCCCATGCATATTTTGAAAATAGCAATCAGCAATTACCTACATATGTGTACAATTAAGAGTAATATCCATTCTGGCCAATCATTACCATTGCACTGTGAATACCTTCTATACATCCTATAAGGGACATTTGCCATAGCTAACCCCATATGTGTATCACTTAGCACCGTTTGGTCATGACAAAATTAATTTCTCATTTTGACAAATGAAAGACATATTTGTCATAATACGTCATATTTCCACGCATACAGCTTGTGCGTCATAATCTTTGACGCACAGGAGTGCAGATAATGCAGAGTCAAAAATGAATTTCAAAAATAGATATCATAACATCCAGCATAAAATGGCCTCCATATTTTTCCATTATGTGCCATATTTCCACGCATACAGCTTGTGCGTCATAATTTTTGACGCACAGGAGTGCAGATAATGCAGAGTCAAAAATAATTTTCATATTTAGATATCATATTTTCCAGCGGCTTAATTTTCAACTCTAGAACTGTAAAATATGCCTCAAACAAATATATTCGACCAATGATGACATTTTTTTTGACTCTGCATTATTTGCACTCCTATGCGTCAAAAAATATGACGCACAAGCTGTATGCGTGAAAAAATGGCGCATAGCTGAAAAAAAACGGCGGCCATTTTATGCAGGATGTGATGTAATAGGATATCCTGTTTACAGAATCTGTACAGTGGGTGTACTTTCACTTTCACTGTGCAGTCTCAGATTATTCTAGACTGTGTGGCTGTGTGCAAAGTGTTGTCCTGTGTATTAGTGCTTTTGTGTCCAGTGTACCATCTCAATTGTGCTTTTGTCATCATTGTCTTGTTGTTGAATACTGTCTGAGTCTGTGTTGTATTATTTTGTCAAGTCCAGTGTTTTGTTTATTGTCTGTGGGAGTCTGTTGTGGGTACTGTAATATAGGGGATAGTTGGGCTCTTCTTCGTAAGTTTTCTTTGTATTTCACCACTCTACCTTTCCCCATTTCCCGATTTTCCTTTTTCTACAACTTTTTCCCCTTTGTCAGTGCTGACATGTCTGGTAGGCCACGGCTTTCCAGGATGGGTGAGGAGGAATTGGGGGGGTTTATATGGCTTGTTTGCCATTTCCTCCCACTCATGCTGGAGGCTGGGGGTAGGGTGATACAGGGGTATCACACGGAGGCCCGTAAAGTCCGGTGGGGGAAGGTGCGCCATCACTTGGTCCGTCTATATGGTAGCCAAAGGAATGACCATCAATTGAAGCACCGCTGGGCTGATCTGATATCCAGGGAGCAAGATCTGCTGGACCACCTGGGAATCAGGATTGGTGGCCATGTTGGTGAGTACAGATCAATTACATGTGCACAATTTAAAGCTGTGTGGTGACATGTGATGATTGTTACCCAATCTGCCAGATAAGTAGCTGACTGAATGCTAGGGAAACCTACTGGGTAATTGATGCACAATGTGAAGGAAGACAAATGCTAGCAGTCAGGTAGCTCATGTTTTCTACACATACCGGTTGCCTGTAGCAGAATGTAATGTAGTGCTGCCTTTGTGTCAGACAAGCAACACATTAATGACGCAATTAGGACTCTACAGGTCACAATAGCCAGTGAAAAATGGATGTTGAAACATCATACCTACATATGTAGACGCCATAGCTAGACTGACATTTGTAAACCATACATGATGGTGAAAATGAGTGCTGCCTTCACGTCAATTGAAGTTAGCAATGTTGTCCACACATATGTCACATGTGTGTCTGGTTGGTGTGTATGGAAAATGTTCTTGGAAGTGCCATGCCTTGTCGTGATAAATGTGCTCCTTCACATTTAATTGTTACATGCCAGATCTGAGCATGAACCATATTTGTTAAGGACTCAGGTGCCCTCAGCTAACATGTTAGACTGGTATTTATTGACACTTGTGCCCAAATCAGAATAAGGATTACAGTCCAAAGGTATGGACTAGGGTACAAACATCTATGTTTGGTGCCAATCACTATTGTTAGGACACATCAATGTATGAAACTGTAACAACATGAGGTATTGCCAAAGTACCTGGCCCTCTGTACCATGTACCTATCAGTCACATATGTGTCATGACCACATAGGCTGTTTGAGTTTGAGAGGTCAGGCAGTCCTCAAGTAAACAGCTTTTGGATGTCTCTCTTGGATGCACATGATGAGATGAGTGCACCCCTATATTGTTGCAGCACACTAATGGAGGTGCATCTTTGCCACCAAATGACTATCCAGGCCACTGCATGTGTGTACTAGGGTGTGTAACTGTAGCAGGAGACTCATCCGATGTTAATGTTGTGCATGAATTATTCCATGCAGTATGAGCATGTGTGAAAGGGTTTCATTACTCATGTCATATTCTCACATTGTTTTTGTAATTGCAATTGTTTGTCAGTGCACGGATTCTGAGTATATTCTTCCTTCCATGCTTTACAGGTGGACCTGCACCGTACACAGTGGGAGAGGTGGCTCATTTTGAGGACCCCGACACCTACAGTGAGTGTTGCATGTGTGTTATGTTTAATGTTTGCTGGTGATGCATGATGCACTACTGTGTGTTCAACAGATTTCAAGGTTTGATGCGCTGCCCATTCATTAGTATTGTTCCATTATTGGGATTTCAGTTATCACTTCATTTTGAGTTGACCTATGCTTATCCATTTCTCTGATTTTGGGTCTGTAGGCCATTCCTGTAGGGCCTGCTATGGGGAATGGGGTGAGTCATGTGAAATACACTAGTTAATGTAAGAGTTGCTCTGGGACTTGTCTTGGACTGCATTTCAGACTGACTTTCTCCCAGATAGCTTCTGCAAATGGCTTGTCTGAAATCTGCTGCTTCCCTAGTTAACGATGGACTGAGTACACTGTAGGTTGGATCTTCCGGGGGCATGTACTTCCACAAGTTGTACTAGAAGTGTGTGGGACTAGAGTGCAACGGCCTAAGTGTACATGCTACTCATGATCATGGGTGTTCTTGTTCCTCTGTGTCTGTAGAAAAATATGCCTCACTGGTAGTATGTGATGTTAGCCTAAGTCAGTACATTTTGACATGTGTGGACCTTGGATAGGACAAGGTTTAGTTGACTCAGATTTGTTGCTAGCCCTTCACTGGTGGTGTGTGTGTGGAGGCAAAAACATGTTGAGCTTTCTATACACTCCTGGGTGTGCATTGATTATGGGATTGTTGGATGTTCTTCCCAACCCCCCCTCAAAGTCATCCATGTGTTTGGGAATAGGGTACCTAGGACTGTAGCAACCAGTATGTTACACATACTTGTGACCATTTGAAACTTTGTTTTTAACCTAGTGTACACACTCGGTTATGGCACATGAGTTCTAAACTAGCAAATCCAATTACAAATCGCAGATATTGAGGGTTGTGATTGTTATCACATACACTGACATATGCAGTCCAGGCAATAGGCGGAGGAGGTGCAGCCATAATGTCAGCTGCATTAGTAATTTTTATGATGAGAAGTTTAGGCTGATGTCACCCATCATGTAGATAATTGTATATGCTATGTGTGAGATGCCCTTTGTATGCAGGCTTCCCATGTACTTCCTCTGAGACTTTCAATGATCTATATGGTGATATGAGCTGTTACAACTACAGTAAAAGTAATTTCCAATTGACCCATTGTGCTATTCCACCCAATGCATTTCCTATGGTAAATAGTTGCCCTTTCTCTTCACAGCTGCAAACATGAGTGCCGCACAGAGGCATGAATTTGAGAGGCGGGCCATGAGGTACCGACACATCCTGCAGGTGCAGTCGGGGTTCCGACGGATGGCCCGAAAATACCAGGCGGATTGGGCCTCCGGAGCATGGTGGGCCTCACCACAGGGTACACCCAACATTGCCCACTACAGCCACTACCACCACTACCACCAGTTCTCCCCAAGTGGCCCCAGCAACGGCGGGGACAGTTGTCCCTGCCTCTGCAGCACGACCAGGACCCAGCAATATAAGAGCTGCAGGACAGTCCAGTGGGCTACAATCAACTCCCACTCAGAGCACCTCTGCCAGCACACAGACAGCAGCAGCACCTCCAATTGACCCTGCGGCATTCCAGGCTTTAGACCGCAAAATGGACAAGTTCATTAGGAAGGTGGACAAGCTGAGCCAGGATGTGGCGTACATAAAGAAGCGGGTCAGGTCCATCAGGCGGACCCTACGGAGGGCCAACCTCTAGGACTTCTATGGTCTATTTTAATTTATCCCTCCCCTCCCTCCTCTTTCCTTTTTATCGTGATAGGTGGGTTTTGGGGATTAGTGTTAGGTTAGTATAGGTTGTTAGCTTAGTTAGTGTTAGGGAGGAGGGTGGGGGGTCCTTATTCTTTCTATTTTTCATTATTGAGTGTGTGGGTGGGTGGGGGTCAATGTTGGGGTTCCTGTCTGTTTAGAAAAAATGAAAAAAAATATATATATATATGATTGTTTAGGATAGTATGTGTGTAGGTTAGTATGTGTTGTCCTGCATGTGTCCTGTCTCATAATGGTGGGTGGGGGGTTGATGTTTAGATCGATTCGTTATATGTGTAGAGTAAGTTTAGCTTAGGTTAGTTAGGGACAGTTGTGGGTTAGGAGTAGACAGGTTAGATTAGTGTAGGTATGACTTTTCCCTTAGTTGCCTCAGGTGTGAATACTTATGAATAAATATATAGTTAACCCTTTGCATTATGTGTTAACTGCTACTTGATCATGGCCTTGCCATCAGTGTAGTGATTGTTGTTCTATTACATTTGTGTCCTATGCTACAAACCAAAGAAATAAGAGGTTTAAAATAGTGCCTACCCCTGTGCTAACTTGGTAAGTATCCACCATTTGATAGAACCACCATTTGGAGTTTACATGGATCACAAAGGATTTGTGTTGATGAGTATGTTTTCAACATCACATAGTGTGCTTCCAGACTTGGTATTGTGGGGAGTTTTTTAGGTCAGACTGCATTGTGATGTTCAGGGACATCTTTGTAGATGAGGTGTTGTTAACACTCTTGTCTTCTTGTCTTCATTACTGACATAGACCATGTGTGCAACAATTCAGCATGACTTCCCTTCTTGGAAGTTTACTCAGAAAGGGTGATTGATGCTGTGTTTGGCTGTGTTTGCTTAGATTAGACTGCATAATTTCATGTTTTAGTATTGCATGGTGCCCGCATTTATCAGCCACCATTAGTTGACTTTGATTGCTATTGATGGAGCATTATTCTGTCCAACACAGCGTGATTGTGTGTGGTTTCTCCCTTCATCAGATATTCTCTTCAGGATGGTCAGGCTATGATGCAATCCTGGCCACTGCACAGATGTATCTGACTACATGATGTCAGGACAGTTGTATTGACAAGCTACATGGTTGTCACACAGGCACTTTTGAGTTATGTACTGCACAGTTGATGTGTCAAATTACACAGAGACATATTAGGTGTGCAAGTGCTATTTATTGATAGGTGCTGTAGTGCAAAATGTACATTGTCCATGTTTGCTGAGTCCGTTCTAGTGCAATCTTACATGGTGATCCTACAGAAGGGGTGTGGATGATGCTCTTGACATGCTGGGGTGATGTTACCAACAGTGCAGAGGGACAGGATTTGCCAATTAGTAGGAGAGAGACATTCACTGGCAATGCTGACAAGTCATACAGTGGTTAGCAGAACAGTCATTGAGTATAGTTGTAGTGAGACTGGCATTTGACAATACGTAGGACCTTGGTCAAAGTAGGCCATGGTGCAGGGACTAGTGCTTCCGGGTACTCTTCCGTGTGAATGTGATCTGTTCCATGTCTTCTTCTTCTGATGTGTGTGTTGCCTGCTTTGTCCTTGTTGTTGTTGGTTGTGAAGGGGCAACACACACCTCAGTGTTAGAAGACGTGGAGTCAGACATCCCGGTGACTGCTCCCTGTGAAGGAGGGCCTGCTGGTTTTTGAGAATAGCAGCTACATCACGATGGTAGGCAGCCAGGTCGGCCCTGAGGGAGTCATGATTGCATTTGTGCATGCAGTGGAAAGTTTGGGGTGCGAGGTGTTGTGGCAACTCCCTTACTGCAGTGGTGAATTCCTTAACAATTTCTTGTAGTCCTTGCAGTATGGATGTTAGGGCTTGCATAGCTGCTGCCTGATCTGCAGATGACATCATGCATGAACGCAACCCCTCAAGGCTGGCTGCCATAGTTTGCATCCCCACCTGCACCTCCTTGGCCAGCTCCCGCTGTACTCCAACTACAGTTCCTTCAAAGCTGGTGCCAGTGTCGTCAGAGTCCTCAGCTGTGTAGGAGCTGGCAGGTCTTGCAATTGGGGTGGTGGGTGGTTCTTCTGTGATGGCTGCTTGTTCTGTGCTCCTCCTTGTGACTGAAGGTGGGGTCTGGAGGGTTTCAAGGACCTTTTGGATGGTCTCCTGGGGAATGTTTATGGGCTCGTCATCCATGTCATCAGGGAAATCAGGGACAGGCATATCGGCAGGAGATCCATGTTCCTCTGCAATGAAACAGGGTACAATTAGTGTGTCTGTGTTGTGACAATTTTTACGTAACATGCCAGCCTTTTGATGAATTTACTTTGTGATCTTGTTTGGTATTGATATCTGCTGTCCTTCATATGGGCATTGTTATAGGCCTATGGCCCACCTGTGAGTCACATGTATGATATTGAGTTATCAGACTTGTCTGCCTAATCGCCTCTAGGTGTTGCTTTGTACCAAATAGGGAATAGCCATCTTTTTGTCCTACTTAACCCTCCGTGTATATCCATTCTTATGGTGAGACCTTTCACTGGCTGTGGGTGTTCTGATTGCCCTGGCAGCACACTTGCCTCTCAGGACCTGCCACAATCCCTGATTGTTCACATTGACTTTAATGTAATTGACATGTGGCATATCCTATGCATGGCAATGTTATGATGTGATATGGATGTAGACATTGTTAATGTGTCCTGCTGATGTTGGGTAATGTGTGTTTAATTGGATTGCCCTGATTATCGTATAAGTGTCCTATTTGGTCCTCTGACTGTGCAGGTGTATTTCAGTGACCAGTTCCATGTGTCCCCTCCGCAATGCTGTTGTCTGAGCAGTATGACATTTGTGATGTTGCCTTGTTAGCCAGGCACGGGAAGGACCCTGACTTATGCAGCATGCGTGTGTCCTTAGTGCTGTGTCGCTCCTATTGCTGTTTACTTTGGCTGATGTATGTGACAACTATGGGCATTGACATATGAGTGTACTGGGGCCTTTGTCTTGTTTCAGAAGATTGTTGCAGATGTCATCCTCACCCCCTAATTTAGGTATGTATGTTCCATGGGGAGGTTACTGCCATTGGCTACTATAGCTGCACAGAGATCAGAGGTGGTAGTGTCAACTGTTGTTGCAGTTACATTGCAGTTGTTGTTTTGGCTAGAGGATTGCTGATAGGGCCCTAGTTAATGTAGGAGGTATGTTGGCTGACGAGTGCCAGGATGTAAGTTTGACGTAGTGGCCTTCCCTCCTGTCGAGGCTTTCCCTTTGCTCCATTGTTGTCATGACAGGATGCCCCCATGGGACTGTTGTTGGTGTTGTGTTATGTTGTGCCCCAGCTTCTGTATGTGCAGGCCATGCCCCCCTGCCATACCCCTTTACCCATGCCACTCCATGTATATGATGACTTACATGCAATGTGTAGTAGGTATTTCCCCCCTGCTTACAGTCAACATTATTGTATTTTAAATCCCCATGCGACTTACCCTGCATGTGCGTTGTCTCGTGGTAGTCTGCACTGTCCTGTCCTTGAATCCCTGTGACGATCTCCTTGGGGATGACGGCTGTGACCATCTCCTCCATGTGGTCCAGGGCCTCCTGTTGTGCTGGACTCCTACCTCCAGTCTGCAGTGCTGCCTTCCTGTTCCTGGCCATTTTTTCCTTTGTCCTACGTTTGCAGTCATGCCAGCGTTTCTTAAACTCGGGGACTGTCCTGCGTACTTCAGCCACACTGTTGATCTTGTCAACAATTTGTTGCCATATGGCCTCTCTCCTACTGATTGGCAACTTAGAGGTGATGAACAGTTGGTGCTGGTGTTCTGTCACCTCTTTAACCAGAATTTCCTGCTCCTCTGCACTGAAGCAACACTTTCTTTTTTTTCTATATATGTCCTGGTTCTTGTGTGGATCATCCTGGCTGGTTCCTGGTCTGCTGTCATCTTCCTGGGGTCTGTAGTGGCATCTGGGATCCATTTTGGCTCTCCTCTGCTGAAAGGGCAGTGTTCGTGGGTATTTTTGACGCTGTTGCGTCAAAAAAAAGGCGCATATCTGGGTTGCGGTGTCGTAAATCGACCCACAGTCATTTACGCCGCGTTAACGTCGTTTTCCTTTACGACTTGATGCCGTGATGTACGTAAAAAAAAATGACTCCCACCTGTTGATTGCGCCGACGTGCGTCAAAGTATAAATTTGACGCCCGCACGGCGCTACGAAATGGCGTTAGCCTGCGGTTACATTTTTGACGCAAAACTGCGGCGGTGCAGTTTTGCGTCAAAAAGTATAAATATGGCCCTAGATACCTGAGCAAAACGGAGAGAACACTGCTGGGGCATCAGATCGAAATACAACAGGCACCTCAGGGGGAAGGGTAGGGGGGGCACCTCAGCCGGATGACAGCACCACGCCAGATCCACGAGGGGGCTCCATGCCCATTGATGTATCCTGTGGAGTGCAAAGCCACAGTCTCACAAGTCTCGCCAGTGGGTGGTTTGCCCACTGTACCATCCTGGGGAGTGCAAAGCCACAGTCTCTCAAGTCTATTCAGTGGGTGGTTTGCCCACTGCTTTATCCTGGGGAGTGCAAAGCCACAGTCTCACAAGTCTTTTCAGTGGGTGGTTTCCCACTGCTTTATCCTGGGGAGTGCAAAGCCACAGTCTCACAAGTCTCTATAGTGGGTGGTTTGCCCACTGCTTTATCCTGGGGAGTGCAAAGCCACAGTCTCTCAAGTTGATAACAGGCCCCACTGGTTCTGGAGGGGGACTGGTGCCCACAGTGCTTCATCCTGTTAAGGACAGACGGAGTGGATGCATGTCTCCACTGGTTCTGGAGGGGGACTGGTGCCCAGAGTGCATCACTGTCCCCGTGACGGTCCCAGTTCCGTCACTGCCCCTGCCGCACATGGGCTAGTGGTGCTAGAGTTGGCGGTGCTTGCCCTGTTCAGCGGTGCTTGCCATGGCGGTCTTTGCCCTGTTCAGCAGTGCTTGCCCCGTTTAGCGGTGCTTCACTTTGCAGTTTCTGACCTGTTCAGCGGTGCGTGCCATGGCGGTCTTTGCCCTGTTCAGCGGTGCTTGCCATGGCGGTCTTTGCCCTGTTCAGCGGTGCTTGCCCTGTTCAGCGGTGCTTGACTTTGCAGTTTCTGACCTGTTCAGCGGTGCTTGCCATGGCGGTCTTTGCCCTGTTCAGCGGTGCTTGCCCTGTTCAGCGGTGCTTGACATGCGATCTTTGCCCTGTTCAGCAGTGCTTGCCCTGTTCAGCGGTGCTTGACTTTGCTGTCTCTGACCTGTGCAGCGGTGTTTGCCACGGCGGTCCGTCATTGCCCAGCGGGGCTGTGGCTGCCGGGGCCCTCCTGGGCACTGACTCTGGCGGTGGTCTCCTGACCACTGACGATGGGACTGCCCTCCTGGGCACTGACTCTGGCGGTGGTCTCCTGACCAGTGACGATGGGACTGCCCTCCTGGGCACTGACTCTGGCGGTGGCGTCCGGGCAAGTGACGATCGGGCTGGCGGAGGCCTCCTGGGCAGCGGGGATGATGGCGGCCTTCTCCGCCATGCTGCTCTTCCCAGACTTTGGCGCTTTCTTCTGCCCCTTCCCCACCTTGGGAGGAGTCACAGCTAAGTGGACACTCCCCCCGGGACCCTTTTGAGCGGCTTTGCCGGCTGGAGTCTTCCCCCTATCCCATCGGGCACTGTCCAACTTCTGGTGCTTCACAGGGGGGGGGACTGGCTGTGCTTTGGCTCCGTGTCACACTGGCTGCCCTAGTGCCCGGTGCACTCCACATACCTCTAACAGGCACCACTGGTACCAGAGATTTTTTGGCTGAGGTGCTAGTACGGGACCTATGAATTGGAGGGGGGGTGGTGGGAAAGATGTCAACGTTGCTCAGGAAAAGCTTCTGACTAACACTGGGACGGGTAGCTGGAGGGGGTGTGGGAGTGGAGGAAGAGGAGGTGGTTGTAGGAGGTGTAACTTTGGATGATTTGGGTGAAGGTGCATGTTCTGGAGGATGTCGTGAGGTGGATGGATGTTGGGTGTGTGTGTGCGCGCGTTTGTGTACTTTGGGAGGGGGTGTCACAGACACACTGGGAGAGGACACAGGGGACGTGTAAATGGTAGTGGGGGTGGTGAGTGCAAGTGAGTGGGGTGTGGTGGTGGGTGTGCTGGTGCGAGTCCTAGTGGCTGTAGTGGTAGTGCATGCAGGTGAGAGTTTTGACGACACTGGGAGGGAGGAGGGAGACAACGAGGAGGGGGACACAGTGGAGGCAGTGGATGTTGCTGTGCCTGTATGTGGGTGATGCTTGTGTGAGTGCCTGTGGGATGTGTGGTGCCTATGTTTGCCTGAGCTTCCCTTGTGTGTTGGCGTGTGTGCAGGCTGGTCTGATGGTGTGCTTGGGATAGGCAGAGGTACAGGGGATTGGGTCTGGGTGGAGGAAGTGGGAGGGGGGAGGCTAGACCCAGGGACAATGGCTGCCATCAGTGCTGAGGCCAGAGCTTGCAGGGTTCGATGATGGGCAGCCTGACCAGAATGAATGCCCTCAAGGAATGCATTAGTGTGTTGCAACTCCCTTTCTACACCCTGGATGGCATTCACAATGGTAGACTGCCCAACAGTGAGTGACCTGAGGAGGTCAATGGCCTCCTCACTGAGGGCAGCAGAGGTGGCAGGGGCTGAGGTGCATGGGGTGAAGGTGATGCCCACCCTCCTGGGTGAGCGGGCATGGGGCGAAGGCTGAGGAGCTACTGGGAGGGCGGTGCTGTTAGGGGGGGTGGCGGCTGTACCTGTAGAAGTGGGGGGCACAGATGTTGCCGCCACCACAAGGGAGCTCCCATGGGAGGACGAGTCCGTGTCGCTGGTTGCTGATCCGGTGACCGCCGTGAAGCTCCCCTCGCCCTTCGTCCCACTGGTGTATTCGGAGTCCGTGGTGTGGCCCTCCATGGCCATGTGGGATGCAGCCCCCTCGTGCTCCGGTGCCACTGTACCTCCGCCTGATGATGCTGATGCACAAAAGAACAGGGAGAGCACAAAAATGGGGGGGGGGGAAGACAGAAGAAAGACAGGTTGAGTTCATGGCTTACCGCTACCGTTGGCGGACAATACAGACACAGCAGCCCCCTGCACTACGCCGCGATGTTGGGCTCTACAGATGCAGTTCCTGGGATATGGACTACATGGCTATGGTGGACATCTGCACACATATATAACACAGGGGCATGTATACCTGTACTTGGCACTCTACAGAGGTAGGGTTGAGTGGCACATGGCCTGCATTATGGAGGGGCCTAGCCTACGGAACTCGCCCTGGCCTAGGGAAACCCACAGCCCTCCTCCCCCACCCAGACCCCTGCACTGCGCGCAAAGTCAGCTGAATGAGTGTGTACTCACCCCCTTGTGTCTGCTGTGATGACCTCAAGCGCCCATCCAACTCAGGGTAGGCCACCGCCAGGATCCGGAACATCAGGGGGGTCATGGTGCGACAGGCACCCATCCCACATTGGGAGGCCATCCCCAGCTGAGCCTCCGCCGTCTTCTTGCTTCAGCAGCAAATGTCCTCCCATCTTTTACGGCAGTGGGTGCTCCGTCTCTGGTGGACCCCCAAATATCCTTCTTCTGGTGGGTGCTGACCTACATGACATGGACAGGGGAAGAAGAGAAGTCATTACCAACTGCACCGTGGAAATGAGTGGCCCACATCCCTGCCCTTGCCATGTGGCACATGCATTCACAGTCCTTCATGCTCACAGAACTCTGCCTCCTTCCTTCTTACGACCAGCCCTCTCCACCCAGGCATGGCCCATACAACTTGCACCCTATGTACTCACCTGTTGGTCTGGAGGACCGTAGAGTAGCGTGTACTGGGGGAGGACCCCGTCCACAAGCTTCTCCAACTCCTGTGCAGTGAAGGCAGGGGCCCTTTCCCCAGACGCACGTGCCATTGTCTCTTCCAGACCGAGGTCACAGCAGCCCTTGCAGTATAGGTCCTCTCCTGTCGAAGATCAGGTATCGAGTGATTCAACAGATAGAAAATGGCGGCCACGTCCGTGGCGGTGACGTCCGCGGCGGTGCGTATCATCACCTCCGGCGCACTTCGTCATTTGCTCCTGGGACCCATAGGGTCCAATGTTAACCAATGCAGCATTGCGCCGCGGTCTTCGACCGCCTACCGCGACGGTGTACAACACCAGCGCAGTTACCTCACATCCCATTGTCCCAGTTTAGAGGTCAGGCAGCCGCCATTTCAGGGGCCCACATGGCTTCATTTACAACTGCGTCACACATACCTAGGCCTGGACTCAACACTCTTACAGACAACTTTTTGGATTATGTTTCGTGTTCTGTGTAGCTGTGGGTACATACCTCTGAGTTGCTTGACTCTGTGGTCGCTTTTGTCCTTCCTAGGCACCGTCAGCTGGGACATGTGAGGAGATGGCGGAATCCTCCGGTGTACCGACCGCTGGTGGACCTGTTGACAATGGAGGAGCGACATTTAATCATCACCTGCAGGTTTGACCGTGCCACAATCCAGGAACTGTGTACCCAGTTGGAGCCAGAACTGATGTCAGCAATCCGCCATCCCACAGGAATCCCCCCTCAAGTGCAGGTGCTATCAGTGCTCCATTTCCTTGCAAGTGGGTCATTTCAAACAACAGTGGCCATGGCATCAGGGATGTCCCAGCCTATGTTTTCCAACGTGTTGTCCAGAGTGTTGTCTGCCCTGCTGAAACATATGAGAAGCTACATCATTTTCCCTCAGGTAGAGGATTTGGCTACTGTTAAAGGTGACTTCTATGCCCTTGGACATATCCCTAACATCATAGGTGCCATTGATGGGACCCATGTAGCTCTGGTCCCCCCCCACAGGAGTGAACAGGTTTACAGGAACCGGAAGAGTTATCATTCGATGAATGTACAGATGGTATGTTTGGCAGACCAGTACATCTCCCAGGTAAATGCTATGTTCCCTGGCTCTGTGCATGACGCCTACATCCTGCGGAATAGCAGCATCCCTTATGTGATGGGTCAACTCCAGAGGCACCGGGTGTGGCTATTAGGGGACTCTGGTTACCCCAACCTGTCATGGCTATTGACCCCAGTGAGGAATCCCAGGACAAGGGCAGAGGAACGCTACAATGAGGCCCATAGGCGATCTAGGAGGGTGATCGAACGCACCTTCGGCCTCCTGAAGGCCAGGTTCAGGTGCCTCCATATGACAGGTGGTTCCCTATTCTACTCACCAAGGAAGGTGTACCAGATCATCATCGCCTGCTATATGCTTCACAATCTTGCTTTGCGACGCCAGGTGCCTTTTCTGCAGGAGGATGGTCCAGATGATGGTGTTGTGGCAGCTGTGGAGCCTGTGGACAGTGAAGAGGAGGAAGCAGAGGAAGAAGACATTGACAACAGGGACTCAGTCATACAGCAATATTTCCAGTGACACACAGGTGAGAACACTTTCTTGACTCCTACAAGTACTTTCACACTTCTACCTCTATCCTGTCTGTCAATTTCAACCAGTATTTGATAACTGAGTTGTACATTTCCATTACGGTTTCACAGGTGTGGTTACCAACGTGTGTCGTCTGCTTGCATCCTTCATGGACTTGTGGTGTGTGACATAGGTATGTTGACATTACTATTGAGAAAGGATTTTGTCACTGTCATAGCTAATACACATTTTCTCAATCACAGACTGACTCCAGATTGTTTTGTGGTTCAAGGGTGTTTATTGAAGTGCTAAATATTGGAGGGGGTTGTTAAATGGTGAGGGTTGATGGTGGAGGAATGTCCATGGCAGAGTCCAGTCTATTAGTCTCACAGGTGCACTGCCCATATGGGCATAGGAAGTGGAGCTGGGGCAGTTCCAATATGGACAGGGTTACAAAGTGGGACAGTGGGATGACAAACAGGGTGGTCTCATTTCTTGGCGGGGGTCTTGCCATCGTGCTCTGTCCTGTTCCTGGATCTCAGGGACCGCTTGCGGGGTGTTTCTCCGTCTGCAGGGGTCTGGGGTGCTAGTGTGGTGGTCCTGTGGCGGGGCGTCCTGTCCACTAGCACCGGCGGAGGTGGTGGGCAGTTCATCATCCATGCTAGTGTCAGGGGCCCCTTGGAGTGCCACAGTGTCCCTCATGGTGTTCTGTATGTCCTTCAGCACCCCTACGATGGTGCCCAGGGCGGAGCTGATGGTTCTGAGTTCCTCTCTGAACCCCAAATACTGGTCCTCCTGCAGGCGCTGTGTCTCCTGAAACTTGGCCAGGACCGTAGCCATCGTCTCCTGGGAGTGGTGGTATGCTCCCATGATGGAGGAGAGGGCCTCGTGGAGAGTGGGTTCCCTTGACCTGTCTGCCCCTTGTCGCACGGCAGCCCTCCCAGTTCCCCTGTGTTCCTGGGCCTTTGTCCCCTGGACCGTGTGCCCACTACCACTGTCCCCAGGTCCCTGTTGTTGTTGGGGTGGTGGGTTATCCTGGGTTCCCTGTAGTGGTGGACACACTGCTGATTGACGTGTCCTGGGTACGGAGGTATGGGCCCGCTGGGTGGGTGCTGTGCTGGTGTTTCCAGAGGGTGGAAGGTCTGTGTTGGGCTGTGCCTGTGCGAGGGGAACCGACTGTCCCGAGGCCCACGATGGTCTGGGCTGGTCATCTGGATCCAGTTGGCCAGAGCTGCTGTCATCACTGTGGGCCTCTTCTGTGGGTGGGGTAGAGATGACTGGACCCTCCTGTCTGGTGACATCAGGTAGTGGTCCTGCAGGGGTGTAAAAGTATGATTATTGCATGTGTGTGTATCATGGTGTGCAATGGGTGGGTGAGCGTGTACCCCAGTGCTAGCATTCCTGTGTGGGGGCTTGTGTGATGATGGTTGGGGGAGGGGTGTTATGGGTATGTGCAGTGGGCATGCTTTAGTGAGGGGTGTCCATGCTTTGTTGTGTCATGCAGGGCTTGGTTTTGGGATGGGTGGTTTGTGTTATTAGTACATTAGTGAGGAGCTGGAGTGATAGGGGAGGGTGTGAGGGTGGGGGTGTGTGATAGCCTTCAGGTAGGGTGGGGGATATGATAGTTAAGATTTGACTTACCAGTGTCCATTCCTCCACCGACTCCTCCGAGTCCCTCAGGATGCATAATGGTCAAGACCTGCTCCTCCCATGTTGTTAGTTGTGGGGGAGGAGGTGGGGGTCCGCCGCCAGTCCGCTGTACCACGATGTTGTGCCTGGAGACCACGGAACGCACCTTCCCCCGTAGGTCGTTCCACCTCTTCCTGATGTCGTCCCGATTTCTTGGGTGCTGTCCCACTGCGTTGACCCTGTCGACTATTCTTCATCATAGCTCCATCTTCCTAGCTATGGAGGTGTGCTGCTCCTGTGCTCCAAATAGCTGTGGCTCTACCCGTACGATTTCCTCCACCATGACCCTGAGCTCCTCCTCGGAGAACCTGGGGTGTCTTTGCCGTGCCATGGGGTGGTGTAGGTGATGTGTGGGGTGGTGTATGTGGTGATGAGTGTGGTGATGTGTAGTGGTGTGTGGTGTTTTGTGCGTGGATGTTGTGTGGGTGATGGTGTTGTGTGCCTCTGTGTGGTGGGGTTGTCTATTCTGTGCTCTCTCTCTGGCCTTCGTCAATAATTGTGGGTTGTAGGGGTTTGTGTGTGATGTGGGTGTGTGTTTTATATAGTAAAGGGTGTGTGGGAGTGGTGTTTGTATGTGTATCAGGTGTGTGTCTTTCGAATTGTCCAATGTGGCGGTGTTTTGTAGATGTGTGTGTATTTTGAGCGCAGCCGTGTGTACCGCCAATGGAATACCGCGGTTGAAAGACCGCCGCGTGGATTCGTGGGTCGTGATAGCATGGGCGTGTTTCTGTTGGCGTGACGGTGGAGATTTTGTTTTCGCCAGTTTATCACTGACCTTTGGTGTGGCGGACTTGTGTGGGTGTCTGAATTTCGGCGGATTCCGAGATGTGGGTCATAATAGCTGTGGTGGATTTCGGCGGCTGCGGCTGTGTCTTGGCGGTCTTCTGCACGGCGGTAAGCGGCTTTTACCGCCAATGTTGTAATGACCCCCCTAGTCTTAACATAGGCCTATTCTTGGATCTCAAGCGTGGCTGCATGGGTCTTCAGTTCTACTTCAGCCTAAGGGGAATGCTCCAGATCATTTCCAAGCAGACAATCTACTGGGATGGATGGAGAGACAACCACTTCTTTCTGTACAACTACTCCCCCCAATCAAAGGTTACCATTGCCATGGTATGGAACTTTCTCTCATTGTCAGCATTGGTAACAGGATGAACCTTCCCTATAAGAAACTGATTTGAGTGGACCAGGCTCCTGCTCACAATGGTGACACTAGCCCCTGTGTCCCTCAGGGCTTCTACATTATTCCCCATTAATCAAAGGGTGCTGCCTGTATTTATGCATATTACTAGGCCAGGCAGCACAGGATACATCTACCCCCTCCCTCTGTAACTAGGTTTGCCTCTGTGGGTTCACTGACATGGTCAGGCCACAACTATGATCCCATGTGGAGATTAGCAACTACATTTACTGAAGGATGGCTAGAGGCATTGTTCTTGTTTTTACAACAAGGGTCTTCAGTTTGGTGCTCTCTAGCCTTGCAGTCGTGTTGGGATCGAAGTTCCTACCTTTGTATACAACCTTTAGGGGGTTAGGAGTCTGTGGGCCCACCTTCCTGAGCAGGTTTTGGGGGCCTTGAGAAGACTCTTTATGTTTGTTTTGGCTCCATTCTTTCCCTTGGCGGGAGGAGGCAGGGGGTAGCCTCTTCCTTTTGGTCTCCCCCACGAGTGGTAATTTTGATCACCCTTGTCTTAACCCAGTGGTCTACCTTCTTTCCCAACTCCAGAGGAGAAAGTGAATCTAGGTCTACCAGGTATTGATTTAGCTTTTCATTGTGTAGCAATTACTTAGCAGGCGCTCTTTCATGAAGAGATTCTACAGCCCCTCATAATCTTGAACCTTGTTACCAGATAACCAACCACCCCGAATTTTTACTGAATAGTCCACAAATTCTACCCAAGTTTGGCTCTGGGTTTTTCGAGCCTCTCTGAACTTTATGCAGTACTCTTCAGTTATAAATCCAAAGCCCCCAATAAGGGTATCCTCTATAAGGTCATTGGATTTAGAATCTGCCTCACTGAGTGTTAGAAGCCTAACCCTGCATTTTCCTGAGACTAACTCTCACAACAGTGTACCCCTGTGTTTCTTTTCAATTTCCCACTCAAAACAGACTCTTTCAAAGGCACAAAACCTTTTGACAATATCACCTCCTTCTGAAAAAGGTGGGCCAACTCCTTTGGGGAGTTTTGGGTTGAAAGGTTTTTCTTTCAATACTTGTATGCTGCCACCAGAGATGGGTCTGTCCTCTTTGTTTCTATTTCCAAAAGCTGAGCCTCTGGGGTCAGTCTTTTGGTCAGCCTGGCTAAAGCCAGGGCCTCTTCTGTGGGTGCACTAGTACCAGGGGTAGAGGAGCTACCTACATCCCCATTGTCCATCCAGAGACTTCATTATCTACTTCCTCTGTGGAGTAAGTTGATTCATATTATGCCACTAGAAGTCTAAGATTTTCTGAGGTGATACGTTTCCCAGTATGGATCTTGTAAAGCTTACAGAGTTTCCTTAACTTGGCATAGATATACGCCAGGAAAGGGGGCAGTTGATCTTCTAGCTCTGGTTCTCTGAGGCTGACATGTTTTATGCTATTAGAGTTGGGAACTTTTTAAGAATGTGGAAGCCCTTTTTGTCAAGGCCAACTATAGTAAGGACTTTTTAACCTCTAACTCTTGTTGTAGGGACCTAAACAGGGCCCTAGCAGTTAGTTTAGAAATTTGCAAAAAAATAAGCCCAATTGAAAAAATTACAATTAAGCTAAAGACAATTTGGAGAGTTATTTGTATGCTCGAAAATTTACAAAGTGGTATCAGCAAATGCAAAGTCTTGTATCCCACCACTGAGACAACAAATGTATGGGGCTGGCTCTCTATATAGTGTACACAAATGATGTGCACTGTGCAGAGTCCAAGCAACCCCACCTTGGTTTACAGAGCTAAATACTAGACCACCTAAAGCTCTAATTTTTGTGGTAGCTTGGTCAAGAAGTTAGGCCAGTCTTGGAGAAGTGCTAATATTTTGTTATACGCACAGTACCTATACAAGTGGACACACACTCAAAAGAATAAGTCAAGACCAATTTACAAAAATACTTCAGATTTGTATAACATTTTTAAGACGAAGATCATCAAAATCTGGCAAATACTTTTTAAGTTATGATTTTTCAAAGTTTAGAAAATGTTCTGTTTCTGTCCGTAATTAGGCACCATTGGAATCAATGGGAGAAAATATTAAAAATGCATATAAAATCAGGCAATACGTTTACCAAATGTTTCCATCTGTTTTTAGGTTGAGGTCATTTAAATGTCCTGTGGGCCAGCGGGGAAGTTTTGGATGCTCCTGGTTCTGACGAAAGCAGCTGCTAAAAATCTTTGGAGCTGGTGCAAATCCACAGTGGGGAACTACTTGGAAAAGTACTGCACAGGCAGACTTTAAGGTGAGTTTGGTGGTTCTCCTTGGAGTGTAAAGGTAGCAAGGGGTGGGAGACCCTTAGAGCACAGCTGGTTCTCCAGGGCAGGGTCTAGGCAGAGCAGATAGGTCAGCCAAGAGCTGTGTGTAAAGGTGCCCTGGGAACCAGGATGAAGGTCACTTTAAGGGTGGATTGCAGGTCATCTGGGCCACTCTGGAGGGTGGTTTTTGAGTGGCCTGAAGCCCCTTAATTATTGCTTGCTTCTGGTCCTCGGAAAGTACAGAGTGGACTTTCCTTGAGGATCCAGTACCCCGGGCTATTGCACAGTTCATCCACTGGAGATTGCAGTGCCACCAAACTTGGCACACTTGCAGGGTTTGTCCTCCTGGTCTGTTGGATGAAATTTGGTCTGACTGTGGTGTCTGGTTCCTTGGTCAGTGGCCGGTCAGTGACCTGGACATTACTGATTCTTGTTTCTTGATTGCAGAGCATGATACCTTCACTATGGAGGAGGCCCCCTGGTAATTTTTAAAAGGTTGGAGGTCCTCTGGGGTTTCTGAGAGTTCATCTAATGTCCAGTCAACTCCACAGCGGCAATTGTCAAGTCCTGGGTGCAACAGGCAGCATTTGGCACCTTCAGTTCTCAAGCCTTGGGTCTTCTTTGTTGCTGGCCTTCTTCTGTTTGTTGAATCTGAATCTGCAGGTCTAGGGATGACGGGGCAGATTTCTTGCAGCGCTTTATGGGTGGTGCAGGCTTGGGGTGCCCACTCCTACTGTCCTTTGTGCATTTTCCCACCATTGCTCTTGCCAAACGTGGGGATTTGCAACAGGGACAGTGATCTGCTGCTAGCAGCAGGGCTAGGGCACAAGTTTCAAGGGCGGCAAGACTTTTGAAGTTTGCAGGCAGGCAGTGCACGTTTCTGGGGGAGGAGGTGTAACACCTCTACCCAAGAAGGGCTTTGTTTTCTAGTCCTAGAGAGCACAGACCCTCACCCCAGGGATACAGAATCTTGCCTGGTGATGGAAGTCTGGTTGGGACTGGCCAGCAACCATGCCAGGGTTAGTTAGCTTTTGCCGGGGTCACCTCTAAGGTAAATTTTGCAATAAATCTAAAACTGGTACCAGTTTGAATTTATTGTTCTGAGTTGTTCGATGTTAAACAACCCAGGGTTCACATTGGCATCATGTAGTTGTGAAATTCATACTGACCAGTGTCCACCACATGCATTTAAAATGGCTGCTCTGTACACCTACTATGTCCCAGATTTGGGAAGGATACAGAAGGGGCATATTGCACATGCACCTTTGCCCACAAGTGCAGTATAGTGCACCCTGCTTCAGGGCTGGAAGGTCTGCCAGAGGGGTTCCTTACCTATTTTGCATGCAGTGTGTATTGGGCAGGTCCCACAGGGTGTGTGCCATGTCAAGTTTGCATTTTAGGATTGCACCAGAACACTCAGCCTGCAACAGTAGTCCTGAATGCATTGGATGCTTGGTCTCTGAGGGTGGCTCAATCGGTGCTGCTGCCCTCAGGGGCCTACCCTTAGTACCCCATGCCCTGGATACTTAAGTACCATTTACTAGGGACTTATAGTGGCAGCCAAGGGTGTTGCCAATTGCGCCAATGCATCACAACAGTTTTGGTAAAGATCTTGCCCTGGAAACCTGTTTAGCAGGGGCCCAAGGCACTTACAAGGCTCCAGGCAAAAAGTGGGGAGCTTGTAGCTGGCTGTATCGGACAAGTCCCTTTGAAGTTGGATGGACATTGAGAGAGGTCCCACTGAAGTCATTGGTTTTGGTTGGAAAAGTTTGGAGTAAGTAAGTTATATTTCATGCCCAAGGAAGTCTTCTTGTCAGACGGATAGTTCTGGTGCCTTTCTTTTTTTAACATTCCTGCCTTTGCACATAATCCCTTTTTGGAAGCTCGGATTCCTCCAGCGGGGCAAGGCAGTAGCTGTTTCTGAGAAAGGCACACCAAAGTTAAATAGGCTTGGTGCAAGAGCCCACTGAACTAGATTTGCAAGTACCAAAAAAGCTCCATATAGGGCCAACAGGTTTTTTTTATTCAGAGATTTAAAAATAAGTTCTTCTGGAAACTACTAAGGCTCACAGAACCCCGGGAACAGCATTCAAGTGTAAGGACTCCCCACAACAGAGGCCAGCGGAAGGGTCTAGTCCTCTTCCAGTTGCAACTGCCCACTGATCATTCCAGGTAAAAGGCCTCTTGCAGCTTTTGATATTCCTATAGCCATGCAGGAAGTCAGCCAACAGACCCTTCTAGACCATTATTGTGTCTAAGACACAAGTGGGAGCAGGTCTAACCCTTCAGGACTCCTTAAACGCTTCAAATAGCAAGTTTGGCCTTCTGTTCTTACAAAGGTCTGGAAAGTGTTCTGAGGGGCACATGGTGTGATTTCCTTTTGTACATTTGAGTAGCCAATAGGTGTAACTCCTAGACACTCCCTATCCAACAAGGAACAAGTTCCTGGGTGCAACACTACCCACTTTTGTAGCACAATCTGTTTGCTTTACTGCAAACTGGCCCAAAATAGACTACTCTCAGGGGACTCAAGATGGCACAGGCTTCTGTACTCTGAGGGAGCTTGTGTGTCAGTCAGGTTTGCATTTAGGGACACTAAATTCGATCTGGGATCAGCCCCCTTTCCCACTTTGATGGAGCCAAGCTGACTAACATATTCTCTAGGATTCAAAAAGATTCCCCCTCCCAGGTCTATTCTTCCTCTGAACTGTGAATGGGAAGGCGTCATTTCTGCTCCTTTCAAGGTAATGAACTTCCTGGGACCTCCCCAGCTACCCTTACTGAGCTGTAGAGATGCTGTGCCCCACACCTACCCCATCCCATCACCAGGCTTTAGTTATTGTCCTGCTCTGTGAGCAGGTTTCACTTCACACCTCATTAAGGTCAAGTACAGGCAGGAGCAGATGCTGGAAGGCTAATGCAAATTATCATCCTGGAGCTTCATGCAGAGGAAATGTAAGTTTCTAAAAGTGTATTTTCCTACATATATATCACATATCTAACTTCACCATTGGGCATGATTTTTAATAAATATTTAAATAGAGGTACCATGTCTGTAGCTTGTTTAAAACCCAAGAAAGTAAAATTAACATATGAAGCCACATTGTAATTTTCCTCATGAGATAGCCATAGCCTTCCACCGTGAAAATAGCGAAAATATCGTGAAACTGAAGGGACATACCATTTCTATATTTCTCACTTTTAAAAAACCATGCACCCTTCCTTGTGGGATACAGGTCTTATATAGGAGCGGCCATAACATTCAAAAGAAAGGTTTTTCCCTATCAAAAGGGTTATTTTGGCAGGTCGCACTACAATAGTAGACCTATAACCTTGTTTTCCATTTTCCCACTAGTGGATGTCATAATGAGTAGTGCAGTCCAGAGGTGATATTTAACTTTTCATCTCATGGGTGTATTTCTGCACCATTCACTTTGGCCTTATGGAACAGTTAAAAATGTCAGTTAGGAGTTAACCACTTGTACCATACTTTAGGGGTCAGAGAACAAGTACTAGGATCTGGTTAGCGGTGCACCAGCGTACCACATAAAAAAGCCAACTATTTTACTACCACCGTATGGTAAAATATCATGAAAATTAAAAACATGTATTCACCTTGTAAAAAGATTGTAAAACTATTTGCATGATAAATAGTAATGTAAATTAATTTGATATATTTATTTAAAATGTAGAATTAAAGAAAATTTTTTAGATGTCTTAAGTAAATTTAAATTAAAATGAAATTATTTAACATATACAAAATTTCATTAAAATTATTTTTCTCAATATTAGATTAAAAATAAATTACCACCTAAAATAAATAGCATTATTATGCATTCATGAGTATTGAAAGTGATATACAGAATTAAGCTAAAATAATTAAAATGTAAATCAAGTAATAGTGCATGTGAATGTAACTATTTTACTTATATTTCATTAAGTTTATTGTTACATTTATTTCTAAATCCAAAAATGGTTATCAAAATATTTCATAATCAGATTACAAATATGTACAGTTTTTTACATTTTTTAACATTCAATTGTATTTATTTATATGTTTAGCTGTTTGAAATGATTCAGTTTACAATAACATTATTTTTTTTAAAAATAAAATGTGAGTCCCTCCTTCAATATTTTCTAGAGAAGGGTACTGCACAACTAACGGTTGACCTTTTGTGGTGCTGGATTTACTACTGCTTTTTTTTAGTAGTGCTTAACACTTGCAACTTAAATTCTACCTCCTTATGCAACTCCACGTTTTTGATTATCTTTACACTGGGAATTTGTGAATTGTCAAAAGTAGCAAAGTTGCTCAAATGTATAAAAGTACACATAAATTGCGCACAAGTGTATTTTATCTTTGTGAATAGGCCCATTAGTGTTGCGTTGATATAAAATAATCTTCATACGGATTTATTTTTAACGGTATCACTGCTTTGAAAATGTCCTTTGCACTAAAGCTATCATAACATGTTTGAAAGAAACCGTGTGCATTTAGGGGTAGCATTTGAGAAGGCTGAAAATGCTTTAATGTACGGCTGCCAGGAACTGACAAGAGGAAATCCTAACAGGAATAAATGGGTTTAATACAGGGTATTTCCCCAACATGAGTACCAATTTACTCCAGCAACGGGCTAGGAAGAGTCCACTTTCTGGATCAGAAGAGGAACAAATCACCCCTTCAAACTTGGATAAGTGAAAGGAAAATGATTTCCTCCACTGTTTCTCCAAGATAGCAAAGTAAAAGAAAAAGAATGTGCATTTGCACATTGTGTACCGTTCCCCAGGGCTTTCTTGTACGCTATATAGAATTACAGTATGTATTGGGCAAATGTGAACCGAGGGAATATGTCACTCGACGGTCCCTGTCGTACAGCTGGAAACGTGTGCCTAGTCCACTATTACAAGCCAGGCAGAAATAAATTAACACATGCTTTCATGAGTTGATTTTGTTCTGCCTGAATATTAGTTTTAGGTTTTTCCACACCGAATTTCACTGGGTTTAGAAGAACCAGACTACATTATTTCAGCCAATAATACTGTGGGAAAATAATATGAGACTTTGGCTACGGCAACCAAGTATCATTCCCCTATTTTCAAACTGGAGGAAGCATACCATGCTTTCCCCTGCCAGAAAAAAATGTTTCCCCTGCTCTCCCCTACTCCCCACAACTCCTTTTCTCATTCCTCGCGCTACTCCATTCCTCATCATACAGTTGCTACCTGTTCAGAGAAGGTAGTAAATAAATGTGCTAAACCCTACAAAATTGGCAATCATGTGTGGTTTTACAGCTGGGAAAACAGGCCTACACTGTATTTCCTCATTCCATGGACTTTAACTCGTAATTTCATGAAGCTGGACAGATTTACCACAATGTTATATTATATTTACATGGACATTTACCATTCAGTATATCCACCCCTGTACAGTGCAACTAATAATTGGGCCCCAAAGAAGCGTAGTAAATTGTCACCCATTCAGAATGTACTTTTACAGGTATGGAACTGCTACCTTTTTTCCTAATGCTGACTTTTACTAGGCATATTTTGAAGTAAGTTAGAATCACATTGAGGACAAGGCAAAGTCATTTTGAGCTGTGGTAAAATCTGTAATTTCCATTTTAGGCAAACTTCTGTCAAATTGTTGTCAATGTCACTAAATAATTTAGTTGCATTTCATGCAGTAATAAAATTACTATTTTTAAGTATGTGTTTTTAAAGAAGTTTAGCCATTTGGTCTGGTGTACCAGAAACAGACTAATAAACACAAGAATATGCAGCCAGGACCTAAACACCATTCGTACATTGTAGTTCCCTTCTTTTTATAGCCACCATATGCTTTTTCTTGTAGCATTCATGTTTGAATATATGGGCTCCAAGAAAAAGGAGTCTGCAGTTCTCGAACCCTGCTGCGCACCAGAGATATTCAGCATTCCAATGAGGTAAAGCGGGAGAAGAGTCATGCAGAGCTTTGTGTGTAATGCAGGCAGGCTTGGATAGGCTCTAGCTTCAATGGGAAACCATTGAAATGTTAGCAGGATTGGAGACATATGGCCAAATTTCTTGTGGCCTGTAACAAGGTGAACCGCCATATGTAGAACTGCTCTGAGGGGAACCACGTGAGCATTAGGAAGTCTGGAAAGAAGTATGTTCCCAGAGTCCAGTCTTGAAATAACCAGCACATGGGTTATTGATTTTAAGTCTTGCTGTGGGATGAAATCTCTAATGTCTTTGAGAAGTCTTAGTTGGATCCATGTGTTCTTGGCTATAGCAGCGATGTCCTCCGAAGTGTAAGCTGGCTGTTGAGGGTGAAGCTCAGGCATTCTCAATATTGACCTATATGTAATCCAGGGATGCAATTCCCTCCATTCATTCACAAGGTTGCTGGATTTCTTTGGAGGGATTGGCATGAATTCCATTTTAGTAGGTCGAAGTTTGAGATGGTAGATAGCCATTCGCATTTGAATTCTAGCCAGGGTGCTAGAGAGAAGAAAAGTGTCAACTGGGATAAGATTTTCAGATAAATCTAAATACTGTCAACATATAGATGGTAAAAAATCCCAAATCTAATATGAATCTTACCCACAGGTATAGATATAGATTAAACAAGGTTCATGAAAACATCAAGTCTTCCAGAATCCCTTATGGAAGGATGACCTTATGAGAGAAAACACTCCCAAATTTCACAAGTTGTAGATGGGAAGTGAACCAATCAATGACTATGACTTGAATACCCATCTCTGCTCTCAAGATTTTGATCTGACTAATTTGGTTCACTGTGTCACAGGCAGTTGAGAGACCAATGATCACAAGTCAACAGGAGTTGATGCAGTTAGGAATGCATAGTGAGTGCTCCACAATTTGCAGGAGGACAGTCTCCGTACTGTAGCCCTGTTGGAAGCCTAATTGAAAAGATTCTAGCAGGTTGATTGCAAGGATTTAAAAAAACATATGCAGACTTCGGTTATCTTTCCTAAGAAGAGAAGGATAGTGAGAGAACACAAGTTATTCAGATGATGATTGAAATCCACTAACAGTGGCTAGATGTACTTGCTTTTTAACAATGATGAGAAAGATGCCTTGCTCAAAAGAGGATTTTATCAAGGTTGAGGAGATGGGAAGAAGCTGTCTGGGTAGATCTTTGCTGGTAGAGGCAAGAATAACATCAGAAAGGTGATCCAGAGAGCTCCATAAAGGGGATTTGGAAACAGTTCTAAGAGCCTGGGAGGGGTCATTAGCTGTGAGAAGAGAATATTTGGAAATGATCAGGCCCAGGATAGAGCCTTTACAATTCATGTACTTCTGGCAGTGACGTAGGCAGTGCTGTAGGAGGTCATTGTCACAAAGAAAAAAGAAGTGAACAATTTTATTGTTCTCTTCACCCCAATGCAGATTGAAATCAGCAAGGAAAATGGTATGTTATCAGAGCTTACTGGTTGCGATTTAATAAACTCCATGTATTCTTCACTGAACATGTTGATATCACCAGATTGAGTGTTATATAACATTCAACTTCAGAGTGGGGGATTTGTAGGGAGATATTACAAAAAACTGATATTGGAAGGGATGGTATAGTAGCAGGGAGAAAACTGCAGCTTAGTGTAGTTTCATAAATCACAGCTCCTCCTCCACATGTCTATCTTCATAGTCCCAATGTAGGATGGAAAAGTGGGTGGAAAAAGAAGGTCCAGTATACTTTTTGAGAAAGAATTAAGGCAGGTTTCTTTGAGAATCTTGATATCGAGGTAGATGCTTCTATTTGTAAATTCAGTCCTCAGGCAGTGTTTTACTGCAGAGTAGCAGTTGTGCAGTAGAGACTCTGGACTTGGGGAAATTGTATTTTAGATGATCAAAGGACCCTTGAATGAGGTTCAAGCATGCCCTTTTGGTTGAGGGAGAAGATTGTGATGGTCTGTGGTTTAACGCAGTGGTGATCAGGAGGCTTTCTTGATCAGAGATGGGACACAGATCAAGATTAGGAAAGAGGTTTTCATAGCTTCCAATAAGATAGTTGAGGTCTCATCTCTAAGGTCAGAAAACACTCATCTGAGAATAGGGATTTTAGAAATGGTGTCTTTGGTTGGCTGTCAGCTTACCCCCGGTCCAAGCAAGGGCCCTCAATCTAGTCAGGGCCAAGGGGAAACACACCTGGTTAACCCCCACTCACCCTCTAGGTAGCTTGGCACGAGCAGAAAGGCTTTGCCCAGAAGCAATGTGTTAAGTATTTATACCAACAAACACAGAAATATAGTGAAAACACTACAAAATGGACACCACACTAGTTTAGAAAAATAGGTAATATTTATCTAAAACAAGACCAAAATGACAAAAATCCAACATACACAAGTCAAGATATGAATTTTCAAAAGAATAAGAGTCTTACTCCATAGAAAACAGGATTGCATTAAAAAAAAAGCAGCACGGGCGAGCGTGCATCGGAAGAGTCCGCGATGCGTCAATTCCTTACTCGCAAGTGAGGCCATGCATCGTTTCTTCTCTGGTCAAGTAGGTGATGCATCATTTTTCTCCCTCGCAAGAGATGCGTCGATTTCCGGATAGGGCACCTCGGATCCGTGCAGGTTCATGATGACTTTGCACCCACGGACGATGCATGAGAAATCCGGTCGCACAGTATTCGAAAATCGCGCGGCATGAGGTTTGTGTCATTATCAGCAGCCACAAGCGGGTGTTGTGTTGTTCCGCCAGCTGCAATGTGTCGATCTCCCAGCTGTGATGCAGGTATGGGGTGATTTCAGCCGCAAAGGGGGGTGGCATGTCATTTATCAGCCACGTTGCAGATGGTGTGTGGAAAATTTCCCTGCACGGAGTTCTGTGCATGGATTTCAGCTCCTGTTCCACCAACTTCACCTTTCAAGGGCCCAGGGACTGGATAGGACACTTCTTTTCAGGGCAGGAGTCTCAGCAGAGAGTCCAGGTGTTGGCAGAAGACGTTTTAGATGGCCCTGAGACTTCAAAACAGGAGGCAAGCTCAGTTTAAGCCCTTGGAGATTCTTTTCAAGCAGGAATGCACAAATCCAATCTTTGTCCCCTTTCACAGGCACAAGCAGCAACTGCAGGATAGCCCAACAAAGCACAGTCACAGACAGTGGCAGCACTTCTGCTCAGCTCTTCTCCTTGGCAGAGGTTCCTTTAGAATCCAAAAGTGATCTTGAAGAAATATAAAGTCTTGGGCTTTGGATCGAATACTTATACCCCTTTCTGTCTATGAAGTAGGCAAATGTAAAAGGAAAGCCTCTGTTGTTTACAGGAGCCTGCCTTGCCCAGGCCAGGCCTCAGACACACACCAGGGGGTTGGAGACTGCATTGTGTGAGGGCAGGCACAGCCCATTCAGGTGTAAGTGACCACTCCTCCCTCCACTCCAGCCCAGATGACTCATCAGGATATGCAGGCTACACCCCAGCTCCCTTCCTTTGTGTCTCTGTCTAGAGGGGATTCACAAACAGCCCAACTGGCAGTCTGACCCAGACAGGGAATCCACAAACAGGCAGAGAGTCACAGAATGGTTCAAGCAAGAAAATGCCCACTTTCTAATTTTCAAACTAACAATCTAAAAACCAACTTAACTAAAATATGTATTTTTAAATTGTGAGTTCAGAGACACTAAACTCCATATTTCTATCTGTTCCCAAAGGGAATCTGTACTTTAAAGTTATTTTAAAGGTAGCCCCCATGTTAACCTATGAGAGAGATTGGCCTTGCAACAGTGAAAACTGAATTTGGCAGTATTTCACTATTAGGACATGTAAAACACATCAGTACATGTCCCACCTTTAACAAACACTGCACCCTGCCCATGGGGCTAACTCGGTTCTACCTTAGGGCTGCCTTACATGTATTAAAAGGAAATGGGTGCACTTGCCAGGTTGAATTGGCAGGATACAACTGCACACGCAGACACTGCAGTGGCAGATCTGAGCCATGTTTACAGGGCTACTAATGTGGGTGGCACAACCAGTGCTGCAGGCCCACTAGTAGCATTTGATTTACAGGACCTGGGCACCTCCAGTGCACTTTACTAGGGACTTACTAGTAAATAAAATGTGTCAATCATGCAGGAGCCAATTACACATACATTTTACATGGGAGCGCTTGCACTTTAGCACTGGTCAGCAGTGGCAAAGTGCCCAGGGTACCAAAATTAGCAAAAACAGAGTCCAGCACACAGTCAAAACATGTGAAGCAGAGGCAAAAAAGACAGGGGAGACCACACCAAGGATATGAGGTCCAACAAGGGACATGGTTGTTTTCAGGACTAGTGGTTCCTCTCAGACTACTTTTCTTAAGAAGTGAAGGGCAGGGTGCAAGCAACACTTGTGGCTCAACAGCAAACAACAAAGCTGAGACAAAGCGTGTCATAGGAAGTTGATTTTTTCTGCTAGGGGAGGTGTGTGTCAGGATTTGCAGAACTTGAATGGCAGAAAGCTGGTGACAATCCACCTCATGGCCTTGAAGGTAGTGCTGCCCATTAGAGAGTAACCATGGATAGTAGGACCAAACTCTGGAGAAAAAAGAGAATGAGAATTTAAGAGAAAAGAGAGGGCAGAGCACCATGGTCTCGTCTGATGTAACTTCTCAAACTTATGGGGACTCAAAGCAGTAGTCTTAAATGTTAACATCAAACATTTGCTAGAGATGTGAAAACCAAACAAACATATACCATAGTTCACAGTCAGAAGCAATTGAATAGCATAAGTTATTATGCTTACTGGCTTCAGAATGCCGGGCCTCAGTGAAGCAAAGGCAACATGGATGAATTTGTATCATAAATGGTGAGCTCCAGGTTGAAAGTAATTCTGCAAAATTGATAGATGGAAACAGGGTCAAAACACAGCAAACCAAGATAAGTAGTAATCCACAAGAAGGTCAGAGCTCAAGCAAAAGTCAAGCAACTGAGGGAACAGAGCAATGAGCAAAACACCTACTGTGAAAGACTGGTAATATATAACGAATGTGAAAGCTCTAATACAACATTAGAAGTTTCCCAAGGGAAGAGAATGGTTTTTAAAGCACTGCTATCACTCATTATCCAGAAGTCACACCCCACAACTTTCCTAACAATCAGTCCTTGTGCCCCAGTTGCCATAGGCCAACGTGCATCAGTTTTCACAGGGAACCTGTGGTAAATTTCATTGAATCTTCCTCCCCATATAAAGTTCGGGTCTTCGCATGCCCTTCCTTTTCCTCACAGTATGCATGATTCTGGGAAGGGGAAAAATGGAGAACTTGGACTGTAACTTGGGGTGAGTATAGAGTATAGTCTATTCTTGAGATGTAAAATTGTCCCTCTTGCATTTCAAAGCAAACGCTCCAACGGAGGTGGATTGATGCATCAAACAGCAATTAGGATGAGGTAAGAGAGAAATACTCCTGTGGGCTGGACCAAGGGCCACTCTATGTATATTTTAGAAAATTGGTAACAAGAAATCTTTCGTTTTTGACCAGGGTGTTTAAAGGGGCAGAAGCAAGAGGCAGTCTGATAGAGAAGGAAGAAAGCTTTGGCATTTTGAACTCTATGGAGGAGGAGCAAGTTTGTGATTCAAAGGGTTGTAAAGTAGGTGTTCATCAACAAAGCATTGAATTGTTTGTCCATGAGGGCTTGTAGACGGGTGGGACAGTAGAAGTAACATAGGTTTCATTTAGGATTTGTGATGGGGTAAAGAACACAACAGCAGATTGCATACCTATGTTATCAATTCAGGAATAAGAAAAGGAAGAAAAGAGGTGAGGGAGAGGGTTATGGAGAATGTGTTTGCTTTCTTCTAGAGGAGGAGTGGAGAAATGCATTTGTCAAGATGCGAAGTTGAAGGTTTGGCATATGAAAAGGAAACACAGATAGAAAGATTTGGATGGTCAGGGAGAAACTGTGATTGGAGAAAAAGAGAGAAACAGAGCTAAATTAATTTAAGCAAGTTGAAAGAGTTGGCTACGGATTGTGCTGTTTTAGCATGAGAAGGTTGTGTAAACTAGAAAACCATCAACCGCAAAGCAAAATATCCCAAAGCGATATTGGGATAAATAAGATTTGATACAAAGGGAAATTTTTATTGGGAGGTCTGTCATCCTTAGTAGGTATTGCAGGGTATGTGATGATTTGTTTGCTGTAAAGTCAAGTTAGTTTTGTGTGTACATCTGTGTTTTTTTTGGTCTTGTCTTTTTAGGGATGTTGATGAATGTGTCTACAGAACAGTTGTGAGATTTCACTGGAGTATGGAGCGTGGTGTGAAAGTAACTGTGGATTTGGAAGAGTATGTGTTGTGGTTCGACTGTAAAACGACTGTAATGCATCCGTTACTTACCGCTAATGGCATTACTCCTAGTCCTACTCCCTCGCCTTCCTTGTTAACCAGTGAGGCCCCCTTGCCTCACCTTGACACCTCACTTCCCAACTTAAAACACCCTCCCACCCGACCCTCTCTGGGACGTAAACGAGCCAACCAGAAACTCAGTTGTCCAGTACTAGGAGAGCGGGATGGAACTGTAAGGAAGGTGAGGGAGTAGGACTAGGAGTAATGCCATTATTGGTAAGTAATGGACGCATTACCTCCCATTCCTCATCGTCTTTCTTATTAACAAGTGTAAAAACAGACAACTGAGTTGCAACAACCAAAAACTTTAATAAATATTCAAAAAAATACCTCTAATCCTTCATAGAGGACAACACCCTGTGACCCAAAACAGCATCCAAACTTTCCAACTCAGCAATCCAATAGTGACAAACAAAGGTGGAGGGAGTGGACCAAGTTGCTGCCCTACAAATCTCCACCACAGAAGCCCCCCTGCAATTTGGCCACCCTAGCCACCATACCACACGTGGACCGCCCCTGTATCACCTTAGGAGGCAACACACCTTTCAAGTCAGAAGCCAACAACACCATAGAGCAAAACCACTGACTTGAAGTGACAGTAGAGAGATCCTCCCCTTTTTACTAGGACCAAAATGTATAAACAAAGAGTCCCCTTTCCGGAACGCTGTCACCACCTTCAGGTACCACAACAAAGTCTGCCGTATATCCAGACAATGCAATCTGCATTTCTCCACAGAGGAAGGGTCAGGACAAAAAGCAGTAAGGATCACCTCTTGGCTCACATGAAAAGCAGAATTGGCCTTGGGGATGAAAGAGGGAACCGGAACAAGAACAACTTGATCTGGAAAGACCTTACAGTAAGGGAACTTGCAGGACAGAGCCCCAAGCGTGTAGCAGATGCAACAGCTTCCAAGAAACAAGTTTTGAAAGTCAGAAGCTTCAAACCAACCCCCTCCAGAGGCTCAAAAGGCAGACCAGTCAAGACATCCAACACAAACTGGAGATTCCAACTAGGAAAAGAGTGAGTCAGGCAAAGAAACAAGTTCAACAGACCCTGAAAGAACCTAAGCATCAAACATCCTCAACCTTCAAGTTCTGCCAAGGACCACGTAAAGCCTGAATTGCCACTTACAGCATCCTCGTGGTGACCACAGACAAACCAATGGTGGCCCCATCCTGCAAAAAATGCATAACCAAAAACAGAGGGGCCACCGTAGGAGCCACCTGTTTCTGCAAACACCAAGAGGAAAACACCTTCTAATGTCGAGCATAAGAATGCAGAGTTGACAATCTCCTAGAAGCTTGTGAAGTCACAGCCAGATGCTCCTACACCCCCAGAACAGTCAAACCCCGCAGTTCAGTCTCCATGCCACCAAAAGCAGTCTCCCAAAGGACCCCAGAAACAGTCTCAGAAAAAACAGAGGAGATATATGGATTGGAACAACCCACTCTGGCTCATTATTCAGCAATTGTAGAAAAGGTAACCAATTTGCCCAAGGCCAACGAGGAGATACCAAAATCGCTTGAGCCCTCTCTCTCCGCATCCGCACCAGGAAAGACCTGACTAACTGAAAAGGTGGGAATATAAAGAGGAGACCCTGAGGCCAAGGACATGTCAGTCTATCTACTGCCTACGTCAGAGGTCACCAAAACCGGGAGCAGAACCTCTCCACCTTCACAATCCCTGAGGAAGCAAACAGGTCCAATACTGTATGACTCCACCTCTGTACTAGAAGGCTGGACAGCAATGGCAGAAGGGAGAAATCCTTGGAAAAAGTAATTTTCCTGCTCACAATATCCTCCCTGACATTGTCCACTCCTGGAATGTATAGGGCCTGAAGTGAGAGAACAGAGACCTGAGCCCACAAGAAGATGTTACATGCAATCAAATTGAAAGCCCTGGACCGGGTCCCCCCTTGTCTGTTGATGCATGGCCTGGTGACTAAATTGTCTATTTGCACCAGTACCGCCTTCCCCCTCAAGACCCCCTGAAAGTGCAACAGTCCCAGAAGAACAGTTTTCAATTCCCTCCAATTTGAGGGAACAATACCCCCGAACCTGCTCCAACCCTTGCCACGCACCCCACCCGAAGAGACTGGCGTCTGTTGTAACAATCACTGGAGCCACAGGAGAGAGAGGAATCCCCTGAATCAGGTGCTCCCTCTACAGCCACCACCTCAAGTCCCTGTGGATGGGTGCATACATGGGAATCCACTCCTGAAGACTGCGAGTGCCTGGAGACCAATTGGAGAGAATCCATTTGATCAGATATTGCAGGTGAAACATCACATAAGGAACAAGAAACACCACTGAAGCCAAGTGATCTTGTATCCTTAGCCACTGAAGTGCCCGGGGAGCAATTTGAGTCACTAAAGATCTCACTTGATCCTGCAGGCAGAGCAACCACTTCTCTGACAATGTCACCAACCTCAGAAGTGTCAGAAAGCGAGCCCGGATAAAAAAAAAGTCCTGAAAAGGATCGATATCTGACTTTCCCCAATTTATCAAAAACCCGTTCTCCTGGAGGACCTACAAGACTCTTGCCTCACGAACCCTTAACTGGACCTCGCTGGGAGCCTGCACCAAAGATCGTCCAAATAGCGATGTACAAGCACCCCTTCTGCATGAAGGAGAGCCATCAGCAACATTGTGAACACCGTGGGTGAGGACTTGAGGCCAAAGGGAAGAACACAGAACTGAAAATGATCATCCTCTCTCACAAACCTAAGGAATCTTAGAGAAATTCCTGCGACAGGGACATGAAGGTACGCATCCTGCAGATCCAGGGACCCAAAAGAATCTCCCCGAACAGTCAGAGGGACAATCACTTGCATAGTCAACATCCTGAAATGAACCATCCTGATCCAAGAATTGACCCACTTGAGATCCAGCACTGGGTGAACACCCCCAGACACTTTCTGAACCAGAAACAGGATGGAATAAGCCTCTTTCCCACATTCTCTTGGTGGAACTCTGGAGATGGCTCCCTTGGCCAACAGCTCTTGGACCCTATCTAGCTGGGCCGATCTCTTTACTCCTGCCATAGGAACTGGCATCTGCTTAACACCAGTATCCGGAGGAACTTAGTTGAACTCTATGGAGTAGCCATTTGCCACAATCATCAGTACTCATTGATCTGTGACATCCTCCTGCCAAGCCAACAGAAATTGTTGCATCCTTCCTCCATCTGGCAAACTTTCCCCAGAACAGTGATCATTAGAAGCTCTTCTTGGAAGCCCCCTTCTGAGCAGGAACTAAATGTTTAGGAGAAAAGCGGGGCTGAAATCTGCGTTTTCTAGAGGAAGAAGACCTGGACTTATATTTAGGAGAAGACTTAGGAGTCTTCTTCCACCCTCTGCTAACTGAGGAACCCCCTTTATGAGGTAAAGCATGTTTTCGCTTCTTGAATGTTTTAGAAATGATGACCAGTAACTGATCCCCAAAGAGTGCTTGACCTTCAAAAGGGATTCTTACAAGGACAGCCTTTTCACCAGGGTCAGCCTTCTACTGGCCTCAACCACAGAGACTGCCTGGCTGCAATCAAAGCCGCCAAATACATAGTAGAGGAGCAGATAATATCAGAGGATCTGTCCACCAGCAACCTAGCCTGCCGTTCCGTTACAGCCAACAAGTCAGAACACTCAGCTCCCTCGCACCCAGTTTATCAAAGTCCTGTACCAAGGATTGGACAGAATAGGCTGAAAAATGACTCACCCTCAATGCTAAATTCTCAGCCACAAAAGCCTTCTTAAGGCCCTAGTCCACCTTCCTATCAGTGGCATCGACAGGAGAACAGTCCTCCAGATTGACCGCCGTCTTTCCAATCAAGGTAGTCAGCATGGAATCCAGGTGATCTGAATGAGGTAGAGCGTCCTCTCCTTCCACCAAATACAGCTTCCGCAAGAAACGTTGGACCTGAACCTTATCCACATCCTTCCATTCCCAGAATACATATCTTTGACAGGAACCTGGAATGGCATAGCAAAGCAAGATGGCATAACATACTTGGTAAACAAGTTTGACTCTGTCTCTGCTGGCTGAAAGGAACGAAATCCCAGGTTTTCCCTCACATCCACCAGGATGTCCCACATCTCCTCCCGGGACACATATTTCCCCCCTGAGGAGGTAGAAGCAGTCTCCACATCTGAGGTTGAGGAACCCCCGTCCGCCATTGACTTCTGCAACCTTGATGACCTCCAAGACATCGCAGCACCCTCCTGAAGGGCTCTAGACACTGCCACCTCAATCGTGTCCTGCATCTCCTCTCTAGACATGAGAGACGCACTCCCTCCTTCAGAACCACGGGGCGTCTTAGACCTCTTCTGAGGGACACGAACTTCATCCCCCTCTGAAGGAGAAGAGGTAGACCCACACTGGCCAGCATTTAAATAGGGGACACAACCCTGGAAACACACCAATGGGAAACCTTCCAGGAAACCCACCAATCACCTCTCCACCAGGCTTCCCTCCGTAAAAAAAAAGACAAAATAGACCAAAAAACTGTTGCAACCCCATATTCCACACAACAGGCTGCTGAGGACGAGTCCTCCCCACTAAAGGTGCCTACCCGGAAGCACAGCCCCATCCTAGAGCTGCCTGACTCTGTCATAGCAGCTAGAAACCGCATCTCCAGGGAAGCTGCGCTGACCCATAGGAGAGGCCTCCAATCTGAGAGACCACCACTGGCAGTACCGCAACCTGCAACAAAACAACAATGAAGTTCCCCAAGGCCCCACTGTGGTGAAGGAAGAGGTAAGTCTACGGGCAGAGACAAAAAGAACAGGAAGGGTAGGGCAGGGGTTCGTTTTAAGTTGGGATGGGAGAGGTCTCAGTGAGGCAAGGGGGCCTCATTGGTTAATAAGGAAGGCAAGGGAGGGACAGGAGGTAATGGTAGTTTTGGGTGAGAAGGCACCGTTGTGTAGGCGTACCACAGGCTCCTGTCCTCATCTGAACCCAATACCACTACCACCGTTTTATAACTGCAGCCTATTGCAGCATGTTTTTCGCAGAACTATGATTATTGCCACTGATAGGAGATGTAATCGAATAGCTGCTTATTCTGGAACTCAGGAACTAGTGGGCTTATTTACAAACCCCTTGCGCCGCTGGTGCGTCACTTTTTCCAATAAAAACAAGCATTTACAATGCAACGGCTCTCGCGTTTGCTCATGTTAGAGCTGATCGCGTTGTAAACTCCTAACCCGCCTTTTCACCTATCGGGCAAAAGTGCATTTATGTACATAACCCGAAAAAGTGAAATTAACTATGTAAAGCGCTCGACTCCTGCCAAGCGAGATCGCGCTCGTAAATGAGAGAAAAAGAAGTCCACGAGCCCGATGGAAAACAGCGAGCCTCGCATGTTTTCTGTACTTGGTCCCTGCGCTCGAGGAGGGCTAGCCACCGGAAAAGGCATGACGTGTACATGCCTTCCACTAATGAAAGCAATCAGATTTTATTAGGCAAGCCCACGAACCAATAAAAAACACTGACGTGAAGTGACAGGGCTCCGAGCCCTTTTCTAAATACTAAAGCGTCTCGCTGCGATATGCATGCGCGAGCGCATGCAACGCAGACTCGACCCTAAAAAATGACGCACTGGGAATGAGTTTCAACCCGTACTGTGTAAATAAACCCCGAGGAATCTTGCATTCTTTAAGGTAACATGGTGCTTATATAAATCGCACCCGTGGCAAGGGACGGATGAAGGCTATATAAAACCGCAAAGAAATTGAGTCTGACCTTTTGTAATGGTATTATTTTGTATTTGTCGTGTTGAACTGAACACATACTGAGCACGACACGCTGCTCGGTGTCCTTTGGGATACAAACACTGGCTTGCTCAAACAGATAAGCCACAGGGTGGCAACAATGTACTGCAAAACAAAATACATTTCACACCTACCTATTTCTCTAGACCTGGCAAGCCACATTCTTAACTATAAAATGCTAGCCCATAATTATTTTCTGAAAGTTAGTATTGCAGAAACCAAAGCGTACAGTATGATTAAATAGTCATTGAGCAACTTATTAACATATTTTCGTCAGAAGTGAATGACTAATTGTTTAATATAATAA
The DNA here is from genome assembly GCF_031143425.1 of Pleurodeles waltl. Classification (NCBI taxonomy): domain Eukaryota; kingdom Metazoa; phylum Chordata; class Amphibia; order Caudata; family Salamandridae; genus Pleurodeles; species Pleurodeles waltl. The sequence goes on from NC_090442.1 coordinate 814,798,798, forward strand.
CCTCAACTACCCATTCCATTTACATTTTTAAATAATGAGCTTTTATTTATTCCATGTAGCTATACTGCATGCACGCCCGCTGAGTTTGATGTAATTGTTTTTAATAGTTTGTCAGTATTCTCTATGTTCTAATTTCCTTGTCTGACATGGCACCGATCTTCGTTCAGTCGGAAATCTGCCTGTTTTGCAATGCCATTGCTGTGACTCAGTTTGTCATAAACCTCGTCAGAATACAGTCTACCAGAAATCTGCAGAGTCCCCTTCATCTTCTGACAGTTTGTCAGAGAATGGAGTGGGCCATGCAGAGGAAACAAAAAAAAACACGAATGGGCTGACTTAGAGTTTGGAGGATGAATTAATAACCATCAGGGAACTGGAGTACTTTATCTCTGTCGCTCTGAAGGACATCCCGTCCACGCAACAGAGAGACGTCCTTGCCCTGCGGGCATCTCTCTACATTGCGGGGACTGCTGTCATGATGGTACCTATGAATGTTGAAAAAGCTTGACAGATGTTAAACATGAAGACCAGCCGCCAGTGTCAAACTTTTCCAAAATTTTAAATTTGTCAAAAACAAACTCCCAAAGCAGGGCTTTGCTTTTGAAAAATGAATAATGACCCTTGCACCATTATAGTTTTCTCCCATGGTGTAAGGGTCACATTTCTAATTTTGAATTTTAAAGTCCCTCACCAGGTGGCGGAAACCTGGGGGAAACGGACAGCCAAAAAATCGCCATTTGCCTTCCGACACTAAGGTGGTCATTATGACCTTGGCGGTGAGGTGACCGCCACTCCGGCGATGGCAGTAGTACCGTCACCAGGCCGTCGGTAATGACCGCCAAATAATGAACATGGTGGTGATCCTTCCCATAGACAGTCAATGTACCACACCAACCGCCAGCGTGGTACATCCACTGAACACGGTGTTAGCCACCTACAGGCAGGAGGAAGACAAGGATCCGCCCACCATATTATGACATAGCACACAGCCAGGATTTCTGGGGCAGTAACACCACCACCAAAAGCCTGGCGGAAATACATCATATAAAAGGAGACACTGACTTCCAGGGACGCAGAGGAGTCCGGGACCGCCATGCAACCTGAACTGCAAGTATTCCCGATGCTGTACCGTGCCATGGCTGTCCTGGAGCACCAATGCCGACGAAGACTACGATGGTGAATACAGCCACCTAGCACACAAAGGAGGGAGGGAGGAAGGGGAGAGTGACACACACACACACAAACACACAAACACACAAACACACACCATACATACACACCACACACCCAGAACCAGCTGCAGAGTAAATCGACGCTAACGGTACCCAAGAGCAAAGAAAGCCAGGACACATACCTCTGTTCCAACCACTGTAATCATGTTGGATGAAAATCCTAAATCCAAAAACATACACAACTGCATATTTACATGCAGGCCCAAAGGCCAGTTCAAACTCTCTAATGCCCACCGGGCAAAGTCCAAGCCCCAATTTGACTCCTGACAACAGCGGGACTCCACTGTTCAGGGGCATCATGTTGGAAATGGGCAGGCACCTCAAGGATAAGAGCGGGTGGGTGGGTGTGGGGGGCCTCTCATTGGGAGAGGGCTCCTTGCCCACTGGTTCTGGAGGGGGCTCCTTGCCCACTGGTTCCTGAAGGGGCACCTTGCCCACTGGTTCTTGAGGGGGCTCATTGCCCACTAGTTCTGGAGGGGGCACCTTGCCCTCTGCTTCTGGAGGTGGCTCCTTGCCCACTGGTCCTGGAGGTGGCTCTTTGCCCACTGGTTCGGGAGGGGGCTCCTTGCCCTCTGCTTCTCGAGGGGGCTTCTTGCCCACTGGTTTAGGAGGGGGCTCCTTGCCCACTGGTTCTGGAATGTGCTCCTTGGCCTTAGTTTTGTGAGGGGCCTCCATGGCCTTAGTTTTGTGAGGGGCCTCCTTGGCCTTTGTCTTGGGAGGGGTCTCCTTGGCCTTTGTTTTGGGAGGGGTCTCTGTGGCCCTAGGTTTTGGCGGTGGCTCCATAGTCGTGGTTGTCTGTTTGGGGGGGCGGCACTTTAGCCCTCCGTTTTGGGGGAGGAGGAGTGTCACTGGAGTGGGGGGCCAGCGTCGCACTCTTGTGCCCTTTAGTGGCAGCTGGAGACTTTGGGGGTGGAACAGTGTCAGACAGGGTGCTTGAGGTACTGGGCTGGGGGGGTGGCACCTTCCTCTTACGGGGAGGACAGGGGGGGAGGGGGAGGGACAGGGAAGAGGTCTAGGCGGGAAAGGAAAAGCTTCTTAGGGCAAATAGGGTGGGAGGTGGGATGAAAGTGGAGATAGAGGGAGTGGTTGTAGGAGGAGGAGGTGTGCTGGACTTGGGTGCAGGTGCATGGACAGTGTGCATGTGTGAGGTGGACAGCTGTTGGGGGTCTGAGTGTGAGTGTTTGTGTGTCTTTGGAGGTGGGGCAGACAGTGTGGGGGTGGTCAAACAGGACGTGTGGATGGATGTTGTGGTGAGGTGGGCGTGCTGCATGAGGTGGTTATGGTGGTAGTGGAGACTGCGCATGTGGTGTGTGGACTGCATGTCTTCGGGTCTGCTGTGGTGGTGACTGTGGGGAAGGCTGTGTAGGTTCAGGGACTGTTGATGCAGTGCATGCAGGTGTGAGTGAGGATGTGACTGTGAGGGAGGAGGAGGAGGGGGAGACAGTGGAGGCAGTGAATGATGTTGTGTGTGCATCTGTGTGTTGGCTGTGAGAGTGCTTGTGGACTGAAGTGTGCTGCCTGTGTTTGTCTATGCGAGTCTTGTGTGATATTTTGTGTGCATACTTATCTCAATGTGTGCGTAGAATGAGTTGTGGGTGAGGAGACTGGGACTGTGAAGTGGTAGTTGGAGGGGGACAGAAGAAACAGGGACACTGGCTGCCGTCAGTGAAGAGGCCAGAGCCTGAAACATTCTCTGTGGGACCGCCAAGTCACCATGAATGCCCTCACGGAAGGCATTGCGTTGCTGTATCTGGGATGCCAGCCTCTGGATGGCATTCACTATGGTTGACTGCCCTACAGAGATGGATCTCAGAAGGGCAATAGCCTCCTCACTGAGCAGCAGGGCTGACTGGGGCAGGGCCTGAGGTGCCTGGGGCGGAGGAGATGCCCACCCTCCTGGGTGAGCAGGCACGGGCAACTCGGTGGGGGGCTACTGGGAGGGCGGTGCTGGTACAGGGGTGGCAGTGGAACGTGTAGATGGGGTGGTCTCAGAGGGGTATGCCACCACCAGGGAGCTCCCATTAGAGGAGGAATCAGAGTCAGTGGTATCAGCTCCTGCCCCCGCCGTGATGCTCCCTTCGCCCTCCATCCCACTGGTTCCCTCAGCGTCAGTGGACTCTGCCTCCTGGGTCCACTAGGCTGCAGCGCCCTCGCTCCTTTGCCAGATGATGCTAATGCACACATGGACAGGATGCCAAAGGAGAGAGAGGTGGGAGAAAGAAAGGCAACACATGGTCAATCACTGCACCAACAGCATAGGTGGCATACACGTCTCTGTCACAAACTGAGACTTAGACTAGTGGCAGTATGGACCACACTGGCATACCATTGGGTAAGTGCCACAGCAGGTAGGAGCCAAACACTGCCAGCTACACACCAACTGTGACCAACTAAGTCCCCTCTGTCATGGAAAGCCAGCTACCCAGCTATCAAAAACATGCATTTCACCCTATTAACCTAAGCTGGACCATGCAGCAATGTCTAAACTGGCATATTGGGCATCCACTGACTAGTACCCTGCACCCAAATCCCATGCCAGGCAACAGAGATGGTTGTCACACACACTGTACTCACCCCCTTGTGGCTGCTGTGATGCCCTCAAGCGCCCATCCAGCTCTGGGTAGGCCACCGCCAGTATGCAGGCCATCGGGGAGGTCAGGTTCTGATGGGCACCCCTCCCTCATTGGTAGGCCGTCCCCAGCTGGGCCTCTGCGGTCATCCGGGCGCAGCGTCTCAGGTCCTCAGCCATTTCCTGCAGTGGGTGCTCCCTCTGCTATAGACCCATAGGGTCCGCACGTCCTCGGCGATGGCACCCCACAACCCCTTCTTCTGATGGGTGCCGACCTGCAGAGGAAACACAAATAGTGGTACACCATAAACCAGACAATCCAGCCTCTCACACATATGGCCTACAAACTGCATTTGCCCCTCATCAGGAACACACATGATCCATACACCTGCATTAACACTGCCACCAGCCATACACCCCATATGACACACTGCCAGCACACACACACACACATCTCCATGCAGCTGTCACATGCAAGGTACCCATGGTGTACTCACCTGTTGGTCTGGGGCCCATACAACTGCTCATACAGGGGTAGGACCCCATCCATCAGCCTCTCCAACTCCTCCGACATGAAGCCCGGGCCCCTTTCCCCTATTGCGCGTGCCATTGCAGGTTCCAGACACAGGTCTCAGCAGCACACGCAGTGGAGATGTCGTCCTGTGGAAAGTCAGGAATCAAGTGAAGTGGTAGAAATAAACTGGCAGTCACGTCCGCGACGGTGAACACCGTCACCGCCGATGTTGATCATCATTGGTTCCCATACTCCGTAGAGGGCCATGTTAGCCAATGAGGATTTGCACAGTGGTGCAGACTGCCTTCCGCCATGACGCAAACGCCAGTGGAGTGAGGTCACTTCTACCTGTCCCTGCTAACTGGTTAGATTAATACGTACATCATTTTAGTCGAATGTACTCACTTAGACAATTCCAGTGCCCAACATACAAACATGTTCTGTGTACACTGCTGTAGTGTGTTCCTGGTTCCAGTTGTCACTTCCTTCTTACTTTTAGGTCCCTTAGGTACCAACCACTGCGGAGGAATAGGAGGAGGATGCAATCACCCTTTTACAGACCCCTTGTGGACTTGGCTACACTGGAGGACAGGCATATCATACTCACCTATCTTCTGGACAGGGCAACAATCAAAGATCTGTGTGCACAATTGGAGCCTGATCTGCTACCTGCTATCCGTGGCACAACAGTAATACCCCCTCTTTTGCAGGTACTCTCAGTGCTCCTGGCAACTGGCTCTTTCCAGGTGACAGTGGGCTTGGCTGCAGGAATGTCACAGCCAACGTTCTCTATTGTGCTTGCAAGGGTTTTGGCAGCCTTGCTCAAACACATGTGCCGCTAAATCACATTCCCTGTGTAGATGATTTACCCACTGTGAAGGCTGGATTCTATGCAATGGGACATATACCAAATGTTATTGGGGCCACTGATGGGATCCATATTGAGTTATTCCCCCAATGGCCAATGAACAAGTGTACAGGAATAGGATGAGTTTTCAGTCACTCAATGTCCAGATGGTCTGCTGTGCTGACAAGTACATCTCCCATGTCACTGCCAAGTATCCTGGGTCGGTGCATGATGCCTTTGTCCTGAGGAATAGCAGTGTCCCACAGCTGATTGCGCAACTACAGAGGCACAGAGTGTGGCTTATAGCTGAGCCTGAGTCCCCTCTCAATGTATGTCAGTGTATGCCTTCAGAAGTCATACCCCTTGCCATTGTGCAGGGCTAATGTGTGTCCCTGATTTCTTGCAGGTGGTTCCGGCTACCCACACCTGCCTTGGCTCCTGACCCCTGTTAGGAATCCGAGAAAAGGGGCTGAGGATAGGTTCAATGATGCTCATGGGCGTAACAGGAGGATTGTTGAAAGGACATTCGGGCTCCTGAAGGCTAGGTTCAGATGCCTCCATCTGACAGGTGGATCCCCATGCTACTCCCCTGAGAAGGTCTGCAGGACTGTTGTTGTGTGCGGCATGGTGCACAATTTGGCCCTCAGACGGCATGTGCCCTACCTGCAGGAGGAGGGGAATGACAATGCAGCTGTGGCAGCAGTGGACATTGAGGACAGTGAGGAGGAAGAAGAGGAGGAGGATGTGGACAACAGGACACATATGATCCAGCAGTACTTCCATTGACAAACAGGTAGACTGTTGAACTAAACATTTCTCCATTTCAGTGTTGTGCTATGTGGCTGTAGCATAATGCCAATCATTATCTTTTCACCCCACCTGACTGTCACCTATGCCTTCCCTCATTGCAGATGTTGCTGTGGTTACAACAGTGTAATGCTGTGATGTGTACAGACTGCTGAGACACTTGTAGGCTGGATAAACATATTACTGGACATTTACACGGGATCATGTAGTTCATTACAGTTCAATACATTGTATATTACCTTCAGATAAAGCACTATTACTCAAGTTGCGTCCAAGGGTGTTTATAAAAAATTTGTATACCATGCAAAATGTAATAGAGTGGGGTGATGGTTGGGAATAGTCCAGTGTAGTGTGCCAGTCTGTCTGTAATACAGGTCCAGTGTCCAAAGGGCCATAGGAAGGGGAGCAATGGCAGTTCATAGTGGACAAGGTGACACAGTGGAACACAAGGGGGACATCCAGGAGGGGCTCATTTCCTGGCGGTGGTCTTGGCAACTCTCTCTGGTGTTTGTCTAGGTTGCAGGGACCGTCTGCAGGGTGATTCACCTTCTGCAGGGGGAGGGGTGCTGGTGGCCTGTGCGTCCTGTGGCAGTGCCTCCTGTCCACTAGCTGCAGCAGATGTGGAGGGCTGGTCATTACACTGGCTAGTGGAAGGGGCCCCCTGGTGAGCTGTGTTGTCCCTCATAATATTGGCCATATCACCCAGCACCTCTGCAATGGAGACCATGGGGGTGTTCAGGGCCTGCAATTCTCGCTTGATCTTCTGGTGGTGTTCCCCCTGCCGCCGCTGGTTCTCCTCCATGATGTTTATCACCTGACTGATCTTGTCCTGGGATTGTTGGTAATCCCCCAGGACATTAGTGAGTGCCTCCTAGGCTGTCGGTTCCCTGGGCCTGTCCTCCACCTGCTGCACAGCTGGCCTCTAACTGTCCCTGGCCCCCTGTGCCTGTGGCCCCTGAATGGTGTGCCCACTTCCACTGACCCAGGACCCTCATTGTCTTGCTGTGAGGGGTGGGCACACTACTGATTGACGTGTCCTGGGGTCAGAGGTCTGGGGACATTGAGTGGCTGCTGTTCTGTTAGATTCTGAGGGTGGAGGCTCTGTAGTGGACTGGGAGTAGGCTGGAGTAGCTGACTGACCAGTGGTCCCTGATGGGCAAGGGAGTATATCCAGATTCAGAGCTCTAGAGTTGCTATCATCACTGGGGGCATCTTCTGGTGGGGGACTGGGAAGCTGTGACACCTCCTAGTCGCTGATATTGGCTGGGGCACCTGTGGGGATGTAAGTGGTGTATTATGCTACATGTCTGTGACATATTCTGCGTCACTAGCTTCCCCTATATTATTGCTGTTGCCCTGCCACCTTTGTTTGTGTATGGTGATGGATTTTGGGATTGTTAGTTCTTCACGCTGTGCATGCATTAGTGGTGGGTGTACATGCAGGGCTGGAAGGGATGTGCATGCAGTGGGTATGGCATGCAGGGCTTGGAATTTTGGTTTGTGAGTGGGATGATGGGAGTCAGGGTGAGGGGTCGAGAAGGCATGCAGGCATGGGGGGTGATAGGTAGTAAATGTTGACTCATCTGTCTCCAGTCCTCCGGCTACTCCAGTGAGTTCCTCAGGATGCAGGATTGCCAAGACTTGCTCCTCTCAGGCTGTTAGCTGTTGGGGAGGAGGTGAGGGTCCACTGCCAGTCATCTGGATGGTGAGCTGGTGCCTTGCTGCAATGGAACACACCTTCTCCTGTAGGTCATTCCACCTCTTCCTTATGTCGTCCCTTGTGCGTGGATGTAGTCCCACAGTGTTCACCCTGTTCACAATCCTCTGCCATAGCTCCATCTTCCTGGCAGTGGATATCTGCTGTACCTGTGCTCCAAACAGCTGTGGCTCTACCCTGACTATTTCCTCAACCTTGACTTGAAACTCCTCATCGGTGAAACGGGGGTGCCTTTGTGAGGACATGGGTGCCGTGTGGTGTGTGTACTTTGTGCAGAGGGTGATGTGTGATGTGGTGGGGTGTGTGCTGTGTTGTGCCTGTCAGATGAATTGGTAGTTGTGATATGTGTGTGAAGTTCTCTTTTGCATTAGCGTCGGAAAGTGTAGCCGTCTTGTCATGTTAGCAAAGGAGTGTGGGTGATGTGGGTCTGTGTTTTATAGTGCTTTTGGTGGGTGTTTGGGGTGTGTGCATTTGTGTCAGGTTTGGGTTTTTTGTTCTGGCCAATGTTGTCTTGTTTCGGATTTGGGTGCACATATCCGCCGTGATGGTGTTCACCGCCAATGGTTTACCACAGTTGAATGTCCGCTGTGGTGATTCATGGATCATTATTTGGAGGGCGTAGTATTGGTGACGTAACGGTGTGGGTGGCACTTCCGACAGTTTATCGCATACACTGGGTTTGTCGCATTTGTGGTTGTGGCTGTTTTCTGTCGGTTTTGTGTGTATGTGTCATAATCTGGTGGACGGATGTTCGCCTCCAGGGCAGTATGTTAGCAGCAGTCACTGCAGCGGTATTCGAAACTTACTGCCAATGTCATAATGAGAGACTCAATTTGTTGGCAAGTCAGGTGGCTTAACTCTAAAGGTCCATACTCTGTCAGGCCGTCAAAGGAGTATGTATGAGACAAATTCAGTGTAGGATCCATTGTTGACCCACTGTTGGTACCCTCAGCCCTAAAATGGACAGGAGGACTGAGAGTTTGGAAGACTGGATACTCCTTCACCATTTCAACTGAGTAGCCTCTCCTCCAAACTCTTAATTGGGCCTAAAGTTTTCATAATATTTTCATTAAAAAATTAGGTAATTTTTAGACCACAAAAAGTGATAATGGCACTATTCAAGCTAGGTTCAGTAAAAGTTTCAGTATTTGAAATCTGAGCTCAACCCCAGGCAGCTATGGCACAGAGCAGACAGGCTTGGATGACAGCAAGCCACCTCAAACTGAACTCAGCAAAATCCGATATCATCATCTTCGGACCCAACAAGACAGCATGGAAGGACTCATGGTGGCCTGCCACACTAGGATCAGCCCTGACACCCACCACCCACGCACGCAATCTCGGCTTCATACTAGACTCCTCTCTCTCCATGACTCAGCAAGTCAACGCCATATCATCCTCTTGCTTCAACACCCTTCGCATGCTATGCAAGACCTTCAAGTGGATTCCGATATAAACCAGAAAAACGGTCACCCACGCCCTCGTCAGCAGCAGACTGGACTGTGGCAATGCCCTCTACGCTGGGACCACAGCTAAGCTTCAGAGAAAACTCCAGCGCATCCAGAATGCCACCACACGTCTCATCCTTAACCTCCCTCGCCACAAGCACATCACGCCCACCTCAGATCCCTACACTGGCTGCCCATCAACAAAAGGATCGTCTTCAAAATCCTAATCAATGCTCACAAAGCCCTCCACGGCACCGGACCGGCCTACCTCAACGAACAATTTAACTTCCACATCCCGACCCGCCAGCTCCTCTCCGCCGACCTCGCCCTCGCAACAGTCCCCTGCATCCAGCGCACCACCTCTGGTGGCAGATCCTTCTCCCACCTCACCGCCAAAACCTGGAACTCTCTCCCCACCAACCTATGCAAGGCCCAGGACCTGCTAACCTTCAGAAAGCGCCTCAAAACATGGCTCTTCGAGCAGTAACACCCCTCCCACCCCCAGTGCCTTGAGACTCTACTGGATGAGTAGCGCGCTTATGAATTTATTGATTGATTGATTGATTGAACTTAATGCATATGTAAAGCATTTAGAAGTACCAAAACAGTGAAACAGTCAAAAACACAACACAATAAAAACCCCACTTCAATTTATAAAAGTAGTGCATATTTTAACAAACAAAATGACACCAATATGAGAAATATCCAATAAGAGTAACTAGAATATTCATTTTTAAATTAGCACCAATAAGCGCAACTGCACAACTTTTACTTGTCCTAGTTGTAAATAGCATGCACCCTGCCTAATGGACATTAAGCCTAATTAGGTGTGACTTGGTAATATTGGGTCTTTCTTAGCAGAGTGCCACTACACAGAGTCAAATGACCTGCATCATCAGTCCAGACAAATGTGGGAGACCATGCAAAAATGAGCATTTTCTTACAGTAGTCAAAATATATGAAAAATGTAAATGTTGGGAAACAAATGGTATGACAAGCAGATCAAAGATAATTGAAGTATTCTACCCTTAGCATAACCTAATTAAATTGTGTATGCTGTTTATTTTCTCCAGCCATGCAGTGATCTTGAAAGACAATTTGGTATCCATTCAATACTTTCACTTCCTCCATTGTTTGCTATAAATATTTGAGTATGCTGTGATGAAGTAGATTTTTAGTTAGGGTGGATGGTAGCCAATAAATCAATCTGGATCTATTGAGTGTGCTAATCACCCTTAAGGGTATCCAGGTACTAGGTCCAGGAAGCATAGGGGTTTCAGTTGAAGAGCCAGGTCTTGAGCCCCTTTCTGAATTCCTGGAGGGAGGGAGAAGTTCTTAGGTGGATGGGAAGGCTGTTCCAGGATTTTGCAGCAAGGTAGGAGAAGGACCCGCCTCCACTGTATCTGAAGTGGATGCAAGAGTGGAATGTAAGGAGAGGGAGACAGAGCCCCAGAGTCTGGAGGATCTGTGGAAACTCAGGCAGTATTGTTGTGTGCTGGTACATTGTTGTGAAGGGCTTTGTAGGCGTGCACTAGAACCTTGAATTAGCATCTCTTGTATACAGGGAGCCAGTGGAGTTTCCTTAGGTGGGGGTGATGTGGGTCTGCCTGGAGAGGTCAAGGATAAGTCTGGCCACTGCTTTCTGGATGGTCTGAAGTCTCTTTAAGAGGTGTGATGGGATTCTGGTGTAAAGAGCGGTGCCATAGTCCAGACAGCTGGTGACTAGGGCTTGAGTGACAGTTCTTCTAGTGGAAACAGGGAGCCACTTGAAGATCTTATGAAGCAGGTGGGAGGTGAGGAAGAAAGCAGAGGAGACCACATTGATCTTGTTCCTCATGGTGGGTTTGCTGTCCAGGATGATGCTGGGGGTCCGGGCTTCATCTGTAGGGGGTGAGTGTCCCAGGTTGGCGGGCCAACTGGAGTCGTCCAATGGCGAAGCAGTGTTCATGAAGATCAGAATGTCCGTCTTGTCTGTGTTGAGTGTGAGGCAGTTGTTTTGTATCCAGTTAGCTACACTGGTCAAGCAAAGCTGGAAGTTGGCATTGGTAGTGGAGGAAGCTTTGGAAAGCAGAAGAATGAGCTGGGTATCGTCTTCTTAGGAGATGATGTTCAGTCCGTGGTTTCTAGCAATGTGTTGAAAAGGGGGATGAGCCTTCAGGGATGCCACACAGATGATGTTCTTGGCCTCAGAGGTTAAGGGAGGGAGATCGACCCTCTGAGTTCTGCCAGAGAGGAAGGATGTGATCCATTTGAAAGTGTTGTCTTGGATGCCACCAAACTTAACAATGTCACTATTCTTGTTAGGGCCATTAAAGGCTTAAGTACTTTGGACACATACAAACACATTTGGCACAGAGCAGACAAGCTTTACTTAAACCAAAACAAATAATATAAATTCCACTGTAATTTATTTAAAGAATATTTTAATGAACAAAATTACACCAAATTGAGAAAAATCCAATCAAGGGAACCGGGTATATTAAATAAATACTGGCCCCTAAACCTAACCCAGGGGCCAGTATTTATTTAATAATTTTAAATAAACCAATTTTTTATACAGTGTGTGCCATGTACAAGTGACGTATTAGTAAGTAAAATATGACAATTAGGATGATAGCCAGTCTCAACATGTTTTAGAGTCAGAGCACATGCACTGGGGCCTTGTTAGCAGAGCCCAGGTGCACAGAGAAAAAGTAAACAGCAACATCAGTCTAAGAAATTGGAAGTAATCACACAAAAGAGGCATTTCCCTAAATAGCCCTCCTCCAGATGAAAGATGAGGAGCAACTGCGACATTTACTTGCCAGTTCTCATCATCAGGTCGAAGAACATCGAAAGGCCAGATGTATTGGCATGGTCAGTCCCAGGTCTGTGCTCCACTGTAAGATCATACCCTGTAGGGAATTGGGCTATCTCAGCTGAATGGGGTTATCCTCTCTCATCTGCAGGAGCCATTGGAGTGACCTGTGGCCAGTTTTGAAACTGAAAGTGAGTCCCAAAAAGCTATGGTCTTAGCTTCTTCAGTGATCAAATCACAGTAAAGGCTTCCCTCTCTCCAGCACTCCAAAGCTGCTCTCTGGGGAATAGCTGCCTACGTATAGAGGCAACTGGTTGATCCTGAGACTCACCATTTAGCTGTGATAACACTGCCCCAGTCCCATGTCCCGAAGCATCTGCTTGGACCACAAACTCCTTGCTGAAATCAGGTACCTTGTGTACAGATGCTGTATACAGCACCTCCTTCAGGGTGTTAAAGGAATTCTGACACTCCTCATCCCATATAACCTCTATGACTGCTTCTTTAAAGTAAGCATAGTCAGGGGGTGCTACATTGGTGTCATACCCCTTCACACTCATTCTGTAGCAACCTGTCAGACCCAGGAAAACTCTGGTCATGATTGTCTGGATCTAGGTCCCTGCCCTATTTGGCACTTACTAGCCTTGATAGTCAGCACTGCCTGTTGCAGGGCCTGAGACACTTTCCTAAGGTGGGTCAGGTGTTCCTGCCAGGTAAAGCTAAAAACAGTAATATCATCTATACATGCTACACTAAAGGTCACCAGCTGAGACATTACCCTGTTCACCTGCCTCTAGAAGGTGACAGGAGAATTCTTCAATCCAAAAGACATTAATTTAAATAGGAAATGATTCTCAGGAGTTGAGAATGCTTATCTTTCATTTGCTCTCTCATTCAGGGCAATCTGCCAGTACCTGAAAGTCAAATCAAATGTGCAGAGATACATCCCCTAATCGGTCAATGAGCTCATCAGCTCTGGGAACTGGGTGTGAGTTAGTCTTAGTCCACTGTAGTTCATGCTGAACCTGAGTTCTGTGATCCCCTTATTGAGTTGGCCTCAGACACTAGCACCACTGGCTGACCCAGGGACTACTAGAGGGCTAACTCACCCTCAGGGGCAACAGTCTGGAAATTCGTTCCTTGATGCTGGCCCTTATTTTGCCTGACAACTTATATAGTTTATTTTTGACAGGTAAACTACCAGCAGTGTCAATGTCATGAACACAACACTAGGCAGTCCAGGTGTCAGTGAGAACAGTCCATGAAAGTGCCCTAACATTTGGGCAGTCTTTCTGCTTCTGCTCTGTCAGTGAAGTGGAGGGCACTTCTTATTCTAGTGAGCTATCCTAAGCATTGTGGGATAGGAGGTCTGGGAAAAACTTATGGTCAATCTCTCCTTGTCAAAGTGTGGCTTAAGATGGTTCAGATGGATCACCCTGTGAGGGAGTCTGGGGATACAAAAGTCCATAAGGTGCATGACCTCACCCATCTTCTTCAGTAGCGTGTAGGACCCAGTTCATTGGTCCTTGAGGGCCCTGGCAGCCACAGGCACCACAACCCACACTTTCCGATTAGGCTAGTATCCAAACAAGATTGTTTTTTGGTCATACCACTGCTTGATAAGCTTCTGGTGGGCCTCCAAGCTTTTGTGAACCCTTTTGATGTACTCAGCACTTTGGGTTGCAGGACCAGCATATAGTCAACAATGCCCTGTTTGAGGTCCTTGCGAAGTTTCTTCCACCCTTCTAAGATAAGACGTGAGGGACCTCTGACAGGGTGCCCATATAAAAGCTCAAATTGATAATGCACACTCCATTTTGTAGTACTTTCCTGTAGGCAAATAAAAGACATGGGAGTAAGACATCCCACTTCCAATGGAGTTTCTCAAACAATCTTTACTCAATCCTTTCAGGGTCTTGATGAATTTCCCCCATAGGCCTATTGGTTTTGGGCTAATATGGGGTGGTGAACTTGAATGTCATCTCATAGCCATCCCAAATAGCCTTCAAGTATGCAGACTTCAAGTTTGTCCCCCCATCTGAGATTCCTGCTTTGGGGGACCTTACTCTGCAGGGCCCTGGTCACCATGTGTGCAGTTACCATTCGCTGAGGTATGGCTTCAGGTTATCTGGTAGAATGATCCACCACCACCAAAATGAACCTGTTCCCTGAAGCTGTTTTAGGTTTCAGTAAAGTCTAGGGGCCGAACAATGTCAATCATGACACACTGAAAAAGTGTTCTCATCATAGTTAGTGGTATCAAGGGAGCATTTGGTTACCCTACTGTCTTGCCATTGGCTCAATAGGTGATGCAGCAGTGATAGACCTCTTTCATCTTCTCCCTCATCTGGGGTCAGGAAAAGTGATTGACCAACCTGCCCGAGATTTAAGTCTGCCACAAATGCCCAGCAAACAGGACATTATGAGTGAAGTTCAAGAGGAATGCCCTGTACTGCTATGGAATCAGCAATCTACGGGTTGCTACAGGTTTTGGGCCTCTAGCCTCACCGTATGAGACACCCTCTTCCTAATATATCTTGTAGGTTTCACTGGTAATCCCCTGCCCCTGGATGTCAGCCTGGCACCAAAGGCCTTTAACTGCTGTGCAATATTTCTGTGCATGGCAGAATTCCACTCCCTAGAGTCCTCCTGACCCATGTGACAAAGAGAGTTCTGTCAGACTCTCTCAGTGTAGGCTCTTCTTCCCCTCAAGGCTCTAGATTCACTCCCTGGGAGTCAAATTCCAACTGAGCTGTGGGAAGTTTTGATGGTGATTTCCCTTGCCTCGTGTCCTTACTCTTGATTGTGGGAGCGTAGGCAATTGTTCTATATTTCACTGGCAAGCTATCTGGGAACCTGTGGCCACACACATCCAGTCAGGTAGACACAGCATTCCTATACAAGTCGTCTTTTCCACCGCAGCTAAGCAGAGGTTTCTAGGTTGTTTTCCTACAGACACTACACTGGAATGTCAGGTCTCACAGGTATATTGTTTAGGCCAATAAGCCCTACTGACTCAAGGTGAATGTTATTATTGGATGAAATTTCACCGCATTGTCAGAGTTGGCTATCCTATGCAGGACATCTGCTCTGGGGATAATAGCTTGTCCACCACTGTGGTCATGCTGGCTCGTATATCTCTCAAAGCCCCTACCTTAGTCCTGTTGATGATAAGACATTGCCTGTGCTTCACCATGCTGTGAGGTGAGACAGTCAGTGTTCAGCAGTCACCCCACCCATGGAGACTAAGGTGGCGTCATTCCAACTCTGGTTTCCTCTCAGCAAACATCCACCTCAATTGCTACACTTGCAATCCCTTGGTATTGCCCATCTATAGAACAGATTGAGTTTCCATTTTTATGTTCTGGCTTGTGACTGTCCAGGCACATCCCAGCCTCTCTGGGATCAAAAGGTTTCTGCCCCTTGTTCCCTCCCCACTTGGGTTTGGAAAGGGCACAGGGCTCCCCGTCATGAATAGACTTGTGTTACCCTTTTGAGAACTGTTTCTTTTTATCATTGCTGCTCTCTTCTTTTCCCTGGTTGGAGAGGAAGGGGAGGGGTGAACCCTCTTTCTTGGGATCACCTTTCTGGGACTAATTAATGAAATTCACTCAAAATTTGCTACTTCATAATCAGATTATACAGCCCTTCATTAGTACTGACTGTATTGCCTTTTACCCAGATATCTAGAGCTTCTAGGGATACATCTACAAGGTCATCCCAGGATTGTTGTGTGTCTTTGCGTGTTTCCCAAAATATCTTCTGGTACTCTTTAGGTGTGAGACCAAACTTCTGTACAAGGGCATCCTTCATGTGAGTATAGAGGTCAGCTATCCCCTCTTCTGGAGTCAGGAGTGTATCCCTGCCTAGTGTTGGTACTAACTCCCACAGTAAGGCTATTCAATGCAGTTGGTCCACCTTGCACATTCTCAAAGTCCTTTCGTAGGAGGCAAACCATTTATCAATGTTGTCCTACCTCAAAGTATGATACCCTTTGACAAGAAAGGGGCAAATGGAAACCCTGCAGACATCTCTCAGTTGTTCCCAGTATCTTCTTTGGACCTCAGGAGTCCTAAGGTGACCTTCTCCAAGTACAAAATTCTTCTCCTCCAGTGCTTACACTGCTAGGGCCTGCTTTGCTCTCAACCCTGGACGGTATGCCACTTTAGGACAGATGTACCCCTGCCCCTTCTTTCTCTGTGGCTGCATCCACTGCTTCATCCACAGAAGGAATCTGTGCATGGCAGGATTCTATCCAGGTCTTGATGACCCTCTCATAATCTGTCCTTCTGGCATTCTGGCCCAACCTCAGTTTACTTTCTCTGTATAGGGCCTTCATCTACATTACTATGAGAGTTCGCATTCACTCACATGCATCCATACATGCATTCACTCACACGCATCCATACACACATTCACTCACATGCATCCAGACGCGTATTCACTCAAACATTCCAACACGCACTTACTTCAACACTCATACACGCATTCAAACTCCCATACACACACGCATTCAAACATGCATTCAAAAACTCATACACACATGCATTCAAACACGCATTCAAACACCCATTCACACACACACACACACAACACCCCCCACCGTTCCACCTCTTCCCCTGTCGGACGATCCACTTACCTTGTCTGGTGAGGAGGTCGTCCGGCAGGGAAAGGGGACAGGCTTTTCGACCGCCAGCAGTGCCCCACCGTCAGGGCACCGCCAGGCCGTATTACAGGTTGTAATATGGCTGGTGGAGTCCTTTTGGTGGGATGGGGCTGGTGGTGGAACCACCCCTGAGCCTCTGACTGCCAGAACGACTCCTGGAGGATTCACACCCAAATTGTGGTGGAAATCCTTCAGTACTGGTAATATGGTGGTTTGAAGACCGCCAGCACTGGCAGTCTTCTGGTGCCCATGGCTTCGGCGATCTTTTGAAAAGACTGCCAAAGTCATAATGAGGACCTTAGTGCACCCTGCCGTCCACACTGGCAGCAAGGATCCATTTTGCACTAAGAAATAGCGATAAATGCAACAGAACACAAATAGCCAGCAGGCCACTCATGCTCTCTAAATGTGCTCTTGTGTTAAGATTTTTTCCCCCTCAATCACTGGTGTAATTTAAATTCTTCCCAGGCCTAGTTTTTGCCTATTCTATTGCAAAGTAATTGTGTCTGTGGTTTATGTGAATAATCTACTTTAAATCTGGTGAACTCATCCTCCTATATGAAATCTTTACAGGCAATGCCATGAAGCAGGCCATCTGCCCCCCCCCACCCTTTGAATGGTCAGCAGAACTGTAATCAACTAGGTCCATTGTCTTAACATAAATATAATTCAATTTTCTTTGGTCCACTTCAGGCCAGATTCTTATTGCTGAACATCTGTTGCACAAAGTATCTGTTTTCCAGCACAGAGATAACAACAAATTATTCCTCAGATTAAGCACTCAAATGATGTACAAGAATTAGTCGAGTGATTCACCACACCACCACTAAGTGGATCTCAGGCAACTCTCTGTGTTCACATAAAGTTAATATTCAATTTCTGGTCCCAGGGATCAGGTGCTCCACCAACAAGGTCCCCAATGTATGTGTAATGCTTAAAAGTACAATTTGTTGAGTTTCTGCTCAAACATGAATACCTCAATTGCCTCTCATATGCAGCATACCTTCCTATGGATCTGGCTACTTGCAACTAATGGGAAAGTACCTTTTTCATCCTAACTGCTCCAAGGCCGCAAATCAAGTGTTTCCTTGGTTGACTGGGCAGCTTCAGTTCTGGGTTACCAGTTTCATATGTATCTGACTAGCACCTTGTTGGGATGGCCTAAGAAGCAGCTGCCAGGTTGATGACCACTCTGTTTGGGGAGTGGCCAGGAGTTTCAGCCACCCACAGGCTGGCACTGGGCATACATGAAGCACCCTAGCACCCTCTTCAGAACACTCTTCCTAGACTATTGTGAAGAATCAGAAGAATGGCTGCACTGCTATCTGAAGGACCTGACAGAAGACTTGATCTTCTTGCCTTGAACCCAGGACTCCAGAAGTGACTGTAAGGGTCAGTTGATTGACCATCTGTTTGAGCTAAAGGTACACAACACGTTTCCAGGTACCTCTTTCCCTGCACCTGTCCATCTGACCATTTCCCATTGGACATTTCCTGTACCCTACTACTGGCCTCTGGTAGAGTGATTCGTCCTCACCCCTATGTAGGGCCGCCTAGGTCTTGGACCCTTCGCTGTTAAATGTACTCTTCCTGTCCACCCTGTAAAAGCTGGGACTTAGAAACTGTTTAGCAACTTTCTGCCTATAGAACCGATGGACACATTGATCCGGCAAATCTGTAGCCAGCGTTGTCGAATTGCTGGTCAGCCTCAGCTTGCTGGTTTGTCCTGCTGAAGATGATCTAAATTCCAGATTTTTTTTTTAATCTGAACCTAGTGGGCTTTAACTGGACTGACGCCAAGCAGCAATTTGTCAATGTTGAGACCTTCTTGGACTCAGACTTCAAACTTCGCTCACTTGGAGCTTTCCTGCCTTTGTCAAGTGACTGTGCTGGAACCCCACTCTTCAGCAACCCGCTTTAATTGAGGCCAGCTTTGTATCCATTGTGCAGCTTGCCCCACCAATATCATGCAGCTTGCCCCATCAATGACTTGTAAAGGACCACTTTTTCTCCATAAAAGTTTCTACGTCAGAAGGTACACTTTCCTCCAGGATGAACCTGCTCCTTCTATCTGATCTGTGCTTAATTGTGATCGGCCTTAAATAAACAAATAACAGTAGTTGACACTTTGTTTGTTTTTTAAGCTATTTTTAGTTCAAACTTTAATAATTCACATCTGTGGTTCTGCTTATTGGATTTTAGTTGTTTTAGTAACATTTTATTTATTTAAGTTTACTCAATTTTTCCTAAATAGATTTCTGATTTTTTTTGTGTTGTGTTTTCACAGTTTGAGTACTGTATAAATACTTTACACATTGCCTTTAAGTTAAGCTCAAGTGCTTCGTATCTTCTAGAGGGTTACGCACAGGTTTATTTAATGACTTTTATGGTTTAAAATGACAAGCATTGTGATTATTTTCTAATGTGGGTTCTCACCAACCTTAACTAATACTCCAATTTCTTACACACTGTCTCAGTTTTCTATGACATAAATTGCCGAAGACACATGCTGAAGTAAATCATAGAAAAATGGCCAGCAAAAAGGCAAAACATGCACATTTTGGAGGGATAAAAAGGTATCTTCATATTATGCCTCATTCCCAGGGCAGAAGGTGCTAATAGGAAGTAGTTCGTGCATCCTAGACATACCTCTAGCTAGGGTAATGGTATTTATCAGGTGTGATAAGTACCCTAAGTATTGTGCAACTCATAAAGAGGCTCTTTTTAATGTTTTATGGCGGCAACTTCAGAGAAAGGAAGGGATAAAGACAGAGACAGATACAGACAGTAGAAATAATATTTTTTAATGTTCTCACCTTTCATACAATTCTCAAAAAGCTTAGTTTGTGTCACAGCTCTATTTTCAAATTCTAGTAGAGCTGTATTCCTTGGGAGTATTACTGAAGGTCATACCAGCACCAGCATACCAGCACCACCACTGTTATCAATAAATTGTCATTTCCTGTTGCTTTGGAAGCTATGTTGGGTAGGTTGTAGTTGCTGTCTACATCTCATTGTGGTTGCACCACCAATGCTTTTGTGTGATTAGGTATTGCCTGTGCTAGCGCATGTGCTAGCGCATGAGCTCTCACTTGCAACTAATATTTTTTACTTAAAGGGACTTGGAGCCTGCCAATCTCTTACCTTTTGTTGAGTTCATTATCACTTTTATTTGCTGCCTCCTAATTGGGCAGCCCATGTGGCTTCACTTCGTCTCTTTCATACTGATTGTTTTATTTCTGTTAGCATCCTTCCCCTGTTGACATTGTGATCAAGGTACTCTTTTCTTTCTTCTTCACCTGGCATCCTTGTTGCTTTTTGTCTCCCACTCCTATGTCCCTATACCTCCTATTCCATGATGCATCTTCCTTCCCACTCCCCACCCTTTCATTGCCAGTGTTGCTTCTTCCTTCCCACCCCACACACCCATTGTCTGTATCACTTCTTCCCTCCCACATCCCATCGTCCCATTGTCTGTACTGCAACATTCCCACCATATGAGGAAAAAAGTGCTATGATGCGGCCAGCACTGACCCCGCCAAGTGTTTTCTTTTCTAAGCTATCCGTTCCCAAACACTCTTCCTCTTGTTGTCTGTGGTTCCCCTTCCCCTTCAACTTTCCCACCTGTTGTCCATGCTGCCCACCTGCCATAAGAAAAATAGCACTACGACAGTCAGTGGTGACTGAATCATGATGGACACAAATTGCTACACGGCATTGGCAAAGCCAATAGCTCTCGCATAGGCAAGACTTATGAGCTTTGCCAATCGGGAGAGTAGTTTTAAAGGTGGTGTATGGCGTTTGGTACCCCCAAATAAATACATTCTTGGCTTGAAAGTAGGGTCCATGGGCCCTGAGTTGGGTCTGCTATATCTATGTCAGTTTTTCTTGTCATCCTGATCTTACTAAGAGGTTTTAGTTTATTCACTTTTTTGTACAGGATCTTAACTATTGTAGGCCCAGATTTATAAATATTTTGCATCCACATTGTACTACTTTGTTGACACCCCCCGATCCAAATTCCTTTAAAGTATTTACAAAGCACACAACTGCAGATTTGTGTGGCTTTGTAAGAAAAGCTAACGCAATGTAGTGCATTGTGCTGCCTCGTATTACTTTGTGTCAGTTAAGCATTCCATCGGTGATGGATGGGCGTTCCCGTGCATCCATCCATGAATTTTGAAGCAAAATCATATTCACATAGTCCCAGATTTAGAAAGATTTAGCATCTGAGTAGTGTCACTTTTTTGATGCAGCCCCAGTGCAAAATCAATTTTGGTATTTACTAAGCCATACAAATGGCCATTTCCATGGATTTATAAGAAATCTTGCATTACTTTGAAACAGGGAGGCATTCAGTTAGCGGTGGAACGGTGTTCCAATGCATTCACCCATGAATTTTGATGAAAACCATGCTTGCATTGTGACATGGGTTTGTGCCAAAATGGTGTGTCTGCCTGAGTCTCTTGTAAGGAGGAGAAATATCTTTAAGTCACTTTGTTATTTCCTCTTTGCCTGCGTGCTGCATTCTGCAGCATATACACAAAGAGGAAAAGACCACTAAGAATAGTTTTTGTGAATGAAAGTACCCACCCCTGCAAAAAAACTATCTTGACCACAACACAGATACCCTAGCACATGGCACCAGTGCCTAGGGAGGAGAACTGCACCATTTCTTTTGTAGAAATGGCACAGATCTCCTCTTTTCAGGTGATGCAAAGCAGCACAGCACCTTTGGTTGCTGTACTTCGTTGTGCCACTTTTTTGTAAATATGCTTCTTGGTGACTGGTTTACCAAAAAAGTAGCAAATCTGCACCCATTGAAGTGACCATCAAAGTGATACTGGGTTTTTCATTTTTTCAAACACAAACTCCCACATTGGAAAACTAACAACCCCCATACCAGTTTTCTCTTATTTTCTGGAGGGTATTTTTTCTTTTTTTATTGTCCTTCACTACCCAGCGGTGACAGGCAGTAAAAGAAAACCATCAGACAGTGCACTCTAAATAGGGCAGACGATCAGATGGCTTACTTCGATGGCACATGTCGAAGGAAGTTTTGGACTGACAGAGCCATTTTACACCATTGGCCTAGAACGTGATGTGTCCAACTTAAAAGTGACAGGGGAGACTCTGAGTTCCAATCGAGTGCCTGTCCTCCAAACTCAAAATCAGCCCATGAGGTCTACCTAATGCTGATCTTCATGCAAATAATCCATCCCAAACCATGGCCACCTCACACATTCACCCTGAAGCCCGCTGCTTTTTTTAGAAGAGAATTTTGAGATTCACAAGCAGCAAATCTCAGTGACTAAGGGCCAGATGTATGAAAAAAACACTTTGCGAATCGCAAATAGCGATTTTTAAGAAATCGCTATTTCTGAGTCGCAAAATGCGATGTAACAATATTGCGAATCGGAAATAGCGATTTCTTAAAAATCGCTAATGCAATTTGCGGGGCCCAAATACCGAATCGCAAAACAAAATTGCGATTCGGTATTTGAAAATCGCAAATTGCGAAAACGCACACCTGGTACAGCCTGATGACATCACAAGCAGGAAGTGAGTCAGCCCAGGCTGTTTCCAGGTGTCACACCCAAAGGAGCAGTGAGAGAGACACAGCCCAGCCCCAGCGAGCAAGTCTGTGAGCAAGGCAGGACTTTACATCACCATGGCCAATGCTGCAAATGGGAAGGAGAAGGGAGAGAGGAAGAGAAAACTGAAGTTCAGTGAGCAGGAACTGGAGGTGCTCACTGAGGAGGTAGTGAGGGACCATGACCAGCTTTTTGGGAAGAGCTCACTCCAGGTCCCAGAGAGTGAGAAGCGCAAACTCTGGGCGGACATACAGACCAAAATCTGTGCGGGGGGGTTGCGCAGCGCTCAGTGGAGGAGATAAGAAAGAGGTGGTACGACCTGCGTTCCCGTGCCAAGGAGAGTATGGCCAGCAGACTACAGGAGGCAAGGAGCACAGGCGACGGACCATCCACCCAGACACCCTCCACCCCCATGGAAGACCTGGTGGAGTCGACACTGCTCCCAGAAGCTGTCAGTGGGGTCACTGACATAGACACATCCGGCACACTCAGCACCAGTAAAGGTAAGTGCAATAATGAAATGTAACCCCATATGTGTATGTACAAATGCCCCTTAGGAATTAGCAAGTAGTGCAAAGCATTGTGATAAGTAGTCCATTCCACTTCTTAGAAGTGGCACAGCAATGCCTTCTGAGAGTGGTAGTCCACAACCCAGAGCTGAAAGTAGCACATAAAATGTAATTAAGTAGAGTGACACCAAGAAGAACACTACACCCACTAGATAGTGATACGATGTAACTGTATATTTATTAGCATTGTGCAACATTTGGTGATGCATACATAAATGACATGCTGTACATTGTCGTTGCAGATGGCCCAGCAGCAGCAGCATGTGCCATGTGGGGGATGCTGAAACACAGCCTCCATCAGACTCTAACACCAGCGAGTCATTGAGTATTGCGCCAATCAGATGCAGGGCAAGGGTTGTACCTCTCCCCGATTTGAGCCAGGACACGGATGACATGCGGGATGAAGGCCACACTCCATCCCCAGAAGCCAGATCCACCGTAAGGCAGCAGTCCCTGCCCCAGCATCACTCAACACCCCGCAGGAGGCCTCAGATGCAGGCACACAGCACGTGGAAGTAGGTGAGTGCCCATCATTCTTTGGTGGCCTGGAATCATCTATGCTTAAAGTGCAGCGCCTGCAAAACAAGAACATGAGGGCAATGCACAGGCAGATGCAGGCACACAATGCCAACATGGGGGGGCTGTATAAGCAGTTGGAGTGCCTTAATACAAACATTAGCAAGCTGCATGAGGGACAGCTTACAGCTGCGAAGAACACCAGGGAACTGACCAATGCAATGAAGGAACTCTGTACAGAGATCAGGCATGAGAGAGTCAGCCACTGCAGGCATGAAAGGCGATTCATGGGGATGTTTAGTGGATTTTGTAGATCTGTCAATCGCCTTGCGACATCTACTGCCCTCATATCACGGCGTGCTGTGGCCACACAGGTGGAGGCAGCCCACAGCAGTCGGGATGTAGCCCTGGGACTGGTCCAGATTACAAATGTTCTGGATACTATGCTGGCTAATGGCAGTGCTACACCCAGTGAACTTGGACTAGGGGATACTGAGGAGTCATCTAGCCTCAGCAGCCTTGCAGTGCCCACGACGGATTCTAGGCGTTGCAGTGCCAGGCACAAAACTGCCACTGAGGCAGATACAAGAGGTCACTGCGCACTCAAGTGGCATGTGTGGCCGTAAAAAGTGACTTTGATGGCCACAGGGAACTGACTGCAAAAGTTGATTTACAGTAAACTATGAAGACAATAGTGAGACACTGTAAATGGCTCATTTCTGACACATGTGTTTTTTTTCTTCCTAGTGACACGTATGTTACCTGAAGTTAAGGTAATAAAGGTGCTAACTACCAGAACACATGTCAGTGAGGTTGTGTTGTTATTACTTACATCTGAAATGGTTGTGCGTGATGTCAGCACGCCTTTGCCTGCCCTCTGCTGCACTGGTCCTGTCTGCTGGCTGTATGTGTGGTATGGGATCCTCATCTGAGTCTGTATCTGATATTTCCACAGGTATGCCCCTGGTGGTAGCTATATTGTGCAGGATCGCACATGTGGCCACTATTCTACAGGTCGTGTCCGGGCTGTACTGTAGTGCCCCTCCACATTTGTGGATGCACTGGAAGCGACTCTTCAGCAGGCCAAAGGTGTGCTCGACCACATTGCGGGTTGCCCTGTGTGCTGAATTGCATCTCCGTTCTGCTGGTGTTGTAGGATTTAGGTAGGGCATCATCATGTAGGTGCACACTGCGTAGGCACTGTCTCCTGGAAGGAACAGAGGGTATAATGAGTAGCTGAGCCATCTGACGTCACACTGCCATCAATGCACCAGTGTACAGAGGAAAAATACGCAGTAGATATCCTTCACCAAACTCCCCAGCAAGCAGTCTTGTGTGAATCCCGCTGTGGCGAAAGATGTACGAATCATGTGTGCTCCCTGGGTACCTGGCCACGAGATCAGTTATGATGTAGGAGGCATTGCATATTACCTGTATATTCATGGAATGTTGGTATTTACGGTTGCGGTACACATACTTAGTGGCCGATGGTGGACAGATTGAAACATGTGTCCCATCTATGGCACCTAGGATGTGGGGGAACTGTGTTAATTGGTAGAAATCTATTTTTGTCTGTGGTATTTCCTGTGGGGTGTGGGGGAATCTGATCTACTGGTGTATCCTGCTTAGCATGGCGTTTAGAAATGCATTGAAAAATCTAGAGAGGGCAATCTGTGAAACCCCTCCAGCTGCTGCTATGACCCCTTGATAGCTCCCTGAGGCAAATAGGTGCAGGGAGCATAATACCTGCACATGGGTGGGTATGCTATTAGTCCTGTGTGTTGTGCGCTGCAGTATGGGTTGTAGCTCAGCTATCAGGTCAAGTATCATGGCTGAGTTCAACCTGTACTTCTCATATATTTCCTCCTCAGTCTGGTCAAAAAGGGTAATGCGCACTCTGAAAATGTGCTCCTGTCTCCTCCTCCCTCTCCTCAAACCTGCCAGGATTCTCATTCTCCTCACCATGACGTAGAGTGCAGCCATTGTGGAAAAGAGTCTGAGGCATTCTGGGCTTCTTTATATAGGTTGCACCTGGTTACCACCTGGTTTCACTCCGTGGTAATTTGCATGTGCAAAGGGCCATTCTGCGAAAATTCTCTATTTGCAAATTTTTGATGCATCGAATTGCGACATGGTTTTGCGTGTCGCATTTTGCGTCTCACAATTTCCGACGTGAAATACTGAATCTGTATCTGCGAGTCGCTATTCCGCCACGCAATTTGCGAAATGCTAATAGTGATTCGGTATTTCATGTCGCAAATTGCGAGACGCAAAATGCGAGACGCAAAACCATGTTGCTTTGCAAAAAATAGCAAATTTAGCGATTCCTTGTTTTTGGCCTGCGAATGCCTTTCATGCATCGCAGACCAGGTTTTTGCATTAGCAAACGGCCAAATTCTGCGATTCGCACCGTTTGCGAATGCAAAATGGTTTGATATATCTGGCCCTAAGCAACGCTCCTGTTGCCAATGCTTGCTTTTTTTATTAATTAGGCAGTTTTCATCTCTAGGAGCATCAAAACTGTGGTTTTGTGGAAAACAAATGATTTCACTTTGAAAAAATATCCCGAAAATGAGACCCTAACATTGTAATAATCGCATTATGACTCATTGTTATACTTGGCTCTATTGCCTCCTGGAACACTATCATATTCTTAAACACAAGAGCGAAGTAGAATTTAAGGAAAATTGATAGAATATGAACATCTGATTCGAGCATCAGAGAAGATGGTATAGCTGGGCTAAATGCAGTTGCAAGTCTGGGGATACATGGTTCACAATGACTCGAGGCTCAAGCCATACATTCTTAATACATTCTAAATACATGTCTTTGTAAGCATGGACTATGTCATAGCACATCATGTCAACAAGTTATACAAGTCTTGATAGCTTAACAAGTATTAGTGAAGCCCATAGGTCTAACTTTGTGGATTAGTGAATAAGTCAAAGCGTGCATAAGAGAATGGATGAGCGAATCCAGTAAGAAATGGGTAGATGAATAAGTGGATAGATGAATGGATTAGTGACTGGGTTGGTGAGGGATTGGTTGTATGGAATGAGTGGAGACATAGACAGCTGGATGAATGGAGGTGCATGTGTTCATGAAAAGCGAAGTAAATAAATGGATGGATGAAAGGCTCAATGTCGAACAGTAAATGGATTGATGAATGGATAATATGTTTAATGGGTGCATGGATGGCCGAGCCCAGGGGTGACTATTCTAGTTACTGCTGTCCTCTCCCAACCTGTTGCTCATCCCTCATCCATGCACTCCCAGAACCCTTCATCCATTCATGCTCTCTTAACACATTCATTAATTCTCGAATTCATCCATTCAACTATTCACGCAATCAAACACAAATGAAGAAGCCGTTTCAGATATAAAAAAGAAAATCCGATTGTCTTTGTCAGTGCTTGTTTCTTTAGCTGGCAACTGTATGCACCAAGGTGTCGAAAATGTTTTTTTTTGCCAAGAAGTTGATTGTGTGACTGATAAATAAACTAGAATCTCTCATAATATCAGTTAGAAATAGTTCAGATTTTTTTTTTTATACAATCAGATAACATTACTTGAGATACAGTACATTACAGTTACTTTCCTTTCAGGGGCAGGAAAACGGCGGTTAAATACCTTTTCATCTAAAGCTGTACACAACTTACAAGCATGTTACATAACATTTTGTATTTATCAGAACTTTGCCACAAATCTAGCTCATTGTGATAATGTAAATTTCAGAATTAAGTAATGTACTCTATATCTAATGCATTTCTTTGCTTAATCCAGTTGTGAATTAACACGATCAGCAGTTATGAAAGAGACTGGCAATTATATGAGAAAAAGATCCAAAATATATAATATCAAAACTATATCATACATAATTACACATTATTTACTTTGCATTTCAAACTAAAGAGCAGAAATAAAATCAGTGGTGGCCTCTTGTCAACAGGGGTGGCGAGGGAGGAGGTATTAAAAAAAAAAAAAAAAAAAAAAATGTTTTACCTCTATGTTGGGAGAGACGGTTCTGTCTCTCTCTCTCTCTGTCCTCCTCGGACTCCAGGAAGCACAGGGCTTCCAGACTCCCCTCTAATCACAACGCTACTGTCAATAGCATGTCAGCAGCATCGTGATTGGTCTGAGCGCCCTGCTTCAGCGCATAGACAGGGAGAAGGGCCCTGTGCACTTTCTCCTCCCAGCTGTTCAAAATAGCAGGGTGGAGAAATGCAAAGTGCGCATGACTGTTTGGCCTGCCGGACATGGCCGGCCAAAGCGTCATGCGCACTTATGTGCACTCACCACTCTGCCTCCATCCCTCCTCCTCCTCCATCCCCCCCTGCTCTAACCTGGCTCCCCGAGGAAAAAAAAATGATTATATTGTTACGGTATTATCTTTGTATTTTTCCCTTTCATCCACTACATAAACCGGGGGGGAGGAAACGTTCCTCTGCCTTAGCAGAATAGCCGTCACTGAATAAAATACTGACTGAAGTAAAATTAATGTGTAAAATGGTACTGTATCTATTTGAGTTAATGGTTTGAAACCTCACAAACATCTCCAGTAGTGTGCCCCTTTTGTGTAAAATTGTTTTTATTAAGATTTCAGTACAAGAAGATAAACATGCCCATGAACATGAGAATTTGGCATCCCACCATACTGTGTGCTCATTCCTCTGTTCCCCCCTGCCCAAAGCACAAGTAATAAACATCAGAGAGGAACACCTAAGAACAGCCAACCCATTCACCCTCCCTCTGGTGGACCCAACCCTCTCCCACGATATCTGCGTAGGCAAAATACAACAACCTTACAACACAAACAAGTGTCCAGTTCCCTCCACGGGGGCTACAACTTGTGAGGGGAAGGCCCTGTGAGAGAAACCTGACCAGGGGGTCCCAAATAAAGTCAAATCCACTGCGTGAGCCATCCATTTTATCAGCTAGATGCTCCATGGCAAGACACCGCCCAATCTCGAAAACCACAGGGTCACTGGAGATGGGTCTGCCTTCTTCCAGAAGGACGCTAATGTGGTCTTTGCTGATCCCAGCGCCAGCCACATTATAGCTCGGTCACCCCATGATTGATACTCCAGCTCTGGGGCTCGGAGGCCCAACACGACGTGCTTGGGTGTTGTCAGCACAGGATAGCCCAATATCTCTTTCAGAAGGGAAAGAATTTCAGTCCAGAAAGGGCGTATAGTTGGGCAGTCCCACCAAATGAGTCTAAAATCTCCCAACATGCCACACCCCTGCCAACACCTGTCAGACGCCCGGGGGTATATTTTCTTAAGTTTCTCCGGACAGAGGTACCAGTTGCAAAGCAATTTATAGTCTGCTTCCCTAGTGCTCATCGAGCGATTGTGTTTGATTATATCATAGAACAGGCGTTGCCAACGCTCCTCACTTGTACAGTTGAGAGATACTGCCCCTCTCCACTCCTCCCCGCTGCACAAAACACTCCATTGGGAGAAGCTCCCTGGTAGCCGCCTGCCTCACGCGTGGCCGCGAGACCCAATGCACCGGTTGCGAATAATGAAAATGTTCGGACGGTGGAAGATGGAAATCTCTGCAGCAGTTAGCAAATAAACGAATCTGATCGCCATGGAATAAGTCTGCAATCCGCAAGCAGCTACTCCCCCTCCAGCGATCGAAGGGCCCCCCAGATTCCCCAGGAGGAAAAGCCTTGTTGAAGTGAATGGGGGTGTGTGGTGAGGGAAAAGAGGCAACCGCATATAACCTTGTCACCCTATCCCACACCTTGAGGGTGGTGGCAGTGGGGGTGCTAAGGCAAACATTCTGTGGGCGGGTTTCTTTGGGTCGCCAGGGAATATCCCAGAGTGTCCGTCCCGCCACCGCCCTATCCATATGCAGCCACAATCTATCGGACTCTCGGAGGGACCACTCAGCCAAGACACGCAGTTGAGCCGCACGATAACACCTAAGGAGATCAGGTAGCGCCAAACCCCCCCCTCCCGGGGAGATATCAGCACTTTGTAAGATAGTCTAGCTCTCAACCCCTGCCAAATAAACCTTGTGAACAATACCCGGGCCTCCGTGAAGAATTCCACCGGGATATCAAAGGGAAGGCTCTGAAAGAGATAAAGAAAGCGAGGAAGCACCATCATCTTGATGCTATTAATATGCCCCAACCAGGAAAGCCAAAGAGATGACCATCTCTTAAAGTCGCCATGCACTGACTTAAATAAGGGAGGGTAATTGGCTCAGAACAAATCGAACACTCTCGGAACCAACTTAACACCCAGATAAGTAATCTCTTTTTTAGCCCAAGTGAACAGAAATATGGAGGCTATCTGAGCCATTGCCGGAACAGGCATTGTCAGATTAAGAAGATAAGATTTCCCCATATTTACTCTAAAGCGTGCTTCCTGTTCGAAGGACATCAATTCATCTTGAACTGCCAGAAGTGACAAGCTGGGATCAGTGACGAACAGCAAAATGTCGTCCGCAAACAGTGAGATTTTATGATAGTCAGCACCAAATTTAATGCCTGAAAAGGCTGGGCACGCTCGGATTTGCGCTGCAAGAGGCTCCACACTGAGCTCAAAGAGCAGCAGAGATAGAGGGCATCCCTGCCTCCTACCCTGCGACAGACCGAAAAAATTGGATAACACTCCATTCACCAAGATACGGGATCTGGGACACGAATGGTTGCTCATTACCATTGTAATGAACCGTTCCCCGAAGCCAAATCGCCGCATGGCTGCCACCAGAAATGACCACTCCACTCTATTGAATGCTTTTTCAGCATCGAGCATCAACAAGAGCACGGGACATGTTTCTTAGCCACTTTTTCCATCAAATGAATGACCCTACGCAGATTGTCATGCGTTTGGCGGCATTTGATAAAGCCAGACTGATCTGGGTGGATCAGCTCCGGCATAACATCCTCTAGTCTCCTTGCCAGAATTTTCAAGTATAATTTGGCATTGAGGTTTAGTAAGGCAATTGGCCTATAAGAGGCACAGAATTGTGAGTCCTTTCCAGCCTTGGGAATCAGTGAGATCAGAGCCTCCCCCATAGAGGGGGACACCCCCCTCCCTCCTCACATGATTAACCCCTTCGCTGCCAGGCCTTTTCCCCCTCCTGTGCCGAGCCTTTTTTTGGCTCTTTGGGGCAGTTCGCGCTAAGGCCCTCATAACGTTTTGTCCACATAAGCTAGCCAAACCAAATTTGCGTCATTTTTTTCCAACATCCTAGGGATTCTAGAGGTACCCAGACTTTGTGGGTTCCCCTGAAGAAGGCCAAGAAATTAGCCAAAATACAGTGAAAATTTCGTTTTTTTTTAAAAAAAATGGAAAAAGTGGCTGCAGAAGAAGGCTTGTGGTTTTTTCCCTGAAAATGGCATCAACAAAGGGTTTGCGGTGCTAAAATCACCATCTTCCCAGCTTTCAGGAACACATTTTTCAACACAAATTTGGCATTTTACTGGGACATACCCCATTTTTAAAAATTTTTGTGCTTTCAGCCTCCTTCCAGTCAGTGACAGAAATGGGTGTGAATGCTGGATCCCAGAAACCTAAACATTTCTGAAAAGTAGACAAAATTCTGAATTCAGAAAGGGGTCATTTGTGTAGATCCTACAAGGGTTTCCTACAGAAAATAACAACTGAAAAAGAAAAATATTGAAATTGAGATGAAAAAACATCAATTTTTCTCTACTTTTTCCTCTGTAACTTTTTCCTGCAATGTCAGATTTTCGAAAGCAATATACCGTTACGTCTGCTGGACTCCTCTGGTTGCGGGGATATATAGGGCTTGTAGGTTCATCAAGAACCCTAGGTACCCAGAGCCAATAAATGAGCTGCACCCTGCAGTTCGTTTTCATTCTATACCGGGTATACAGCAACTCATTTGCTGAAATATAAAGAGTGAAAAATAGCTATCAAGAGAACCTTTGTATTTCCAAAATGGGCACAAGATAAGGTGTTGAGGAGCAGTGGTTATTTGCACATCTCTGAATTCCGGGATGACCATACTAGCATGTGAATTACAGGGCATTTCTCAAATAGATGTCTTTTTTACACACTCTCTTATATTTGGAAGGAAAAAATGTAGAGAAAGACAAGGGGCAATAACACTTGTTTTGCTAATCTATGTTCCCTCAAATCTCCGGATAAAAATGATACCTCACTTGTGTGGGTAGGCCTAGCGCCCGTGATAGGAAACGCCCCAAAATGCAACGTGGACACATCACATTTTTTGAAAGAAAACAGAGGTGTTTTTTGCAAAGTGCCTACCTGTAGATTTTGGCCTGTAGCTCAGCCGGCACCTAGGGAAACCTACCAAACCTGTGCATTTTTGAAAACTAGAGACCTAGGGGAATCCAAAATGGGGTGACTTGTGGGGCTCTGACCAGGTTCTGTTACCCAGAATCCTTTGCAAACCTCAAACTTTGGCTAAAAAAACACATTTTCCTCAAATTTTGGTGACAGAAAGTTCTGGAATCAGAGAGGAGCCACAAATTTCCTTCCACCCAGCGTTCCCCCAAGTCTCTTGATACAAATGATACCTCACTTGTGTGGGTAGGCCTAGCGCCCACGAAAGGAAATGGCCCAAAACACAACGTGGACACATCACATTTTTTCACAGAAAACAGAGCTGTTTTTTGCAAAGTGCCCACCTGTGGATTTTGGCCTCTAGCTCAGCCGGGGCAGAGATGGCCTAAAATAAATTTGTACCCCAGCTCCTCAACCCCCCCCGAGTGACCCTTGCCTACGGGGTCGCTCCCCCTGCGTGAAAAAATTGCCCTGGCGCCTAGAGGTTTCTGCCCCCCCTGGGGGCAGATCGGCCTAATAACAATAGGCCGGTCTGCCCCCAGGGGGGGCAGAAATGGCCTAAAATAAATTTGCCATCCCCCCAACCCCCTCCGGGAGCGACCCTTGCCTACGGGGTCGCTCCCCCTGCATGACATTGGCGCCAAAAAAAAAATCCCTGGTGCCTAGTGGTTTCTGCCCCCCTTGGGGGTAGATTGGCGTAGCAAAAATCGGCCGATCTGCCCCCAAAGGGGGCAGAAATGGCCTAAATACAATTTTCCCCTCCAGGGGAGCGACCCTTGTACAAGGGGTCGCTCCCCATCTGTAAAACAAAAAAAAAACTAAAAATCCCCGGTGCCTAGTGGTTTCTGCCCCCCTTGGGGGCAGATCGGCCTAATCAAAATAGGCTGATCTACCCCCTAGGGGGGCAGAAATGGCCTAAAATAATTCCCCCACCCCCCAGGGGAGCGACCCTTGCCTAAGGGGTCGCTCCCCTTGCGTGAAATTCATGTAAAAAAAAAAAAACTCCCTGGTGTCTAGTGGTTGCTGTCCCCCTTGGGGGCAGATTGGCCTCATCAAAATAGGCCAATCTGCCTCCAAGGGCGGCAGAAATTGCCTAAATATAATTTGCCCCCTAGGGGAGTGACCCTTGTCTAAGGGGTCGCTCCCCACACCTAAAAAAATAAATAAACAAAAACAAAAGAAAAAAAATATATATATCCCTGGTGCCCCTCTGGGGGCCCATCGGCCTAATAATAGGCCGATCTGCCCCTAGGGGGGGCAGAAAAGGCCTTCCCAAAAAACGCCCCCCCTGGGTGCGACCCTTGCCCAAGGGGTCGCTCCCTTATGACAATTTCCCACCCCAAAAAAATCCCTGGTGTCTAGTGTGCGTTTCAAAAGCCGGATTGCAAGCAATCCGGCTTTTGAAATGCTCGGAGAGACTTCAAAGGAAAGGAAATACATTTCCTTCCCTTTGAAGCCTCTACAGGACTCCCCCACATGATTGAAAGAGAAATGCTTTGTATTTCTCTTTCGATCGTGCTGGAAGCTGAGCTTCCAGCGCGATGGGGGAGGCTCTGTGACAAACAGCGCGCTCTTGCGCGCTGATGTCACGGGGGGGCTGGGGGGGGGGTCGGGGGTGGAAGGGGAAGGGCTTCCCCTTCCATCCCTGCCTTTGGGGGGGTGGAGGGAAGCACACAGAGGGAGCGAGAGCTCTCCCTCTGGGCTGTGTGCCGAGGACGTAATGGTTACGTCCTCGGCACAGCAGCACTGTGCCGCAGGACGTAACCACTACGTCCTCGGCACAGAACCGGTTAAACAGTGCCGCAAGATGGCCTGACAGCTCCGTGCTGAAAGACTTATAAAAGTGAGCCATAAAGCCATCAGGGGCAGGGGCAGGGGCCTTGTGCCAGGGAAGTGCATCTGTGCCCTCCTGTACCTCCTCCACTGTAAACGGTGCCTCAAGCATTTCATGCGTCTCCCTGGAGACCTGCGGGAGCTGGGCCCCATCCAAGTAAGTTCTCTGACTATGCACAATCGGCTGGTCTGATAGGAGAGACGGGCGTAGAACCTTCTAAACGCCACTGTCTTCTTTCCCTCCAAAAAATGTTCCCCACGCTCATCAGTAATTTGTCCTATATAATCCTTAGCTTGCTTGACTTGCAGTTGTCGGCCAGGGGTGTGCCTATCTTGCTGCCCTTATCATAGTGGGTTCTCTGCAGCCTCAACAATGCCAACTCCGCCCTATTTGCATGGATAGACTGTAATTTACCCCTAACAGCGACCACCCTCCTCTCGGCCTGCCAGGATGGGGAAAGCTTGTGGGCCCGTTTATCTATTTGAAGTTCAGTTTCCAAAAGAGGCTGATCCTCGGACTTTAATCTAATGAGCGCAGACACCAAGGAGATGCACGTGTCTATGATGACCGCTTTAAATGCATTTCAAACTGTAGGGGGGCAGTATTGCCCCCCCCTTAAGCTGGAAGTACTCCCTGATAGCCCTCCGCAGCTCAGTACGCGATGCAGAGTCTCGAACCAGAACATTTGGAAAGTACCAATGCCAGGCAGAAGACCGGGATAAAGACCACTCCAGAGCCATCTCCACAGGGGCGTGGTCCGAAGGAACAATCGCGTGAATGGTCACCGATCTCAAAGTTTGTTGCAGCGGTTTGCTAAAAAAGAACATAATCTGTCCGAGAATAGGATCGATGAGAGATAGAAAAAAAGGTATAGTCCTTCTCTGAACTGTTGAGGGCACGGCAGGCATCAAAGATCCCCATGCGATGTATGGCATTTCGCAGATCTTGAAAAAGTGCCGGTCTGTGATCCCTGCGGGTGTGTCGTGTCCAGTGCTAGATCCCACACTAAGTTAATATCACCCAACAAGATCATGTCGCCTTCTGAAAATCCCTCGAACTCACCCAGGAATTGCATAAGAAATATCTGCCCTCCTTAACTTGTTTCGATCCCGTCTCCCGAAAGTGAATCGCCTTATGGAACATGAGGGCCACCCCACAGTGTTTTGTTGGGGCAGACGCCACAAAAATCTCGGGGTGCTGTTTGTGCCACAAGCGATGTCCCTCCCCCCTCATCAAATGCGTTTTCTGGAGGGCGACAACATCGTAATGATAGTTCGGCGAGGTATTTCCTCAACTGCGACCTCTTGTTGGGGGAGTTCAACCCTTTAACATTCCAAGATAACACATTCAGCATAACAACACATTAATTAAAAAGTGCTGTACTAAGCATTCTACTGCGTTGCGGGCTCCTTGCCCCCCAATCTCTCCCACCCGACATCTCTGCTACTCCCCAATCCCCCCAGAAGGCCCCCTCCGGCTGCAACGGGATAATGGACATAGATCCAAAAGAAGAAACAACACAAACATAACCCAAACCAATGAACAGGAAAACTCAGAATAGCAAACTTCCTTACTAGTGGCATTATAAGAATGGGGTAATACATCGCCTCCCCCCCCCCCAACCCATTCAGTAGTCCGAATCAACAGACGTGGAGGTACGCCTCCAAATCTCCTAGAGGTGGCAAGAGTGAAGTCCCATCACAGCAAGTCACTGGCAGGCAAGTCCTCGCCAAACTCCACAGAGTACAGCCTTTCCTCTCCTGAAGAAGGCTCAACGCAACACCTTGCCTCAAAGCGGAGCATCACCTTGAGTCGCCCCACAGGTCCCCCCGGACCCTTTTAAAAACAACTTGACAAACCATACAGACGGAATATGTCACCTCCTGTGGGTCCTCCGCCCCCTCCTCTGCTGTCTCCATTGCTCCATTGCTCCGCCGAGGTGGATGGGCCATTCCCCCCACTGGTCCTCAGCCGCAGAGAGGTTTCCACCTCTGCTTTCCAACTGCAAACCCAACGCAGCCCTGCCTCGTCAACTGTTGTGTAGTGGCAAGCCTTGTTCTGAAGTTCAGAAGCCAGACCAAAGGGGAATGTCCAGCGATACAGTATGTTTTTTGCTTGTAGGGCCTCCGTCACAGGGCGGAACTGCTGCCTCCGTGCCAACGTCGCCAGAGTGATAGCTTGATAAAGGGAGCACTGGGCCCCCCTGAAAGGAGACAGTGTCCTGTCTTCTCGCCCACAAGAGAATGCATTCCTTGACCTTAAACAAGCTTAGTTTGACCAGTATATCTCTTGGCCTTCTCCCCTCGCCTGCGGTCTTGCTGCCCACTTGATGCACCCTCTCAACTCGGACGTCCGATTGCTCCTTGCACAGAAAAGTCCAACCACAAAGGCCTCCAGGTCGGGCCCCTCAGAACCGTCTTCCAAACCCCGTACTCTGATATTGTCCCGACGTGCACAATTTTTCAAATCTCACTTCAGCGTGGTGAGGTGAAGCTGCTCTTTGATACTCGCAATATCGCTATCCACCGGAGCTACCTTCTGTTGCAGGTCCTGCATATGCGCCTTCAGATCAAGAGTACGGCTTTAGCTGCTCGTGGGGGGCCCCCGATCATCTGCCCCGTCACGAAGGGAGGGGGGATTCCGGCACCACTCCCTCCACCCCAGTGGCGCTGCAGTCCCCCCGCCGGACCAACACCCCAACTCCCCCCCGGGGAGGGCCTACTCCTCGCTCCCGGGGTCCCCCTCGGTGGGAGCCAGGGGACGCAGCTACTCACTCCGGCACCACACTCTCAACATCCGCTGGGCCCCCTGCTCTCAACGCCATCTTCTTCTTCTGTCTTATAAGGGGGCCCCAGTCTCCTTAGGGTGCTTCACACCGACGGGCTCAGATCCGTTATGACATCACCGTACGGGCCCCTAGTACCACAGGGGAGCCTGCGCCAGCTACTCTGCACACCTGGAGGCCGGCAACCCCCTCCAAAGGCTCTGTCTATGTGCCACAAAACCGCACCAAACAGCCACCACCAGCATAGGTGGGGCCTCCCCCCGGGGCCTCTGGGCCTCCGCAGCACAGAGCAAACCGCTCCTCGTCTTCGCCACGTGGGCCCCCGTCCCAAGGGGGCCCGCCGGTTTTTCACACACCACAGGTGAGGGGAAGGTCCCTCCCCCCTGCTTGACAAAGCCGGCAACCCCCGGCACCTTCTCGGGCTCCAGCCCCCGGCCGCGTCCGCGCCATTCCTCCCACAGCGTGGCGGGCCGCACGTCTCCAAAACGCCACGTCATCCGCGGTCCGCTCTGCTCTGCCCGGGGGACCGCTCCCAGCGCGTCTCACCCCCCACCGACACCCGACAGCTTTACCGGGATGGGGGTGGCATGGCGCACCTCCACTGTGCTCCAGGATCCATGGCTTGAGGGGGTCATCGACGGAGCCATCGCAATTCATGGCATAAGCTGAGACCATCTTTCTTTAACTTAAAATGCATATATTGAGTACACCTTGGCTCAGGACATTTCAACCATTGGCTTGAGACATTGTCAATTCTATTTTCGACCTTTCCACATGAATATTATAGTCCCACAGTTTTGTCCTCCTGGCTGTTTGCCTCCATTGGGATGAAAATTGAGCTATGTTAAATCTGAAAAGTATGCCAATCAGCACACTTTCAATATTATTTTCCAGGAAGTACAGTCACTCGTCACACATTCAACACAAAAGGCTCCATTCCCATGCTTTCAGAGTCTGAGGGAGACTTTTCAAATGGTTGTGAGAATTCCATTTGATATCAGACTATAGTACAGTTTGTGATGATGTGTTACAGTGTTAAGGTCTGGCAAGTTGGTGACTGTATTGTATTGAATGAGCTGTCGAAGGGCGATATTGTTGTCTGTGAGATATAGCCAGAATTGCTTTGTGTGCATGTGTGTGTGTGCGCACAGACATTCTTGGTACTTGTTCAATACACCTGGGCTGTGTTTGGGTGTATGTTAGGAATACAATTTAAGCTATCAAGATATGTTGATGTCCTGGGGTATTACATTTATTTTACCTAAAATATATTGTTGGCCGTTTGTGTGTTGTGTTTTTTAATTGCTAATGCTTTTTGAGCTGACTACATGGAATGTATGAGCTTTGTTGGATATATGTGAGTTGTGCTATCTAATGTAGTTTGTTAGGTGCTTATCAGAGCAACTAATACAAGACAGATGTATGTTGGTGGCAAAAACCAACACAAGGGAGGGGATGGTTACCAGATCAGTATCTGAAAATCAAAAGAACTGAATACAATCTTGCTTGCCTCTACATGTCATGCCAACCGCTTTGCTGAAAATGATGTACAGGTTGTCAATCTCTCTAATCTGCCTTTATCTGTTGACCAAAAAATGTATTATTCATGGGATTGGGTTTATATCCTACTGCGAATCCTGATTATGCTCAATTACACATTGACCTGTTCAAGTATGTACTCCATCCGAAATTGAGAAAATATTTTGAAGAAAAACCTGCTTGGGTTGTCCCCTCTGTACTTCCTAAGGCAGAGTGCAACAGAACCCTTCTGAAGCAGTTTTGCATCAGAAACGTTAGCGATGACTAGCACCATTTTTTAACGCCACCCGGGCATCATATTTCTACTTTGACGAAGGGTGGCGCTAAAAATTGGTTAGAGTCATTTTTCCCGACATTAAGCATTGCGCCTTGAAAGGCAAAATAACGTTAACCGAGGAAAAATGACTCTAATCCAGTTTACGACATGTAAACATTTTGCAAAATGGAAATGTACAATTTTTAACCGCAATAGCGTCAAATACAGACGCAAACTGAGAAAACAGTGCAAAGGAGAGGCAAAATGGACCCAGGAAGCCAGGAGAGACCCCAGGGAGACCCCATTCAACCAGGAACCGGCCAGGATAACATAGACAAGTCAAAGGGGAGGGAAAGGAAAAAGAGAAAGCGTGGTTTCAGCACAGAGGAGCACAAAATACTGCTGAGAGAGGTGACGGAGCATCAAAATCAACTCTTCGTCACTGCCAAATTGCCAATTGGAAGGAGAGAGGCTATCTGGCAGCAGATAGTGGATAAGATAAACAGAGTGGCAGAGGTCAGGAGAACCGTAACAGAGTGCAAGAAACACTGCCATGACTGCAAACAAAAGACAAAGGAAAAAATGGCAAGGAACAGGAAGGCAGCACTGCACACTGGAGGTGGGAGTCCAAAACCACAAGAGGACTTGGACGAGATGGAGGAGCTGGTTTCAGTGGCCATCCCGGAGGAAATCGTCACAGGAATCATGGGACAGGACAGCACAGACTACCAGGAAACACCACAAATGCAGGGTAAGTTACATGGGGAAAGTTATGCTAAAATATTAAGTGCAAGAAGGGAGAGGCACATAGGACTCACACAATGCATGTCAAAGGAGCGCAGAGGGACACAATGCACATTAAGTTAGTTGCACCATGTACCTACACCTTGGTAGTGCCATGCACCATGACACATACACAATTTGGACATCCGTTGAACGGCCTAAATATCTACATGTACATATGCAGCACATGGGATGGATGGCATGTATAATCACTGTGCCACTGGTTATGTTATCACAACATCCCTTGCATATAGTCATATAAACACCACCAACATGACCAAGACCTCAGAGACCAGGTAGTCAGTCATTACCATTCCTGGAGTTACGTCATAGTGCTGTCCCTTGCAGCAACACCTTGCAACTTCCTTGCCTCATTGCTCCAAATGCATGTGAGCTGCATCTCCCAGCTCACAAGCCATTTCAACTTTCCCAACAGTACCCAGACATGTGATGGTAGCACCACCGCACCACACATTGACAACACATCCACATGAGGTAGCCACCACGCCATCATGGAGCCATGGTATTCCCTGGGTGCATGGAACAATGAACTGAACAGCTGCTGGCCGAATATCAGGCTGGACCTGTATCATCGGTAACATGCCACTACCCAGACCAACTAAACTGAAGTAGCGTTGAACCACACATCTTGATGCTGAACTGAAATGTGCCACTACGGAAAATATGTACCACAGATAGTAAACAGTAGGTCACAACAATCACAGGCTGAGCCCACAACTACCACAACTACCGTGACACAACCATGTCAGACACATGGGAATGGGGAAATAAACACACACATACAACACATGGGGTATGACATAATGGCATGTAATTCCACAACGATGGGCGGGGGATGGTGTATGGTCCGGTTTAGGTAAGACTGCCAGCGCAGTGTACCCTTTGCGGTTGCCAGTATGAGTCACACATTGGGATGGCGGATGAAAATCTGTCTGCTCATGGTAGCTCTGTGGGACACATAGCACAACATTCTTGATGGATCAAATAGACTCAGTGCCAGTTGTGGGCTGCATTGGGTGTGACAGGACATGATGCACTCAGCCCTGCAAATCAGGCAGTGGAAAGGGCCAGGGCATGGGACCCCCCGCACTGCTCGTGCCAAGTGCATGGGCTTTGCAGGGGCGCCCAGGGGCACACCACAACACATCACTAACAACCTTTGCATGGGGGTTTCACCGCCATGGAAAGGCTGGTGGAAATGTGGAAACAGACCTGGAGGGTAGTGTTGAACGTAATACTGGTCCGGTGTCACAGGACAGATGGCATTGCCAGTCCATAGGCTGCTGGAAACCTGCCAGTGCCAGGCTATTGCCCCATGGGGCATTCCACATTGACAACAGTTGCCACTACTATCTGTGCTGTTCGGGTGATTAAATAGACAATGGCAGTCAGGTGGTCATAGGACTGATGCACTTAAAATGAGGGTCTAGTATGACTCCCTGCAGAATCACCTCTTACTAGCTTCAGGCTCTGACCTATGTACAACTCCTGTTAAGTGGCTATGTGCATAGACTCATTTACCATCAGACACTGTCACACACCGAATGATGTACACAGCAGACATTTCATACCCATGCTGCCCATCCCTGGGTCTAACCCTGTGCTTGTGTCAAATTAGCTGCACTGTCACCATGCTGCACTCATGTATCCTAGTGCAAGGAGGGCTGCATTGAGGTGGAGGACATAGGTGTGAAATACGGCAAACACACTTTCATAGACAGAAGATGAAACTGAACTCTGCCAGGTCCATGAGTTCCACGTAATGTAGCACACATACACAAAAAACAACAACATGAGGAGCCATCAATGGTAACAAGAGCATAATGTCCTGGCAATGCCATCGCTGGGGAGGTGCAAGGTCTCAGCACTGCATGGGTGTATGTGAAACATGTAAGACAGTGACAGGTGAAAATTGCCCTGTGTGGTGCTGTGACATGCGCACAGTAACACCCTTTGAAAGGCCTCACCATGCAAATGGATGTATAGGGAGGGTTGATAACAAAACAATGGTGTCAAGCCACAAAAAGGATAGACATCAAACCTAGAAGATGTGACGCAGCCAATTGTGCCAACTGGGCTTCCCTTTATGTGACATGCAGGTGGGGCACAGGGCTGTAGAATGCAGCCATGATGTACAGGAACAATGCTTTGGAACTAAGGGGTGCATTATAGGCCCCTTGCGCCACAGGAGCGTCACTTTTAGTGACGCTCCTGTGGCGCTAAGCACTGCGCCGTATTGACGAGGTGGCGTTAAGCCACTTTTTGTAGCTTAACATCACTGTTGGACTTTTTTCCTTTTGCAGGGTCATCTCCAATCTTTTTGCTTCCTGTCTCCTATTTTTTCTGACCTGTTGTTGTTGGCTTTTGAACTCTGAGCACTTTACCACTGCTAACCAATGCTAAAGTGCATATGCTCTCTGTGTAAATTGTATTGTTGATTGGTTTCTCCATGATTGGCATATTTGATTTACTAGTAAGTCCCTAGTAAAGTGCACTAGAGGTGCCTAGGCCCTGTAAATCAAATACTACTTGTGGGCCTGCAGCACTGGTTGTGCCACCCACATTAGTAGCCCTGTAAACATGGCTCGAACCTGCCACTGCAGTGTCAGTGAGTGCAGTTTTAAACTGCCAATTCAACCTGGCAAGTGTACCCACTTGCCAGGCCTAAACCTTCCCTTTTCCTACATGTAAGACACCCCAAAGGTAGGCCCTTGGTAGCCCTATGGGTAGGGTGCAGTGTATGTTTAAGGCAGGACTTATACTAATGTGTTTATATGTCCTGACAGTGATATACCGTCAAGTTCGGTTTTCACTGTTGCAAGGCCTATTTCTCTCATAGGTTAACATGGGGCTACCTTTAAATATGATTAAAGTCTAGAGTCCCTTTGGGAGCAGATAGACATGTGGAGTTTGGGGACTCTGAACTCACAATTTAAGTAAAGTTGGTTTTGAGATTGTGTGTTTGAAAATGCCACTTTTGGAAAGTAGGCATTTTCTTGCTGAAACCATTCTGTGACTCTGCCTGGTTGTGGATTCCCTGTCTGGGTTAGTTTGACAGTTGTGCTGTTTGCACCTCTCTCTAGACAGTGACACAAAGGGATTTGGGGTGCAGCCTACACATCCTGATGAGCCATCTGTGTTAGGAGGAAGGGTAGGAGTGGTCACTTACACCTGAAAGGGCTGTGCGTGCCCTCACACAATGCAGTCTCCAACCCCCTGGTGTGTGTCTCGGGCCTGGCCTGGGCAAGGCAGGATTTCACAAACAAGACAGACTTTCCTTTGAAGTAGGCCTACTTCAAAGGCAGAACTGGGTATAAGAAGGGCACCCAAAGCCCTAAAAATTAGATCACTTCTGGAAATCAAGAGGAACCTCTGCCTGGAGAAGAGCTGAAGAGCTGAGGAGAAGTGCTGCTCTGCCTGTGACTGTGCTTTGTGGAGCTCTCCTGCAGTTGCTGTTTCTGCCTGTGCAAGGGGACAAAGACTGGACTTTGTTGTGCATTCCTTCGTGTGAAGAAATCTCTAAGGGCTTGTCCTGAGCTTGCCTCCTGTTGTTGAAGTCTCAGGGCCATCAAAGACTTCCCCTGCCAGCACCTGGACTCTCTGCTGAGACTCCTGCCCTGCCAAGTGGTGCCCTATTCAGTTCCTGGGGCCTTTTGAAGGTGAAGCTGGCAGACCAAGACTGAAAATCCAAACACAGACCGCCATGCAGGGAAAATTTAGACGCATCTTCCGAGACGCGGCTGAGAAACGACGCGCCGCCAGCTTCGCAGCCGAAATCTACACTCCACTAGCATTGCACCTGGAAGATCGACGCACGCAGCTGGAGAAACAATGCGCCAGAACCGCTGACGGAGGCTGATAATGTTGCAACCCACATAGCGCCGTTTCGCTGATATTGTGCGGCAGGATTTTCTATGGCAAACCTCGCTGGACGCGGAAAAACAACGCACAGCCTGCCAGGACCCGAGGTGTCTGTCCGGATTGACGCACCGCTCTTCTGCGGAGATGAAAAACAATACATGCCGACACAACCGGAGGAGGAATGACCGATGATATCATTTGCGAGTGAGAAATCGACGCATTGCTGGCCTTTTCCGACGCACATTCGCCCGTGCTGTCTTATTTTGACGCAACCCAGGTACTTTTTCACACTAACAGCGTTAGCACTGTTTTTTAAGGATTTAAGACTCTTTTTGCTTGACTTGTGTATGGTGGATTTTTGTCATTCTGGTCTTGTTTTGTTTAGATAAATATTACATATTTTTCTAAACCTGTGTGGTGTCATTTTGTAGTGTTTTTACTGAGTTACTGTGTGTGTTGGTACCAATACATTACACCTAGACTCTGAAGTTAAGCCTGCCTGCTTGTGCCAAGCTACCAAGTGGGAGAGGGGGAATTAACTAAGGGTGATTCTCCTTTACATTGACTAGCGTGAGGGTCCTTGCTTGGACGGGGGAATCTGACTGCCAACCAAAGACCCCATTTCTAACAGTCACCTTGTAAATACGGCCGTTTCCTACGCAGCACTGTGTGTGAAGGGGTGGTGTTAGCAGGGTGCAACGAGGAGGACTACTTTTATTCCACCTTGTATTTTGCTTTTCCAATGCATGCTGCATTCTGGACCATGCACAGGAAGAGCAAAATGCCAGAAATGATTGTTTATGTGTGTGAAGGTGTCCATTCTTGCACATAAACAATCATTTGAAAATGACCCTGTGGCACTCTACAGCTCACACAGAAGTGCCAAAGTGCCATTAGTGATTGTTAATGTGCAGGAAGGGACACCTTCACGCACATAAATAATCACACCCCTCAACGCATACATCCTTACACGATGGTGCAAGGATGCCTGTATTGGTGCTGGCAGCTGAATTTTGTGCCAGCGCGGGGGACAACACAGGTGTGCGCCGTATTCACTTACATAAAGTGATGCAGCACAGCGCTGCCAATTTTTGCACAGCACCGCGTTGCACCACTTTTCCATTAATCTGGCCCTAAGATGACAATGAGCCTCGAATATCAAGTCAATGACGTGGCATATCAACTGCCACGACACAGATAGACTGATTTTACACCATCTCATTGAAGAGGATGATGGCTCTCCTGCGGATCTGCCTGTCCTGGAGTACCCTGAGGACCTGAATGACCAGCTGGCAACCATCAGCCAAGAGACCCTCTAAGAAGTCCTTGTAAACCTCCAAACACCACCTCTAGTCACAAGGAGGAGTATTGATATAGATGACATCCCACA
The DNA here is from genome assembly GCF_031143425.1 of Pleurodeles waltl. Taxonomy (NCBI): domain Eukaryota; kingdom Metazoa; phylum Chordata; class Amphibia; order Caudata; family Salamandridae; genus Pleurodeles; species Pleurodeles waltl. The sequence continues at coordinate 814,842,834 of NC_090442.1, forward strand.
GGCCCAACTTAGCACCCCAATAGTATGACCTGCCAGCACCGACACAGCTGAGCACTCCAAGGATCCAGGGACCAGCTTTGAGAGGACAGTGGTAGGAATCCAGCGGGAGCTGGCCAAGGAAGTGTGGGTGGGGATGCAAACTATGGCAGCCAACCTGGAGGGGATGCGCTTGTGCATGGTTGCGGCAACTGAACAGACTACAGCCAACCGAGGCACACACTCCCCAATGCGTGGAGTACAGGAGTGTCTGAGGGACATTGCTGTTGCCATGAGGGAGGGGCCACAATGATTACCCTCCCGACTGGCATCAGCATGCTTGAGGACAAGATGGACTCCATGCACCGGCGAAATGATTTCCCTCAGGGCAGACATGGCTGCCTACCACAGGGATGTTGCTGCCATACTCAAAAATCAGCAGCTCCTCCTTGCTGCAGTGATGCCATATATAGTTCCACAGATGGCAGCTGCTGGGAATTGGAAGTCTACGTTTCCAACCCCTGAAGTGTGTGTGGCCCCCTCTATCTCCACACTACCACCATCAAGGGCAGAGGAGACACCACACACATCAGAGGATGAAGATGTGAAATATATCATCTTTACCCGTAGGAGTTCCTGGTAGCACCAGCCCATGCCACATGGGCAGTGTTTTCTTTTGTCCTGTCCTTGACATCATGCCAGTGTTAGCACTGTTGCAGATATTCACTCTTCACCGACACACTGTTGACCTTTCTGCTATGGACTGCAATTGTCTCTAACTTTTCAATTGGCAATTTATGTTCCCCTGCTCTTAAATACACTTTACCCAAGCATGTCCCATGACATGTCCCTCAACCCTGGACTTGTGTTGTGTCACAATTGGATGGATTCCACTAATGGGGTCACAGACCTGGACATTGTAAATACTGCACTACGACACTTGTAATTAAACACCACCTACACAACCAGCATGTCTTTGTTTGTTGTGACACATATACTACTCTTAGGAATTGTGATGTGTGTAACATGTCTTTAGTCACAGAGTGTCAGTACAAGATTGCAGGAATACGGGGGCACATACTACGCACATGGTACCTACATGATGAACGTCGATGCTGGTCTCACTCCCTACAAGCAATTCACTGAGTATGTCATAAATGTTGAACACATGTATGCTTCACCCACTATATATGGCAGGAATGGCTGTGAAACAGTTCTTGGGCAATATCGTCAGCTGGGAGTACCAGTAGAACACATTTGTGTGAAACAGAGGTATTTAACCTCATCTGTAATTGTCACTGGTCAGTTTAGCAGGGTAGATATGAACTGTAGGCTGTTGTTAGATGTCCCACTGTGCCCAACATTCTGACACAGGACCCAAACAATGACATCTAAATTACCACACCTACCTATCCAATACATGGTCAACATAGTCACCTTGAGTGGTGGGTACACTGGATGGCAGATGCACAGACAAGTACATGTGTTTTAGCTACCAATGTGACAGCTCATTTGTAAGAAGGTTATGAACATGTCAGAGAGGGATCTGGAGGCAGGACGGAATACCTAGGCCTACAAACAATTTTCACTGTTCACCCATGGGAGGACCCTCAGACCCAAGCATAAGACACATGAAGTAAGGGAGTACCTAAAGGATTTTAATGAGAATTAAACTAAACGAATGAAGAACACCTATCCTAACCTAACCTAACCTATCCTAACTATACATAACCAACAACTGACCCTAACTACTCTATGCTAAACTTACCTAATACATTTAACAGCACACTCTAAACATTGGCCCCCCACCCCCTTTGTATCACGAGACAGATGCAGGACAACATATACTAAACTACACATATACTACCTATATCTAAACAAATATATATTTTTTGGGTATTTTTTTTTACATTTTTATATATTTATTTTTTATTTTTTATACAACATATAAAAGCCCCAACATCACCACCTACATAGTAACATGTAAAAAGTAGAAGACCCACCCCCAAACCTACTTATCCTAACTAAACTACTAACCTAATCTAACCTGACACTAACCTCCTAAAACCCACTGTAAAACATTAAAACAAATGAGGAGGGAGGGGACTAAACTGGGGATGAGAATCATTAAGCCAATCACAGATTGGCCCTCTTGAGTTTCCTCTTGATGAATTTCAGTCTCTTGGTGTTTTTCTTCATCTCTTTCTCAAGGGTGTCCAACTTTTTGAGGACCAGTGTGACATCCCACAGCACGGATGTGTAGGGTGTAGCAGCTATGGCTGTTGTGATGGTGGCAGCTATGACTCCCTGCCCAGCTGTGGTGCTTGGTCCTCCCTGTGTGGGCAGTATGGGTCCCCTTAGGGTGAATGTCCGCCATTTCCTGGAGGATCGCTCCCTGAGATAGCGGCGTGCCATCCTTCGGACCCCAGATTCCACTGCCAGGATGTGCCTATAGTGGACTGCTCTCTTCTGAAAAGCCCACAGTTCCTCATTCTTCATGTCGGCAGCTGTTAAATTGAGACAGGCAACCATCAGTGGCAGCATTGTGTGGAGTATGTACAGATTATTAGATTACACTCTACATCAAATTGCACATGCACTCCAACTCACATTCCGGCTAACACAATGGCCCTGATTAATGAAACGGCAATGCTGCCTTAGCATAATTTCATTGACACCAAAGACACTCACAACAAGATTAGGAAACAAACAAAATTAGGTGTGCATTGATTTTGTGCCATGTGTAACAATGCAAAGGCAGCATCAACTTCACATAGATCAGGGCCACTATTCCGCATCATCTGTGTCAATTTTCAACCATACATCACCAGTAACTTGAATCTGTTATTGGGAGTATGGGATGCAGTTGGCAGCCATAAGGGGTCAGTGTTGATAGGTACACATGCAAGCCTGATCAAAATGACTGTCATCTACACTGTAAGCATCATATCCACCTACAAATTTGTTGTTTCTCGCCCCCTGTGCCTCAGGGGGGGATGGCCATGCAATCCATCATCTCAACTGTCCAGGTCATCCACCAACGCATGCCCTCTCATACATGGAGTCAGGGAGTGGACCTTATGTTAGGAGGGCTGACAACTAAGAAGCTGGTATCCATAGGTCTTTCACATCTACATTCATGTGGCCAGGTGTAGACACCCATCAATACCTGATCAGCCAATACCTTTCATTACACATCCATATCCATGCCAGCACACTTTTGGACTTGAACTGCATGCACACACATTGCATTCCAAATAAGTGTCACATAAGTGGAGTACAAAATATGGGGCACCACGCTGGGGGACAATTGCCCACCCAGTCCTACATGCACATTACAATACAGAGATGCACCAATTTGTGTACAAAATAGTGCATCACTGTGTTGTGAGAATGACGGTGTGTCCCAGTGCCAATATCCTTACAGCGGTGCACTTCTAAGTCACATAAGGGCCTACATGTGGCTTGTCATCACCTTGTTTACACGATGCTGCCCATTAAGCACCACAAGCCTCACAAGTTATGACTCTCTGCTCGTGCATGGGGAACTCATAAATAGGACACAATGTCATCATCCAGCCTACTTTGATATCTGATCATTTGACAGCTCCTCACTTCTAGCATTTCATGCAACACACATGACTCACTCTCACAAAAGCCTTAATTATTACAAAGGACATACATTATCACACTTACTGGATACATCTGGGTCCTCAAATTTTGCCACTTTGCCTATGGTGTAGGGGCAGGTCTCATGTAAAATATGGATGCAAACCATGGTTAGTATCATATCACTGTCACTACTAGTGGACAACATTTTACAGTGTGTACTGTTTTAGAGGAGTGAGCTAATTATCCAGGTTGAAGACAGTTCAACAGACACACCACTGCAAACTCACAATGACACTGACACTCAGGTGAGTGAGAGCCACACATCTGCACACTGACACTGGGCCTGAGACTCATGTAGTGCCACACCCTGCAACAACTATATGTGGCCAATCTATAGAAGATGAAACTCCATGGTATGGTTGGGCGGACAGATACATGGCACTACCCTGGTGCTCTGCAAGACAACTGACTCAGGCATTCTTGCTTGTCCTGCAAGGCAAACAGAAGCACTTTGTGATGGACAAGCAGCTCAATTTTTAGTCTACAATGATCATGCGTTGAGTAATCCATGACTGATGTGTCAAAGTTGTCTGATGGTATCAAATTTCCCATTGCCAGTGCCCCCTAAGGCATTTATGCCCCCTTTGCTAATATAATGGCAAGGATAATGTGTGTGAAATTATGACAAAGTAGCGCTATACATGGATTGCCCTACTTTGTTATCACACTCCAGTTACATATGGTATACTGGTGGTGTCTTGGCTTATCCTACATGACACTATGCTGGGGCACAGGTGTTGCCACGGCCCCTGAAATGTGTGACTTAGTGATGGTTGTGCATGACTCACCAAACATCTGACTTGCATTGGTAATATGGTAGGCTATGTGAACTCCATGTCTATACTGGCACAGTTACAGTTCATTCTGGTTGCATGCAACCTGTCCACAAGCATTGCATGCAGCACGCCAACACATCTGCTACTGCCATTCAAGTGCAGTGAACAGTAAATAGTTTGCCAATGGGAGACTCACCAACAGGGCCACCGATCACCACACCAAGATGGTCAAGCAGATCCTGCTCCCTAGCTACCAGATCTGCCCAGCGATTCTTCAGCTGGTGCTTGTTGCGGCTCCTGCTGTACACCCTCTTCAGGTGGTGGAGTACCTTGCCCCACTGCAACCACCTCACCTCCGTCCGGTGGCCCTGGATGGCCCTGGATCACACTGCCCCCATCTCCAACATTAATGGGATGTAGTGTGCTACCTGCCACATAAAGCCTCCCATCTCCTCCTCCCCCATACTTGTCAGCCTCACCCTACCAGCCATATCTCTGAGGTACAGGTTGACAAAAATTATGATTCTAAACAAAAATAAAATAAAGGGCACTTAAGACCCAAAAATAACAACCCCAACTAACCCAACTTAACAACTAACCCCGGACAGACACCCCCCAGTACAGGTACAATGATAGATACAAAAAAACACAAATTTACTAACACTGGAACAAAGTAGAGTCAAATACTACTAAAAACACAACAGGAGGGACATCGCAAGATACAATACAGAGCAAGAATACACCACCAACTCCAGGACACAACCACACAGTCAAAAGAGGCACAGACTGTAAAGAGAAAGTGAAAGTACACCCACTGTACCATGCCTGTAAGGATTTTCTATTATACCACTTCCTGTCCACGTGCATCACGTTTTCTGTTATGCGTGTATTTATTTGACGTATCTGATATTTGCGTGAGTATTTTAGACGCATGACCTATGTGCATCTTTTGTTTGATGATTTAGCTTTGTGCGTCAATTCAACAGTAAATCAGCATTGAGATGAGTACAACGCTAATGGGCCATGGGTCATATATTTTCCGTTTGCAGATGTTTTCGACGCATTTGCGTAATTTGTTTTTACTCTATTCATGATTGCATGATTTTGTTCCATTGTATATGGATGCACTCTGTATCAACATACAAATGGAATGGGCTGGGCTGCAGTGTGGCATTTTGTGGATGGCCACATAAGGTAGTCCATACAACAATGTGATTTGGGCGTGACTGGTCTGTTGCACCAATGTGTGTGTTACAGAATCGACAGCATGCAAATGTATTCACGTCATGCATATGTATGCATGTGTGACAACAGTGTATCCACATATGTATGTCAGTCAGTCCTGTGCGACAGTTATGGTATGTGATTGTAAATTATGTTTACTTATGTGATGTGTGTAGTTGTGTTACAGAGCATAACATTTTAGATATACTCAGCTCGGGCATTGTTGATGATGGCTGAGGAATGCTATCTAGGAAATGTTACCCAACAACTGTCTCCATATGTTGATCTTGAGTATATGGTGACTTGTGTGTGGACTACACATATGTCTGACATGTGCACATATTTGGTACATAATGTGATTGACACACTCTGCCTACATTCCACCGATATCATGTTTTGAACACAGTAGTCAGATTAAAGTCATTAAATATAGCAGTGTTTGTTTTTTGTGTGGTGGACCTGCAGCCCTAGCTGCATATGTTCTCATCCATTCTGATGTGCATTCCACAGATGTGTCCATGCAAAGTGTGAGGTCATGTGTACCCTGGGTCAGGATTGGGCCCCATGGCAGCGGCAGGACTGATTCCCATTGATGTACTGTGCAGGCTCAAAATCTTCCGTTGCTTGCCATACCTGGGCTAATCACGATGACCATTGTCACCAATGATGTGCCCCACTTGTCACACATGCTCCATGAAGCCATTGCAACTCTCACACTGAGTTGTGTCAGTGGTCTGTTCAAACATTACAGTCTCACCATATTTTGACATCCACTGCCTCGTGTGTGGGCCCCTTGTTTACCTCCTATTTGGACATGTTGTAGTTTTGAGGGATGAGCTGTTGTACAAGTTGTCAACATGGATGTAAATAATATGTTGTGGTCCATAGATTGCACCCTTCAGTTGTCACATTCAAGTGATGAGGCTATTTGTGATATATCTGATGGTATCAGTTCAATCTTACGCATCACATGTGATGTTGCTACTGTACTGTATCAGATTAGTGTGTGTAACAAGTTCCCTGAAGTTAGACTCACAATCCTGAGGTATATGTTGTGCAGATTGAATAGACCAAAGCCGGACTGTGTGGAATAAGTGAGGTGTTTATTTAGAAAATGTACAATGTGAGTTACATGATTATTAAGTGAAGAAGTTCTCAATGATGTGCAGTCTGTGGCGTATCTCAGCAGCTGTGTTGTGCTGTTCCCCCTCATTTTCTTCTCCACCATCCTTCTCCTCCTACTCAGGCAGGTCATCAACCTGCTCATAAAAGGGGACGTTCATCTGCACACATATGTTGTGCAGGATAGCACATGTCAAAATAATCTTGAAGGGGATGTGTGGGGCATATAGGAGGCGGCCTCCTGTGATGTTCAGACACCCGAATCTGAACTTCAGGATGCCAAATGTCCTCTCCACAATAGGGAGTGTCCTCCAATGTCCCTCATTATATGCACGCTTCACTGCTGTCATTATCCATGGCTGTATGCCATAACCCTGATCTGCTGCAAAAGATTAAAGGAGTAAGTTGTTGTTAGGGCTTGCAACAGGTTTGTCATGTAGCATGGCAGTTGATATTTTGAGCTGGTTGTGACTCATATGTATTTGTGGTATGGTGTGAGTTCCTATCCTTGTGTAATGTCTCCTCAGCACTTGGTTGTGTTTGGCTCAAAGACCTGAGACATATGATTTGGATTCCAAACTAATGGTCATAATGTATGTACCATGCGTTGTGTAGTGCACCTGTGTCTCAGTGTGCTATCACTAGAGGGGACATGACACATCCTCACAACACAATGGGGTCAGATGTGGTGGCAACATGGTAGCACTATAGAGCCTGAACATCCCATCCATTTTGACATGTGTCATTGCCGATGATGTGTGACACTTAGGGTCTTTGAAATTGGGAAGTGAGAATGCTCAACACGTCTCCAATATTGGCTGTACTGTCCTGCAACATTTCGACTACGCAAGAATGCCTCATGTGTGACATGTTACTTGGCAAACCTTTGTTGTCCCCTGAGCCAGATGCTCATATGCAGTGGTGCACCAACACTACCTACCTTGCACCAGGGTACTTGGCTAGCTGCCTTGTGGAGGTGGATGTATCTGTGCAGGAAGGGACATCACTCTATACATATGCTGTTTTGATGGCTAATTGGCTCTTTCTGTGTGTGCAGCAGTATGCAGCATGCCTTGGTGGCATAATTATCTGAGTTCAAAGCACAGTCTACTTCCTTATTTCAACCTTCATACAGCACCCATGGGGTCGTGCTTGTTGTTGGCACTGCCTCAGGTTTTAGGTGACAGCTACATCTGAGTCAGCATCATTATGCAATGTATCTTGTGGTGACAGACCTGCAGGGACACACATTGCACACCCATTCCACACTACATACAGCATGCAAGGGTGGCCAATTTACAATGTCTCTTCATGTCATTATGAAATGGTCATCTGCCAAGTTGTACCTACAGTGCAGGCCATGCCAATGGCACTGTGGGCTTTTACATAGGTCCCCTGGTGATCTAGAGTGGCAGATCATGTTTGTGGTGGCCATCAGGTGTCCATGGGTGTGTATCCCATTGTTACAGGATGATGAACATAACTACCGGTGTCTCTCCTATCTTCCAAAACATTAATCAGCATTTGTACTGTCAACACATGCACAATGCAGGCTATGGGATGGAGCTCAGCTACTTAGCAAATGTGTCCCTTGACATATTGCATGTGAGGTCAGTGAGTTCCTGTTTTCTCCGACTGGGTCCCACTATGGCATCCATGATCTGCACTGTCAGTGACTCTGCCCCATGGTGGGCCATTTAGTGTATCTGGTTCAGACATGATGGTGTTGTGAGTCAGTGAGTGTTGCATGTGAGGTGGCACTACAGTAGGTGTGGTGTCACTTCTCACAAATCTGGCACATGGTATGTGATGGGCATTAATTTTGTATTCCTATGTGTGTGACCCAATGTGTCAGTCAGATATATATGCACACTACAGGTAAGTCAGGTATGTGTTGATGAGATGTAGTTTGTATTGGCACCAGTTGTCTGGCATTTGATGTTTGTTCTGGCAGTGATTTGCACGGCATGACTTGAGGGATCTGTGCCTATATGGAACTTACATGACATGTGCATGGTGCATGCCATTGACATGTCTGTTTTATACTTTGTTTGGTGTACTGTGTGTGAAGTGTACGTAGTAGGCAACCTGTGGGCACTTGTAGTGGTCTGTGTAGTTCTTCTGTTAGCAAAGGGTATATGTCTGTACCTGTCCTTCCTGTGGTGTACCTGTCAAGTTGTGGGTGTGTTACGTACATGTGGGTGTATGTGTTTGTGGTATTCACTGATTGTGCTGTACTCCAGCATGGTGCATATGTGTTGTTAGCTGCACATCTGTGTTACCCTGGCCATGTGTTAATGTAGTGGTGTATGTCATTTGTGTCTTACAGGGTTGGGGTGTTGTGTGTATAGTGCTAGATTTGTTGACTTACCCACAAGTAGGCCATTTCCAAATTGTCCATCTTGGAATCGTTCATTGATCCTGCTGTGCTGGAATATGTAGGCATCATGGACACTCCCAGGATACTTGGCCAAAATGTTTATGAATAGTCCCCGGTGGTCCACTATGGGGTCCACATTAATGGAATGCATGTGCTTGTGATTCCGGTATAAGTGCTCTGGTTGGTATGGTGGTATGAGCCAGACATGGGTGCAGTCAATTGCACCGAGCACATGTGAGAAGCCATGGGTTTGATAGAACCCCTGTTTGGTCTCCTGCTGCTTTTGCTGGGTGTTGGGGAAGCTGATGGGGAGGGGTGTCAGGGAGATAATAGTGTCGAACACCTTTGGCAGGAATGCACAGAATGACAGCTGTGAGACACCAGCAACAAGGACACCCATTGTTTGGAAGGAACCACTTGCCAGCATGTGCAGGACAGCTATCAGCTTTGTCACAGGTAGTATGTTGTGTGGTGTTTGCAGGCTGGCTGTAATTTGTGGCTCAATGTGGTGCAGCAGGTGTAGTATGGCTTGCCGGCTCAGTCTGTAGGTCCTAATAATGTCTAGGTCCCTGTGGCCAAAGAGGGTTGTCCTGGTTCTGAAGACCCTCTCCTGCCTTCTGCGTTGCCTTTGTGGGCCGCGTTGTAATGGTGGTGATTGCTGGAGTTGTTGTGGTTCTCTGCGTCATCTTGCAAGCTGGATCATTATCACCTCCATCTTCTCTGGGTTGGTAACGTTACTTCTGTGTGTTCTCCTTAAGTAGTGATATGTTTGCCTCATTTTAACACCTGCCCTGACCCAGGCATTAAATTTTGACTAAAATCAGTGTTAATACAATTTTTTGGGTCTGCCTGCCACCCGTGCATCTTTATTGCCCGGGTGGTTAAATATGGCACTAGGGCAGTGGTCTCCAAACGTTTTAATGCCATGCCCCCCAGTTGAAAAATAAAAATCATTGGGCTCCCCCTCAGAATTTTTCACAATTATTTTATAAAGATGGCCATGTTTAAATATGTCTAGACCTATTTAAACATTTCAGTTAACTACTGTTACCTTTTAAAAAAATGCAATAACATGCTTCTGCTTAAAGGACTGTTATATGTATAATCCTTCTTTTGGACAGAGTCTGGTGCCCTCCCCCTGGGATCACTTGAGGTCCCGCTAGGGGGGCCCGCTCCCCAGTTTGAAGACCTCTGCGCTAGGGGGTTTGAGTCATTGACGCAAGGAGGTTTCACATATCCAAAAAATGACGTTATCATTAATATTTTGATGCTAGACGGGTCTAGCCTCAAAATATAAATATGGTGTTGAGTTTGCTCTGAATTAGTGTAAAAAAATATGATGTTAATTCAGCGCAGACAGAGTATGAATATGCCCGTTAGTTCCTTCTGTCATTCAAACATGACAATTCTCCACTACCTACTATGGAGAACCTGCTCAAACATCTGGATATTTCACCTAATCTGTCCCTGGACAGTGGTCTGAAACCTAAATCCACATTTACGCCCAATCCACCTACTAATAACCACATTGATATATTTAACAGGCCTACCACACAATGGGCCAGATGTACGAAAAAAGCAATTTGCGACTTGCAAATTGCGAGTCCCTGCGACTCGCAATTTGCAAGTCGCAAATTGCTATGCAGTACGGTGTCTCAGACACCGACTGCAACTCGCAATGGGGTCGCAATGACCCACCTCATGAATATTCATGAGGTGGGTCGCAAATTGCGGCCCCATTGCGAGTATGGGCACTCGCTAACATGGAGGCCTGCTGACGTCAGCAGGCCTCCATGTTAGCGACCTGCTTGTCAATAAAGCAGGTTTTTTTTTTTTGAAGTGTAGCCCGTTTTCCCTAAGGGAAAACGAGCTGCACTACAAAAAAAAACCGAAACCTTTAGTTTCGGATTTTTCAGGGCAGGGAGTGGTCCCTTGGACCACTCCCTGCCCTGAAAAAATATTTTTGGGTGCAATCACAAACTGGAAGGGGTCCCATGGGGACCCCTTCCAATTTGCGATTGGGTTACCATCCACTTGAAGTGGATGGTAACTGCGATGCCATTTGCGACCGCATATGCGGTCGCAAATGGTATTGCATCCCAATGCGACTCGCAAATAGGAAGGGAACACCCCTTCCTATTTGCGAGTCTGAAATGCATTTTGCGAGTCGGTAACGACTCGCAAAATGCATTTCTGCATTGGGATACGCGTTTTGCGACTCGCAAACGGCAAATTTTGCCGTTTGCGAGTCGCAAAACGTTTCGTACATCTGGCCCAATATCTCTATAAATTGAAAGTTAAAAATGTCTCCAATTGTAAATGGTTGGGTGATAATTTAAATGCCAGGGAATGGCCAGCATTGGAGGAACTGGAGAATAACACTGACGTGGTCATCAAGGAGACAGATAAAGGAGGTAATGTGGTTGTTATGAATAGATCGGACTATATTGACAAAATGAACAGACAACTTATGGATGACTGTGCATAAACACACCAGAATGGCAACCCTTTGACAGGAATCACTCAGGTTATTGAAAAAAGACTCACGCATTGGAAGGATCTCTGTCTCATTACAGATTTTGAGTTTAGATACATGTTAAACACCACACCATGTGCCTCAAGCCTATACATGCTCCTTAAAATACATAAACCTCAGTTTCTTTCAACCCGGTAGGCCCATAATTTCGGGTATTGGCTCCCCAACAGAAGACATCTCAGAGTAAATTGACATTTTCTTACAGCCCCTAGTTCAAAACATACCTTCTTTTACAAATGACACCAAAGATCTGCTATGCCAATTAGAAGATTTTAAATGGACAGAGTAGTGCAGTTTTATTACCCTTGACATAACTCCCTTTACACGTGCATCCCACTTGACGTTGACTTTTCAGCTTTGGCCTCCATTCTTTCCTCCAAAGATGCCAGATTTTGTCACACTAAAATGTTGATTGACCTGACCAAACTGACATTAGAAAACAATGTCTTTATACACAATGGCAACTGGTTTACACAAGCATAGGGTGTTGACATGGGGGGGCTACATTTTCACCATCGTACGCCTACCTGTATATGGGACATTTTGAGGAACATCATCTGTGTTCTGCCTGCCCTCTAAAGATTTTAGTACACATTTTTTTTACTGGGGGCAATACATTGACGGCATCATTGTAATCTGGACAGGCACTTGGACAGACTTAAACCTTCTGTTGAACCATCTCATGACAATTGTTACAACGTCAGATTTACACATCTTGTTAGCTCTAAACAGATTGAGGGGGTCATTATGACCCCAGCGGTCGGTGTTAATATGGAGGAAAGTACTGCCAACAGGCTGGCGGTACTTTTCTCCATATTATGACATTGGCGGTTTGGCTGCAGGATTATGACCCCGCCTACCCCCATGGTTTTCGTGGCATCCTTACCGCCACGAAAACCATGGCAGTAGGCACCATCAGTGACAGGGAATCTCTTCCCTGTAACTGATAGAGGTATTCCCCACCCCACTCCCCCTCCACACGTTTCCCCCACCCCCTTCCTCTCCAGACCACCCCATACACCCCCCTCCCTTCACACACGCACACATGCATACACACACCCATTCCAACCTACATCCACGCATGCATACATCCATTCACACACACACCTGCATATACTTACATACATACACGCACACATGCATTCACATAACTCAGCATACACGCACTCACACATCCATACATGCACACACACAACACTCAACACACAACCGCATACATGCACGAACTGACATACACACACACCCCCAAACACACACACTACACCCCCTCACCCCTCTCCCCTGTCGTAGCACCCGACTTACCTGTTGTCACGGGGTCCTCCAGCAGGAGACAAGAAGGGGCACTGCTGCCAGCAGCAGTGTCTACCAGCAGAACACCGCTAGGCCGTATTATTGTCATGATGTGGCTGGCAGTAGTCTACTGTCATGGCGCTGCTGCTGGCAGCAGTGCCACCTTACCGCCATCCGCCAGCATGGCCACATCCGGATTCCCTCCATCCTTCTGGAAGAAATCTGGCTGTGGTTATAAGCCGTCACCGCAGCTGTTGGTGGTTTTTACCGCCATGGTCCTAATGAGGGCCTGAGTTCCTTGATGTTGTTCTGTACACTGAGCATGAGAAAATCTTGTCTCAAGTTTACTGAAAGCCTACAGCTTGCAACTACATTTTACATGCCCGTAGTGCAAAACCCTAGTACTCAGATCAACGCGATACCTTTGGTTAAAATGACTAGAACATGTCACAATTGTAGTTATGACCAGATTTTTATGCGGGAACTCAATGTATTGGAACAACAGTTTTGTCAGAGGAGTTACTCTGAACAAATACTTTCCAAAATTAGGAACAAAATCACCCACACTTCACGGCATTCTCTGTTGCTACACAAGACTCATAGCAAGGTCAACGACAGGCATTGTCTCTCATCACTAGATGCAGCACACAAAGCAGTGCCATGTACTGTATTTTGAAACACCACTGGCATTTACTCCTACTGGACGCTTCTTTATGTAAGAGTTTGACCAAGAAACCAATAATCACTCACAGTAGGGGGGTCACCCTGAGAAATATACTATGCCTCAGCTTTCTGTGCCGACTACACAGAGAGTCCCTAGGGTATGGTTGGCTATACTTTGGGCTTTTTCAAATGCATGTGTTGTCAATTTGCGTGGGACAAAAAGATGTTTTTTCTTACAATACTAACAATACTTTTTACATATGTCAATTTATCAACTGCAATATTAAGTATACTGTTTAATGCATTATATGTAAATGTAACAAAATCTACATAGGCAGTACTATTCGGCCCTTAAAAGAACACATTATGGCCATTAAAAAAAATAACACCAGTTACCCACTGTAACTCTATACATAAAGATTCAGGGGTAATAGGCATCAGGTGCCACTGAATAACTTAGGTTACTACTGACCCTAAGGGTGGTGACAGAGCTGAAGCCCTTAGGAAATGTGAAGCAAAATGGATAATCAAATTATGAGCAGTAGTCGTGGGTCGAACACCAATAAAGAGCTTCATGTGTTTCTGTAACATGAGTTGGATTCAGGTCATCTCCGTTTATTCACCTGTTGGAGGAGTTGTGCTCACATATGCATTTCCATTATTTTATAACATCAGTTGTCTCAATGACAGAGTTTGTAATGTACTTTTTTCTTTGTTGTGTCTCCAATAATTTGATTCAGTTAGACACAGTTACATCTGTTTGTAACCTTTTAGTATGATCATACACGTGTGGTATAATTTAACAAATCAAATGTTTTACATGTTCTGTCATTTACTTCTGCATCAGTCATATGTGCCACACTTTGTACTATTGTACTAATGAGCCTACTCACTTGGTATTGGTCTCATTATATAATGTACAACACTTCTCACTTTTTCCACTAGATATGGGATCTGTCCATTGTCAGGCTCTTTTGGTGCCTGGACTCCTATCTACTTGTCTATGCTACTGCACATACATCTTTGTGTCAGGCGGATGTCTGGACGATGACTGGGTATTTGACCTTTCTTGCCAGTCATTACTTTCAGTTATTTAGAAATGTTAGTTTAACCTGTCACGCTTTTAATTTGTGCTGTACTTTTGCGCACCTTAGGGGTTCTGCTTAGGCTCTTTGGGTGTCTGGACTTTTGTCCTGTTGTCTCTGCTACTGCCCATACATCTTTGTATCTGATGGGTGTGTGGATGATGACATGGCTTTTGACTTTTTTGCTAGCAATTACTTTCTTTAGTTGAGAGATTTTAGTTCAATCTGTCATGCTTTTAGTATTCTAATGATTGTTTCTTTAATATCATCACAGAAATAATATAAAATAATATTTTTTCGCCACAATATTTGCGGCATGGTTGACGTAGGTAATATTTTTCCCTTGATCCTCTATTCAAGCTCTGACTATAGTTGCCTTTTCAATATGGCCACTCCTGAAGAGCCTTTTGCATTAGTCCTCTTTTGACCTCAGTGACTTTTTATAAGGAGAATCTGAAAATGGCATAGTCTAAACTATGGGACGCCAAGACGAACTCCACGTTGCTTTGTCTCAGGAATGGGGGTCCTCCTTTATTCTTGGCTTCTTCCGCGATCAACCTTATGTTTCTGAAATCACAGGGATATTTTCCCTCCTTCTTTTCTGGAGTTTTGACAGTACATGTCAGTCGAGCAGTGACTTTTTGACTGCTCACTTTGTACAGTCTCACGGTGTAGTTTTAAAGCCTCTGTCTTTTTTCTGTTAAGCATCACTATCTTGGGTAGCCTTTATCTTGGAACATGCTTTCGACTCATACTGACATACTATAATGTCTTCAGGCTGTGTATTTCCTAGCAGATCCATTCTCTTATGGATCATTGTCTACTACTTGGTTTACAGTTGGGCTCGGTTCCAATCACTACGATATGTACAGGTGCTTTTCTTGAACAAGAGTGGGACGCTGCCCATTGCCTGATGTTGTCCTGTTCTTGCTTTTTAGGGGCTATACGTCAAACCCTACGTTATAATACTTGTTTTAGGTATTATATTGCAGAGTAACTTGTTTTGATGGCTTGCTATGGTCTTATTTTGTTTTGCCTACAGGTTTGACATTTATCAAGGTCCTGCGTTACAATCCATATTGCTTGCCTGGAGCCTACTACTTGTCCGTGACTCATTCAGGTCTCTCACAAGTATTCTCCTGGTAGCCCTACTATTCCTTTTGGGCTCTTTTGGGCATCCCAATAGTATGTATCATGCATAGAGTTCTGGTTTTGTTGACTCTTACTTTTAGGTTTCTAATTGGAGTGAATTTTCATTCAATTTTTTATTCTCCACTTTGTAGCAACTGAATTTTCTTTATGTACCTTTGAACTGCATTGAATCACTACAGTTGGCCTGACCTCTCTGAACTTTCCTGCGGTGTTAGACACAAACGGGGACTTTACGACCCCAGCAGTCGGTGGTATAGTGGAGGTATTACCGCCAACAGGCTGTAACATGATACGGTAGGTGGTGTTTTGCTGGCATGGCGAAGCCATGACCGTAGATGGAATTCTGCCAGCCTTCAGGCGGAATTCCGCCTACGGTCATGATGCCATGGACGGTCAGTAGCCACTGCGATGGTATGTTGGTGGCTGTCGCCATGGTGGTAGGCGGAATTTGCCGCCAAGGTCCTAATGAGGGCCAAAGAATTTACCTTCACTTTATAGGCTGGTACAACATGTGTGTTTTTGACCTGCCTCTTTAGTGCATGTCTTCTCACCCATTCGTTGTACTGCACTTATCGCTGTGTTCTTCTATCCCATGCACTATTTCTGGGTCAAGCTTTCATTTCTTATTTTCTCTCATTCTGTTTACTTCCACTATTTTCCATGGCAACCCAGGAATTGACCATGCTTTTTTGTTTAATCACACACTCTATGTCCGATTTCTTTACATAGGATGCTATCTGGACTCTTGTTGCAATGGTTTCTTTTCCCTGTTTTTTGTCCTCATGTATGGACATATTTCTTAATTTTATGCTGTTTTGTGTACTTTGCAGCCTTGAGAAAGTCACATGCACGACAAAACACGTGTTGACTGTTGTTATGTTAATGTTTGGATTTTTAAAAAAAGGACAATAAAGAACTTGAACCAGACTCGCTCTGTTATGAATTCTCATTTGACAACTCTTCTAATTCTATGGACTGACTTAGAGTGCTGTGGTGTTTGCTTGTTTTATATGTTACCACAGTGTATGGCCCTTAGTGCACTCTAATGCCTTCTGGTAGTGGGGCATAATTTCACCATTCAGCATCACCCATTCTTTCTGCATTCTAACGACTTGCTTGCTTGTTTACATTTGTGCTACTTTCGTGGAGGTGCAATCATTGATACTACTACTACCTCCTTTTAAAAATACAGACGTATGTTGAATAGATAAGATTGCTATTTTTTAGTGATGATAAATCACCAGATGAAGCAAGTTAAAATGTTGCTCACCATTTTGTATGAAGAAAGGGCAGATGAAGCTAGGATTTGGCACTAGGGTCCAGCGAACATGGTCATAGTTGCACTAGAAACAGATACAACCCTCTTTATAGCTCCAGTACTGCTGGCTGTGGAACTTGGATCAGAAAGTGCAATCACATGCTGAAAAAAAACATGTGGACTCCTGCTGGTTCCAATTGGGATGAATGTATGGTATGAGGAGTGACCCATTGGGTTGAAAGATAACTGCATCACAGCTAGTAGTGCAGAAAGCCACAGAGGGACCATGGGAAGGTAGTGTTGTAGCATTTTTCATCCTACGCAGGAATCAATTGCTCACCGAGGTCGATGGACCTTTTTTGACCCAGTAAGTAGTGTGGTAGTACCATCAGCAGGATCCCAAACAATTTAGACACCATGAACAATGTGGTCATAGATGAAAAACACCAATCAGTAATAAAGTTAAAAGATTTATTACAAACACAAGCTCAAAGCCATGAAGACAATGTGCAAAACCAAAGTATAAAGATACATAATCACCAAGGGTTGCCCAAGGCGTCAAAATAGATTCAGACTAACCAACATTAATAAAACTAGGCATTCAAGAAGAATAATGCATAACATCAGTAAGAATATCTGAGACACTGAGATAATATGTTGCTCAGAGTTAACATTCATCAGTCAATTCAAGTTAGCAGAGTCACTAATCTTTGGCTGGGCACAGGTCAACCCTACAGCTAACCAAATTAGGGAACTACATGTGTGGGTAAAAACACATGTGGTCAAAAGACAAAAAGCATGAAAAGAACAAAAATAATTTGGAAAAAGATAATCTCGGACTGCAGGTCACCAACTAAGTTATGGCGAAGATAAGAACATCAGCATATCAGAAGCTCGGTCAAGGGACTTCTGAATAAGGGAAAATGAAATGATTTGTAAGTTTAATTGGGCATTTCAAAGTAAGGGCAGAGAGCAATATACCTCTCAAAGGATACAGCATTCAGGGAATCCTCATCAGCAAAGCATTAGGATCAGCAAGGCGTGTGACAGCATCTAGGGTTTGCAAAGGTCTGCTTGGGACAGCTCAAAGTTCGAATGTCCATCAGTATTTTAGAATTCACAAACCATTCTGATTCGTCAAGGGTATCAGTTCATGTCACATTGAATGGGCATCATCCTACAGGAATTAATTGTATGACTCCAAATTTAAACAGTCCATTTTCTTCCCAGGTCTGTCATGGGAATATCTTCCATGCACAATTGAAACCAGTCCATGTTTCACACTGTTCTTCCATCAATGACACTATGCTGCATTCTCTCTATTCTTAAACAATAGAATCTATTACCAACCGGCTAAGCTTCTCATGAGAACATAACCAAGAAGAAAGTTCACCTTAGAAAATCAATCAGCATTTATAACACAATCACAAATTGCAAGCTTCAACAGGCCTCACTCATGCTAATGTAAGAGAAAATATAAAAATGCTTTTAATTAATATATTTTAGTAAAATGCACGATATATGCAACTTACAAATTCAACATTAATAATATTTCAACAATACAAATAATACATTTAATATAAATGGAAAAGCTTTGTTATTGCATTTCATTAAGTACAGCAGAGAACTGCATTTCTCTCACTTTGCACATATTTTTTAAACTCATAATTCTTTTACTATTCACTACAAATTCAATATCATTACATATGCACTTAGTCTAGAGTCTAAATTACATCTTAACAAGTCTTATCTGTCTAACATGATTTAATTTAAATACCACCTAAGTCTAACTTTGAAATGCAGGCAAGTACACATTTAACCCCTTCTGTGCCCAGGACGTAATGGTTACGTCCTAAGGCACAGTGAGGACGTTTCCCCTCTACCTCCCAAGGCAGGGATGGAAGGGGAAGACCTTCCCCTTCCACCCCTGACCCCCCCACCTCCCCGTGACGTCAGCGCATTTTTTTTTGTTTGTTTTATATTTTTGAGGTGGGGCGCGACCCCTTAGGCAAGGGTTGCTCCCCTAGGGGGCAAATTATATTTAGGCCATTTCTGCCCCCCTTGGGGGCAGATTGGCATACTTTTATGAGGCCAATCTGCTCCCAAGGGGGACAGAAACCACTAGACACCAGGGAGTTTTTTTCTTTCCGCGAATTTCACGTAAGGGGAGCGATCCCTTAGGCAAGGGCCGTTCCCCTGGGGGGCAAATTAATTTTAGGCCATTTCTGCCCCCCTGGGGGGCAGATCAGCCTATTTTAGTTAGGCCGATCTGCCCCCAAGAGGGGCAGAAACCACTAGGCACCGGGGATGTTTGTTGTTGTTGTTTTACAGATGGGGAGTGACCCCTTAGGCAAGGGTCACTCCCCTGGAGGGGCAAATTGTATTTAGGCCATTTCTGCCCCTCTTGGGGGCAAATCGGACGATTTTAGGTCAATAAACAACTAGGCACCGGGGATCTTTTTTTTTTTTCCGCCAATGTCACTCAGGGGGAGCGACCCCGTAGGCAAGGGTCGCTCCCCAGGGCAGTTGGGGGCAAATTTATTTTAGGCGATTTCTGCCCCCCCCCCCCCGGGCCGGCTGAGCTAGAGCCCAAAATCCACAGGTAGGCACTTTGCAAAAAACACCTCTGTTTTCTGTGAAAAAATGTGATGTGTCCACGTTGTGTTTTGAGCCATTTCCTTTCGTGGGCGCTAGGCCTACCCACACAAGTGAGGTACCATTTTTATTGGGAGACTTTGGGGAACACAGAATAGCAAATCAAGTGTTATTGCCCCTTGTTTTTCTCTACATTTTTTCCTTCCGAATGTAAGGCAGTGTGTAAAAAAGATGTTTATTTGAGAAATGCCCTGTAATTCACATGCTAGTATAGGCACCCCGGAATTCAGAGATGTGCAAATAACCACTGCTACTCAACACCTTAACTTGTGGCCATTTTGGAAATACAAAGGTTTTCTTGATACCTGTTTTTCACTTTTTATATTTCAGCAAATGACTTGCTGTATACCCGGTATAGAATAAAAACCCATTGCAAGGTGCAGCTCATTTATTGGCTCTGGGTACCTAGAGTTCTTGATGAACCTACAAACCCCATATATCCCCGCAACCAGAAGAGACCAGCTGACGTAATGGTATATTGCTTTTAAATATCTGACATTGCAGGAAAAAGTTACAGAGTAAAACGTGGAGAAAAATGGCTGATTTTTTCACCTCAATTTCAATATTTTTTTTATTTCAGCTGTTATTTTCTGTAGGAAACACTTGTAGAATCTACACAAATGACCCCTTGCTGAATTCAGAATTTTGTCTACGTTTTAGGAAAGTTTAACTTTCTAGGATCCAGCATTGGTTTCTCACCCATTCTGGTCACTAACTGGAAGGAGGCTGAAAGCACAAAAAATAGTAAAAAATGGGGTATGTCCCAGTAAAATGTCAAAATTGTATTGAAAAACTGGGTTTTCCAATTCAAGTCTGCCTGTTCCAGAAAGCTAGGAAGATGGTGATCTTGCCACCACAAACCTTTTGTTGGTGCCATTTTCAGGGATGTTGGAAAAAAAGGACGCAAATTTGGCGTGGGTAGCTTATGTGAACAAAAAGTTATGAGGGCCTAAGCTCGAACTGCCCCAAATAGCCAAAAAAAAGGCTCGGCACAGGAGGAGGGAAGGCCTGGCAGCGAAGGGGTTAAAATGTATCAGTGCAGCTTTCTATCTTCGTTTTTCACTCTTTTACTTTCATAAACTTAAACTGTTGCACCCTGACACCAGGGACATCACTAAATTGTAAGCCTTATCAATGGAATGGGTCTGAGATGGTCTGCGATGGTAGGCTCGAGTGTGTTGCACAGGAAAATCATGATGATAGCGTTTGAAGCTTCTGTGGTAAACTGCTCCTTAATGAGGGAAACTAAACCTACCCTGAAGGATTATGAAAAAAGGGAGACTCTTATGAAAGTACCGTATTAAATGCATTGTCACTTTGAACCATGTGAAAAGAAACAAGGATCATAGAGTATTTTTTTCATAAAGCACTCACCAAGCCTTGCAGGCAATTGCAAATTAACCCCAGTAAAGGGTAGAGCACTCAGTGAGCTGGTGGTAGAGTGTGGCCAGCACAGACAATGATTGTTTAAATATTGCCTTTAACTGGTGTAACAAAGGCCCCTACAACCCACATGGCCCCCTAAGCAAAGCACCTGACCTGAGTGAGTCCAGAGAGGCTTCCTCCATGTTCTTTGCAGGAGGGCCCCCTTCAGTTTCCACGGTAGGGAACTGGTATTTAATCACAGGATTTTCAGGTAAAAAAAATCTTTTAAAACTCTTAAATCTTTCAGGATTAATCCTTTTACAAATAAATAATACCTGACCAGGAAACAGGAAGACAGTGCTCAGGAACATAGGTGCTCCCATTTTTGGGTGAGGTGTTATGTGAGGAATAGGAAGAGGAGCACAAATGTTGAAGAAATATTGGGCAATAAAGATTATTGGGGAAAGGGAAAATGTGATAAGGGTTAAGTCATGAGAGAGCAAGTAGAACCTGCGAAAATAAACAGGTTAGGGATGACATGAGCTCTGTTGACCTCTCTGTGACAGTTATTGGAGCATAAAATTTAGTAATGCTTTTAGTGACCCAGATGTCAGCAGAAGGTTTTATGTTAAAAGTTGAAAGTAGAGATAAGCTGCACTGACACGTATTTTAAAAGTGCTCATGTTTTTATTTTGTGATAGACAACTTTATACCTACCAGGATTGACTTAAAAGATTTAAATGATATCAAAATATATTTTAAACATTAGAGTAACTACTACTACTGAAACTAAGTTGATCTTGATGATTGTGTGATTTATGAGTCTGAAGTTATGAACACATAAAAATAAAAACACTTCTCTGTCATATCGAACATGATGCTTTAACAAAGATTGCAATTTGTAATTAAAGAAGAAATATTAATAATGTTGAATTTATACGTTTGCATAGTATGTGGGTTTTATTACCTACGATATTAATGCATCCATATTTCTTGTGCTAGCATAACTAGGCCTGCAGACCTCGTATTAGCTATCATGCAAAAGTGATAAATCATTATTTTTTTCTCTAACATGATTTTCCTTTAGGTTGTTCCTGTGAATAGTAAAGGGTCTTGTTGTTTAATTTTACAAGACTGTTTCTAAATGATCTTGTTTCAGGAACATTTAGGACTGTGGACTAAACGTGAAGTAAATATTTTTTTGACATATACTTTAACCATGGAAGAAGATCAGTTCATTGTATACCCTGGGAAGAATTCATCATGTTGCAAGGTGTTAGACAATTGTAATTGACTGTTGGATTCACAAGGAAGAAGAAGGTGACTTCAGACCATACCTGAGAAAACGTTGTCAAGTTTCAAATTTGATTTGTGCTTAGACTCTGATTGAATATTGCCACTTTTGCATGATGTGGAACCACTGTACTGTTGAATAAGAGACATTTGTGTACTTTACTATAGAGATAGACTTCGTAAGTTTCAGTTAGTTGTTTTCTGGTTGCTCTCTGGTTGTTCTCTGGCTGTCCCTGAGAACTGTTCTCTGTGCAGCTCCTGTTCTACACTAATTCTGATTGTGCTTCTAAAGGACTTTGCTGATGATCTACATGCTTTGCTGGCAAGGATATCTCTTCTCTTCAATGCTGACCCAAGGAGAGGTATATCTCCCTGTCAACATAATTTTTCTTGACATGCCCTTTTTCTAAAAGAAGTTAGCATTCTGACACCTGTCTATTTTATTTTATTAATTTCTTTTAGCTCAAGATAGATTGTTTTCCAAATTATTTTTGTTTTCTTTTGTATTTTGCCTGCATGTGTTAGCCCGTTCCCACTCATGCATGTCCCAATTTGGCTAGTTGTAGGGATAACTCATATTCAAACCTGATTGTTAAAACACTGTTTAATTTGAGTTGTCAAATTCAACACAGTCTGATTTGAAATATGTTTCTATTGCTTGCACAAATGTTTACTTTAATAATATGTTTTCTTCTTCTTGAATGCTTAATGGTATTGATTGTAAGTAGATTAAAATGTTTCGCAATTTTCAGAAACCACTGGTGTTGATTTATCTTTACAATTTGATTCTGCTCCCAGTGTACTTAACTTTAGTTTTGTGGATGTGAAAAAAAGCAGTGTTGCCAAATAATTTGTTTCCTTCAATGGCTAGGCATTACCATGGACAGGCACACATTGGCAGAGGTGCCATGATCAGAACTTTTAGACAAACATGGTACAACCCCAGATTCCAATTGGTTGCAGAATGAGTGTGTCACAGATGTGGAACATGTCAACAGAAGAATATAGGGAAATGCACTGTGGTTAACCTGAGCCTCAAAATGCAACTTGATTTCATTGAAATGTCCGTTTGCAATGGATTGAGGTATGTTTTGGTGATGCTGTGTGCATTCTCACATTAGGTCAAGGCTTATCCAACTTGCAGAAATGATAGCCTTACAGTTGCAAAGCTGCTTTTCAGGGAATTGATTCCTCAATTCAGATTTGCAACTTCTTTGGAGTCAGACCAAGGATCTCATTTCAATAATGAGATCATAAAATTATTGTGTGCAGCATTACAAATTGAGTAAAATTTGCACGGCAGTTACAGATCAGAAACCTCTGGATTAATCAAGCAAATGGATGGAACTTTAAAATGTCAACTGGAAAAAGTGTGTGCATCCACAGTGTTGAAATGGCCAGATGCATTACCTCTTATTCTGAGGAGCATGTGCAGCACATCCGAAGGAAGTCAGGTTTGTCCCCTCATGCAATCAGCTATGAGGTTGCCAACTGTGTCTGGAAATGCACTTGTGAACATTACAGATGACTTGGTGCTGGATTATTGCAAAGGACTGGCTGATCTGGTTTGCTCTTTGTCTCACCAGGTTGAAGACGCAACTGCTCAGTCAGCCAACACAAGAAGAGTGCCACGACTTGAGTCCAGAAAATTGGGTTCTGGTGAAGAAACATGTCAGAAAGTCATGCTTACAGTTGACTGGAAAGGGCATTTCCAGGTTATCTTGGTGACTACAACTGCTATGAAGTGTTCTGGTCTGCTGTACTGGGTTAGTGCAAGATAGACACACAAAGTTCAAAGTCCTCTTGAATATACATTGCCTGTTCCTCTAGGGTCAGAGACAGTGAAAGTAGGAGTTCAGGTTAGCCAAACTGTGAGGACTGGACAAGTGGCTGTCACAGAACATGCAAAGACTGGTGAAAATATAAGCATATCAAAAGCAGTTGAAAGTGCAGGAGGGCCAAGCCAGAGTGAGATGACTCCGGCTAGATCAGTGAACGTTGAGTCCACAGTTGTGCCTGAAATGAGAATTGTGATTGGAGACCAGTGGCCCACAAAAAAGAAAAGAAGTAAATGTGCCTCCAACTGTCAGGAGGTCCAAGTTCTCGGGATCTGCACGATGCTGAATATGGGTCCCACTTCCAGGCAACACCAAAGTCAGATGCTGTAATAGCGCTGAACTTTCGAGTGGCCCAGCAGGGGGAAGGGTTAATCGGGAAGGAACAGCAAGGAGGGAGATCTGAAAAGGAATGGGTTAATATGAAATAGGCGAAAATGACATTAACTAGAAAGTTTCACTAACTATTAATGATCTCGCTAATTCCTATGAATGTCATTCAACAAAGAACAATTTTACCTAAGCATGTATTTTTTTAAATTAAAAGTCTGCACCACACTTTATGCCAAAATCTAGGAAAAACATTTAGTTGAATTGTTCCACCAAATACCTTGCTCCATAGACCTGAAGCACAACACTAAAGATTCCTCAATAACTCTCACACAGGAGAAACACAAAGATTTGTCTTTTTCTTTCAGCAGACAAGGTTTGTCCAAACACAATGTCACTTTCTAAAATATCAATTATTACAGACAATGTTATAACGCGATGGAATTGAAATGAACACTTTTAGAATACTTCGAACAATGTAAACATTCTTTCAAAATGAAACAATTACTAGCGTGTAGCTTTCCTTCAAAGAAAATGCCCCCAGAGAATATTGTTGAATTAGAATCCACAGAGAAATCAATATCCGAAGGACACACTGTTACAAGGCTACTTTCGCGTAGCGTTTCATTAAAGCAAAAAACGTTGAGTTCACAGAAAGGGCAAGTATGCCTAAAGGGAAATTCCTCACCGCCGCGAGCCGGCCTCTCGCCAAGTAACCAAACAGATTTCCGATAAATGTACTCAGCTATTTGCATCGAACCCTAAAAGGAAATTCCTCACCGCCGCGAGCCGGCCGCTCGTAAATTGAAAGGCAGAATCAAAGAAATCCTGTCAGCTGCTCACAGGGAACCGTTCTTCAATAGACGCTCAAGAATAGGAAGCGTCGGTTGAACGAGTGTGGCAGGTATTTATAGCCTGACCACACCCAAACATAATTAGAAACAAAGGAGGCTGGGATTTGAAGTTCCCCCTGATTTCCTGATTCTTCCATGACGGCGATGCTCAATGCATTTCACTGTTCTAGAACAATGATACCACCAATGGCCTAATTTGTTTAATGAATGACTTTTACCACATACAATGTGTTGTTTCATGGCAATGGTGGCAATAACTTTAGAACAGTTGCGCCCACGCGCTATCACATTAGAACAGTTGCGCCCACGCGCTATCACGGTCCTGACACAACTATAGCTGAAGTGATTGAAGAGTCTGATCAAAGTAATAGTGAAGATTGTGCAACAAGGAGGTCAAAAAGAAAGAGTGCCAAGTTGAAAATATTTAGCTGCTGAACGGACTTAGGCTCTGATTTATACTTTTTGGTGCAAAACTGCACTAACTCAGTTTTGCACCAAAAAGTTTATCACCAGCTTGCACCATATCTGTGCACCAGCTGGGCACCATATTTATGGAATGGTGCAAGCTGGTGCAAAGTGTAGGCTAGTGTAAAAAAAATGATGTTAGTCGGGTGGGGGTGGCGGTATGGAAGAAGGGGGTTTTGCATCAGAAAATGACATTAGGCAGGTTGGAGCAAAAAAAAAGACTAACCTGCTTAGAGTCATTTTCTGTCGCAAAGCCATCCATACCACATGACTCCTGTCTTAGGAAAGACAGGAGTCATGCTCACCACCCCAATGGCCATCACAGGGAACCAGGGTCCCCTGGGCATGGCCATTGCACCCTGTGCCATGTATGGGGGCCAATTTCAGGGGCCCCTATGGCACTTTAAAAAATAAAATGCAATACTTACCTATACGTACCTGAGATGGTGTCCCCCATCCTCCGCAGTCCCTCTGGTGTGGGGAGGGGTGTCCCTGGGGCCTGAGGAGGGCACATGTGGGCATATTCCATGGTGTTCCACCATGGAAATAGGCCCACAGGTCCCCTAACGCCTGCCCTGACCCAGGCATTAAAAAATGGGACAATGCAAGCTTTGCAACATTTTTTGACCCCTCTTCCCTCCCGTGCACCATTTTCAGACGGGAGTATAAATATGGTGTTAAGGCTATAGAGTCATTTTTTGCACGGGAACGCCTACCTTGCATCTCATTAAGGCAAGCTAGGTTTCCATGTCCAAAAAATTACTTTAACTCCATAAATGTGGTGCTAGAGGGGTCTAGCGCCAAAGTATAAATATGGAGTTAGTTTTGCACTGAATTAGAGTAAAAAAAACATTATGCTAATTCGGTGCAGAGTATAAATATGCCCCTCAGTTCGTAGCTAAGGGATGGTGGAAGGAGTTTGTTGCCTTTTCTGCTGAAAATTCGGATTTAACTGAATATTTTGGAATTTGAAATTGCTCTAGAACTGAATTTTGAATTCCATTGCCTCTTGATTAACAGATACATTATTTGCTGGTAGTGCTAATCAGTGATTTTCAGATGGTTTATTACCAGAGACATATGAACTTTTAGTAGTGATTTTGAACATTTGCAAGTAGAGAAAAATCTTGATTAACTTTTTAGAAGATCAAGAACTTTGTAAATAAGTGCAAAAATACTTTAAGAAGATAGTTTTTATTTTGTTTTGCTTTTTTCACTCAAAAAGAAGAAAAGAATGTTGTAAATAATTGAAGGCCGTCTTTGTACTTGGAATTTTGATTCTGATTTTTGAATTTGATATCTTGGTCTGAATCTGATAAGCCTAGAGTTTGGCTCAAGAAAAATGAAGTAAATGCAAGTATGTGTGTGTAGGATTAGCAATAGTGTGTGATTCGGAGCATTATGTTGATAGTTGGATTGAGTCTGCCAGTGAAAGACAAGGTTAAGAGCACAATTGCCCCAGACTTGGGAGAATCACATGCAGAAACAAGATCACCTGTATGAGGATGAGAGAAAGTTGTCTTCAAATGTATACTACAGGTTACTCCATGAATACATTGAGACAATGAAGGTACGTGATTGTTATGTTTGTACACAGATCCCTTCATCAGTACAGGAAGGAATCACATATCATAGCGTGCCACTAACATATGGAAGTTCTTGAAGTCTGTTACTAACTTCATTGTATAACCAAAAGTTGATCCAATATTTCTGTTTGAACTTTGATTTAGTGTTTTCTTTTGCGCCTATAAATCAGCATCTGTGTAGTATTGCTAAAGCGAAAAACATCAACATTGTGGGAGGTTTCTTTGAGACGACCCTGACTTTTGGAACTGCATATGCACACAAGAACAACTTAACCTGTATTCTCACACCAGTACAGAAAGAGCTCATTGGATAAGTAGATGGCAGAAGGAAAGCAATGAAAGCAAAGATAGAAAAAAAGAGTAGTTTTACAAGACTGGCAAAAAGACCCTGTACATGCTTCAGGTAGCAATACACAAGGATACTTCACTGTACACTGGCAACACGTTGGAAAACTATGTATATATAGACTTCTGTCCAAGATTGACACACATTTTGCACGTACTAGTGAATTTAGACATGTATTGTTGTTTAAACGTGTTTGGACATTAAATGGACAGGACCCTGCAATACCAGGTGTTTATTTAATTTGTGGAAAGAATGAAAGGCTGGTATGGTACATGGGCCCATATTTATACTTTTGTAGCGCCGCATTTGCATAATTTTTTGACACAAAAGCAGCGTAAGCTTACCAAATATAATTGTATTTTGTAAGTTTGT
This sequence comes from Pleurodeles waltl, assembly GCF_031143425.1. NCBI lineage: Eukaryota > Metazoa > Chordata > Amphibia > Caudata > Salamandridae > Pleurodeles > Pleurodeles waltl. The sequence goes on from NC_090442.1 coordinate 814,871,069, forward strand.
GCCTCATTTGCGTCAAAAAATGACACAAATATGGCGCTAAAAAAGTATATATGGGCCATGGTATCTAGGAATAGTTAAAAAAAAATCTATCATGTGGACAATCCAGTCTGGAAAGGGAAACCAAGGAGCATGTTTACAAGCCCCTAGCGCCTCCTTGCGCCACATCAGTATAATTCTTTTTACGCTAATGTGGCGCTGGGAAGGCATTTTTGACATATTGGATTTACAAAGTGGTGCAATGCATGCATTGAGCAACTTTGCATCCCCGTAATCCACATTATACCTGCACCAGATACAATGTATACAAGGGGGGCGTTCTGGTGTTAGGAGGCCTGAAAAAATGGCACAGTGAAATCTACAAGTATTCACTGTGCCATTTTTGGCAGAATTTTTAAGACCTTCTCAGAGTAGACATTAAAAAGGCACACCCATTTGAACCTATGGGCCTCTTTGCACTTTGCTCCACTAGCGCCAATATTTTTGACTATAGTGGAGCAAACCTCCACAATTACATTGCAATTTTGACACCATTGGTCTAACATTAGTTCAGAAGTTTTTTTTGCTTGCAATGCCATTCCAGTTTGGACCCAGCCATATGAAAATCAGTCTTGACCCTGTTCCCCATGGAAACAGTCCAGCACAAACTGCCAAAACAGGTCCTCCCTGAACCAGAATCAAGCATCCTGGGACTGGTTTCAGATTATCACCCTTCAACAGCCAGACTAACTTGAATATGGTGGCATAGCAAGCACGGGACCCACATCTAGGCATACCCTTCTCACTTAGAGCATCAATTGCAAAAACAACAGATGATGGGCAGAATGCAAAACAAATCAAGCATTCACCCACCAGTCACAGATCTGGGTTGAATCCATCTGTTTTTTTGCTTGCCATGCCAGTCCAGTTTGGACCCGGCCATATGCAAATCAGTCTTGACACTGTTCCCCATGGGAACAGTCCAGCACAAACTGACAGGCTAGGTCCTTCCTGAACCAAAATCAAGCATCCTGGCACCACTTTCAGGGTATCACCCTTCATCAGCCAGGCTAGCTTGAATCTGGTGGCAAAGCAAGCATGGGACCCACATCTGGGCATACCCTTCCCATGTAGGGCGACAATTGCAAAAACAACAGATGATGGACGGAATGCAGAACAAATCAAACATTCACCCCCAGTCACAGATCTGGGTTTAATCCATCGTTTTTATTTGCTGCCATGCCAAGGATGGATGGATTAAACCCAGATCTGTGACTAGGGGTGAGTGGTTGAAAAGTTTCAGCACTTCATCCATCATCCTTTTGTTTTGCTAAAGTTGCCCTAAGTGGGAAGGGTATGCCCAGATGTGGGTCACTTGCTCACTGTGCCAATGGATTCAAGCTAGCCTGGCTGATAAAGGGTGATAACCTCAAACCAGTCCCAGGTGCTTGTTTCTGGTCCGGGGAGGACCTGGTATGGCAGTTCGAGCTGGACTGTTTCCATGGAGAACATGGTCAAGACTGATTTGCATACGGCTGTGTCCAAACTGGGGTGGCATGGTGAGCAAAAGAACAATGGAGTAAACCCAGATCTGTGACTGGGGGTGAGTGGTTGAAAATTTTCAGCACTCCATCCATCATCCTTTTGTGTTGCTAAAGTTGTCCTAAGTGGGAAGGGTATGCCCAGTCATGGGTTCCTTGCTCACTGTGCCACTGGGTTCAAGCTAGCCTGGCTGATAAAGGATGATGCCCTGACACCAGTTTCTGGATGCTTGTTTCTTGTCCAGGAAAGACTTTGCCTAGCATTTCAGACTGGACTCTTTCCAGGGGGACTTGGGTCAAGACTGATTTGCATATGCCTGGGTCCAAACTGAGGTGGCATGGTGAGCAAAAGGACAATGGGTTAAACCCAGATCTGTGACATGGGGTGAGTGGTTGAAAAGTCACAGCACTCTGTCCATCGTATGTTTGTGTTGCTAAAGTTGCCCTAAGTGGAAAGCGTAGGTCTAGATGTGGGTCATTTGCTCACTGTGCCATTGGATTCAAGCAAGACTAGTTGATGAATGGTGATACCCTGAAACCGGTCCTGGGATGCTTTTTTCTGGTCTAGGGAGGACCTGGCTTGGCAGTTTGGGCTGGACTGTTCCCATGGGGAACAGGGTCAAGACTGATTTGCATAAGGCTGGGTCCAAACTGGGATGGCATGGTGAGCAAAAGAATGATGGATTAAACCCAGATCTGTGACTGGGGGTGAGTGGTTGAAAAGTTTAAGCACTCCTTCCATCATCTTTTTGTGTTTTAAATACGGCACACTCATGGTGTTGTTAGGTGGGGCAGGGGCAACACAAGAAAACTGGCAATTCAGTGTTGATGCACCAGTTTCTTGTAAATCTGCCCCTGAATCCAGAGTTAGATTAGAGATTACTGGTGATATATTTGGTGACATCATTCTATCAGTTAGAGTAATCTTGAATGATATCAAGATTAGGAAGTTATCAACAATAGTAGATCAGCTATCTACTGATTATGCTGGAACAATGCTGCTGGTGGATAAGGAGATGGTCATTGTGAGATCAATGGTTTTGCAAAGTTGTTTTGCGTTAGACATATTATTGGCAAAGGAAGGCGCAGTCTGTAAAGTTTTGCATGCGCAACATTACTGCAAGTACATACCTGACAATAGTAAGGAGGTAGGGAAGTTCAACTCTAACATCACAAATTTGAAAAATTACCTAAAAGGACTGACAGCCACTGGTGCATGGGAAGCAATAGGTAATGGTTTTGAACCACTGGAAAGTTGTTTTTGAAACTTGGCAAAGGGAGTAGTAGGAATGATCTTGAAAGCTGTTTTGAGTTTGGCATTTTGGGCCTCATTCCGACCCTGGCGGTCATGGACCGCCAGGGCCGGGGACGGAGGAAGCACCGCCAACAGGCTGGCGGTGCTTCTGGGGCAATTCTGACTGCCGCGGTCAGAATAGGGGAACCAGCGGTTTCCCGCCGGTTTTCCCCTGCCCCAGGGAATCCTCCACGGCGGCGCTGCAAGCAGCGCCGCCATGGGGATTCCGACCCCCTTCCCGCCAGCCTGTTCCTGGCGGTTTACACCGCCAGGAAGAGGCTGGCGGGAACGGGTGTCGTGGGGCCCCTGGGGACCCCTGCAGTGCCCATGCCGCTGGCACGGGCACTGCAGGGGCCCCCTAATAGGGCCCCATTCAGATTTTCAGTGTCTGCAAAGCAGACACTGAAAATCGCGACGGGTGCCACTGCACCTGTCGCACACCAGCAACTCCGCCGGCTCCATTCGGAGCCGGCTTCATCGGTGCTGGGGCTTTCCCGCTGGGCGGGCGGGCGGCCTTTTGGCGGTCACCCGCCCACCCGCCCAGCGGGAAAGTCAGAATGACCGCCGCGGTCATTTGACCGCGGTGCGGTCTTCTGCCGGTCTCCACCCGGCGGGCGGCGGAATGACCCCCTGTGTGCCTTAGTTGTACTTCAGTTTTACAAACTATACAAATTGTGGAAAGAGAAAAGAGCTAAGAGCAAACAGAGGAGGGAAGAGATTCAAATGAAGAAGATGAGGTTCATTTATTACAAAAAACTTAAAGAGATTTGAGAATTACAGTAGGCCAAAACATTATCAAACCACAAGGCTTTGATTTGTCTCATTTAAACGAGCGTGTTCTTTTTGCGACGGCATAGATTGCGATCAGAATTGAGACTATTGGAGTTAACAATTTAATAATGCTTTTAGTGACCCAGATGTCAGCAGAAAGTGTAATGTTGAAAGCTTAACACAGAGAAAAGCTGCTCTGGCACGTATTTTAAAAGTCATCATGTTTTCATTTTTGTTGTGGACACCATGGTGCCTACTAAGACTGACAATGTGCTAACAAGATTTAAATGATGTCAACTTGTATTTTAAACATTAGAGTAACTATTAGTAATAAAATGAATTTGATTTTGATGTTTAATGTGTGATTTATTATGAGTATAGCGTTACATGTGCATAAAAATAAATGCACTTCTCTGTCATATCTAACGTGAAGCTTTAAGAAAGATTTCAATTTGTAAGGAAATGTTTTAATGTATTCATATGATATATTATTAATGCTGTGTTTATGTGTGCATATTATGTATGTTTTCTTAACTACAATATTAATGCATCCATATTTCTTGTGTTAGCATAACTAGGCCTGCAGACCTCATATTTGCAGTCATGTTAAAGCGATGAATCATTCTTTTTTTCTCTAACATGAATTTTCCCATTAGGTTGCTTTTATGAATAGTAAAGGGTCCCATTGTTTAATTTTACAAAACTGTTTTTAAATGACTTGGTTCTGGGACATTTATGACTGTGGATTAGACGTGAAGTAAATTGTTACTTATGACATATACTTTCACATGGTAAAAAGTCGAGTCCATTGTAAACCCAGGAAAGAATTCATCATTTTTCAAAGTGATAGAAAATTGTAATTGGCTGTTGGATTCACAAAGAAGAAGGAGATGACTTCACCATACCAAACCTGACAAAACGTATCATTGTTGCAAATTTGATTTGTGCTGAGACTCCAATTGGATATTGCCCCTTTTGTGTCATGTGTAACCACTGAACTGTTGAATAAGAGACATTTGGGTACTTTTCTATAGGGATGGACTCTGAAAATTTCAGTTAGTTGCCCCTGGCTGTCCCCGAGAACTATTCTCTGTTCAGCTCATGTTCTATACTTATCCTGATGATGCTTCTAACGGACTTTGCTGATGAATTATATGCTTTGCTGGCAAAGATAGCTCTTGAATTCTGACTCTAGGAGAGGTATATCTCCCTGTTAATGTTATTTTTCTTGACATGCCCTTTTTCTAATAGACGTTAGCATAATGACATCTATCTATTTTATTTTATCAGTTAGTTTCTTTTAGCTTGAGATAGGTTTTGTTCCAAATTATTTTTGTCTTCTTTTGTATTTTGTCGGCATGCATTAGCCGATTTCCACACATAAAATAGATCTTTGAAACTTTTATTGATTGTAGTTTTCCTTTTGTAGCCACATTGGTCACAGTTCAACTTTGTTCAGGTAGGTGTGAACTGATTGTGTTTGGTTAACCACACTCTAAACTAGGCCAAAAAGTCCATGGACCACGGTGAAACATTTTGATTCCCGTGAAGGATCAGATAACTCATTAACACAGGAAGAAAATGGGAAGGAACAAGAAGAGCAGAGAGTTTAATTAGAAAAAATGGAACGCACAGAGCGTTCCCATGATATCCTTAAAAATTGTTGGAGCACACCCAGAAAAGTAGTAGGAGTGCAAGAGGGAAGGTGTTCTGTTTTGTGGCTATAGAGGGACTGTGAAAGATGCTCTGAAAGACACTCCTCAAGCAGAGTGCATGCAGAGGACAGCTCAGGTGCAGGGAGCCAGAAAACTCAGCTACCTGCAAAAAGTGACATTTTAGAGGCCAGGAGGCCTGGTGAAAAGCCCCCGGGTGGCTAGGGCTGGTCACCAGGTGTGAAATAAGCTCACCATTGTTCATATAGGCTCTATGGGGCCTGAGATTCAGCCTGGTTACCGGGAGGGCTAGGCTGAGAATGAAAGTCAGAGGGGCATATTTATAGGCCCCTAGCTCCACATTAACATCATTTATTTTTACGTTATTGTGGCCCGAGGCCAAAATCCCGAAACCGTATTTACAGAGTGGCGCATGCATTGCACCACTCTGTAACCCTTTGCGCTACATTATGCCTGCACCAGGCATAATGTATGCAAAGGGGGCGTTCCCCCATTGGGGGAGCCGGTAAAATGGTGCAAGGAAATCTATGGGATTTCCTTGCACCATTTATTACGGCACTTTTAACGGCTGCTCAAGAGCAGGCGTTAAAAGGGTGCTTCTATTCTTTAGAATGGGCCCCTATGTACTCTGCAGAAGTAGCAACAATATTTTGGTGCTATTCCTGCAGTGTACATCAATAGCATCATAATTGAAATGACACTGTTGCCCCCTACCCTGCGCCATGGTGCGCCGTATTTTAAATATGGTGTACACATGGTGGCGATAGGGGGGTACTAAGGGGCGCAGGGAAAGTGGGGCTGCACTTGGTGCAGCGCCACTTTTCATGAATCTTCCCCTTAATAGTTACACACATGAAAGAAAACACTCAGGGGGTCATTCCAACCTTGGCGGTAAAAGCTGCTTACCGCTGTCAGAAGACCGCCAACATACCGCCGCGGCCGCGGTAAACCATTCTGACCCACAATAGGCAAACCGCCAAAATACAGACATCCACAAACGTCCGCCACACCAAAGGCCTGCGAGAAACTGGCGATGACCAAACCTCCACCGTCACGCCAACAGAAATACTCCCACACTATCACGACCCACGAATCCACGCGGCGGTCTTTCAACCGCGGTAATCCACATTTACAAAACACATCCACATTGGACAATTAAAAATACACACACCTGATACACATACACACACCACTCCCACACACCCAACACAATATAAAACACACACCCACATCACCCACAAACCCCCACTTCTACGGAATCGGGACCACGCACTGAGAAAAAGAGAACTGAGCACCCAGACGCGCATTTTACTTTCACCCAGCAATATTTCCACGCACTTCACACAACACACCAATACACATCACCACACAATCCACCCCACACATCACCCACACCACCCCATGGCACCGCAAAGACACCCCAGGTTCTCCGAGGATGAACTCAGGGTCATGGTGGAGGAAATTGTACGGGTAGAGCCACAGCTCTTCGGGACACAGGTGCAGCACACCACCATTGCCAGGAAGATGGAGCTATGGAGCAGAATAGTCGATAGGGTCAACGCTGTGGGACAGCACCCAAGAAATAGGGACGACATCAGGAAGCGGTGGAACGACCTACGGGGGAAGGTGCGTTCAATGGTATCCAGGCACAACATCGCGGTGCAGCGGACTGGCGGTGGACCACCACCTCCTCCCCCAGAATTTACAACATGGGAGGAGCAAATCTTGGCGATCCTGCATCCTGACGGCCTCGCAGGAGTAGGCGGAGGAATGGACTCTGGTAAGTCTCATCTTCACTACTTCATCCCCCCCACCCCACCAGCATGCCAACTTATACCCCCACCCTCACCCCCATCACATCCTGCTCCTTGCAAATGTCTCACCATCACAGCCCACCCATCCCAACACCAAGCCCTGCATGCGACCACAAAGCATGGACACCCATCACCAAAGCATGCCCACTGCACATACCCATCCCTCACCAAATCACTGTCACAAAAGCCCCACACAGTAATGCCAGCACTGGGGTACAAGGGCACCCACCCATTACACGCTATGGCACACACAAATGCAATAACCATACTTTTATACCCCTGCAGGACCCGAACGCCACGTCACCGTGCAGGAGGGTCCACAAATGTCCACTCCACCCCCAGAAGAGGCCCACAGTGAGGACAGCACCTCTGGTGACCTGGATCTAGATGACCAGCCCGGCCCATCGGGGACCTCGGGACAGTCGGTTCCCCTCAGACAGCCACAGCCCATAGCAGAACTTCCCCCCTCTGGGAACACCAGCACAGCACCCACCCAGCGGGCCCATCCCTCAGTCCCCAGGACACGTCAATCAGCGGTGTGTCCACCACTACAGGGCACCCAGGTTAACCCCCCACCCCAACAACAACAGGGACCTGGGGGCAGTGGTAGTAGGCACACGGTCCAGGGGACAGAGGCACAGGGAAACAGGGGAACTGGGAGGGCTGCTGTGCGACAGGGGGGGGACAGGCCCAGGGAACCCACTCTCCACGAGGCCCTCTCCTCCATCATGGGAGCCTACCACCACTCCCAGGAGACGATGGCAACGGTCCTGGCCAGGTTTCAGGAGATCCAGCTTCTGCAGGAGGAACAGTATTTGGGGTTCAGGGAGGAACTACGAAACATCAGTTCCGCCCTGTCACCACATTGTGGGACACTGTGGCAGGACAAAGGGCCCCTGACACTAGCATGGACCAAGAACTGTCTACCACCTCCGCTGGCGCTATTGGACAGGAGGCCCCGCCACAGGACCAACAGGCCACCAGCACCCCACCCCCTGCAGAAGGAGAACCACCCCGCAAGGGGGCCCTGATATCCAGGAAGAAGACAGAGTAAGATGCCAAGACCCCCGACAGGAAAGGTTACCTCCCTGATTGTCATCCCACTGTCCCACATTGACACCCTGTCCATTCTTATACTGTCCATGCTCCACTTTCCACAGGCATTTGGACATTGCACCTGTGATACTAATAGTCTGGACTCTGCCATGGACAATCCTCCACCATCACCCCTCACCGACTTGCAACCACCCACCAATATAGATCACTGAAATAAACAGTTATTTGACAAAACAATCAGGAGTCTGGCTGTGATTTTGTACTAATGTATTAGACATTACCGTCCCAAAATGCATATTTACATTGTGATGCCAACATACCACTGTCACACAGCTGTAGTCCATGGGGAAACAAAGCAGATGTCATGCAGTATGGCCCACATCTCTGAAATTGGAAGGGAAAGTCACAACTCAGTTACCATACACAGGGGGAAAAGGTCAGACAGTAGAGAGGTAGTAGTGTTTAAGTACATGTAGTATGACGGGTTGGACTCTTACCTGTGTGTCTTTGAAAATACTGCTGTATTACTATGGTTCTGTTGTCTATGTCGTCCTCTTCGGCTTCCTCTTCTTCACTCTCCACAGGCTCCACAGCTGCTACAACACCACCATCTGGACCATCCTTCTGCAGAAAAGGCACCTGGCGTCGCAAAGCCAGGTTGTGAAGCATACAGCAGGCCACGATGATCTGGCACACCTTCTTTGGTGAGTACAATAGGGATCCACCTGTCATATGGAGGCAGCGGAACCTGGCCTTCAGAAGGCCGAAGGTCCGCTCGATCACCCTCCTAGTTCTCCCATGGGCCTCATTGTACCGTTCCTCTGCCCTTGTCCGGGGATTCCTCACTGGGGTCAGTAGCCATGACAGGTTGGGGTAACCAGAGTCACCAATTAGCCACACACAGTGCCTCTGGAGTTGACCCATCACGTAAGGGATGCTGTTATTCCGCATGATCTAGGCGTCATGCACAGAGCCAGGGAACTTGGCATTAACATGGGAGATGTACTGGTCTGCCAAACACACCATCTGTACATTCATCGAATGATAACTCTTTCTGTTTCTGTACACTTGTTCACTCCTGCTGGGGGGTACTAAAGCCACATGGGTCCCATCAATGGCACCTATGATGTTGGGGATATGTCCAAGGGCATAGAAATCACCTTTCACTGTAGGCAAATCCTCCACCTCAGGGAAAACAATGTAGCTCTGCATGTATTTCAGAAGGGCAGACAACACTCTGGACAACACCTTGGAAAACATAGGCTGGGACATCCCTGATGCTATGGCCACTGTTGTTTGAAATGACCCACTTGCAAAGAAATGAAGTACTGACAGCACCTGCACTAGAGGTGGGATCCCTGTGGGATGGCGGATGGGTGACAACAGGTCTGGCTCCAGCTGGGCACACAGTTCCTGAATAGTGGCTTGGTCAAGCCTGTATGTCAGTATGACATATCTTTCCTCCATTGTCGACAGGTCTACCAGCGGTCTGTACACAGGAAGATTCCTCCATCTCCTCGCATGTCCCAGCGGACGGTGCCTATGAAGGACAACAGCGAGCACAGAGTCAATCAGCCCACAGGTACGTATCCACAGTTTGCACAAAACACGATTCCAAATGCATTGTTCGGTTTGTATGAGTGTTGATGCAAGGCCTAGGTATGTGTGACGCAGTTAAAAGTAAGCCATGTGGGCCCTTGAAATGGCGGCTGCCTGACCTGTGAAGTGTGACAATGGGATGTGAGGTCAATGCGCTGGCGTGACACACCGTGGCGGTAGGCGGTCGAAGACCGCAGCGCAAATCAGCATTGGTTAACATTGAACCCTATGGGTCTCAGGAGCCAATGACGATGTGCGCCGGCAGTCGCGGTACGCACCGCCGCGGTACGCACCTCCGCGGGCGTGACCGCCATTTTCTCTCTGCTTAATCACTCGATACCTGATCTTCGACAGGAGAGGACCTACACTGCAAGTGCTGCTGTGACCTCGGTCTGGAAGAGACAATGGCTCATGCGACTGGGGAAAGGGCCCCTGCCTTCACTGCTCAGGAATTGGAGAAACTCGTGGATGGGGTCCTCCCCCAGTATGCGCTACTCTACGGTCCTCCAGACCAACAGGTAAGTACACTGGGACCATGCTTTGTGGGCAATGCCTGTGTTGAGTCGGGTGGATGAAAGATGGTGGGGAGGGGAGCGAATGAGGCATGCATCAAACGATGGATGACAGGATGTGCCACATGGCAAAGGTAGGGATGGGGGGCCACTCACATTGAGGGTGGAGAAGGTTATGACTCTTTTTCTCCCCCTGTACATTTCACATAGGTCAGCGCCCACCAGAAGATAGACATTTGGCGTGCCATCGCCAAGGACGTCCGGGCCCTGGGGGTCCACCACAGACGGAGCACCCACTGCCGGAAGAGATGGGAGGACATCCGACGCTGGAGCAGGAAGACGGCGGAGGCTCAGCTGGGGATGGCCTCCCAACGTGGGAGGGGTGCCAGTCGGACTTTGACCCCCCTGATGTCCCGGATCCTGGCAGTGGCCTACCCCGATTTGGATGGGCGCGTGAGGACATCACAGCAGACACAAGCGGGTGAGTACAACCTCATTCTGCTGACTTTGCGCGCAGTGGAGGTGTCTGGGTGGGGGAGGAGGGCTGTGGGTATCCCTAGGCCAGGGCGATTTCTGTAGGCTAGGCCCCTCCGTAAGGCATGGATGTGTGCCCCCGCCCCCCACCTCTGTAGGGTGCCAAGTACAGTTATCCATGGCCCTGTGTCATCTATGTGTGCAGTTGTCATCGATAGGCTTGTAGGCCATGTCCCACAGATTGAGTAGTGGACCCCAAGTGCGCGGCGTAGTGCAGGGGGCTTCTGTATCTGTCCTCTCCGCCAACGGTGTCGCCAATGCATGCACTCAACATGTCTTTATTTGCCCCCCCTTTTTTTGTGGTCTTCCTGTTCATGTGTGCATTAGCATCATCAGGTGGAGGAGAAGTGGCATCGGAGCACGAGGGAGCTGCATCCTACATGGCCCTGGAGGGCCATGCAACTGATTCCGAATACACCAGTGGGACGGAGGGCGAGGGGAGCTCCACAGCGGGGACTCGTGCAGACATTAGTGACACGGACTCATCCTCTGAAGGGAGCTCCCTTGTGGTGGCGGCAACATCCGTGCCCCCGGCAACAACATGTACAGCCGCCACCCAGCGCACCAGCACCGCCCTCCCAGCAGCCCCTCAGCGTTTGGCCCGTGCCCACTCACCCAGGAAGGTAGGCATCTCCTTCGCCCCAGGCACCTCAGGCCTTGCCCCTGTCACCCCTACTGCCCTCAGTGAGGAGGTCATTGACCTCCTGAGGACCATCATTGTTGGGCAGTCTACCCTTTTGAATGCCATCCAGGGTGTAGAAAGGGAGGTGCACCAGAGTAATGCATACCTGGAGGGCATTCATTCTGGTCAGGCTGCCCATCAGCGATCGTTCCAGACTCTGGCCTCAGCACTGATGGCAGCCATTGTCCCTGTCTCTAGCCTCCCCCCTCCAACTTCCTCCACCCATACCCTATCACCTGTACCTCTGCCTATCCCAGACACACCATCAGACCAGCCTGCACACACCTCAACACCCAAGGGAAGCTCATCCAGACATAAGCACCACACATCACACAAGCATTCACACAAGCAACATCCATATACAGACATACCAACACCCACTGCCTCCACTGTGCCCCCTCCTCCTCGTCTCCCTCCTCCCTCCCTGTCACATCTCCACTCACACTTGCATGCACAACATCTTCAGCCTCTACGTCCATCACCAGCACACCCACCAGAACCCCCCGCACACGTGCAGTCACCACCCCCACTACCATTTACACGTCCCCTGTGTCCTCTCCCAGTGTGTCTGTCTCCCCCTCTTCCAAGATACACAAACGCAGGCTGCCACCCACCCAACAGCCATCCACCTCACGACAGCCTCCAGCCCAAGCACCTGCACCCAAAGACACCAGACTTAAGACTCCTACAACCACAACCTCTTCCTCCACTCCCATACCCACTACACCTACCCGTCCCACTGGTCCTAAATTGCTGTTCCTGTCCAAACTTAACCTCTTTCCTACAACTCCCCCACCCCGTCCATCTCATAGGACTCCAGTTAGCACCTCAGCCACCACAAAACCGGGCCCTGTGATGACAGTCTGCCATGGACTGTGGAGTCCCCCACCCTCAAGGGCAGCCAGTTCAGTACGGAGCCAAGGCACGGGCAGCCCACCCCCTGAGAAACACCCGAAGATAGTCAGCGGAGGGTGAAAACCCCAGGCACTAAAATCCCTACCATGGCTCCGGCATGAAGTGTGGAGACAGGTGGCACACCGCCGAAGCTGGGGAAGGGCCACAGGCGAACAGGGAAGGCTGGGAAGGGCAGCACGCACGAAGAGAACGCCATCAGCCCAGCTGGCCAGGAGGGCCCCGCCAGCCCCATCCCAGGTGGGCAGGAGGACACCAACAGGCCCGGTACTGCAGACCAGGAAGGCCCCGCCAGCCACCTGACAGATGGGCATGAAGGCCCCGCCAGCCACAGGACAGGTGGCAAATGACCTGCACGCCATGGCCGGATCCGTTGAACTGGGCCCTTTCAGTCAAGCACCGCTGAACTGGGCCCTTTCACTCAAGCACCGCTGAACTGGGCTCTTTCACTCAAGCACCGCTGAATTGGGCACCGCCGTCTCAAGCACCGCTGAACTGGGCACCGCCGTCTCAAGCACTGCTGAACTGGGCACCACCGTCTCAAGCACCGCTGAACTGGGCACCGCCATCTCAAGCACTGCTGAACTGGGCCCTTTCACTCAAGCACCGCTGAACTGGGCACCGCCGTCTCAAGCACCGCTGAACTGGGCACCGCCGTCTCAAGCACCGCTGAACTGGGCCCTTTCACTCAAGCACCGCTGAACTGGGCACCGCCGTCTCAAGCACCGCTGAACTGGGCCCTTTCACTCAAGCACCGCTAAACTGGGCACAGCCGTCTCAAGCACCGCTGAACTGGGCCCTTTCACTCAAGCACCGCTGAACTGGGCACCGCCGTCTAAAGCACCGCTGAACTGGGCCCTTTCACTAAAGCACCACTGAACTGGGCACCACTGAACTGGGCACCGCCGTCTCAAGCACCGCTGAACTGGGCCCTTTCACTCAAGCACCGCTGAACTGGGCCCTTTCACTCAAGCACCGCTGAACTGGGCACCGCCGTCTCAAGCACCGCTGAACTGGGCCCTTTCACTCAAGCACCGCTAAACTGGGCACCGCCGTCTCAAGCACCGCTGGCCCATTCGCGGCTGGGGCAGGCCCGCATCTGTGTCGGGCAGGGCTGCACGAAGCACTCTGGGCACCAGTCCCCCTCCAGAACCAGTGGAGACTGTCATCCATTTGAGAGACTGTGGCTTTGCACTCCCCAGGATGGAACAGTGGGCAAACCACCCACTGTAGAGACTTGAGAGACTGTGGCTCTGCACTCCCCAGGATGGAACAGTGGGCAAGCCACCCACTGTAGAGACTTGAGAGACTGTGGCTTTGCACTCCCCAGGATGGAACAGTGGGCAAGCCAGCCACTGTAGAGACTTGAGAGACTGTGGCTTTGCACTCCCCAGGATGTTACAGTGGGCAACCCACCCACTGTAGAGACTTGAGAGACTGTGACTTTGCACTCCCCAGGATTGAACAGTGCGCATGGAGGCCCCTTGTGGATCTGGCGTCGTGCACTCATCTGGCTGAGGTGCCCCCCTTCCCTTCCCCCTGAAGTGCCTGTAGTTTTCCTATCTGATGCCCCTGCAGTGTTCTCTCCGTTGGAGTCAGGTATCCTGTGTGGGCTTTGCCCATGTGATTTGGGCCCAGTGGTCCACGGACAATGCCTGCTACGATGCTCTGACTTGTACATATATGTATATAAGTGTTTTTGATGTGTAGAAATATATATATATATAATTCAGCCAGTATTACAATATATTCCAATGTTTAGAATCATTTCCTTTTGTCTTTGCTTTCTTCCGGGGGGTTTAGGGGGGGAACTGTGATGTATTTCTATGCATTGATGTGTGTGTTGTAGTGGGTGAGGGTGGGGTGGGTGTGTCGCGTATGTGTGTGCCCGTAATATTTTCTCCTCCCCCCTCCCCTGTGTCGTAGGTACAGTACTCACCGTTGTCTTCTGCGCAGGCGTTCGTGCTCCTGGTAGAGGAGCAGGAAGACAATCGCTGGGAGGATGTGGAGTTCGGGTTCCATGCTGTCCTGATTCCTCGTGGGGTGTATGGAGGTGAGCTTTTTCCGTTTGCAATGGCTGTTTCCGCCGAGTTTTTATCGGCGGGGCTACCGCCCCGGAAAAGGTGGCGGATTGGTGTTTTGTGATAGGGTGGGCGGTACATTTTCTCCCGCCTGTCTGTTGGCGGTGACCGCCGCGCTGTTTGTTTGTCCCGCCGTGGCGGGCGGTGTGTTGATGTGGCGGTCTCTGTTGGCGGTTTCCGCCAGGGTCGGAATTCCATTTTTTTTACCGCCAGCCTGTTGGCTGTTTAGCCGCATGTTTATAACCGACCGTCAGGGTTGGAATAACACCCTCAGTCTCATATTTATACTATGTTTGCACTGAATTAGTGTCAATCTTTTGAACGCTAATTTAGGGTAAATTTAACTCTGTCATTTTTGGGATGCGTGAAACCTGCTTGCATCAATGAGATGCAAGGTAGGTGTTCCTGTCCAAAAAATGACTTTAAGCCCCTAGTTCCATAATTATCCACCCGGGAAAAAATGACGTATGGGTGGGAGGCAGAGCCCAAAAATTATGTTACCTCCGATTTGCGTCAAATTGTAACGCCTGGGTCAGACCACGCATTAAAATGAGGCCCACACACCACTACTTAAGGAAAACATACAAAAGCAATATCACAAACCCACAGGACAAGATGGAAGTGCCACTGCTCCAGCTTGCGAGACAACGCAGAGGACAGCTACAACAACAGCAACCACAACCA
The DNA here is from genome assembly GCF_031143425.1 of Pleurodeles waltl. Lineage (NCBI taxonomy): Eukaryota > Metazoa > Chordata > Amphibia > Caudata > Salamandridae > Pleurodeles > Pleurodeles waltl. Next base: position 814,886,198 of record NC_090442.1, read on the forward strand.
CCACAACCGCCAGAAGGTGGTCCACAAAGGCAACGCAGAAGGCAGGAGAGGGTATTCAGAAACTGAACAATCGTCCATGGCCTCAGGGAACACAACATCATAAGGGCACACAGGCTCAACTGGTAAGCCATACTACACCTGCTGTACCACATTGAGCCACAAATCACAACAAGTCTGCAGACCCCACACAACATACCACCTGTGACAAAGCTGCTAGCTGTCCTGTACATGCTGGCAAGTGGCTCATTTCAAACAACGAGTGTCCTGGTTGTTGGTGTGTCACAGCCGTCATTCTCTGCGTTCCTGCCAAAGGTGTTAGACGCAATAATCTCCCTGACGCCCTGCCACATCAGCTTCCCCATCACCCAGCAAAAGCAGCAGTAGATAAAACAGGGGTTCTACTAATTTCATGGCTTCCCGCATGTGCTTGGTGCAATTGACTGCACACATATCCGACTTGTGCCACCTGCAGCAACAGAGCAATAATACCGGAATCGCAAGCACACGCATTCCATCAATGTGCAGGCCATAGTGGACCACCGGAGACTATTCACAAACATTTTGGCCAAGTATCCTGGGAGTGTCCATGACACCTACATACTCTGGCACAGCAGGATAAACAAACTCTTCCAGGATGGACAATATGGAAATGGCCTACTTGTGGGTAAGTCAATAAACCTGGCAATATACACACAACACTCCAACCCTGTAGGACACACAAGACATACACTACTACAAAAACACATGGCCAGGGTAACACAGATGTGCAGCTAACAACACAAATGCACCATGCTGGAGTACAGCACAATCAGTGCACACCACAAACACATACACCCACATGTACGTAACACACCCACAACTTGACAGGCATATCACGTGAAGGACAGATGCAGATATGTACCCTTTGCCAACAGAAAAACTACACAAACAACTACAAGTGCCCACAGGTTGCCTACTACGTACAATTCACACACAGTACAGCAAACAAAGAATAGGACAACAATGTCAATGGCATGCACCATGCTCATGTTATGTAAGTCTCACATAGGCACAGATCCCTCAAATCATGCCGTGCAAGTCACTGCCAGAACAAACATCAAATGCCAGACAACTGGTGCCAATACAAACTACATCTTATCAACACATACCTGACTTACCTGTAGTGTACATATACATATGACTGACACATTGGGTCACACACATAGGAATACAAAATTAATGCCCATCACATACCATGTGCCAGATTTGTGAGAAGTGGCACCACACCTACTGTAGTGCCACCTCACATGCACCACTTACTGACCCACAACACCATCATGTCTGTACCATAAACAATAAATGGCCCACCATGGGGCAGAGTCACTGTTAGACAATGCAGATCATGGATGCCATAGTGTGACCCTGTAGGAGTATAGAGGACAACACTGACCTTACAAGCACTGCGCCAAGGTACACATTTGCTAAGTAGCTGAGCTCCATCCCATAGCCTGCACTGTGCATGTGTTGACAGTATACATGCTGAATCATGTTTTGGAAGATAGGAAAGACACTGGTAAAATGTTGATCATCCTGAAACAATGGGATCACACCCTTGGACACCTGATGGCTGACACAAACATCTGCTGCCACTCAGGATCACTAAGGGACTTATGTAAGAGCCCCCACTGCCATTGTCATGGCCTGCACTGTATGTACAAGTTTGTGGATGACCACTCTAATGTGACTCGAAGATACATTGGAAATCAACCAAACTTCCATGCAGCACTTAGCGTGGAAGGGGCGTGCAATGTGTGTTGCTGCAGGTCTGTCACCGGAAGATAAATAGCATGTTGATGCTGACTCAGGTATAGGTGTCACCTAAAACCTGAGGCAGTGCCAACATCAAACACCACCCCAGGGGTGCCGTTTTCAGGTTGCAATAAGGGAATAGACTGTGATTTGAACTCATGTGAATGTGCCAACCAATGCATGCTGCATACTGCTACACACAGAAAGAGCCAACTGTCCATCAAAACAGCATATGTATAGGGAGGTGCCCTTTCCTGCACAGTTACATCCACCTGCACAGGGCAGCTAGCCAAGCACCCTAGTGCAAGGTAGGTAGTGTCGGTGTACGGCTGCATATAAGCCACTGGTGCAGGGGACAACAAAGGGTTGCCTAGTAACATGTCACACATGGTGCATTCCTGCACATTCAAAATATTGCAGCAAAGTGCTGCCAAAGTTGGAGCTGTGTTGTGCATTGTCACTTACTCATTTAAATGGGCCTAAGTGTTGCACTTCATCTGTAATGACACATGTCAAAATGGCTGGGATGTCCAAGCTCTGTAGTACTACCATGTTGCCACCACATCTAACCCCATTGTGTTGTGAGGTTGTGTCATGTCCCCTCTAGTGATAGCACACTGATACAAAGGTGCACTACACAACGCGTGGAACAAACATACTAACCATCAGTTAGGATTCCAATTCATATGTCCCAGGTCCTTGAGTCAATACTCAAGATGGTCATGTCCAACAACACAGTGCTAAGAAAACTTTGCTTAAGGCCAGGAGCTCACACCATACCACAAACACATATGAGTCATAACCACCTCAAAATTACAACTGCCATGCTACATGACGAACCTGTTGCAAGTCTTAACAACAACTTACTCCTATTATCTTTGGCAGCAGTTCAGGGTTATGACATACAGCCATGGATTATGACCCCATTTACCAACCCAAGCACAGCAGCAGTACGTGCATACAATGAGGGACATTGTAAGACACAGAATATCGTGGAGAGGACATTTGGCATCCTGAATTAAAGATTCAGGTGCCTGAACATCACAGGAGGCAGCCTCCTATATGCCCCACACCTTGGGGGTCATTACAACATTGGCGGGCGGTGGTCGCCGTGCGGCCGCCAATGCAGCCGCACTCCTGCGGTGCCTATTATGACATCCCCGCTGGGCCGGTGGGCGGAAACTGAGTTTCCACCCGCCGGCCCAGCGGGGATTGGGCCGCAACATGGTAGCCGGCTCCAAATGGAGCCGGCGGTGTTGCGGCCGTGCGACGGGTGCCGTTGCACCCGTCGCGCTTTTTACTGTCTGCTATGCAGACAGTGAAAAGCTGCATGTGGCCCTGAAAGGGGGCCCCGCGACTCCCCGTACCGCCAGCCTTTTCCTGGCGGTTCAAACCGCCAGGAAAAGGCTGGCGGTACGGAGACTCGTAATCCCCTGGGCTTGCAGCGCTGCCCTGGCGGATTATCACCGCCGGGGCAAATGTGGCAGGAAACCGCCGGCCCCGGCGGTCGTAATCCCCTCTGAAGCACCGCCAGGTTGTTGGCGGCGCTTCAGCCAAAACAGCCCTGGCGGTCCTGGACCGCCAGGGTTGTAATGAGGACCATTGTCTTCAAAATCATCATGACATGTGCTATCATGCACAACATATGTGTGCGGATGAACGTTCCCATGTATGACCAGGTTGATGACCTGCCTGAGGAGGAGGAGGAGGATGGTGGTGTAGAAATGGAGGGGGAACAGCACAACACAGCTGCTGGGATACGCCACAGGCAGCACATAGTTGAGAACTTTTTCACTTAAAGACCACTTAAATCACCTTGTCAATTTTGTAGAGAAACACTTCACTTATACAACCAATCCTGGTTTGGTCTCTTCAATCTCCACTACATATACCATAGGATTGTGAGTCTAACCTCAGGGATCATGTTACAAATATGATTCTGACAAGTACTGTTGCAACATCATATGGGATGTGTAAGATTGTACTGCCACCATCACAAACATCACTAATAGCCTCATCACTGGTATGTGACAACTGAAGGACACAATCTATGGACTGCAACCTATCTTGTATAACCATGTTGCCAAGCGTGTTCGTCAATAGCTCATCACACACAACGACATCATGTCCAAATAGGAAGTATGCAAGGGGCCCACACATGAGGTAGTGGATGTTCAAAATTAGAAAGTTAGTCATGTTGGAATAAAACATTGTCACAACTCAGTATGAGAGCTGCAATGGCTGCATGGAACATGTGTGACAAAGGGGGACATTATTGGTAACAATGATCGCCATGATTTGCCCAGGTATAACAAGCAATGGAAGAAGTTTGCGCAGTACATCCATGGTAATCGGTACTGCCACTGTCATGGGGCCCAATCCTGACACAGGGTACACATGACCTCACACATTGCATGGACAAGTTTGTGGAATGCACTTCAGTATAGATGAGAACATATGCAGCTACTGCTTCAGGTCCACCACACAAAACCAACAACCATTGGTAAATGCAATGAGTTCAATCAAACATTTGTGGTCAAAACATAATCTGGGTTGAATGTAGGCAGAGTGTGTCATACACAGTATGTACCAAAGATGTACACATGTCAGACATATATGTAGGCCACACACAACTCTCCATAAACTCCAAATCTACATACGGAGACAGTTGTCAGGTAACATTTCCTAGGCAGCATTGGTTCAGCCATCATCAACAATGCTTGAGCTGTGTATGTAGATTTAAATATTATGATCAGTATGACAACATTACACATCACATACGAAAACACAGTACACAATTACAAACCAGAACTATTGCATTGTACTGACTGCCAAACATATGTGGATACACTGTTGTCACACATGCATACATCTGCACGACGTGCAACTATTTGCATGCTGTTGACTCTGTAACACACACATCAGTGTAACAGACCAATCACACCCTCGTCACATTGTTGCATGCACTACCACATGTGGCCATACACAATATGCCACACTGCAGCAGAGCCCATGTCTTTTGTCTGTTGATTCAGGGTGAATCTAAGGACAATGGAACAAAAACATGCAATCAGGAATTGAGTAGACAAAAATGACGCAAATGTGTCTAAAACATCCGCAAACGCAAAGAATATGACACATGGGCTGTAGGAAGTTGGCTCTGTATGTGCTATTTCAAAGTAAGGAATAGCATGCACAGAGTCCAAGGGTTCCCCTTAGAGGTAAAATAGTGGTAAAAAGAGATAATACTAATGCTCTATTTTGTGGTAGTGTGGTCGAGCAGTAGGCTTATCCAAGGAGTAGTGTTAAGCATTTGTTGTACATACACATAGACAATAAATGAGGTACACACACTCAGAGACAAATCCAGCCAATAGGTTTTGTTATAGAAAAATATCTTTTCTTAGTTTATTTTAAGAACCACAGGTTCAAATTTAACATGTAATATCTTGTTTGAAAGGTATTGCAGGTAAGTACATTAGGAACTTTGAATCATTTCAATTGCATGTATACTTTTCAAGTTATTCACAAATAGCTATTTCAAAAGTGGACACAGTGCAATTTTCACAGTTCCTGGGGGAGGTAAGTTTTTGTTAGTTTTACCAGGTAAGTAAGACACTTACAGGGTTCAGTTCTTGGTCCAAGGTAGCCCACCGTTGGGGGTTCAGAGCAACCCCAAAGTTACCACACCAGCAGCTCAGGGCCGGTCAGGTGCAGAGTTCAAAGTGGTGCCCAAAACGCATAGGCTTCAATGGAGAGAAGGGGGTGCCCCGGTTCCAGTCTGCCAGCAGGTAAGTACCCACGTCTTCGGAGGGCAGACCAGGGGGGTTTTGTAGGGCACCGGGGGGGACACAAGCCCACACAGAAATTTCACCCTCAGCGGCGCGGGGGCGGCCGGGTGCAGTGTTAGAACAAGCGTCGGGTTCGCAATGGAAGTCAATGAGAGATCAAGGGATCTCTTCAGCGCTGCAGGCAGGCAAGGGGGGGCTTCCTCGGGGAAACCTCCACTTGGGCAAGGGAGAGGGACTCCTGGGGGTCACTTCTGCAGTGAAAGTCCGGTCCTTCAGGTCCTGGGGGCTGCGGGTGCAGGGTCTTTTCCAGGCGTCGGGACTTAGGTTTCAGAGAGTCGCGGTCAGGGGAAGCCTCGGGATTCCCTCTGCAGGCGGCGCTGTGGGGGCTCAGGGGGGACAGGTTTTGGTACTCACAGTCGTAGAGTAGTCCGGGGGTCCTCCCTGAGGTGTTGGTTCTCCACCAGCCGAGTCGGGGTCGCCGGGTGCAGTGTTGCAAGTCTCACGCTTCTTGCGGGGAGATTGCAGGGTTCTTTAAAGCTGCTCCTTTGGATAAAGTTGCAGTCTTTTTGGAGCAGGTCCGCTGTCCTCGGGAGTTTCTTGTCGTCGTCGAAGCAGGGCAGTCCTCAGAGGATTCAGAGGTCGCTGGTCCCTTTGGAAGGCATCGCTGGAGCAGAGTTCTTTGGAAGGCAGGAGACAGGCCGGTGAGTTTCTGGAGCCAAGGCAGTTGTTGTCTTCTGGTCTTCCTCTGCAGGGGTTTTCAGCTAGGCAGTCCTTCTTGTTGTTGTTGCAGGAATCTAATTTTCTAGGGTTCAGGGTAGCCCTTAAATACTAAATTTAAGGGCGTGTTTAGGTCTGGGGGGTTAGTAGCCAATGGCTACTAGCCCTGAGGGTGGGTACACCCTCTTTGTGCCTCCTCCCAAGGGGAGGGGGTCACAATCCTAACCCTATTGGGGGAATCCTCCATCTGCAAGATGGAGGATTTCTAAAAGTTAGAGTCACCTCAGCTCAGGACACCTTAGGGGCTGTCCTGACTGGCCAGTGACTCCTCCTTGTTATTCTCATTATTTTCTCCGGCCTTGCCGCCAAAAGTGGGGGCCGGGGCCGGAGGGGGCGGGCAACTCCACTAGCTGGAGTGTCCTGCAGTGCTGTGACAAAGGGGTGAGCCTTTGAGGCTCACCGCCAGGTGTTACAGCTCCTGCCTGGGGGAGGTGTTAGCATCTCCACCCAGTGCAGGCTTTGTTACTGGCCTCAGAGTGACAAAGGCACTCTCCCCATGGGGCCAGCAACATGTCTCTAGTGTGGCAGGCTGCTGGAACTAGTCAGCCTACACAGACAGTTGGTTAAGTTTCAGGGGGCACCTCTAAGGTGCCCTCTGTGGTGTATTTTGCAATAAAATGTACACTGGCATCAGTGTGCATTTATTGTGCTGAGAAGTTTGATACCAAACTTCTCAGTTTTCAGTGTAGCCATTATGGTGCTGTGGAGTTCGTGCAAAACAGACTCCCAGACCATATACTCTTATGGCTACCCTGCACTTACAATGTCTAAGGTTTTGTTTAGACACTGTAGGGGTACCATGCTCATGCACTGGTACCCTCACCTATGGTATAGTGCACCCTGCCTTAGGGCTGTAAGGCCTGCTAGAGGGGTGACTGACCTATACTTGCATAGGCAGTGAGAGGCTGGCATGGCACCCTGAGGGGAGTGCCATGTCGACTTACTCGTTTTGTTCTCACTAGCACACACAAGCTGGCAAGCAGTGTGTCTGTGCTGAGTGAGGGGTCTCCAGGGTGGCATAAGACATGCTGCAGCCCTTAGAGACCTTCCTTGGCATCAGGGCCCTTGGTACTAGAAGTACCAGTTACAAGGGACTTATCTGGATGCCAGGGTCTGCCAATTGTGGATACAAAAGTACAGGTTAGGGAAAGAACACTGGTGCTGGGGCCTGGTTAGCAGGCCTCAGCACACTTTCAATTGTAAACATAGCATCAGCAAAGGCAAAAAGTCAGGGGGCAACCATGCCAAGGAGGCATTTCCTTACACAACCCCCCCCCAAACGAAAGAGGATGAGACTAACCTTTCCCAAGAGAGTCTTCATTTTCTAAGTGGAAGAACCTGGAAAGGCCATCTGCATTGGCATGGGCAGTCCCAGGTCTGTGTTCCACTATAAAGTCCATTCCCTGTAGGGAGATGGACCACCTCAACAGTTTTGGATTTTCACCTTTCATTTGCATCAGCCATTTGAGAGGTCTGTGGTCAGTTTGAACTAGGAAGTGAGTCCCAAAGAGGTATGGTCTCAGCTTCTTCAGGGACCAAACCACAGCAAAGGCCTCCCTCTCAATGGCACTCCAACGCTGCTCCCTGGGGAGTAACCTCCTGCTAATGAAAGCAACAGGCTGGTCAAGGCCATCATCATTTGTTTGGGACAAAACTGCCCCTATCCCATGTTCAGAGGCATCTGTCTGCACAATGAACTGCTTAGAATAATCTGGAGCTTTTAGAACTGGTGCTGAGCACATTGCTTGTTTCAGGGTGTCAAAGGCCTGTTGGCATTCTACAGTCCAGTTCACTTTCTTGGGCATTTTCTTGGAGGTGAGTTCAGTGAGGGCTGTCACAATGGATCCATATCCCTTCACAAACCTCCTGTAGTACCCAGTCAAGCCAAGGAATGCCCTGACTTGAGTCTGGGTTTTTGGAGCTACCCAGTCCAGAATAGTCTGGATCTTGGGTTGGAGTGGCTGAACTTGGCCTCCACCTACAAGGTGGCCCAAGTAAACCACAGTTCCCTGCCCTATCTGGCATTTGGATGCCTTGATACAGAGGCCTGCAGATTGCAGAGCCTTCAAAACCTTCTTCAGGTGGACCAGGTGATCCTGCCAGGTGGAGCTAAAGACAGCAATATCATCAAGATAAGCTGTGCTAAAGGACTCCAAACCAGCAAGGACTTGATTCACCAACCTTTGGAAGGTGGCAGGGGCATTCTTTAAACCAAAGGGCATAACAGTAAACTGATAATGCCCATCAGGTGTGGAGAATGCTGTTTTCTCTTTTGCTCCAGGTGCCATTTTTATTTGCCAGTACCCTGCTGTCAAGTCAAAGGTACTTAAGAATTTGGCAGCACCTAATTTGTCTATGAGCTCATCAGCTCTAGGAATTGGATGGGCGTCTGTCTTGGTGACAGAGTTGAGCCCTCTGTAGTCCACACAAAACCTCATCTCTTTCTTTCCATCTTTGGTGTGAGGTTTGGGGACTAAGACCACTGGGCTAGCCCAGGGGCTGTCAGAGCGCTCAATTACTCCCAATTCCAGCATCTTGTGGACTTCCACCTTGATGCTTTCCTTAACATGGTCAGACTGTCTAAAAATTTAGTTTTTGACAGGCATGCTGTCTCCTGTGTCCACATCATGGGTACACAGGTGTGTCTGACCAGGGGTTAGGGAGAAGAGTTCAGGAAACTGTTGTAGGACTCTCCTACAATAAGCTTGCTGTTGGCCAGAGAGGGTGTCTGAGTAGATCACTCCATCTACTGAGCAATCTTTTGGGTCTGATGACAGAAGATCAGGGAGAGGTTCACTCTCTGCCTCCTGATCCTCATCTGTTACCATTAACAGATTTACATCAGCCCTGTCATGGAAGAGCTTGAGGCGGTTCACATGGATCACCCTCTTGGGGCTCCTGCTTGTGCCCAGGTCCACCAGGTAGGTGACCTGACTCTTCCTTTCTAGCACTGGGTAAGGGCCACTCCATTTGTCCTGAAGTGCCCTGGGAGCCACAGGCTCCAGAACCCAGACTTTCTGCCCTGGTTGGAACTCAACCATTGCAGCCTTTTGGTCATACCAAAACTTCTGGAGCTGTTGGCTGGCCTCAAGGTTTTTGCTTGCCTTTTCTATGTACTCTGCCATTCTAGAGCGAAGGCCAAGTACATAGTCCACTATGTCCTGTTTAGGCTCATGAAGAGGTCTCTCCCAGCCTTCTTTAACAAGAGCAAGTGGTCCCCTTACAGGGTGACCAAACAGAAGTTCAAAGGGTGAGAATCCTACTCCCTTCTGTGGCACCTCTCTGTAAGCGAAAAGCAGACATGGCAAGAGGACATCCCATCTCCTTTTGAGCTTTTCTGGGAGCCCCATGATCATGCCTTTTAATGTCTTGTTGAATCTCTCAACTAAGCCATTAGTTTGTGGATGGTATGGTGTAGTGAATTTGTAAGTCACTCCACACTCATTCCACATGTGTTTTAGGTATGCTGACATGAAGTTGGTACCTCTGTCAGACACCACCTCCTTAGGGAAACCCACTCTGGTAAAGATACCAATGAGGGCCTTGGCTACTGCAGGGGCAGTAGTCGACCTAAGGGGAATAGCTTCAGGATACCTAGTAGCATGATCCACTACTACTAGGATATACATATTTCCTGAGGCTGTGGGAGGTTCTAGTGGACCAACTATGTCCACACCCACTCTTTCAAAGGGGACCCCCACCACTGGAAGTGGAATGAGGGGGGCCTTTGGATGCCCACCTGTCTTACCACTGGCTTGACAGGTGGGGCAGGAGAGGCAAAACTCCTTAACCTTGTGGGACATATTGGGCCAGTAGAAGTGGTTGACTAACCTCTCCCACGTCTTGGTTTGTCCCAAATGCCCAGCAAGGGGAATATCATGGGCTAAGGTCAGAATAAACTCTCTGAACGACTGAGGCACTACCACTCTCCTAGTGGCACCAGGTTTGGGGTCTCTGGCCTCAGTGTACAGGAGTCCATCTTCCCAATAGACCCTATGTGTTCCATTTTTCTTGCCCTTGGACTCTTCAGCAGCTTGCTGCCTAAGGCCTTCAAGAGAGGGACAGGTTTCTTGTCCCTTACACAGCTCCTCCCTTGAGGGTCCCCCTGGGCCTAAGAGCTCAACCTGATAAGGTTCAAGCTCCAAAGGCTCAGTTCCCTCAGAGGGCAGAACTTCTTCCTGAGAAGAGAGGTTCTCTTTTTCTGACTGTGTTGCAGTTGGTTTCCCAACTGACTTTCCTTTTCTCTTGGTAGGCTGGGCCTTTCTTCCAGACTCCAGCTCTACTTTTTCACCCTGTGCCTTGCATTGTGCTCTTGTTTTTACACACACCAGTTCAGGGATACCCAGCATGGCTGCATGGGTTTTTAGTTCTACCTCAGCCCATGCTGAGGACTCCAGGTCATTTCCAAGCAGACAGTCTACTGGGATGTTTGAGGAGACCACCACCTGTTTCAGGCCATTGACCCCTCCCCATTCTAAAGTTACCATTGCCATGGGATGTCCTTTAGTCTGATTGTCAGCGTTGGTGACTGTATAGGTTTTTCCAGTCAGGTATTGGCATGGGGAAACCAGTTTCTCTGTCACCATGGTGACACTGGCACCTGTATCCCTCAGGCCCTCTACACTTGTCCCATTAATAAAGAGCTGCTGCCAGTATTTTTGCATGTTAGGCGGCCAGGCAGCTAGTGTGGCTAAATCCACCCCACCCTCAGAGACTAGAGTAGCTTCAGTGTGGACCCTGATTTTCTCTGGGCACACTGTTGATCCCACTTGGAGACTAGCCATTCCAGTGTTACCTGGATTGGAGTTTGGAGTGGAACCTTTCTTGGGACAGGCCTTGTCTCCAGTTTGGTGTCCAGGCTGATTACAGCTACGACACCAGGCCTTTTTGGGATCAAAGTTTTTACCCTTGTACCCAGGATTGTTTTGTGAAGAGGCTCTGGGCCCACCCTCCTGTGCAGGTTTTTGGGGGCCTGTAGAAGACTATTTACTATTTTTATTTTTGTCTGTCTCACCACCTTTCCCCTGGGGAGGTTTTGTGACCCCTTTCTTTTGGTCACCCCCTGTGGAAGTTTTGGACACCCTTGTCTTGACCCAATGGTCCGCCTTCTTTCCCAATTCTTGGGGAGAAATTGGTCCTAGGTCTACCAGATGCTGATGCAGTTTATCATTGAAAAATTACTTAACAGGTGTTCTTTCACAAATAAATTGTACAGCCCATCATAATTACTTACACCACTGCCTTGAATCCAACCATCTAGTGTTTTTACTGAGTAGTCTACAAAGTCAACCCAGGTCTGGCTCGAGGATTTTTGAGCCCCCCTGAATCTAATCCTATACTCCTCAGTGGAGAATCCAAAGCCCTCAATCAGGGTACCCTTCATGAGGTCATAAGATTCTGCATCTTTTCCAGAGAGTGTGAGGAGTCTATCCCTACACTTTCCTGTGAACATTTCCCAAAGGAGAGCACCCCAGTGAGATCTGTTCACTTTTCTGGTTACACAAGCCCTCTCAAAAGCTGTGAACCATTTGGTGATGTCATCACCATCTTCATATTTAGTTACAATCCCTTTAGGGATTTTCAACATGTCAGGAGAATCTCTGACCCTATTTATGTTGCTGCCACCATTGATGGGTCCTAGGCCCATCTCTTGTCTTTCCCTTTCTATGGCTAGGATCTGTCTTTCCAAAGCCAATCTTTTGGCCATCCTGGCTAACTGGATGTCCTCTTCACTGGAGTTATCCTCAGTGATTTCAGAGTTGTTGGTCCCTCCTGTGAGGGAACCTGCATCTCTGACTATTATTTGTGGAGTCAGGGCTTGAGAAGCCCTGTTCTCCCTAAGTAGGACTGGAGGGGGGGAATTTCCCTCCAAGTCACTATCTTCATCCTCTGTGTTGCCATCCTCAGAGGGGTTGGCTTTTTCAAACTCTGCCAAAAGCTCCTGGAGCTGTACTTTGGTAGGTTTGGAGCCCATTGTTATTTTCTTTAGTTTACAGAGTGACCTTAGCTCTCTCATCTGTAGATGGAGGTAAGGTGTGGTGTCGAGTTCCACCACATTCACATCTGTGCTAGACATTATGCTTCTAAAAGTTGGAATACTTTTAAAGAAACTAAAACTGGTTCTAGAATCTAATTCAAACTTTTAACAAACTTTTAAACTCTAAAAAGAAATGCTATCAGGGACTAACACAAGGCCCTAGCAGGACTTTTAAGAATTTAGAAAACTTTTCAAATTGCAAAAATCGATTTCTAATGACAATTTTGGAATTTGTCGTGTGATCAGGTATTGGCTGAGTAGTCCAGCAAATGCAAAGTCTTGTACCCCACCGCTGATCCACCAATGTAGGAAGTTGGCTCTGTATGTGCTATTTCAAAGTAAGGAATACCATGCACAGAGTCCAAGGGTTCCCCTTAGAGGTAAAATAGTGGTAAAAAGAGATAATACTAATGCTCTATTTTGTGGTAGTGTGGTCGAGCAGTAGGCTTATCCAAGGAGTAGTGTTAAGCATTTGTTGTACATACACATAGACAATAAATGAGGTACACACACTCAGAGACAAATCCAGCCAATAGGTTTTGTTATAGAAAAATATCTTTTCTTAGTTTATTTTAAGAACCACAGGTTCAAATTTAACATGTAATATCTTGTTTGAAAGGTATTGCAGGTAAGTACATTAGGAACTTTGAATCATTTCAATTGCATGTATACTTTTCAAGTTATTCACAAATAGCTATTTCAAAAGTGGACACAGTGCAATTTTCACAGTTCCTGGGGGAGGTAAGTTTTTGTTAGTTTTACCAGGTAAGTAAGACACTTACAGGGTTCAGTTCTTGGTCCAAGGTAGCCCACCGTTGGGGGTTCAGAGCAACCCCAAAGTTACCACACCAGCAGCTCAGGGCCGGTCAGGTGCAGAGTTCAAAGTGGTGCCCAAAACGCATAGGCTTCAATGGAGAGAAGGGGGTGCCCCGGTTCCAGTCTGCCAGCAGGTAAGTACCCGCGTCTTCGGAGGGCAGACCAGGGGGGTTTTGTAGGGCACTGGGGGGGACACAAGCCCACACAGAAATTTCACCCTCAGCGGCGCGGGGGCGGCCGGGTGCAGTGTTAGAACAAGCGTCGGGTTCGCAATGGAAGTCAATGAGAGATCAAGGGATCTCTTCAGCGCTGCAGGCAGTCAAGTGGGGGCTTCCTCGGGGAAACCTCCACTTGGGCAAGGGAGAGGGACTCCTGGGGGTCACTTCTGCAGTGAAAGTCCGGTCCTTCAGGTCCTGGGGGCTGCGGGTGCAGGGTCTTTTCCAGGCGTCGGGACTTAGGTTTCAGAGAGTCGCGGTCAGGGGAAGCCTCGGGATTCCCTCTGCAGGCGGCGCTGTGGGGGCTCAGGGGGGACAGGTTTTGGTACTCACAGTCGTAGAGTAGTCCGGGGGTCCTCCCTGAGGTGTTGGTTCTCCACCAGCCGAGTCGGGGTCGCCGGGTGCAGTGTTGCAAGTCTCACGCTTCTTGCGGGGAGATTGCAGGGTTCTTTAAAGCTGCTCCTTTGGATAAAGTTGCAGTCTTTTTGGAGCAGGTCCGCTGTCCTCGGGAGTTTCTTGTCGTCGTCGAAGCAGGGCAGTCCTCAGAGGATTCAGAGGTCGCTGGTCGCTGGTCCCTTTGGAAGGCGTCGCTGGAGCAGAGTTCTTTGGAAGGCAGGAGACAGGCCGGTGAGTTTCTGGAGCCAAGGCAGTTGTTGTCTTCTGGTCTTCCTCTGCAGGGGTTTTCAGCTAGGCAGTCCTTCTTCTTGTTGTTGCAGGAATCTAATTTTCTAGGGTTCAGGGTAGCCCTTAAATTCTAAATTTAAGTGCGTGTTTAGGTCTGGGGGGTTAGTAGCCAATGGCTACTAGCCCTGAGGGTGGGTACACCCTCTTTGTGCCTCCTCCCAAGGGGAGGGGGTCACAATCCTAACCCTATTGGGGGAATCCTCCATCTGCAAGATGGAGGATTTCTAAAAGTTAGAGTCACCTCAGCTCAGGACACCTTAGGGGCTGTCCTGACTGGCCAGTGACTCCTCCTTGTTATTCTCATTATTTTCTCCGGCCTTGCCGCCAAAAGTGGGGGCCGGGGCCGGAGGGGGCGGGCAACTCCACTAGCTGGAGTGTCCTGCGGTGCTGTGACAAAGGGGTGAGCCTTTGAGGCTCACCGCCAGGTGTTACAGCTCCTGCCTGGGGGAGGTGTTAGCATCTCCACCCAGTGCAGGCTTTGTTACTGGCCTCAGAGTGACAAAGGCACTCTCCCCATGGGGCCAGCAACATGTCTCTAGTGTGGCAGGCTGCTGGAACTAGTCAGCCTACACAAACAGTCGGTTAAGTTTCAGGGGGCACCTCTAAGGTGCCCTCTGGGGTGTATTTTGCAATAAAATGTACACTGGCATCAGTGTGCATTTATTGTGCTGAGAAGTTTGATACCAAACTTCTCAGTTTTCAGTGTAGCCATTATGGTGCTGTGGAGTTCGTGCAAAACAGACTCCCAGACCATATACTCTTATGGCTACCCTGCACTTACAATGTCTAAGGTTTTGTTTAGACACTGTAGGGGTACCATGCTCATGCACTGGTACCCTCACCTATGGTATAGTGCACCCTGCCTTAGGGCTGTAAGGCCTGCTAGAGGGGTGACTGACCTATACTTGCATAGGCAGTGAGAGGCTGGCATGGCACCCTGAGGGGAGTGCCATGTCGACTTACTCGTTTTGTTCTCACTAGCACACACAAGCTGGCAAGCAGTGTGTCTGTGCTGAGTGAGGGGTCTCCAGGGTGGCATAAGACATGCTGCAGCCCTTAGAGACCTTCCTTGGCATCAGGGCCCTTGGTACTAGAAGTACCAGTTACAAGGGACTTATCTGGATGCCAGGGTCTGCCAATTGTGGATACAAATGTACAGGTTAGGGAAAGAACACTGGTGCTGGGGCCTGGTTAGCAGGCCTCAGCACACTTTCAATTGTAAACATAGCATCAGCAAAGGCAAAAAGTCAGGGGGCAACCATGCCAAGGAGGCATTTCCTTACATGGGCCCTTAGTGTGAATTCCACCTTCGCACTCCTCTCAATGCTGATTTTCAGTGAAATCGAAGCCTAACGGTAATGCTTCAATATAAATGACGCACGTGCCTCATGCATGTAAAATTCCCACGCAAATGTCAAATGCATCATATAAATACATGCATAACTGAAAAATGAAAAGGTGATGCACAGGGACAAGAAGTGATGTAATAGGAAATCCTGTCTACAAGCATGGTACAGTGGGTGTAGTTTCACTTTCTCTTTACAGTCTGTGCCTTTTTTAACTGGGTCATTGTGTTTTGGAGCTGGTGGTTGTATCTTATTTGGGTATTGTATCTTGTGGTGTCCCTCCTTTCCTGTTTTTTTAAATATTGTCTGCATTTTGTCCCAGTTGTTGTCATTTTGTGTGTTTTTTGTGTATATTTGTATTTGTACTGTGGGGTGTCTGTCCGGGCTTGTTAATCAGTTGGGATAGTTGGGGATTAGTTATTGGGCTTAAGTTTCTGTTAATTTTATTTTTTTTCCAACATATTTGGGGTCAACCGCTGGCCCATTCGCGGCTGGGGCAGGCCCGCATCTGTGTCGGGCAGGGCTGCACAAAGCACTCTGGGCACCAGTCCCCCTCCAGAACCAGTGGAGACTGTCATCCCCTTGAGAGACTGTGGCTTTGCACTCCCCAGGGTGGAACAGTGGGCAAACCACCCACTGTAGAGACTTGAGAGACTGTGGCTCTGCACTCCCCAGGATGGAACAGTGGGCAAGCCACCCACTGTAGAGACTTGAGAGACTGTGGCTTTGCACTCCCCAGGATGGAACAGTGGGCAAGCCACCCACTGTAGAGACTTGAGAGACTGTGGCTTTGCACTCCCCAGGATGTTACAGTGGGCAACCCACCCACTGTAGAGACTTGAGAGACTGTGACTTTGCACTCCCCAGGATTGAACAGTGGGCATGGAGGCCCCTCGTGGATCTGGCGTTGTGCACTCATCTGGCTGAGGTGCCCCCCCTTCCCTTCCCCCTGAAGTGCCTGTAGTTTTCCTATCTGATGCCCCTGCAGTGTTCTCTCCGTTGGAGTCAGGTATCCTGTGTGGGTTTTGTCCATGTGATTTGGGCCCAGTGGTCCATGGACAATGCCTGCTACAATGCTCAGACTTGTACATATATGTATATAAGTGTTTTTGATGTGTAGAAATATATATATATAATTCAGCCAGTATTACAATATATTCCAATGTTTAGAATCATTTCCTTTTGTCTTTGCTTTCTTCCGGGGAGTTTGGGGGGGGAACTGTGATGTATTTCTATGCATTGATGTGTGTGTTGTAGTGGGTGAGGGTGGGGTGGGTGTGTCGCGTATGTGTGTGCCCGTAATATTTTCTCCTCCCCCCTCCCCGTGTCGTAGGTACAGTACTCACCGTTGTCTTCTGCGCAGGCGTTCGTGCTCCTGGTAGAGGAGCAGGAAGACAATCGCTGGGAGGATGTGGAGTTCGGGTTCCATGCTGTCCTGATTCCTCGTGAGGTGTATGGAGGTGAGCGTTTTCTGTTTGCAATGGCTGTTTCCGCCGTGTTTTTATAGGCGGGGCTACCGCCCCGGAAAAGGTGGCGGATTGGTGAGTTGTGATAGGGTGGGCGGTACATTTTCTCCCGCCTGTCTGTTGGCGGTGACCGCCGCGCTGTTTGTTTGTCCTGCTGTGGCGGGCGGTGTGTTGATGTGGCGGTCTCTGTTGGCGGTTTCCGCCAGGGTCGGAATTCCCTTTTTTTTACCGCCAGCTTTTTGGCTGTTTAGCCGCATGTTTATCACCGACCGCCAGGGTTGGAATGACCCCCTCATTCTCATATTTATACTATGTTTGCACTGAATTAGTGTCAATCTTTTGAACGCTAATTTAGGGTAAATTTAACTCTGTCATTTTTGGGATGCGTGAAACCTGCTTGCGTCAATGAGATGCAAGGTAGGTGTTCCTGTCCAAAAAATGACTTTAAGCCCCTAGTTCCATAATTATCCACCCGGGAAAAAATGACGTATGGGTGGGAGGCAGAGCCCAAAAATTATGTTACCTCCGATTTGCGTCAAATTGTAACGCCTGGGTCAGACCACGCATTAAAATGAGGCCCACACACCACTACTTAAGGAAAACATACAGAAGCAATATCACAAACCCACAGGACAAGATGGAAGTGCCACTGCTCCAGCTTGCGAGACAACGGAGAGGACAGCTACAACAACAGCAACCACAACCACCACAACCGCCAGAAGGTGGTCCACAAAGGCAACGCAGAAGGCAGGAGAGGGTATTCAGAAACAGAACAATCGTCCATGGCCTCAGGGAACACGACATCATAAGGGCACACAGACTCAACCGGTAAGCCATACTACACCTGCTGTACCACATTGAGCCACAAATCACAACAAGTCTGCAGACCCCACACAACATACCACCTGTGACAAAGCTGCTAGCTGTCCTGTACATGCTGGCAAGTGGCTCATTTCAAACAACGAGTGTCCTGGTTGTTGGTGTGTCACAGCCGTCATTCTCTGCGTTCCTGCCAAAGGTGTTAGACGCAATAATCTCCCTGACGCCCTGCCACATCAGCTTCCCCATAACCCAGCAAAAGCAGCAGTAGATAAAACAGGGGTTCTACCAATTTCATGGCTTCCCGCATGTGCTTGGTGCAATTGACTGCATACATATCCGACTTGTGCCACCTGCATCAACAGAGCAATTATACCGGAATCGCAAGCACACGCATTCCATCAATGTGCAGGCCATAGTGGACCACCGGAGACTATTCACAAACATTTTTGCCAAGTATCCTAGGAGTGTCCATGACACCTACATACTCTGGCACAGCAGGATCAACAAACTCTTCCAGGATGGACAATATGGAAATGGCCTACTTGTGGGTAAGTCAATAAACCTGGCAATATACACACAACACTCCAACCCTGTAGGACACACAAGACATACACCACTACAAAAACACATGGCCAGGGTAACACAGATGTGCAGCTAACAACACATATGCACCATGCTGGAGTAAAGCACAATCAGTGCACACCACAAACACATACACCCACATGTACGTAACACACCCACAACTTGACGGCCCCTCGTGGATTTGGCGTTGTGCACTCATCTGGCTGAGGTGCCCCCCCTTCCCTTCCCCCTGAGGTGCCTGTAGTTTTCCTATCTGATGCCCCTGCAGTGTTCTCTCCGTTGGAGTCAGGTATCCTGTGTGGGCTTTGCCCATGTGATTTGGGTTCAGTGGTCCACGGACAATGCCTGCTACGATGCTCTGACTTGTACATATATGTATATAAGTGTTTTTGATGTGTAGAAATATATATATATATAATTCAGCCAGTATTACAATATATTCCAAAGTTTAGAATCATTTCCTTTTGTCTTTGCTTTATTCCGGGAGGTTTGGGGGGGGGGGACTGTGATGTATTTCTATGCATTGATTGATGTGTGTGTTGTAGTGGGTGAGGGTGGGGGTGGGTGTGTCGCGTATGTGTGTGCCCGTAATATTTTCTCCTCCCCCCTCCCATGTGTCGTAGGTGCAGTACTCATCGTTGTCTTCTGCGCCGGCGTTCGGGCTCCTGGTAGAGGAGCAGGAAGACAATCGCTGGGAGGATGTGGAGTTCGGGTTCCATGCTGTCCTGATTCCTCGTGGGGTGTATGGAGGTGAGCGTTTTCCGTTTGCAATGGCTGTTTCCGCTGTGTTTTTATCGGCGGGGCTACCGCCCCGGAAAAGGTGGCGGATTGGTGTGTTGTGATAGGGTGGGCGGTACATTTTCTCCCGCCTGTCTGTTGGCGGTGACCGCCGCGCTGTTTGTTTGTGCTGCCGTGGCGGGCGGTGTGTTGATGTGGCGGTCTCTGTTGGCGGTTTCCGCCAGGGTCGGAATTCCCTTTTTTTTACCGCCAGCTTTTTGGCTGTTTAGCCGCATGTTTATCACCGACCGCCAGGGTTGTTATGACCCCCTCAGTCTCATATTTATACTATGTTTGCACTGAATTAGTGTCAATCTTTTGAACGCTAATTTAGGGTAAATTTAACTCTGTCATTTTTGGGATGCGTGAAACCTGCTTGCGTCAATGAGATGCAAGGTAGGTGTTCCTGTCCAAAAAATGACTTTAAGCCCCTAGTTCCATAATTATCCACCCGGGAAAAAATGACGTATGGGTGGGAGGCAGAGCCCAAAAATTATGTTACCTCCGATTTGCGTCAAATTGTAACGCCTGGGTCAGACCACGCATTAAAATGAGGCCCACACACCACTACTTAAGGAAAACATACAGAAGCAATATCACAAACCCACAGGACAAGATGGAAGTGCCACTGCTCCAGCTTGCGAGACAACGGAGAGGACAGCTACAACAACAGCAACCACAACCACCACAACCGCCAGAAGGTGGTCCACAAAGGCAACGCAGAAGGCAGGAGAGGGTATTCAGAAACAGAACAATCGTCCATGGCCTCAGGGAACACGACATCATAAGGGCACACAGACTCAACCGGTAAGCCATACTACACCTGCTGTACCACATTGAGCCACAAATCACAACAAGTCTGCAGACCCCACACAACATACCATCTGTGACAAAGCTGCTAGCTGTCCTGTACATGCTGGCAAGTGGCTCATTTCAAACAACGAGTGTCCTGGTTGTTGGTGTGTCACAGCCGTCATTCTCTGCGTTCCTGCCAAAGGTGTTAGACGCAATAATCTCCCTGACGTCCTGCCACATCAGCTTCCCCATCACCCAGCAAAAGCAGCAGTAGATAAAACAGGGGTTCTACCAATTTCATGGCTTCCTGCATGTGCTTGGTGCAATTGACTGCATACATATCCGACTTGTGCCACCTGCAGCAACAGAGCAATTATACCGGAATCGCAAGCACACGCATTCCATCAATGTGCAGGCCATAGTGGACCACCGGAGACTATTCACAAACATTTTTGCCAAGTATCCTAGGAGTGTCCATGACACCTACATACTCTGGCACAGCAGGATCAACAAACTCTTCCAGGATGGACAATATGGAAATGGCCTACTTGTGGGTAAGTCAATAAACCTGGCAATATACACACAACACTCCAACCCTGTAGGACACATAAGACATACACCACTACAAAAACACATGGCCAGGGTAACACAGATGTGCAGCTAACAACACATATGCACCATGCTGGAGTACAGCACAATCAGTGCACACCACAAACACATACACCCACATGTACGTAACACACCCACAACTTGACGGCCCCTCGTGGATTTGGCGTTGTGCACTCATCTGGCTGAGGTGCCCCCCCTTCCCTTCCCCCTGAGGTGCCTGTAGTTTTCCTATCTGATGCCCCTGCAGTGTTCTCTCTGTTGGAGTCAGGTATCCTGTGTGGGCTTTGCCCATGTGATTTGGGACCAGTGGTCCACGGACAATGCCTGCTACGATGCTCTGACTTGTACATATATGTATATAAGTGTTTTTGATGTGTAGAAATATATATATATAATTCAGCCAGTATTACAATATATTCCA
Organism: Pleurodeles waltl; assembly: GCF_031143425.1. Classification (NCBI taxonomy): domain Eukaryota; kingdom Metazoa; phylum Chordata; class Amphibia; order Caudata; family Salamandridae; genus Pleurodeles; species Pleurodeles waltl. The sequence goes on from NC_090442.1 coordinate 814,907,124, forward strand.
ATGTTTAGAATCATTTCCTTTTGTCTTTGCTTTCTTCCGGGAGGTTTGGGGGGGGGGAACTGTGATGTATTTCTATGCATTGATTGATGTGTGTGTTGTAGTGGGTGAGGGTGGGTGTGTCGCGTATGTGTGTGCCCGTAATATTTTCTCCTCCCCCTCCCATGTGTCGTAGGTGCAGTACTCACCGTTGTCTTCTGCGCCGGCGTTCGGGCTCCTGGTAGAGGAGCAGGAAGACAATCGCTGGGAGGATGTGGAGTTCGGGTTCCATGCTGTCCTGATTCCTCGTGGGGTGTATGGAGGTGAGCGTTTTCCGTTTGCAATGGCTGTTTCCGCTGTGTTTTTATCGGCGGGGCTACCGCCACGGAAAAGGTGGCGGATTGGTGTGTTGTGATAGGGTGGGCGGTACATTGTCTCCCGCCTGTCTGTTGGCGGTGACCGCCGCGCTGTTTGTTTGTCCCGCCGTGGCGGGCGGTGTGTTAATGTGGCGGTCTCTGTTGGCGGTTTCCGCCAGGGTCGGAATTCAATTTTTTTTACCGCCAGCCTTTTGGCTGTTTAGCCGCATGTTTATCACCGACCGCCAGGGTTGGAATGACCCCCTCAGTCTCATATTTATACTATGTTTGCACTGAATTAGTGTCAATCTTTTGAACGCTAATTTAGGGTAAATTTAACTCTGTCATTTTTGGGATGCGTGAAACCTGCTTGCGTCAATGAGATGCAAGGTAGGTGTTCCTGTCCAAAAAATGACTTTAAGCCCCTAGTTCCATAATTATCCACCCGGGAAAAAATTACGTATGGGTGGGAGGCAGAGCCCAAAAATTATGTTACCTCCGATTTGCGTCAAATTGTAACGCCTGGGTCAGACCACGCATTAAAATGAGGTCCACACACCACTACTTAAGGAAAACATACAGAAGCAATATCACAAACCCACAGGACAAGATGGAAGTGCCACTGCTCCAGCAGGCGAGACAACGCAGAGGACAGCTACAACAACAGCAACCACAACCACCACAACCGCCAGAAGGTGGTCCACAAAGGCAACGCAGAAGGCAGGAGAGGGTATTCAGAAACAGAACAATCGTCCATGGCCTCAGGGAACACGACATCATAAGGGCACACAGACTCAACCGGTAAGCCATACTACACCTGCTGTACCACATTGAGCCACAAATCACAACAAGTCTGCAGACCCCACACAACATACCACCTGTGACAAAGCTGCTAGCTGTCCTGTACATGCTGGCAAGTGGCTCATTTCAAACAACGAGTGTCCTGGTTGTTGGTGTGTCACAGCCGTCATTCTCTGCGTTCCTGCCAAAGGTGTTAGACGCAATAATCTCCCTGACGCCCTGCCACATCAGCTTCCCCATCACCCAGCAAAAGCAGTAGTAGATAAAACAGGGGTTCTACCAATTTCATGGCTTCCCGCATGTGCTTGGTGCAATTGACTGCACACATATCCGACTTGTGCCACCTGCAGCAACAGAGCAATTATACCGGAATCACAAGCACACGCATTCCATCAATGTGCAGGCCATAGTGGACCACCGGAGACTATTCACAAACATTTTTGCCAAGTATCCTAGGAGTGTCCATGACACCTACATACTCTGGCACAGCAGGATCAACAAACTCTTCCAGGATGGACAATATGGAAATGGCCTACTTGTGGGTAAGTCAATAAACCTGGCAATATACACACAACACTCCAACCCTGTAGGACACACAAGACATACACCACTACAAAAACACATGGCCAGGGTAACACAGATGTGCAGCTAACAACACATATGCACCATGCTGGAGTACAGCACAATCAGTGCACACCACAAACACATACACCCACATGTACGTAACACACCCACAACTTGACAGGCATACCACGTGAAGGACAGATGCAGATATGTACCCTTTGCCAACAGAAAAACTACACAAACAACTACAAATGCCCACAGGTTGCCTACTACGTACACTTCACACACAGTACAGCAAACAAAGAATAGCACAACAATGTCAATGGCATGCACCATGCTCATGTTATGTAAGTCTCACATAGGCACAGATCCCTCAAATCATGCCGTGCAAGTCACTGCCAGAACAAACATCAAATGCCAGACAACTGGTGCCAATACAAACTACATCTTATCAACACATACCTGACTTACCTGTAGTGTACATATACATATGACTGACACATTGGGTCACACACATAGGAATACAAAATTAATGCCCATCACATACCATGTGCCAGATTTGTGAGAAGTGGCACCACACCTACTGTAGTGCCACCTCACATGCACCACTTACTGACCCACAACACCATCATGTCTGTACCATAAACAATAAATGGCCCACCATGGGGCAGAGTCACTGTTAGACAATGCAGATCATGGATGCCATAGTGTGACCCTGTAGGAGTATAGAGGACAACACTGACCTTACAAGCACTGCGCCAAGGGACACATTTGCTAAGTAGCTGAGCTCCATCCCATAGCCTGCACTGTGCATGTGTTGACAGTATACATGCTGAATCATGGTTTGGAAGAAAGGAGAGACACTGGTAAAATGTTGATCATCCTGAAACAATGGGATCACACCCTTGGACACCTGATGGCTGACACAAACATCTGCTGCCACTCAGGATCACAAAGGGACTTATGTAAGAGCCCCCACTGCCATTGTCATGGCCTGCACTGTATGTACAAGTTTGTGGATGACCACTCTAATGTGACTCGAAGATACATTGGAAATCAACCAAACTTCCATGCAGCACTTAGCGTGGAAGGGGCGTGCAATGTGTGTTGCTGCAGGTCTGTCACCGGAAGATAAATAGCATGTTGATGCTGACTCAGGTATAGGTGTCACCTAAAACCTGAGGCAGTGCCAACATCAAACACCACCCCAGGGGTGCCGTTTTCAGGTTGCAATAAGGGAATAGACTGTGATTGGAACTCATGTGAATGTGCCAACCAATGCATGCTGCATACTGCTACACACAGAAAGAGCCAACTGTCCATCAAAACAGCATATGTATAGGGAGGTGCCCTTTCCTGCACAGTTACATCCACCTGCACAGGGCAGCTAGCCAAGCACCCTAGTGCAAGGTAGGTAGTGTCGGTGTACGGCTGCATATAAGCCACTGGTGCAGGGGACAACAAAGGGTTGCCTAGTAACATGTCACACATGGTGCATTCCTGCACATTCAAAATATTGCAGCAAAGTGCTGCCAAAGTTGGAGCTGTGTTGTGCATTGTCACTTACTCATTTAAATGGGCCTAAGTGTTGCACTTCATCTGTAATGACACATGTCAAAATGGCTGGGATGTCCAAGCTCTGTAGTACTACCATGTTGCCACCACATCTAACCCCATTGTGTTGTGAGGTTGTGTCATGTCCCCTCTAGTGATAGCACACTGATACAAAGGTGCACTACACAACGCGTGGAACATACATACTAACCATCAGTTAGGATTCCAACTCATCTGTCCCAGGTCCTTGAGTCAATACTCAAGATGGTCATGTCCAACAACACAGTGCTAAGAAAACTTTGCTTAAGGCCAGGAGCTCACACCATACCACAAACACATATGAGTCATAACCACCTCAAAATTACAACTGCCATGCTACATGACGAACCTGTTGCAAGTCTTAACAACAACTTACTCCTATTATCTTTGGCAGCAGTTCAGGGTTATGGCATACAGCCATGGATTATGACCCCATTTACCAACCCAAGCACAGCAGCAGTACGTGCATACAATGAGGGACATTGTAAGACACAGAATATCGTGGAGAGGACATTTGGCATCCTGAATTAAAGATTCAGGTGCCTGAACATCACAGGAGGCAGCCTCCTATATGCCCCACACCTTGGGGGTCATTACAACATTGGCGGGCGGTGGTCGCCGTGCGGCCGCCAATGCAGCCGCACTCCTGCGGTGCCTATTATGACATCCCCGCTGGGCCGGTGGGCGGAAACTGAGTTTCCACCCGCCGGCCCAGCGGGGATGTGGGCCGCAACATGGGAGCCGGCTCCAAATGGAGCCGGCGGTGTTGCGGCCGTGCGACGGGTGCCGTTGCACCCGTCGCGCTTTTTACTGTCTGCTATGCAGACAGTGAAAAGCTGCACGGGGCCCTGAAAGGGGGCCCCGCGACTCCCCGTACCGCTAGCCTTTTCCTGGCGGTTCAAACCGCCAGGAAAAGGCTGGCGGTATGGAGACTCGTAATCCCCTGGGCTTGCAGCGCTGCCCTGGCGGATTATCACCGCCGGGGCAAATGTGGCGGGAAACCGCCGGCCCCGGTGGTCGTAATCCCCTCTGAAGCACCGCCAGGTTGTTGGCGGCGCTTCAGCCAAAACAGCCCTGGCGGTCTTGGACCGCCAGGGTTGTAATGAGGACCATTGTCTTCAAAATCATCATGACATGTGCTATCATGCACAACATATGTGTGCGGATAAACGTTCCCATGTATGACCAGGTTGATGACCTGCCTGAGGAGGAGGAGGAGGATGGTGGTGTAGAAATGGAGGGGGAACAGCACAACACAGCTGCTGGGATACGCCACACGCAGCACATAGTTGAGAACTTTTTCACTTAAAGACCACTTAAATCACCTTGTCAATTTTGTAGAGAAACACTTCACTTATACAACCAATCCTGGTTTGGTCTCTTCAATCTCCACTACATATACCATAGGATTGTGAGTCTAACCTCAGGGATCATGTTACAAATATGATTCTGACAAGTACTGTTGCAACATCATATGGGATGTGTAAGATTGTACTGCCACCATCACAAACATCACTAATAGCCTCATCACTGGTATGTGACAACTGAAGGACACAATCTATGGACTGCAACCTATCTTGTATAACCATGTTGCCAAACGTGTTCGTCAATAGCTCATCACACACAACGACATCATGTCCAAATAGGAAGTATGCAAGGGGCCCACACATGAGGTAGTGGATGTTCAAAATTAGAAAGTTAGTCATGTTGGAACAAAACATTGTCACAACTCAGTATGAGAGCTGCAATGGCTGCATGGAACATGTGTGACAAAGGGGGACATTATTGGTAACAATGATCGCCATGATTTGCCCAGGTATAACAAGCAATGGAAGAAGTTTGCGCAGTACATCCATGGTAATCGGTACTGCCACTGTCATGGTGCCCAATCCTGACACAGGGTACACATGACCTCACACATTGCATGGACAAGTCTGTGGAATGCACTTCAGTATAGATGAGAACATATGCAGCTACTGCTTCAGGTCCACCACACAAAACCAACAACCATTTGTAAATGCAATGAGTTCAATCAAACATTTGTGGTCAAAACATAATCTGGGTTGAATGTAGGCAGAGTGTGTCATACACAGTATGTACCAAAGATGTACACATGTCAGACATATATGTAGGCCACACACAACTCTCCATAAACTCCAAATCTACATACGGAGACAGTTGTCAGGTAACATTTCCTAGGCAGCATTGGTTCAGCCATCATCAACAATGCTTGAGCTGTGTATGTAGATTTAAATATTATGATCAGTATGACAACATTACACATCACATACGAAAACACAGTACACAATCACAAACCAGAACTATTGCATTGTACTGACTGCCAAACATATGTGGATACACTGTTGTCACACATGCATACATATGCACGACGTGCAACTATTTGCATGCTGTTGACTCTGTAACACACACATCAGTGTAACAGACCAATCACACCCTCGTCACATTATTGCATGCACTACCACATGTGGCCATACACAATATGCCACACTGCAGCAGAGCCCATGTCATTTGTATGTTGATTCAGGGTGAATCTAAGGACAATGGAACAAAAACATGCAATCAGGAATTGAGTAGAAAAAAATGACGCAAATGTGTCTAAAACATCCGCAAACGCAAAGAATATGACACATGGGCCCTTAGCGTGAATTCCACCTTCGCACTCCTCTCAATGCTGATTTTCAGTGAAATCGAAGCCTAACGGTAATGCTTCAATATAAATGACGCACGTGCCTCATGCATGTAAAATTCCCACGCAAATGTCAAATGCATCATATAAATACATGCATAACTGAAAAATTGAAAGGTGATGCACAGGGACAAGAAGTGATGTAATAGGAAATCCTGTCTACAAGCATGGTACAGTGGGTGTAGTTTCACTTTCTCTTTACAGTCTGTGCCTTTTTTAACTGGGTCATTGTGTTTTGGAGCTGGTGGTTGTATCTTATTTGGGTATTGTATCTTGTGGTGTCCCTCCTTTCCTGTTTTTTTAAATATTGTCTGCATTTTGTCCCAGTTGTTGTCATTTTGTGTGTTTTTTGTGTATATTTGTATTTGTACTGTGGGGTGTCTGTCCGGGCTTGTTAATCAGTTGGGATAGTTGGGGATTAGTTATTGGGCTTAAGTTTCTGTTAATTTCATTTTTTTCCAACATATTTGGGGTCAACCTTTCCATTAATAACGTCTGCTGGGGGAGGTTGACCGGGATGGGAGAGGATGAGTTGGGTGGCTTTGTGTGGCTGGTAGCCCACTACCTGCCGATGATGCTGGGTCCGGGTCATCCAGAACGCAACCATCACTAAGTCACACATTTCAGGGGCCGTAGCAACACCTGTGCCCCGGCATAGTGTCATGTATGATACACCAAGACACCACCAGCCTACAATGTTTCCCTGGATTGTGTCAACAAAGTTGGGCAATGCATGTATAGCGCTACTTTGTCATCATTTCATGTACATGATCCCTTCTCCTGCCATTATGTCACAAAGGGGGCTTACCCACCTTAGGGGGCAATGTAAATGGGGCATTTGATACCATCAGACAACTTTGCCAAATTAGTTATGGATTACTCAACGCATGATCATTGCAGACTTATAATTGAGCCACATGTCTATCACAAAGTTCCTCTGGCTGTCTTGCAGGACAAGCTTGAGTACCTGAGTCAAGTGTCTTGCAAATCACCAGGGTTGTGTCATGTATTTGTTACAAAACTCCCCCTTATAACATGGAGTTCCATATTCTATAGATTGCCCACATATGGTTGTTGCAGCGGGTAGCACTACATGAGTCTCTGGCCCAGAGTAAGTGTACAGATGTGTATCTCTCACTCACCTGAGTGTCTGTGTCATTGTGTGTTCATAGTGGTGTGTTTGTTGCATTGTTTTACACTAGGATAACTAGCTCACTCCTCTAACATTGTACACACTGAAATTTGATGTCCACTTGTAGTGGCTGTGATATGACACAAAGCATGGTTTTCCATTCATATCTTACAGGCGTACCTGCCCCCTACACGATTGTCGAAGTGGCACAATTTGAGGATCCAGATGTACCCAGTAAGTGTGATAATGTGTGTCCTGTGAAGTAATCCAGGGTTTGGTGTGAGTGAGTCATGTGGGTTGCATATAATGCTAGATGTGGTAAGCTATCAAATGATCAAATATCAAAGTAGGCTAGATGGTGACATTGTGTCCCATTGAAAAGATCCCCATGCACCACCAGAGGGTCAGATCTTGTGAGGCTTGTGGTGCTCAATGGCCAGCATTGTGTAAACAATGTAGGGCCATATGTGACTGAGAAGTCCAACACTGTGAGAATATTGGCAGTGGGGCACTCCATCATTCTCACAACACAGGGATGCACTATTTTGAACCCAATTTGGCTCTTCCCTGTATTGTCATGAATATGGAGGACTAGGCTGGCAATTGTCCCCCAGCATGGTGCTCCGTATTTTGCACTCCATGTATGTAACACTTATGTGGAATGTAATTGGTGTGCATGCAGGTCAAGGCCAAATGTGTGCTGCCATGGAAATGGGTGTGTAAGGAATAGTATTGGCAGATCAGGGATTGATGGGTGTCTACTCCTGGACACATGAACGTAGATGTGATAGATCAATGGATACCAGCTTCTTAGTTGTCAGCCCTCCTAAGATATGCTCCACTCCCTGACTCCATGTATGAGTGGGCATTCCTGGGTGGATGACCAGGACAGTTGAGATGATGGATTGCATGGCCATCTCTCCTTAGGCACAGGGGGAGAGGAATACCAAATTTGTAGGTAGATGTGATGCTCACAGTGTAGGTGACAGTCTTATTGATTAGGCTTGCATGTGTACCAATCAGCACTGAACTCTTATGATTACCAACAACATCTCATCCTCCCAATAACATGTTCAAGTTACTGGTGATGTATGGTTGAAAATTGACACAGATGATGAGGTGGTTTGGGCCTGATCTATGTGCAGTTTATGCTGCCTTTGCATTATTATATATTACGCAAACGCAATGCACACCTCCATGTGTTTCATTCATAATCTTGTTTTGCGTCGCTTTGATGACAATGAAATAATGCTAAGGCAGAGTTGTAATTGCATTTTTCAGGGCTGTTGTCTTTTCTGGAATGTGAGTTGGAGTGCATGTGTAATTGGATGTAGAGTGTAAGCCAATAATCTGTACATACTCCACACAATGCTGACACTAAGGTTTGCCTGTCTCCATTTAACAGCTGCCAACATGACCAATGAGGAACTGCATGCGTTCCGCTTGTTCAGCATTGACGTTTGTCATGTAGGAACCTTGTGTGTAGATATGTGCCCCCATATTCCTGCATTCTTGTACTGACACTCTGTGACTAATGATATGGTTACACACATCACAATTCTTAAACATAGTAGATGTGTCACAATACACAAAGACATGCTGTTTTCTATAGAAGGTGTTTATTTACAAGTGTTGTAGTGCAATATTTGATCTGTCCAGATCTGTGACTCCATTAGTGAAATTCATGCAATTGTGTCACAACACAAGTCTATGGATGAGGGACATGTCATGGTACATGCTTGGGTGAAATGTCGTTATGTGCGGAGGAACACGATTTGCCAATTTGTAGGTGAGACACAATGACAGTCCATAGCAGACAGGTAAACAGTGTATATATGAAGAGTGCACATATTCAACTGTGCTAACACTGGCATGATTTCAAGCACAGGACAAAGGAAAACACTGGCCATGTGGCATGGGCTGGTGCTACTGGGAACTCTTACGGGTGAAGGTGATCTGTTCCACATCTTTATCCTCCGATGTGTGTGGTGTCTTCTCTGCCTTTGATGGTGGGGAGGTAGAGGGGGTCACACATAGCTGCCATCTGGCATCACTTCAGCAAGGAGGAGCTGCAGATTTTTGAGGATACCAGCATCATCCCTGTGGTAGGCAGCCATGTCTGCCCTGAGGGAGGCACCTTCCCGGTGCATGGAGTCCAGCTTGTTCTCAATCACGCTGCTGCCAGTTTGGGAAGGCAGATGTTGTGGCCTCTTCCTCATGTAGACAGCTATTCCATGGAATTCACTTAAAATTCTGTGAGATTCTGCAGAATTCCACAAAGGAATGGAGTAAGCATTAGGTGCTATTTTTTCAGGGCAAAATTCACCCTTGCTTCCAAAAATGGGTGTGAGGGTGAATTTTGCAATAAGAAAATAGCACAGCCAAATACTACTCTGATTATCGGAGAATATATAAGGGAACCACCGCTGACTGGTATGCAGTGGTTTCTAAACTTTAAAAACCACTGCATATCACTCTGTAGTGCACACCCCTCAGCGCTTTTACACACTTTGCAGTAAACATGCAAAGTATGTAAGGGCCCTGAGGAGTATGCACTGCTGTGCAGTGATTTTTAAACAGGGCCGGAAGAGGGAGCAGTCCCTTGATGTTTAAAAACCATTGCAGATTAAAGTTTAACCTGCAGTTAAATATTAAACATAAAGGGACTGCCACCATTTTAAGCCCTGTTTAAAAACAATTTACTACAGACTAAGTGGGTCATTACGACCCCGGCGGTCTGTGGTATAGTGGAGGTATTACCGCCAACAGGCTGGTGGTACCTCCCTCCACTATTATGACATTGGCGGTTTGGTCAAAGCCAAACCGCCAATGTACCACACCGACCTCCACTGCAGTAACAACTGTGGGGCTGGAAACTTCAGCCCATGGCAATATGACCCCTCCCACCGCCATGGTGTCAGTGGTTTCTGTACCGCCATTGAAACCATGGCAGTAGGCACTATCAGTGCCAAGTAATTCCTTCCCTGGCACTGATAGGGTTCTCCCCCCCTCCCTCCCCAGAGTCTTCCCCCACCCTTCACTTCCCTCTCCCGACCCCCTGCCCATTTACACACATACACGCACATACACACACATCCATACACACACATCCATACACACATTCACCCACGCATTCATACATTCATACACACTCACAGCAACACTCACAAACATACATCCAGGCACACACGCAATCTCATGACACAACATGCACGTACACTCACATCCACTCATGCACACACGCACTACACATGCATGCACACATTCACACACAGTCACACACACACCCACACATGCACACAACACTCCCCACCCCCCTCTCCTGTTGGAAAACCCGACTTACCTGCTTGCAGGGGGTCCTCCAGCAGAAGACAGGACGCATTGCTGTTGCGCGCAGCAGCGTCCGACAATAAAACATCACCAGGCCATATCATGGAACATGATACGGTAGGTGGTGTTTTGCTGGCGTGGCGCTGCTGCTGGCAGTAGGGCCACCTTACCGCCATCCGCCACCAGGACCGTAGACGAAATTCCGCCAGCCTTCTGGCAGAATTTGGTCTATGGTCATAATGCCATGGACGGTCGGTAGCACAGGCGACGGTATGTTGGCGGGCATCACCATGGCAGTAGGCAGCATTTGCTGCCAATGTCATAATGAGTGCCTAATTCCACTGGTGGAGAGTAACATGGAATTACCAAATTCCACTGATTCCACTGAGGAGTTAAAAATTCTGCCCAGGCCTACTAATAACCCAATTTCTTACAAGAAGCAACTTTGCTCTGGGAGGAGGCACAAGAAGTAGTAAAGCAAAAGGAAGAAAAATAGCAGAAGTTGATTGTTGGAAACTGGGTTACTGATTGAGAGGGGGTGAAACCCTACTCAAGAAGCAACCACAATTTCTGTTAGGGTGAAACACAAGCAAACCCCAAATTAACCTGTGCTCAGCTCTCTCGTAGCTTTGCAGAAAAGGATTTAACTTAGAAGCAGTGTTTAAAATATTTATTTAGCACTTCAAACAATAATAAAGTATAAAAACCACAGAAAAAATCCTACACCAATTTAGAACAAATGAGTAACATGTAATAAAATATTTACCACCAAAAAGTCAAAAATTCAATTAGTATGACCAGAGATATGCAATTGTAAAGAGTTAAGTGAAAGCTTAGAAGCACAGAGCGTCAATTGAATCTGGTTGCAATGGACCAGGGTAAAGTCACAAGTTCAGGACAATGTTGATGGAGCCTGGGCCGAGCACAGGGACCAAGCTACTACCGGTGAACAAAGTAGCTTAGATCCGGGTTAAGGAGCATTGCCATATCCTGCGTCCAGGATGCGTTGAGCAGAGGTGATTCTGAGGAGCTATGGGGCTGTGAAGTGAGGTCCTGCAGTGAGATGCGTCATGCAGCTGTGGTTCAGAGGAGCTCTGGGCTGCGATACAAGTTCCTGCATTGAGCTGCATTATGCTGTATCGGTACAAAGAACTGAGGGTTGCCATGTGAAGTGCTGCATCAAGACGCATTGAGCTGTGTCAGTTCTAATGGTAGTGTGGTCAGTTTTACGTATTCGTTGCGCTTTAGCTTTAGGCTTTAGGCCTTTGTGCACTTTGCCCTGAATATATTTTATTCATTTGCTGACAGCTTAGAGCCTCTGTGCACTTTGCTCTACATGCTTTTTATTAGGCTTCGTACTGCTATTTTTTGAATAGCCAGTTCTACGGTGTTGTTTTGATATTCATATCACACTGTTTTGCCTACTTCAGCACTGGAGTTCTCCATAACATATTTACTCTGTGCTTCAGTCAAGGATACAGTCTGGTACATTGCCGATAGATGTGGTAGGAGTTTAGACTTGGCATTCCTGCGTAGGGACATTTTGTGATCACGATGACATGTTAGTTATAAAATCACTTCCTTGTCCCAATACACGCAAGAGGGAGATTCCGACCAGGGAACCACAAATAGACGCTGACTGCCTCGTTGCAGATGCTGAACCAAGATCACAGGTCTTTGCTCAGGTATGAGGTCTGATGTCTCCACAGTGATTCTGACAGGCAAGCTAGAAGCTTAACATGCTGTGCTCTAAATAGAACAAGCAGAGGGAGAGTAGAAACTGTTAGACAATATGATAGCTTTGTTCTTATGTTTTACTCTCCTGGTGACTATTTCAATCCTACTGTGTTGTATCGTTCTGGTTATTGCGGCTCACGCCTTAATATCTAAAATACAGTCGTTTTATTAAAATATTATATAAAACTTATACTATCTTTGTCATTTGTATATGAGATCACATTGGAAATAAGAGAGTTGGTTTGGATCTGAGTGACCAAGACTTCCCTGAGAAGTTCCAAAGATGTCATGCGCTCGGCTGCCAAATCATTCCTTCCTCATGGGAAAAATGAGGCACTGCTAGTTAGCCGGAGCAAAAACCGGATTTAGGATGACAGAGTTCTTTACCCGTGGGTCAGATTCAGTCCCCCACACTGTTATCGATCCTGCCACCTAGAAATCCAGTAGTCTCATTTAGAATAATGAGGGCCCACGCGACATGGCGCCGCCAACGTTTGGTCTGGCTCTAATGTTTAGGTCCGACTGACTCTCTTGGTCTCATATATATTTTGACTCCTCGGTTCCGTATACGGAGACGTCCGTGGGGCTGAGGCTTTCCGCCGCCACGGGATAGGTGCTTCCTATTGCTTAGTGGTTGGTTGTTCAAGCTTGAACTTTGAAAGGAAAACCCCGATATTGGTGTGCCTTCTCTGACCTGGAGCTATTTTTGATAAATGGCGAATCCTAATGTAGTGAATATAGCAATCAATATGCGTCAACCGCTCACAGGACATCTGTTGGCACATGGACTGACGGTCCAGGGGGGTCCAGTCACTTTTATGGTGGACGCCCATGCAGCCTATAGAACGGAACTTTTTTATTCTTGGGTCGGATTTCCAGCAGTGGATGGGGGTACAAATACTTTTCACGAATACACTGTTGCGAATGTCCCTGGACAATACAGGGCTTACGCTTACTTAGAAATACCTCTATCTTATCAAGAACACCATAATTGGCTTGATGGCGCCCTCCCACACACTGTTGCACAAGTTAGGTTAGGTCCACTGAGTAATGATGGTCCTACCTGGCCTTTATTGGCTACGTATACACCTCATCCTGCGGTTGTTCAATTGGCAGTGGTTGAAGTTTGTCATTTATATACAGACTTAACGACTACATATAGACGATTAGTTCAGTTTGTAATGCAGACACTAAATACAAACGCAGCGCGTGCTGCTCCAGTGCACCCACAGGCAGTGGTTCCGGGTATTAATCCGGCCACTGTACACTCAGTTATGGGTAAGGTACCGGCTAAACGAGAGGAGACTCCATTTTGGCTGGCGCAGAAAATTAATACGCTGGAAGCAGTATTTCCCCATACGGGACCTCAGGATAAACATAGAATTTTGACGATGTGTTTGCCGTATGGGATGGTTCCTCCGGTGGACCTTTGTAATACCTGGGGCACGGTGTTTGCCGCGCTCTACACTACGGCACACAGTACACCGACATTAGCTAATTTACCGGACGTGCTTAAACAAATTCAAGATGAATATGGGGCTGCCCCTGCCTTAGATTTGGGCATGCAGTTGCTGGGCAATTTTGCCACAGTTTCTTCTATTATTTTGAGTAATCTCAAAGGAGAGGCAGTAGCACTAGCGGTGCGAATGCGTCTTCGGGATGTTCCGCTGCTTAATCAGGAGCGGGAACTTCCGAGAATAATAGCGGAAACATATTCTAGTATTGGTCGAGATAGCCTAGGTGCTAGACCACAGAAACCCCAGTTACAGGGTAAAAATAATAAAGATAATGCTAAACAGCAACAACCTGAGGGTTCAAAAAAGCGCTGGGAAAAGAAACAGCAAACACCTAAAAAAGATGGTGGGCAGTCTCCGCAACCGGAGACCCCACAGAATAAGTATAATCTCCGGAATAGGGATACTTTGAAGACGCCTGATAGATATCAATATAGTGATACACGCCAATCTCGTTCCTTTCAGGACTCCTCGGAAAAGAGAAGTGAGAGAGGTGGGCGGTCAGAGCGGAGGACAGAGTACGTGAAACCGAGACAGGATTCACAACGCTCGGCGGAGGTTTCTATTAAACAAGAAGAGAAACCGCTGCAACAAAAACAGCAATTTAAAAAGAAGAAAGTGGCAGCAGTCTCAGTTAGACATGCCGCTCACGAAGAGAGTTCTCTTGACGAACAAGACATGGGCGTTAGCACTGTTAGACAGCGCGGCAGAGGTCACAATAGTTCGCCGTAGTCTTCTAGAGCATCTGGAGGTGAAAGCAACTGATGACTTCATACAAGTCGAGACGGCGGATATGCGAGTCTCTTATCCTGATAGAGTATATGAAGTGACTCTGCGATTGGAAGGGGACATTGACTGTATAATAAACGCCATTTTTTGGGACCATGTGGTAAAATCATATGATGTTCTGCTGGCCGAGCAGGATTGGCCACCTGACTTTGTTCGCGACTGCCCGGTTGGGGAGGAGGTTATTACACCTTCCTTCTCACCACTTGTTCCGAGAGAACTAGCGGAGTCCTATAGTAAATCATGGGCTCTAGCACAGGCTCCTGCCTTGTATAGAAATAACGTGGGGTGGGACAGACAATCACCTTATCACGTAATTCCGATAAAGGGCGAACCTCAGCCACAACCGCAGTATCCTATTAAATTTGAAGCAAGGGCATCGGTTAGGAAAATTCTTACACAATTGGAGTACCAGGGTGTAATTAAGCCCTGTGTCTCGCCGATGAATAATCCCTTATTTCCGGTTGCTAAACCGGACCATTCATATAGGATAGTGGTGGATTATAGACATTTGAATAGTCATACACGCACATATGCAATACAGAATTCACATAGCGCAGCGCTTATGAATAATATAGTGCGTAAAAAATACAAAACTACATTAGATATCTCGAATGGATTTTTCTGCCAGAATATAGCGCCCGAAATTCGGGACTATGCCAGTTTCAGTGCGTTTGGCTCTCAGAATTTTTTTTTCGTTTGCCTCAGGGGTATAAGAATAGCCCAGGACTGTTTTCGGCTCGTGTAACTGAAATGCTGCACAAGTTCGACCCTGAAGCATTATCATATGTTGATGACATATATCTGACAGACGATGAGATTCTGCAACATCTAAGACGTGTATCGCGCATTGTTGTGGGGTTTGCTGATATTGGCTATAAGTTTAATTTTAAGAAATCAAAGATTGCCTTCCTCAGCGTCATTTTCCTGGGATATGAGTTGTCGAATGAGGGCAAGAGCTTAGCGCCTAATTTTTTTGAGAAATGTGCTTTATTGCAGCCTCCTCATATGGTTCGGAAGCTCCAGTCATTGTTGGGGTTTCTGAATTTTGGCAGAACTTACATTCCTGATTATGCTACACATATAAAACCCTTATACGAATTGATTCGCCTGAATTTTTCGAGTAAATTTTGAACGATTGAGCATACACACATACTACGAGAGTTACAGACTGATCTCTTAGCAGTTAAACACTTACACACACGTGACAATAAGACACATTTAGTCATCAGGGTGATACCTGGGGCTGTTGGGTTTACGTATGTCACCTTTAATGAGGGTGAGACAGTCCCGATTGCATACAAGTCCCACTTGTATTCTGCTGCAGAACAACGCTTTGCACAGACTGAGAAAATACTCACTGCAGTACAGATGGCTGTGATTAAAGAAAGACCGCTTGCCCAGGGCCAACGCATCATTGTCGTTTCCCCGATTCCGGCCTTAGAGGCTGTTACAAAAGCGAGTGTTCCTAATTCGAAAGCTTTACACCCGCGATGGATACAATGGGCTACGTCTTTGACAGCCACTGATGTAGATTATGTATTTGACCCTAAACTACAGACTCAAGAATTTCTTCAATATGAGATGGAATACCCTGTTCCTGCTGGTACGTTGCCTATTGACCAATATCAAGTGGTCATGTATACTGATGGCTCTGCGCAACCAGCGGTTGGGACTAAACAACAGTATTCTGCTGCATGTGCGGTGGTGAGCGGCACTATGGAGGGGGAAGTGTTCTGCCCCCGACATACTTATACTAAAACCTTGGGAGATTGCACGGCACAGCTGGCTGAGCTCAAAGCTCTATTGTTAGCGTTGGAGCGCGCGGATCCGGCGATTTTAACCTTGCTGGTCTGTGACTCCTACTACTGTGTACAGTCTTTCAATGAATATTTACACTATTGGAAGATGAATGGGTTCAGAGATTCTAAAGGCAACACCATTAAACATAAAATGTTGTGGGGTAAGGTTGCGGATCTGAAGGAAACGCTTCCTAACGTCCATGTTGTGCATACACTTGGACACCAGCGCGTTGGAATACACGTTGCTGGGAATACTTTGGCTGATGAAGACGCGAAATCGGCAGTGATTGTCGCCACTGTGGCCGCAGTGACTCGTTCGAGTTCCAAACCAGACACCGAAATTTCGGCTGCCATAAAGGCTACAGCTGATGGCACGCCCTTTCCTAAAGGATTTCCTTCTAAATATAGTTACTGCTTGAATGGTGCGCTGAATGCTACTGTTACAATTCCAGGCATTGGTGTACGTGAAATTCCCAATAAAATTGAGAGACCTCGATTAATTTCTGCAGCACATGAGGGGGTGGCTTCTGCACATGCTGGGGTGGCTGCCACGATTTCACTTTTACAGGCTCGTTACTGGTGGCCCGGTCTCTATAAAGAGACGAAGCAATATGTCCTTTGTTGGGACGTTTGTCAACAAATTAAAGCGTCGTCGGCTAGACGCCCGCAGCAGACGCCCCTTCTGATTTCAAATAAACCTTTACAGTGTGTGTACTTGGATCATTGTGGTCCGCTGACACCAGATAGTGCATACAAATATATATTGGTTGCTGTAGATTTGTGCTCCAGATTTGTGTGGGTATGGCCACAACGCTCGGCTGACGCTCGAACTGTTATTAAAGATTTGCGCATCTTTGTCGATACATTTGCAGTTGCGGCTTTTCATTCGGACCAGGGCCCTGCTTTTGCCTCTAAGGCATTCAGGGACACCATGGCTTCGTTGGGGGTCCAACTCCAATTCTCGTCTCCATTTCATCCCGAGGGAAATTCTGTCGTGGAGCGTTTAAATCGTGATTTAAAGCAATCCTTAACGGCCAGGGTTATAGGTACGGGTCGTGGTTGGCTAGCCCACCTATATGGAGTACAGAGAGAACTTAATAACTTGCCTAGAAGGTCACTGGGGGGTCGTACTTCATATGAGTGCCTGTTTGGAACACAACTGTATGTTCCTGATCTAGATGGTCCTGGTGTGGAGGCGGCAGATACGCCCTTTGACATAAATGATCGTGTCACTGTTTTGCAGGATTTACAACAATTCCGGGAAGATAACTCTTCTGCCAGTGCTGCCTCCTCAGGAATTAAGGATGAGCCAGTAACACCTACTGGTTGGATACCCAGGATTGGGGATCTAGTGCGTGAAAAGGTCGCAGTTAAAAAATAATTTGGTCCTTCTTATCGAGCACCTGTCCCTGTGTTGGGGGTAAGTGGCACGAGAACTGTGATTTTACCGCCGCTGCGAGGGGCCAAAGGAAATCGCTTTGTTTCCATTGATAATGTCAAGTTACAACATGTGGCCGATTCTGCACAGCAGACCAAGAGGGACACCCAGTAGTTCCGGAATCCCTCTCACTACTGGGGAAGAAGTCCCGCTGCAGGTGATTTTCACCGACACTGTTTCCTCTCCGAGCTTGGGGAGGGTGGATGATGATCTTGCGATTGTTCCACCGACGATGATTAATATGGAATATTTTGATCAACTTGCTGTACGTTCTACTGATGTTTCTGAACATGTGGTTTATAGCGTGCCAAGGCGAGAGCCTCCATCTGCTTCTTTGTTCACAGTTGCACCTTTTGCTAGAACTGCCTCTGGCTGCTTCAACAACGCTGATACTGATGTGTCCGGCTCCTCGTCCTCGATGTCTTCTGTCCACGGTCCACGTCGGATGCTGGATTGGCTTAAACGCACATATTTTGTTTTTCCTTGGAACTATTTGTGCTGTTTTTGGCCTTGATGACTTTTTTATTATGGTTGGGATTTGTGGTTACTTTTTTTCTGATAATACATGGTCATTTTCTTCCTGAGCGATCTGACATTGAGCACGTGGAGACTGTGTTAAAACCACATTTTTCGTCTCATATGGTTCGAAGAGACTTGTCCACAGTAAACATTTCTGCTATACCAATTCCGGATG
Source organism: Pleurodeles waltl (assembly GCF_031143425.1). Classification (NCBI taxonomy): domain Eukaryota; kingdom Metazoa; phylum Chordata; class Amphibia; order Caudata; family Salamandridae; genus Pleurodeles; species Pleurodeles waltl. The sequence continues at coordinate 814,925,554 of NC_090442.1, forward strand.
GGATTGTGTGGGATAAAGTAATGTTTGATATATATGGTCCCACTGAATTGATTCAAATACCGTATGTCCTCAAATTATCAATGAATGATATTGTTATACCTGGCATTGTTTCTGATGATTGGGATGTGAAGACAGTAGATTCTATGCTAACGGATTTGCAATATTATACTGTCTATGACGATGAAGATGCTTACCAATTTAGAGATAATCATGGTGACATGTTTTGCTACAACTATTATGGACACCACTTTATTCATAAAGCTAGTAGCCCTAAGTCCATATTTAATTATGTGCAATGGGAACATTGCTCGACTCCTCCACAAGGGAGTTCGAAAATGTATTATGATAAATTCGCATTTTTTTCTGGGCATGATCAACGAAATGCTAAGTCTTACTATTTTAAAGTTGCACCGTATTCCAATAAGCAAATGTTATTGACCGATACTAAATTACTGTATTCAAATTTGTTTGTATCTAAACTTTCGGTCGAGGGGTATGAATACTGGTTTAAAACTGTTGATTTGAAAAGTGTTTGGGGTTCAAAAAATTGGCAAAGTCGAGGCAGGGACACGTTATTTAGAGCATGTATTATCCCTGTGCAGATGATTTTCCTCAATGACACAGTACAACAGACTAGCTGTTTGGGCTTAGCGACAATTAGGGAGTTGACTTTGCCTAGTATACCTGTCCCTTCTAAATTGAAAGATTGGCAGCATTACAGTATGTGAATGCTACCTTTAGTGAATTTACACATTGGGTCCAGAATGGTACGCTTAACATTTCATCGTTACATCCAGGCGGGTGGTTATTATGGCCTGCAGACACTAATGTGTGCCATCAAAGTTTTGTCACCTCTTCAGGGGGGTTCAGGACTAGTAGGGCAGACCCTCGTTACGTTTCACCAGAACATGCTGATATTATAACTACATACAGTGTGGGGAAGCTTTGTCAGCAATGGTTGAAGTCATCCACGCTGGATGCAGTTAAGTCACATCTCACGTTACTGTCTAATGATACTGATTTACAAGATTTTTTGTCGGGTCCCAAAGTACCATGGAAGAAAAGGTTCTTATACGAAGTTTATAATGAGATTTGGAAACTTTCACAACAAGAGGCTGCAGCCCCGTTGAGGCAGATTGATCAGGAAAACCTGATGCAGACTTTGTCTGTTGTTGATAATGGCATGCATACACTTTCTGACCGTGTTTACACGATTGACAGCATTGTTTCCTCTGCCATTGAATTATTAAATCGGACAAGTCTTCTTTATATCATGTGCAGAGTCAGACGCGGTCCATCATGCAGCTGGGTTGGACTCTTCAGACCTTGAAGGCGGGTCGCGTTCCATGGCAGCACGTTTGTGCCAGAGAGATCTTTATCTCTTTTAATTTGACTCGTCAGCAACAACTGATGGCTAAAAAGGAAGCGACATATGTTATGTTGAATATTGAGAAATTAGAGAAACTGCCTTTCACGGTAGCTGAGATTCCGTCAGCTGAGTGGTTGATTCATGGGGTTATTAATTTGCCTATCTCCACTTTGCAATTTACTTCGTGTTTGAAGCACATTCCAGTGGGTAGATATGAACTATTGGGAGACAGTTACATACACGAGGTGTGGGAGCTTCCCTTTCAGTACAGATGTATTATTGGTTTGAGGGAGGTGTTTCTTAGCGGCAGCGAATGCAAAGCTTCTGTCAGCCATTCAATGGTTTGTAAACAGCTGTCCTTGCACGGGGCGTGTAACGCTTCGATCGCTAACTTAGCTTGTTATCTGAAGGGAGTTCCAGTCCCAGTTATTAAAAACACTTTCCAGGTGCTTTCTAACGGCAGTTATGTTGTTCTTAACAGCGAGCGTTGCTGTGGCATGCGTGCCGGAATAGTTTACATCGTTGTTGTCAACAAGGCCGTTACGTGCTGCGGGAATGTGTTGTTTCCCCCAACTCAAATTAGGGAGGTAGCAGACATCTGGCCTCATATTGCTACTTCCAAGGTTGATTTCGACAAGTTGAGTCGGCTAAAAGCTTTATTGTTTCAAAAGCATGTGGCCCTTACATCTGCTAGCGAGACCTACGCACTTCAAGTGGCAAGGTCATCGGCGGAGATACAGTCCCTTTTGAATACTAACTTTCCAAGTCACTTCGTGAACTTGTGGGACGTATATTTAATGCATCCAGCACTGCTGGTATTGCACAGTTTTTCAAAGCCGTTGGTGTTGGTTTTACTCACACCTTCTCTTCCATATTCGGTTTGATACCTTCGGCTATACATTCTATTTTCGGAAGCATTTTTGGGGGTTTCACGATTACTTTGGCTTTATTGGCTGGAGTTTTGCTGTTGTTGCTATTTTTTCGCAATGGCTGTCCCGTCAGGCCGAGATCCTGTATTACTGCTCCCATCAGCGCAGCTGTGTCGTGAACGCATGATGCAGCATTTTGGAGCAACACTCCTGGGACATTTGGAGTGTGACTGGTCTCTGTCATTTAGACCGGTTTTGGATTGTGTGCAACCCGTGTTTCGATGCCTTTGATGCTCGTTTGAACATGCACTGGCTCTCTGTCTCTCACTGCAGCGCTCTCCAATGGTCAATACTGATCTGTTGATGTTCCCGATTAGGGCTCATTCCCAGACTTGTGCACTACGGATGCGCTTGCTTCGTGAGGCGGTTTATGAGATTCCCTTCCTGGAGGAAGATGGTATTGTGTCTTTCATAGGCCCTGCACGGGGTGCCGCCCTGAATGGTTTTGGGGCTTTGGACCACACCTGCTCCATGGTACTTTGTGGCGTGGATCTTCCGGTATTAACATATATCGAAGTGGAGGAACTCCTGCGTTCTGTTGCTTCTGTTTGACGATTGGATTTTTTTTTCCTTTTACAAAATTGACACAATATTGAATTTGGTTTTATGGTCACATGTTTCCTAAATGTATGACTTTGTTGTCTTCTCACCTTGTCGAAATATATGATTTTATATATTGTTTATATCTGGGGCATCCTTTTATATTATTGGAACCACTTGCTACCGACAAGGGGAGGGTGTAGTGTGGTCAGTTTTACGTATTCGTTGCGCTTTAGCTTTAGGCTTTAGGCCTTTGTGCACTTTGCCCTGAATATATTTTATTCATTTGCTGACAGCTTAGAGCCTCTGTGCACTTTGCTCTACATGCTTTTTATTAGGCTTCGTACTGTTATTTTTCGAATAGCCAGTTCTACGGTGTTGTTTTGTTATTCATATCACACTGTTTTGCCTACTTCAGCACTGGAGTTCTCCATAACATATTTACTCTGTGCTTCAGTCAAGGATACAGTCTGGTACATTGCCGATAGACATGGTAGGAGTTTAGACTTGGCATTCCTGCGTAGGGACATTTTGTGATCATGATGACATGTTAGTTATAAAATCACTTCCTTGTCCCAATACACGCAAGAGGGAGATTCCGACCAGGGAACCACAACTAGACGCTGACTGCCTCGTTGCAGATGCTGAACCAAGATCACAGGTCTTTGCTCAGGTATGAGATCTGATGTCTCCACAGTGATTCTGACAGGCAAGCTAGAAGCTTAACATGCTGTGCTCTAAATAGAACAAGCAGAGGGAGAGTAGAAACTGTTAGACAATATGATAGCTTTGTTCTTATGTTTTACTCTCCTGGTGACTATTTCAATCCTACTGTGTTGTATCGTTCTGGTTATTGCGGCTCACGCCTTAATATCTAAAATACAGTTGTTTTATTAAAATATTATATAAAACTTATACTGTCTTTGTCATTTGTATATGAGATCATATTGGAAATAAGAGAGTTGGTTTGGATCTGAGTGACCACGACTTCCCTGAGAAGTTCCAAAGATGTCATGCGCTCGGCTGCCAAATCATTCCTTCCTCATGGGAAAAATGAGGCACTGCTAGTTAGCCGGAGCAAAAAACGGATTTAGGGTGACAGAGTTCTTTACCCGTGGGTCAGACTCAGTCCCCCACACTGTTATCGATCCTGCCACCTAGAAATCCAGTAGTCTCATTTAGAATAATGAGAGCCCACGCAACATAATGACTGCAGGCTGCAATGTGAGGTCCTGCATCAAGATGCGTCACACTGCATTGTTTCTGTGAAGACCTCAGCTTGGCTGAGTGAGCACTTTCAGGCCCACTTTCAAGGTTCCAGTACTGGATGGGGGGGCACCACTTGGGGGCAAGACTCACAGCAGGTAGAGTCTAGGTACTGGATTCAAGGTAGTTGGAGCCTTTTCTGACCTTGACGCTCTAATCAGGAAGCCAGTCAACTAGCCCTTGGAGTCACTCTTTTGGTCCTGAGTTTAAGATGCAGCTCCATTCCTTCTCACTCAGGCAGCAGGGCAGCAGAGCAGTAGAGCAGCAGAGTAGCAGTCCTTCTTGCAGAGCGGCACATTAGTCCTTCTGTGTCTTCCACAGGACCGGAGGTGTACCGAAGAGTTGCATCTGAGGGTCCAATATTTATACCTGGTGACAACTTTGAAGCAGGAGAAGTTTCTAGAGGATTTCACCCACAGAGATGCTTGGAAATTAATGTCTCTCTGCCCTGGCCTCAGTTTGTCTGGTGGTCACAAAAGACTAGTGTCAAACCCTTTGTGAGTATGTTCATGCAGAGTCTTTTTGATGTGCAAGTGTGGCAGGTGGCAGGTGACAGCTCTGCCCCCATCAAGTCAGAGATGGCCCATCCTGCCAACAGCTATTCCTCTTTTTTCACAACTAGGAACAATACACAGAGACCAACTGCTATCTACACCTAGCCATATGACCCAGGATATAGACTGCAGGTACCAATTGGTTAGGACAAGATCACATCAACATTCTAAAAGTGTAATTTTCAGAATTGTGACTTAAAATCTGACTTTATCAATAAGGAGGGTTTTAAATTACAATTCTTTAGACACCAAACTCGACCCTCCCATCTGCTCCCAATTGAAAGTTACCTCTTATTAAATGCAATAAGGGAGACCAATGTTTTCTTATGGGAGAGGTAGGCCTCACAGTAATAAAAAATGAAATCAGTAGTTTTAACTACCAGGATATGTCAAACTTAAAGGTACATGCTCAACTTTTTATGCACACTTCACCCTTTGCCCTCTGGGATGTGTGGGGCCTACCCTAGAGACTCTAGAGATTACCTATATATATTAAAAAGTGAGGTTTGGGCCTGGCAAGGGTATTTTCTTGCCAGTTTGAAATTACAGTTTGAACTGCAAATATAGCTACATTGTTCTAAAGGTTACTTAAATGAGTGCAAAATAAGTGTTGCAGGCCCACTAGTAGTAATTCATTTACAGGCTGTCTGTACATGAAGTACCCCTTTGCTAATGTCTTACAAGGCAAACAATATACCACGTTTAAAGAAGAGATTACAAGCAATTTAGCGTTGGTTAGCAGTGGTAACGTGCACAGGGTCAGAAAACCTCACAAAAACAGCACCAGAAAACAGGAGGGTAAAAGAAAAAAGTTTAAAGATGACCCACCCTGCAGAGAGGACCCATTCAAGCATTGATATAAATAGATTAAAGTAATGAATGTGCTGTTAACCAAGAATGAGACACAACCAAGCAGAAGAGAATAATTAGAAAACGCTGACCAGACATGACCCTGAATGATGCAAACTACTTGGGTCCACTTGTACTCACAAACCCTTTGAAATTAAAATATAAATCAGACACTTTACACTGGGAGGTTGCAGAGTAGAAGATTCAAATGTAGACCTTTCAAACAACTGTAATCCAGGGTAAAATTCTCCACTCTTGTACCACTCACCTGCCGCATTGTCTACATAGTAGACAGACTTATTTGATTTGGAACTTATTTATTTGCATGTTGTTTGAATATTTTCTTGGCGATATTAATTGTACACCACTGCACCTATAGTTCACAATCAAGATGCAAAAGTATTAATGCTGCTTTAAGACAACACAGCGTGAACGAATATACACTTTTCAAAAATAGAGAAACGTCCGAAATTTTATTTTCCTAGCGTGTTTTGCAGTGTGCGATTCTTCATATTTGTTAGTAAAAATATGCCCTCTGTTATCACTGATTTGGGGTGGCCCTTCTGCTCCTCTCTTTTCTGTGGTTCGGCTTCACAATGCAAAGTACACTATGTTTCTACTGTGCGGGCTAACTTTACTACCCTACTCCATTCCAGGATACCGTGCTCCAGGATATTCCGCAATATTGTTTCTACTTCCATGACTATAGTTTTCCTAATCCACCTATGTATAAATAGGTCACTTCTGAAAATTCAGATTAGGAGTGGTCACAACCCGACCTACCTCATTAAATATTCATCAGGTAGGCCAGGTAGGTTCTCTCTAGTGTGATACTATCACAGGGACGCCAACCTGCTGCAGTCAGGAGACCACCATGTCTATGATTGCCTTCGAATAAAGATTTTTTTTCTAAATGCAGCCTGTTAACTGTAAAGGAAATGGGGCTGAGATTAAACAGAAAGGTTGACTTTTTTTGTTTGAGAGTTGGCAGTGGCCCCATGGACCAGTACCCCATTTCCAACCTTTCTTTTTACATTCATAAAGGGGAACGGGTCATGATTGTCAATGGGTTTCCACAAGAACCTGGCAACATTTTAATGTTTTGCAACCGGATTCTCGTTACAAACATTGATCCCTGTAATACCAATTAAGTATTTGGAAGGCATGCCTAAAGCACACCCAATCCAGGCAGCAGGCACTTTTCTGGGTCCTAAAATGAGACAAGGACATAGCAAAAACATTTCAACGGTTGCAAACACTGAATCAGGGCATTTGCAATTTTGAAACTGCTTGAAACTGGCTCAGTGGTATCAATCAATCAATCAGGGATTTCTAAAGTGCGGCTACTCACCCGTGAGGGTCTCAAGGCGCTTGCGGAGGTGGGAAGGGGGGTGCTGAGGATCAGTCGAAGAGTGAGGTCTTGAGGTCCTTCCTGAGCTGTGACAGGGTGGGGGATTGCCTGAGGTGGATGGGGAGGGTGTTCCAGGTCTTGGAAGTGGTGTGGGAGAAGGATCTTCCTCCAGCTGTGGTTTTCCAGATGAGGGGGACGTTGGCAAGGGCCTGGTCAGTGGAGCGGAGTTGTCTGGTGGGAGTGTAGAAGGAGAGTCTGTGGTTGATGTAGGCAGGTTCGGCTTCGTGTAGGGCCTTGTAGGCATGGGTCAGGAGCTTGAAGGTGATTCTTTTGTCGATAGGCAGCCAGTGTAGGTCTCTTAGAAGGGCGGAGGTGTGGCTGTGTCATGAGGCGTTCTTGATGAGAGGGGCAGAGGCGTTCTGGATGAGTTGTAGTCTTTTCCGTGTCTTGGCGGTGGTTTCGACGTAGAGTACATTGCCGTAGTTGAGGCGGCTGCTGACAAGTGCCTGTGTGACTGTCCTTCTGGCTTCTGTGAGGATCCACTTTCAGATTTTTCAAAGCATGCGCAGGGTGTGGAAGCAACACAATGAGACTGCTCTCACCTGTCGGTATGTTTCTTACTGAGCACACCATTCATCAATAAGCATTTTGCCATAGAGATTACGTAATCTGCAAAGAAAAAAGGCAAGAAAACATAAAAATTTCAAAGCGAAATGGAAAATGTCTGACTGACGTTAGCCAATATCAGCTAAGCTGATCTAGGAACATACAGGGAAGCTTTTAGAAAACTTTCTAAATTTTATTAGGTCATAGTCTAGATTTCTGTGGTAAGGGAGGTCATTTTGAGGCTGCAGCCACTGAAAATGCTTTTCCACATATTTGTTGTGCATTTGACTTTGGGAATCTTTAGATGGAATTTATTTGAGGATCTATGAAGGCACGAAGAAACAAGTCTATGAAAATGATCAGATGGAGGAGTATGTCTCTTCTTGTGAAGCGGTTTGTGTGAAAGGCATAATAATTTAAAGACAATTTCTTCTTGATGACTAGCCATATAACATAGACAGAGAAGGAGAATTATGGTTGTAGAGTCCACTAGTCTGGCTGCTGGGTTCTGCACCAGCACTATAAACTGTACTGCATGTTTAAGTAAATCCTGCTAGAAATCCAGAAAGCATTACAATAATCAGTACAAGCAGAGATGAATATAGTTATAATTTGTATGTGCCAAAACGAGAAAAGATGTATAATTTCTTTCAATGTGGGCAGCTGAAAAAGACATGAACTGAGTACAGTGTCAATCTGAGCTGAATAGTCATACTTAAACCCATATTTATACTTTTTTAACGCAGCACTTGTGTCACTTTTTGATGCAAAAGTGGCGCAAACTTACAAAATACAATTATATTTTGACATTTGTGCCACTTTTGCATAAAAAAAACAATTGAAATGCAGCACTAAAAAAGTATAAATAAGGGGCCTTAGTTGGCAGTCAAATTGTTACTGCCAAGTTTTTCACAAGGTGGACAGGTGTCTGTCCTGCAAAGCCAAAGAGGGAGATCCCAAATTAGAGAGGATCTGAAATGTAATACATTTTCTGTTTTGACCTCATTTAAATTCAGTTGATTACTGCACATATAGTTTCCACCACAGAGAGGCAGTCATTAAAATTGTAGGCAGTGAGAGGTAAGTTTCATGTGATTTGAAATATCAATTATGTGTGATTTGCATATGTGAAAAAGTAAAATCAAAAGAGTGTATATGATGGGGCTGTGGGACCCATTGCATATGAAAGAGTAGGGGAGAAAGTACCAGACCCTGAAGAACCACACAAATGTCAGGGTTTTTGAGGATATAGGGGGTCATTCTGACCCTGGCGGTCTTGGACCGCCAGGGTCACGAATGACGGAAGCACCGCCAACAGGCTGGCAGTGCTTCAAATGCCATTCTGACCGTGGCGGTAAAGCCGCGGTCGGCCCGCCGGGGCCGGCGGTTTTCCGCCGTTTTGGCCCCGGCTGGGAGAATCCACCAGGGCAGCGCTGCAAGCAGCGCTGCCCTGGGGATTCTGACCCCCGTACCGCCAGCCTGTTTCTGGCGGTTTTCACCGCCAGGAAGAGGCTGGCGGTAAGGGGTGTCCTGGGGCCCCCTAACAGGGCCCCGGCCAGCTTTTCACTGTCTGCGTAGCAGACAGTGAAAAGCGCGACGGGTGCAACTGCACCCGTCGCACGGCCCCAACACCGCCGGCTCCATTCGGAGCCGGCTCCTGTGTTGCGGCCCTCATTCCCGCTGGGTTAGCGCCCGCCGGCCCAGCGGGAATGTCAGAATGGGGGCCGCGGAATTTTGCCCGCATGGCGGCCAAATGGGGGTTTCCGCCTGGCGGGCGGCGGTAGCCGCCCGCCAAGGTTGGAATGACCCCCATAATGCAGAAAAGTTTGAGACATAGTTAGTTTTGTCTTTCAAAACGTTTTCTAACTATTTCAGTTCTATGTCTCTGACACGTAGGGCCATCTTTACTAAAAGTTTGCACTGGGTTTGCGTCTGTAAAGTGACGCAACCAGTGCAAAACTTTTTCATATTAATTTACATTCCAGAGCAAAGCTTGTTTTCCACTGGAATAGTCTGAAAGTAACTACTTTGCATAACTTAGTGTCAAGAGGGCATTCCATGGGTGGTACATGGGCATTCCCATGCAATCACCCATGGTTGTTGATGCAAAACCCTATCTACTAACAATTGTAGACAGGGTTTTGCATAAAAAATGAATGCCACTTGCATGCAGGCATTAAAAGGAGAAATATTTTAATGTTTTCTTTCTTTTCTGACTTTGCATGTGTGCTGCACTGGACAACACATACGGAGTAGGAAAAAGTTAAAAAATTGTCCACACATAGGCCCTCATCACAACAATGCGCGGTCGGTGATAAAGCGGCAGTAACACCACTAACAGGCCGGCGGTCCAAAAAACAGAATTATGACCACAGCGGAAACCGCCAACATAGACAGCCACTTTAACACACCGACCGCCACAGCGGTAGCAACAAGCACCGCAGCGGTAACCACCAACAGTCAGACGGAAGACAATGTACCACCCACAATATTACAAGAAGCCAATCCGCCACCTTTTCCGGGGCGGTTCCAATCCTATCAAAAGCACGGCGGAAACAGTACACAGAAGGGAAATGACTCACCTTTGGACACTCAAGGAAGAACCATGACACCATGGAGCCCGAACAGCAGATCTTCCCCATGCTGGTTTACCTCCTCCTACACCAGGAACCCAAACGGCGGCGAAGATGACCATGGGGAGTACCGCACCTAGCACACAAGGGAGGAGGGGGAGAAAAAGAGAGTGACACACACACGCAACACCCCCACCCCCAACAACATACACACAAAAAAATGCAACAACAGTCCATATCCACCCCATACCCTCAGGAATAATGCAAGGACAAAAGGAAGTGAGTAAAGTCAGTGTAATAATATACATTTCTAGAAATACGTCCTCAAAGCACAAAAGAGTATTTACAATATATACAAATGGAGGGACACTGCCCAGTCCAAATTGTCTGTGGCCCACATGGCCATATCACATAGGCCAAGGCCCCACTTGACTCCTGCCTCAATAGGGAGAGAACACTGCTGAGGCATCAGGCCAAAAATACACAGGCACCTCAGGGGGAAGGGGAACAGGGGCACCTCAGCCGGAAGATGGTACAACGCCACTGCTCCTGGAGGGGGGCTACATGCCCTGTGCTTGGTCCTGGGGAGTGCAAAACCACAGTCTCTCTAGTGGGTGGTTTGCCCACTACTTGGTCCTGGGGAGTGCAAAGCCACAGTCTCTCTAGTGGATGGCTTGTCCACTGGTTCTGGAGGGGGCCTTGTGCCCAGTGTGCTTCATCCTGGCAAGGATGCAGTGAGTGGATGCCTTCTTCCACAGGTTCTGGAGGGGACCTTGTGCCCAGTGTGCTTCTTCCTGGCAAGGATGCAGTGCCTTGTGCCCAGTGTGCTTCATCCTGGCAAGGATGCAGTGAGTGGATGCCTTCTTCCACTGGTTCTGGAGGGGGCCTTGTGCCCTGTGATGCAGATCTTGGAGGGTGCAAGGTCACAGTCTCTCACCTGGGTTTCACACCTACAGTCTTTGCAGGGGCCAGGATGCACTACAGCCCATGGAAGCACAACTACACAGTGACGGCTGCTCAGAGGTGGCAGTGGCGGTGCTGGTGGCGGTGCTGACTGTGGTGGGGGGAGGCTCCAGCCCTACTCCCGCAGCCTCGGATGGCTGCCCACGGGGCCTGCTGCTGCTGGCAGTGGTGCTGCTGGAGGTGCAGGTGGTGGTGCTGGCGGCGGTGTTGGCGGCGGTGCTGCCTGTGGTAGAGGGAGGCTCCAGCCCATCCCCTCGGCTGGCTGCCCACTGGGGCTGCAGCTGCCGGCAGTGGTGCTGCTGGCAGCAGTGCTGGCGGCGGTGCTGGCGGCAATGCTGCCTCTGGTGGTGGGAGGTTACAGCCCTTCTCCTGCAGCCTCGGATGGCTGCCCACTGGGGCTACTGGCAGTGGTGGTGCTGCTGGTGCAGGTGGTGGGGCTGCCTGTGATGGGAAGAGGCTCCAGCAATTCTCCTGCATCCTCAGACGGCTGAAGTGCCATGGCTGGTGTATGTTCAGATGCTGCTCCAGCACCAGGCTCCACATCCATCTTGCCTGCGGCGGCTGTGCCTTTGTCACTGATCTTGGCAGCTGGTGTTCCCTTCCTACCCTTGGCAGCTGGTAGTGCCACCTTGCGTCTGGCAGCTGGTGGTTCCTCCTTGCTTCTGCCAGCTGGTGGTGCCTTTGTGGATTTGACTGCAGGTGCTCCCTTTTTGCCCTTTGCAGCTGGTGCAGGCACACTGGTTCTGTGGACGGGTGTCTTCACGGAGCCTCTCACAACTCCAGTGACTGCAGAAACGACAGTGGCCGTGGCCTGGGTGGCTGAGGTGCTAGCCTGGGTCCTGACCACCCTGGCCCGAAGTAAAGGACGGGGGAAGGGGCAGGAAAGAGGTCAAGGGTGGAGAGGAAAAGCTTCCTTGGGGCACTGGGCTGGGAAGAGGGTGAAGGTTTGGGAGTGGAGGAAGAGGGAGTGGTGGTAGGAGGTGTCTGTCTGCTGTGTTTGGGTGCAGGTGCATGGGCTGGATGCTATTGTGAGGTGGATGGCTGTTGGATATCTGAGTGCTTACATTTGTGTACTTTGGGAGGAGGGGGCACAGACACAGTGGGATAGGACACAGGGGACGTGTGCATGGATGTGGGGGTGATGACTTCCAGTGAGGGGCGTGTAGCGATAGGCGTGCTGGTGATGGAGGTAGTGGATGAGGATGTAGTGCATGCAGGTGTAAGTGGAGATGCTACCGGGAGGGTGGTGGACGAGGAGGATGAGGGGGGCACAGTGGGGGCAGTGGATGTTTGTGTGTCTGCATCTGGATGGTGCTTGTGTGAGTGCCTGTGAGATGAAGTGTGGTGCTTGTGTTTTCCTGAGCCACGTCTGTGTCTTGATTTGGGTGCATGCTGGTCTGAAGATGTGCTTGGGATAGGCTGGGGTTGAGGAGAATGGGACTGGGTAGAGGAAGTTGGAGGGGGGAGGCTAGAGACAGGGACAATGGCTGCCATCAGTGAGTTGGCCAGAGCCTGGAATGATCTCTGTTGGGCCGCTCCGCCAGAGTGAATGCCCTCCAGGAATGCATTTGTTTGTTGCAAATGCCCTGCCAGATCCTGGATGACTTTCACTATGGTTGACTGCCCAACAGAGATGGATCGCAGGAGGTCAATAGACTCCTCACTGAGGGCAGCAGGACTGACTGGGGTAGGGCCTGAGGTGCCTGGGGCGAAGTAGATGCCCACCCTCCTGGGTGAGCAGGGCATGGGAAACACGCTGAGGGGCTGCTGGGAGGGTGGTGCTGGCACCGGGGTGGCGGCTGTACCCGTAGTTGGGGTGGGCACAGAGGTGTCCGCCACCACCAGGGAGCTTCCATCAGAGGAGGTGTTGCTGTCTGAACTGTCCCCTCCTGTCTCCACCATGGTGCTCCCCTCGCCTTCCGTCTCACTGGTGCCCTCACCGTCGGTGGATTCGGCCTCATGGGCCATGTGAGATGCAGCTCCCTCCGTCGCCGGTGCCTCTGCTCCTCCGCCAGATGATGCTAATGCACACAAGGACAGGGTGACAAAACAAAAAGTGGGGGGAAGAGACAGAGGAGAAACTTGGTCAATGCCAGCAACAACATCACTGTTGGTGCACACCACACACAGGGAACAGCCCTATGCACTAGGACATGCACTACCAGTTACAATGCTAGTCACCAGGCCATGGAGTACAATGCCTAACGCTAATAGCAGCACAGCTGAAACCCACAGGACCCTGCCCAGTAGTAGATGTCCACTAGCGTATATGGGGTTGAAGTGCATGAGACCCTGCCCATCATGGAACCTACCCTGCCATGTTCGTCCTGCCCTAGGGGCACCCACAGGCCCACATTCCCCACCCAGATAACACCTCAACATGCGCTATTTTCTGATTCTGAAACTGTACTTATCCCCTTGTGGCTGCTGTGATGCATTCATGCGCCCATCCAACTCGGGATAGTCTACCGCCAGGATGCAGAACATCAGGGGGGTCAGGGTACGACGGGCACCCCTTCTTCGTTGGGAGGCCATCCCCAGCTTGGCCTCTGCAATCTTCCTTGCCCAGCGGCGCAGGTCCTCCCACCGTTTGCGACAGTAGGTGCTCTGCCTGTCAAAAACCCCCAGGGTCCGCACCTCCTTGGCGATGGCACACCAAATACCCTTTTTCTGAAAAAGATATATAAACAAAGGGTATTAGTCATACCGTCCGGACTGTTACACTTATGGCCCACCATATCCCTCCCATCCCCCTTCCCCTTACGTACATACATTGCCCACCATATATGCAGCACTCTGCCCAAGACCACTCAGCCACCCCCTCTTACACGAGGTCTACACACACAGCACTCCATGCATTTATGCCCCATGCATCGTGCTCACAGTGTACTCACCTGTTGGTCTGGAGGACCATAAGGTAAATGGTACTGGGGTAGGACCTCATCCACCAGTCTCTTCAACTCCTCCGAAGTGAAGGCAGGGGCCCTTTCCCCAGACACTCGAGGCATGGTCGCTTCTAGACACAGGTCACAGCAGCACCTGCAGTGTAGGTCCTCTCCTGTTGAAGGTCAGGTAGCAAATGAGTGAACAGATAGAAAATGGCGGTCACGTACGCGGTGGTGCGTACCGTCACCACCGACGTACATCACCATTGGCAAATGGAACCCATAGGGCCCAATGATATTCAATGAGGTGTTGCACGGCGGTCCTCAACCGCAATGGCGCACAACATCAGCGGAATTACCTAATTTCCACTTGTCCCTCCACCCAGGTCAGATAGCCACCATTTCAGGGGGGGGCAGGCTATGGCACCTAACTGCGTCACAGCAGACTTAGGCATTTTAACGGAATTACTCGTTCACATACTGTTTCTGTCAGAACATGCAAGGCATTTTACTCTGAGGATGTGTTTGAATATGACCATCTGCTCACCGTTTTTCACCCTAGAGTCCAACCGCTGCGGATGAATAGGAGATGGAGACATCCCCTCGTGTACAGACCCCTGGTGGACCTGGCAACAATGGAGAACAGCCACATTATCCTCACCTACAGACTTGATAGGGCCACAATTCAAGAGCTGTGTTCCAAATTGGAGCCAGACCTGATTTCTGCTATACGTCACCCCACTGGGATCCCCACTCTTGTGCAAGTCCTATCAGTGCTCCATTTCTTGGCAAGTGGCTCCATCCAAGTGACAGTGGCCATGGCAGCAGGGATGTCACAGCCAATGTTCTCAAACGTGCTGACCAGAGTGTTGTCTGCCCTGATGAAACACATGCACAGATACATCGTTTTCCCCAAGGTGGAGGATTTGGCCACAGTGAAGGTTGACTTCTATGGACTGGGACATATCCCCAACATCATTGGTGCTTTTGATGGTACACATATTGCCTTTGTCCCCTCCCAGAGAAATGAACAGGTGTACAGAAATCAAAAGAGCTATCACTCTATGAATGTGAAGATAGTGTGCCTGGCAGACCAATACATCTCCCATGTGAATACAAAGTATTCTGGGTCTGTGCATGAAGCCTTTATCCTGAGGAATAGCAGCATCCCATATGTAATGGCTCAATTCCAGAGGCACCGGGTGTGGCTAAAAGGTGAGCCCATGGTTCCCAACCAGTGTATGTTGGTATATAGGTGTAGGGTTGGCCCTAAGGGTGAGTGTCTGGCTAACAGGTATCTCTCGATATTTACAGGTGACTCTGGTTACCCCAACCTCTCATGGCTGCTGACCCAGTGAGGAATCCCAGGACAAGGGCAGAGGAACGTTACAATGTGGCACATGGGCGAACAAGGAGGATCATTGAACGCACCTTTGGCCTCCTGAAGGCCAGGTTCAGGTGCCTCCATCTAACTGGTGGATCCCTGTGCTACTCACTCAAGAAGGTCTGCCACATCATTGTTGCATGTTGGGCAACCTGGCCTTTGGGCACCAGGTGCCTTTTCTGCAGGAGGAGGAGGTTGGAGAAGGTTGTGTGGCAGCGGTGGAGCCTGTGGACAGTGACGAAGAGGAGGCAGAGGAAGAGAATGTGGACAACAGACCAACTATAATTCAACAGTACTTCCAGTGACACACAGGTAAGACACTGTAACCTCACCTTCCATTGCTGCTTTGTGATGTGATTTTTCATCTGGCTGGCTGCTGTTTGCTTTGCTTTTGTCGCCATAAGTGCACCGGGTATGCCTGACGTGGGTCCCGGGCTCACTGTGCCACTGGATTCAAGCTAGCCTGGCTGATGAAGGGTGATACCCTGAAACCGGTTCCAGGATGCTAGTTTCCGGTCCAGGGAGAACCTGGCCTGGCAGTTCAGGCTGGACTGTTCCCATGGGGAACAGGGTCAAGACTGATTTGCATATGGCTGGGTTAAAACTGGGGTGGCATGGCGAGCAAAAGAATTGATGGATTAAACCCAGATCTGTGACTGGGGGTGAATGTTTAATTGGCTCCACATTCCATCCATCATTTGTGTTTGCTTTGCTTTTGTCGCTATGAGTGCGCCGGGTATGCCCAGACGTGGGTCCCGGGTTCACTGTGCCACTGGATTCAAGCTAGGCTGGCTGATGAAGGGTGATATCCTGAAACCAGTCCCAGGATGCTTGTTTCTGGTCCAGGGAGAACCTGGCCTGGCAGTTCGGGCTGGACTGTTCCCAGGGGGAACAGGGTCAAGACTGATTTGTATATGGCTGGGTTCAAACTGGGGTGGCATGGTGAGCAAAAGAATTGATGGATTAAACCCAGATCTGTGACTGGGGGTGAATATTTGATTGGTTCCACATTCCGTCCATCATTTGTGTTTTCTTTTCTTTTGTCGCCATAAGTGCGCCGGGTATGCCCAGACGTTGGTCCTGGGCTCACTGGGCCACTCGATTCAAGCTAGCCTGGCTGATGAAGGGTGATACCGAGAAACCAGTCCCAGGATGCTTGTTTCCGGTCCAGGAAGAACCTGGCCTGGCAGTTCGGGCCGGACTGTTCCCAGGGGACACAGGGTCAAGACTGATTTGCATATGGCTGGGTTCAAACTGGGGTGGCATGGTGAGCAAAAGAATTGATGGATTAAACCCAGATCTGTGACTGGGGGTGAATGTTTGATTGGTTCCACATTCCATCCATCATTTGTGTTTTCTTTGCTTTTGTCGCCATAAGTGCGCCGGGTATGCCCAGACGTTGGTCCTGGGCTCACTGGGCCACTCGATTCAAGCTAGCCTGGCTGATGAAGGGTGATACCGAGAAACCAGTCCCAGGATGCTTGTTTCCGGTCCAAGAAGAACCTGGCCTGGCAGTTCAGGCTGGACTGTTCCCATGGGGACACAGGGTCAAGACTGATTTTCATATGGCTGGGTTCAAACTGGGGTGGTATGGTGAGCAAAAGAATTGATGGATTAAACCCAGATCTGTGACTAGGGGTTAATGTTTGATTGGTTCCACATCCCATGGGTCCCGGGCTCACTGTGCCACTGGATTCAAGCTAGCCTGGCTGATGAAGGGTGATATCCTAAAACCGGTCCCAAAATGCTTGTTTCTGGTCCAGGGAGAACCTGGCCTGGCAGTTCGGGCTGGACTGTTCCCATGGGGAACAGGGTCAAGACTGATTTGCATATGGCTGGGTTCAAACTGGGGTGGCATGGTGAGCAAAATAATTGATGGATTAAACCCAGATCTGTGACTGGGGGTGAATGTTTGATTGGTTCCACATTCTGTCTATCATTTGTGTTTGCTTAGGTCCTGGGCTCACTGGGCCACTCGATTCAAGCTAGCCTGGCTGATGAAGGGTGATACCCAGAAACCAGTCCCAGGATGCTTGTTTCCGGTCCAGGGAGAACCTGACCTGGCAGTTCGGGACTGACTGTTCCCAGGGGATACAGGGTCAAGACTGATTTGCATATGGCTGGGTTCAAACTGCTGTTCACACTACAAGGGCCACTTAATGTACCCTCTAACATGTCTATTTGCAGATATTTGTGCCCTCCTGTGGCACCTGGTGTATTGACTGCAGCACATTACAGGTCATAAGCATGTATACATCACAGTACAGTCTATTTGCAATGTCTAATGAATGTTAAAAAACTATGGGGCATATTTATACTCTGTCTGCGCCGAATGTGTGTCAAACATTTTGACGCAAATTCGGCGCAAATCTTACACCATATTTATACTATGACACCCGACCCCGCGAACGCCACTACTCCTCAGTGTGCGTCATTTTCTGGATGCGGGAAACTGTCTTGCGTTAATGACGTGCAAGGTAGGCGTTCCCATCCAAAAAATGACTTTAAGGACTGTGCGTCTTATTTATACTCCTGTGTCATTTTGATGCACAGGAGGGGGCGGGCCTTAAAAAATGGCGCCCAGCCTGATGTGCGCCATTTTTTAACGCCTGGGTGAGGGCAGGCGTTAAGGGACCTGTGGGCTCATCTCCATGGACTCTGACCATGGAAGCAGTCCACAGGTGCCCTTCCCTGCCCCCACCCACCCCTGGAGGACACCCATGGATGGGGGAACCCATCCCAGGTAAGTACAGGTAGGTTGAGGTAAGTATTTTATTTTATTTTTTTGTGGCATAGGGGGGCCTAACTTGGGCCCCCCTACATGCCACTGTGCCCAATGGCCATGCCCAGGGGACAGATGTCCCCAGAGCATGGCCATTGGGCAGGGGGGCATGACTCCTGTCTTTGCTAAGAAAGGAGTCATTTCAATGGGGGTTGTGCATAAAAAAATTGCGCAAGTCTGGTTAGAGCCATGATTTTTTACTCTAACCTGACTTGCACCATTTTTTGACGCACAACCCCCATTTTTCCCCTACGCCGGCGCTGCTTGGTTAGAGTAATTTTTTTTTACTCTGACCAGCCCACAGCGCCGGCTAGCGTCAATCCATAAATAAGGCACCCGCCTGGCACGTTGGAATGGCGTTAGCCGGCGGTAATATTTTTGATGCAAACCAGCGCCGGCGCTGGTTTGCGTAAAAAAGTGTAAATATGGGCCTACATCCTTAAATCATATGACATACTTCATACTTGTTTTTTCCAAGGGTGTTTATTTCAGTGCTGAGAAGCAAATGGGGATGTGCAATGGGCTTGGGTGATGGTGGAGAGAAAACCAGGATAGGTTCCAGTCTATTTGTATCACAGGTGTATTGTCCAAGGGGGCATAGGAAGTGGAGCAATGGCAGTTCAAGTTGGACAGGGTGACAGAGTGGGACACGAGGGTGACAATCAGGACAGTCTTATTTCTTGGCGGGGGTCTTGGCAATGTTCTCTGGCTTCTGCCAGGATTGCAGGGACTGTTTGCAGGGTGGTTCTCCTTCTGCAGGGGGTGGGGTGCTGGTGGCCTGTATTTCCTGTGGCGGGGCCTCCTGTCCACTAGCGTCAGCGGAGGTGGAAGGCTGTTCATCGGTGTGGCTAGTGTCAGGGGCCCGTTGGTGTGCCACTGCCTCCCTCATGGTGTTAGCCATGTCAACAGCACCCCTGCAATGGTGACCAAGGTGGTGTGGATGTCCCTCAGGTCCTCCCTGATCCCCAGGTACTGTCCCTTCTACAGCCGCTGGGTCTCCTGAACTTGGCCAGTATCTGGCCCATGGTCTCCTGGGAATGGTGGTATGCTCCCAGGATATTGGTGAGTGCCTCATGGAGAGTCGGTTCCCTGGGCCTGTCCTCTCCCTGTCGCACAGCAGTCCTCCCAGCATCCCTGTTGTCCTGTGCCTCTGTCCCCTGAACTGTGTGCCCACTGCCACTGACCCCTGGTCCCTGATCGTCCTGTGTTTATGGGGTGTCCTGGGGTCTCTGTAGTGGTGGACACACTGCTGATTGACTTGTCCTGGGGACAGAGGGGTGGCCCTGCTGGGTGGGAGCTGTGCTGGTATTTCCTGAGGGGGAGGCTATGTGGTGGTATGGGGCTGTGCCTGGGTAACCGACTGTCCAGGGGTCTCTGATGGGCCAGGTTAGTCATCCTGATCCAGGCGTGCAGAGCTGCTGTCATCACTGTGGTCCTTTTCTGGGGGGGGAGACTGGATGTTCCTGGCACCTCCTCTCCAGTGACGTTGTGTGTGGGTCCTGTGGGGATGTAAATGCAGTGTTATTGTTTCTGCGTGTGCCATGTTGTGCATGGGTGTGTGTTGCCCTCTATGGTTGTTATTGCCCTGACAGCTTAGGCTTGTGTGAGTGGTGATTTGGTGGGCTAGGTGATTGTCTCAAGTGTGCATGCTTTGGTGATGGGTGTCCATGCAGGTCTGTGATGGGTGTCCATGCATTGGTGTTACATGCAGAGGTTGGTTGTGGGAGGGGTGAGTTATGATGGTGGGGTATGTGGGAGGTGGTGGAGTGATGGGAGTGAGGGTGAGGGTGGGGGTATGTGATGGCAATCAGGGAGGGGGGTAATAGTGATAGAGATTTGACTTACCAGAGTCCAGTTCTCCTGCTACTTCTGCCAGGCCCTCAGGATGCATGATTGCCAAGACTTGCTCCTTCCATGGTATTAGTTGTGGGGGAGGAGATGAGGGTCCACCACCAGTCCTCTGTACAGCTATCTGGTGTCTTGCAACCATGGAACGCACCTTCCCCCGTAGATCATTCCACCTCTTCCTGATGTCATCCCTTGCTCAGGGGTGCTGTCCCACGGCGTTCACCCTGTCCACCACTCTCCCCATAGCGCCATCTTCCTATCGATGGATGTCTGCTGCACCTGTGATCTGAATAGCTGTGGCTGTAACCAGGAGATTTCCCCCACCATGACCCTTAGCTCCTCCTCAGAGAACCTTGGGTATCTTTGTAGTGCCATGGGTGTAGTGTGTGTGGTGTGTGTGAGGGTGTGGGGGGTATTGTGTTGGGGTGTGTGCTGTGAGGTGTGTGGATGGTGTATGGGTGATGGTGTTCTGTGACTCTGGTTCTGTGGGTGCTCCTGACGTGTCTCTCTCTCTGTTGTAAATTGTTTGTAGTGGTAAAGGGTTGTGGGTAATGTGGGTGTGTGTTTTATAGTGGTGTGGGTGTGTAGGTTTGGAGTGTGAATGGGTGTCAGGTGTGTGTTATTTAAATTAACTAATGTGGTATTGTTTTGTATGTGTGTATTTTGAGCGCGTCAGTATGTACCGCCAATGGTTTACCGCGGTTGAATGTCCGCTGCGGTTATTCATGGGTTATAATGCTGTGGGAGTATTTCTGTTGGCGTAATGATGTGGGTTTAAGTACTGCCATTTTATCACTGACCGTTGGGCTGGCGGACTTGTGGGTGTGTCTGTATACTGGCGGATTTCTATTTGTGGGTCATAATACGGGTGGCGGTATACCGCCACCGTGGTGGCGATATGTTGGCGACAGTCAGCATGGCAGTAAGCGGCACTTACCACCAATGTCATGAGGGCCATAGTATTTTGTGCTAGAATGCAACCATTCCAGAACAAAACCTATGCTAGACTTGCGCATGGCACAAAGGTGTGTATGGTGCTTGGCCGCAAAATTCCACATTGGTACTAGGGAAAGGGGAGGAGAGAGCTATATCTCTGTAGATATGGCGTGCTCTCCTGCTCTCTTCCTGTCACACAATGCAGCTCAATATTTTTAGGGCTGCCCGCGTCCAGTACAGACCAACAGTTTAGGGGGAAAGTGGCCTAGCACTGCATTCCGGTGCCCCACTTCACACCCCTCCACACATGACCACCTGCCTTGGGGGCAAATCCAGGATGTTAGAAGAGGGGCTCATCTACTCCCCTTGGGCCAGAGGTGACACTTTCAGTGGTAGTTGACACCTGGGAGAGGACCAAGGGGTTTAAATACATGGTGTCCTTGGCCCCTCATCCTCTTTTTGTGGGTTTCCAGGTGAGGAACAGAAGTGGCTGGGGCTGTTTTTTGAGGGTGCATGGATCGCTTGTGAGGTGGCAACACCACCTGCCCTCTTGTTTTGGCCTTCCCTTTGTTGTTTTTGGAAAGGGTAGCATCTCTTCGGATTTTCAGGTGAGCAGTTTACAGCATGAACTCTTATGCTTGTACGAGCAGGCGTTGTATGTGCCCTATTCATCCCCTCCCACTAACACATTTAATGATAGGACCTCACTATCTCAATGGGTTGAAGTCCCTCAGTTGTGCTGCACATGTCTGGGTCAGAGGTTCCAGGGCCAGGCTGGCTCCCGGCGAACAGTTGGACAGTAGGTAATTGAGGCAGACATCCCTTTATCCTATTAGGGACGATACCAAAAATGCCATTGACTCATTGTGATACCAGCTTCGGGAGATACCTGTGTAACGCATAATGTGACATTTTTAGGCTGGAAGGGGGGCTTAGAAGCCTTTAGATGTACACCATACATTAAGGGTGTGATGTATTACCATTTTGTATTGCGACTTGCGAATCGCAAATTGTGAGACGCAATACAAAAAGTACAACAGTGTCCTCTACACTGTTCACAATTCCCAAATGCGTCGCAATGGACCTGCCTCATTGATATTCATGAGGCAAGTCGCAAATTGCGACCCATTTGGGAATATCCGGACTCACAGAGATGATGACCTGCCGAGATCAGCAGACTAACATGCCTGTGACTGCTTTTTAAATAAAACAGCTTTTTTTTTAAAAATGGAGACCGTTTTCCTTTAAGAAAAAACTGATGTGTTTCAAAACCAAAACTTAAGCATTTCTGTTTCATTTTTTGAGAGTAGGCAGTGATCTGTGGGACTTGCACATTGCCTGCTCTTAAAAATGCTTGCGTCCCCATTCAGAATGTTTTCGCACCCGTTCACAATATTTGTGCCCCCATTTGCGAATGGGTTAAGGCCAATTTAAAATTGGTGTTAATTGCGATTGTTTCGTGACCACATTCATGGTCATAAATCAATCATACATACCACTGTGACGCGCAATTAGGAAGGGACGCCCTTGATACGCCCCTTCCTAACTGTGACTCACAAACCTATATTGTGGTTCAGTAAATAGATTACCAAATTGGAAAATGGCATTTGTACATATCAAACTGCTTTTTTTTCTGTGAATCGGGCTGTTTGCGCACAGAAAAAAAATGGCCCTTAAAAACATCTGGCCCTTAAATGCGAGGCAGCAACCGAGGCTTCTGCTTACAGAGAACACTCACAAGTTTTATGATTCCCATAAAAAAGTTGTTATTTGCAGTGTACCTCTATCCCTGGCTCTAAGCTCGGCAAATTACTCTCTAGTTGTTTGTCATGTTAGATGGGCTGAGTCCGTTGCAATTGGCTCACCAGGTTTGGTTCCTACCACCGCATTCTGACCATTCCCCAGAATTCTGGGCCAATTAATTAAGCACACTGGCCCTCATTACAACCCTGGCGGTAAAAGGCGCTTACCGCCGTGCAGAAGACCGCCAAAACACCGCTGTGGCCGCGGAATTCCGCTACAGCTATTATGACCCACATCTCGGAATCCGCCGAAATTCAGACACCCACACAACTCCGCCACACCAAAGGTCAGTGTTAAACTGGCGAAAACAAAACCTCCACCGTCACGCCAACAGAAATACGCCCACACTATTACAACACACAAATCCACGCGGTGGTCTTTCAACCGCAGTATTCCATTGGCGGTACACACCGTTGCGCTCAAAATACACACACATCTCCAAAACACCACCACATTTGGACAATTCCAAATACACACACCTGATACACATACAAACACCACTCCCACACACCCAACACTATATAAAACACACACCCACATCACCCACAAACCCCTATGACCACAATTCACGGACGAAGGCCAGATAGACAGAGAGCACAGCAACTGAGAACCCCACCACACAGAGGCACACAACACCATCACCCATACAACATTACACGCACAAAACACCACACACCACTACACATCAACACACATATCAACACGTACACCACCCCACACATCACCCACACCAACCCATGTCACGCCAAAGACATCCCCGGTTTACTGAGGAGGAGCTCAGGGTCATGGTGGAGGAAATCCTACGGGTAGAGCCACAGCTATTTGGCTCACAGGTGCAGAACACATCCATAGCCAGGAAGATGGAGCTATGGCAAAGAATCGTGGACAGGGTCAACGCTGTGGGACAGCATCCAAGAAATCGGGAGGACATCAGGAAGAGGTGGAACGACCTACGGGGGAAGGTGCGTTCAGTGGTCTCCAGGCACAACATGGCGGTACAGCGGACTGGCGGCGGACCCCCACCTCCTCCCCCACAACTAACAACATGGGAGGAGCAAGTCTTGACCATCATGCATCCAGAGGGCCTCGGAGGAGTCAGTGGAGGAATGGACACTGGTAAGTCAAATCTCAACTATCATATCCCCCACCCTACCTGCATGCTGTTACACACCCCCTCCCTCACCCCCTCCCCTAACACTCACACTCCTCACTAATGACCTAATAACACAATCCACTCATCCCAACACCAAGCCCTGCATGACAAAACTAAGGATGGTCACCCCTCACCAAAGCATGCTCACTGCACATACCCAGAACAATCCCCTAACCATCATCACACAAACCCACACACAGAAATGCTTGCACTGGGGTACACAAACACTCACCCATTGCACACCATTCCACACACACATGCAATAATCATGCTCTTATATCCCTGCAGGACCACTAAGGAACGTCACCACACAGGAGGGTCCAGACAACTCCACTCCACCCACAGAAGAGGCCCACAGTGACGACAGCAGCTCTGCCCTACTGGATCCTGATGACCAGCCCGGACCATCGTGGGCCTCGGGACAGTCGGTTCCCTTTGCACAGGCACAGCCCAACACTGACTTTCCACCCTCTGGTAACACCAGCACAGCACCCACCCAGGGGGCCCATACCTCCGTACCCAGGACACGTCAATCAGCAGTGTGTCCACCACTACAGGGAAACCAGGATAACCCACCACCCCAACAACAACAGGGACCTGGGGGCAGTGGTAGTGGGCACACGGTCCAGGGGACGGAGGCACAGGAACACAGGGGAACTGGGAGGGTTGCTGTGCGACAGGGGGCGGACAGGCCAAGGGAACCCACTCTCCACGAGGCCCTCTCCTCCATCATGGGAGCATACCACCACTCCCAGGAGACGATGGCTACGGTCCTGGCCAAGTTTCAGGAGACCCAACGCCTGCAGGAGGAGCAGTGTTTGGGCTTCAGGGAGGAGCTCAGAACCATCAGCTCTGCCTTGGGCACCATCGTAGGGGTGCTGAAGGACATACAAAAGACCATGAGGGACACTGTGGCACTCCAAGGGGCCCCTGACACTAGCCAGGACGATGAACTGCCCACCACCTCCGCCGGTGCTAGTGGACAGGACGCCCTGCCACAGGACCACCACACCAGCACCCCACCCCCTGCAGACGGACAACCACCACGCAAGCGGTCCCTGAGATCCAGGAACAGGACAGAACAAGATGGCAAGACCCCGCCAGGAAATGAGACCACCCTGATTGTCATCACACTGTCCCACTTTGTTACCCTGTCCATACTGAAACTGCCCCAGCTCCACTTCCTATGCCCATATGGGCAGTGCACCTGTGAGACTAATAGACTGGACTCTGCCATGGACATTCCTCCACCGTCCCCCAT
Organism: Pleurodeles waltl; assembly: GCF_031143425.1. Classification (NCBI taxonomy): domain Eukaryota; kingdom Metazoa; phylum Chordata; class Amphibia; order Caudata; family Salamandridae; genus Pleurodeles; species Pleurodeles waltl. The sequence continues at coordinate 814,950,606 of NC_090442.1, forward strand.
CACCATATTACTACCCCCCTCCATATTTGGGCACTTAAATAAACACCCTTGAACCACAAAACAATCTGGAGTCAGTCTGTGATTTGGTAAATATGTATAATCAATGGCAGTGTCAAAATGCGTTCCCAATTGAAAAGCCAACATACCTATGTCACACATCACAAGTCCTTGAAGGATGCGAGCAGATGACACACGTTGCTAACCACACCTGTGAAACCGTAATGGAAAGGTACAACTCAGTGACCAAATACTGCTATGAAATGACAGACAGAATAGAGGTAGAAGTGTGAAAGTGAATGTTATGGTAAAAAGAAAACTGTTCTCACCTGTGTGTCACTGGAAATATTGCTGTATGACTGACTCCCTGTTGTCTAAGTCTTCTTCCTCAGCGTCCTCCTCATCACTGTCCCTAGGCTCCACAGGCTCCACAGCTGCCACAACATTGTCATCTGGACCATCCTCCTGCAGAAAAGGCACCCAGCGTCGCAAAGCAAGATTGTGAAGCATCGAGCAGGCGATGATGATCTGGCACACCTTCTTCGGTGAGTAGAATAGGGAACCACCTGTCATATGGAGGCATCTGAACCTGGCCTTCAGGAGGCCGAAGGTGCGTTCGATCACCCTCCTAGTCCGCCCATGGGCCTCATTGTAGCGTTCCTCTGCCCTGGTCCTGGGATTCCTCACTGGGGTCAATAGCCAGGACAGGTTGGGGTAACAAGAGTCCCCTAATAGCCACACATGGTGCCTCTGGAGTTGACCCATCATATAAGGGATGCTGCTATTCCGCAGGATGTAGGCGTCATGCACTGAGCCAGGGAACATAGCATTTACCTGTGAGATGTACTGGTCTGCCAAACATACCATCTGTACATTCATCGAATGATAACTCTTCCTGTTCCTGTACACCTGTTCACTCCTGTGGGGGGGGACCAAAGCTACATGGGTCCCATCAATAGCACCTATGATGTTGGGGATATATCCAAGGGCATAGAAGTCACCTTTAACAGTAGCCAAATCCTCCACCTGAGGGAAAACGATGTAGCTCCTTACATGTTTCGGCAGGGCAGACAACACTCTGGACAACACGTTGGAAAACATAGGCTGAGACATCCCTGATGCCATGGCCACTGTTGTCTGAAAAGACCCACCTGCAAGGAAATGGAGCACTGATCCTGTGGGATGGCGGATTGGTGACATCAGGTCTGGCTCCAACTGGGTACATAGTTCCTGGATAGAGGCACGGTCAAACCTGTAGGTGATGATCAAATGTCGCTCCTACATTGTCAACAGGACATTTGGCGTGCCATCGCCAAGGACGTACGGACCCTGGAGGTCCACCAGAGACGGGGCACCCACTGCCGTAAAAGATGGGAGGACACTATCGCTGCTGGAGCAAGAAGACGGCGGAGGCTCAGCTGGGGATTGCCTCCCAACGTGGGAGGGGTGCTCGTCGCACCTTGACCCCCCTGATGTTCCGGATCCTGGGGGTGGCCTAACCGGAGTTGGATGGGCGCTTGAGGGCATCACAGCAGACACAAGGGGTGAGTACACCCTCATTCTGGGGACTTTGCGTGCAGTTGAGGGGTCTGGGTGGGGGAGGAGGGCTGTGGGTTTCCCTAGGCCAGGGCGACTTCCGCAGGCTAGGCCCCTCCGTAATGCATGCCATGTGCCACTCCACCCCACCTCAGTAGAGTGCCAAGTACAGGTATACATGCCCCAGTGGCATCCATGTGTGCAGATGTCCACCATAGCGATGTAGGCCAGATCCCAAGAATTGCAGCTGTAGAGGCCTAGAGCGCGGCGTAGTGCAGGGGTATTGTCCACCAACGGTAGGGGTAAGCCATGCACTCAACCTCTTTTTCTTCTGTCGTTCCCCCCCCACTTTTTGTGCTCTCCCTGTTCTTTTGTGCATCAGCATCATCAGGCGGAGGTACAGTGGCACCGGAGCACGAGGGAGCTGCATCCCACATGGCCATGGAGGGCCACACCATGGACTCAGAATGCACCAGTGGGACGGAGGGCGAGGGGAGCTACACGTCGGTCACCAGATCACCAAACAGCGACACAGACTCGTCCGCTGATGGGAGCTCCCTTGTGGTGGCGGCACCATCTGTGCCCACCACTTCTACAGGTACAGCCGCCACCTCCCCTACCAGCACCGCCCTCCCAGCAGCCCCTCAGCGTTCGCCCCGTGCCCGCTCACCCAGGAGGGTGGGCATCACCTTCGCCCCAGGCACCTCAGCCCCTGCCCCTGTCACCCCTGCTGCCCTCAGTGAGGAGGCCATTGACCTCCTCAGGTCACTCACTGTTGGGCAGTCTACCATTGTGAATGCCATCCAGGGTATAGAAAAGGAGTTGCAACACGGTAAAGCATTCCTGGAGGGCATTCATTCTGGTCAGGCTGCCCTTCATCGAACCCTGCAATCTCTGGCCTCAGCACTGATGGCAGCAATTGTCCCTGTGTCTAGCCTCCCCCCTCCAACTTCCTCCACCCAGACCCAATCCCCTGTACCCCAGCCTATCCCAAGCATACCATCAGACAAGCATGCATACACCTCAACACACAAAAGTAGCTCAGGAAAACATAGGCACCACACATCCCACAGGCACTCACACAAGCATCACCCACATACAGACACAGCAACATCCACTGCCTCCACTGTGTCCCCCTCCTCGTCGTCTCCCTCCTCCCTCCCAGTCTCGTCTACACTCTCACCTGCAAGCAGTACATCTACAGGCACTAGGACTCGCAGCAGAACACCCAGCACCACACCCCGCTCACCTGCACTCACCACCCCCACTACCATTTACACGTCCCCTGTGTCTTCTCCCAGTGTGTCTGTGACGCCCCCTCCCAAGGTACACAAACGCGGGCACCCACACACCCAACATCCATCCACCTCACGACAGCCTCCAGTACCTGCACCTGCACCCAAAACACCTAAAGTGACACCTCCTACAACCACCTCCTCTTCCTACACTCCCAGACCCCCTCCAGCTACCCATCCCAGTGTTCTTCAGAAACTTGCCCTCAGCAACATTGGCCTCTTTGCCACCACCCCCACCCCTCCAATTCATAAGTCACGTAGTAGCGCCTCAGCCAAAAAGACTCCAGTACCAGTGGTGCGTGTTCAAGGTGTGTGGAGTTCACCGGCCACCAGGGCAGGCAGTGTGACACCGAGCCAAAGCACTGCCAGTCCACCCCCTGTAAAGCATCTCAAGTTGGAAAGTGGCCGACGGGACAGGGTGAAGACTCCTGGCAGAAAAACTGCTCACAAGGGTCCCAGGGGGATTGCAGAGTCAGCTGTGACTCCTCCAAAGGTGGTGCAGTGCCAGAAGAAGTCTGCGCAGTCTGGTAAGAGCAGCACGGCAGAGAAGGGCACCATCCTCCCAGGCGGCCGGGACGCCACCGCCAGCACCATCGTCACTGGTCAGGAGACCACCGCCGGAGTCAGTGCCCAGGAGGGCAGGAGTATTGTCACTGGTCAGGAGACCACCGCCGGAGTCAGTGCCCAGGAGGGCAGGAGTATCGTCACTGGTCAGGAGACCACCGCCGGAGTCAGTGCCCAGGAGGGCCCCGGCAGCCACAGCCCCGCTGGGCACTGAGGGACCGTCATGCCACACACCAATGCACAGGTCAGAGACCGCCGTGGCAAAGCATCGCTGAACAAGGAACTCACTGCCATGGTGAAGACCGCTGAACATGGCAAAGCACAGGGCAGAGAACCCAGAACAGGTCAGAGACCGCCATGGCAAAGCACCGCTGAACATGGAACTCAACACCATTGTGAAGACCGCTGAACAGGGCAGAGCACCGCTGAAGAATGAAAACACCGCCACATCAAGCATCGTTATCCCATGTACAGCTGGGACAGTGACGGAACAGGAAGCGTCACGGGGAGCCTGATGCAGTGTGGGCACCATTCCCCCTCCAGAACCAGTGGAGACTGTTATCCACTTGAGAGACTGTGGCTTTGCACTCCCCAGGATATGGCAGTGGGCAAGCCACCCACTGTAGAGACTTGAGAGACTGTGACTTTGCACTCCCCAGGATGTAACAGTGGGCAAACCACCCACTGTAGAGACTTGAGAGACTCTGGCTTTGCACTCCCCAGGGTGTAACAGTGGGCAAGCCACCCACTGTAAAGACTTGAGAGACTGTGGCTTTTCACTCCCCAGCATGGAACAGTGGGCAAGCCACCCACTGTAGAGACTTGAGAGACTGTGGCTTTGCACTCCCCAGGATGGAACAGTGGGTATGGTGCCCTGTCGTGGATCTGGCGTGGTACTGTCATCCGGCTGAGGTGCCCCCCCTTCCCTTCCCCCTGAGGTGCCTGTTGTATTTCTATCTGATGCCCCAGCAGTGTTCTCTCCGTTTGTGGACAGGTATCTAATGTGGGCCTCGTCCATGCATTTTTGGCCCAGTGGTGCACGGACATTGATATATGCATACCTGCACTACTTCTCGTAATGTATAAGAGCTGAAATGTGTATATATATCTGTATATATTTGGTGACTGTATTTTGATACATTACAATTTTTGAACTGATTTCCTTTGGTCTTTGCATTCTTCCGGGGGGTTGTGGGTTGTTCCTGTGATTTTGGAAATGCATTGGTGTGTGTGTTGTAATGTGCGAGGGTGAGGGTGGGGGTGGGGGTGTTGCGTGTGTGTCCATGACTTTTGCCTCCCCCCTCCCCTATGTCGTAGGTGCAGTACTCACCGTTGTCTTCGACGCCGCCATTGCTGGTGTTCGTAAATGAGCAGGAAGACAAGGGCAGGTAGGATTTGTAATTCCGGCTCCATGGTGTCCTCCTTCCTCGTGGGATGTGTAGAAGGTGAGTGTTTTCCCATTGCAAAAGCTGTTTCCGCCGTGTTTTTATCCACGGTGAATCCGCCCTGGAAAAGGTGGCGGATTGGTGGGTTGTGATACTGTGGGCGGTACATTGTCTCCCGTCTGTCTGTTGGCGGTGACCGCCGCGCTGCTTGTCTGTACCGCCGTGGCGGTCGGAGTCTTAAAGTGGCTGTCTATGTTGGCGGTTTCCGCCACGGTCATGATTCCCTTTTTTTGTCCGCCGGCCTGTTTGCGGTATTACCGCACCTTTAACACCATCCGCCAGGGTTGTAATGACCCCCACTGTGTCTTACATTTCTTTTTTTCACAATGTACAGTGAATAATTTACAATGTGCTGCGAGTTCCTAGAGGTGCGCTCAACCATTCTGATATTTCCAGCTAATTATTTCAGCTCATTGGTCAGTATGATTGGGGGGAGGGGTTTAGCTTCAGATTTACAATCACGCTATCATATGATGTTAAAATATATTATATGACAAGCAAGGCTCACGAGAGGGGCTTAACATTCTTGGCAGTGGAAAGGAAGGGGAATGCAAATTGGTAGGTGTACTAAGTGAGAGAAAGCACATTTGTGAAATAACGAACATTATTTTTGTTTTTTTAAACAGACAGAGGAAGAGGGTGTATGCGTTTTTTTCTCTGTGTGTAAAAATTCCTGGTGAAATCCGACTGACAACTCACCATACCCAACTGAAATCACCTGTACCCAACTATTTATCACAAAATACATTAATTAGGAGGTGCAACGCTCCAAACCCCCACCGCAGCCACACCCCTAGTGAGACATTGTCATTTCAGTTGATGATACAATATGCCATTCTTCAATGCAGGCAAAATACTTTCTGCTGTGGTATCAAAGTTTATTTAGTGCTGCTCTGCTTCCTGCCTGTCACACAATGCAGCTCAGCATTTTTATTCCCACTGTGCTGAGCTGAGTGACACTGGCCCAAAAAATATTCAGTGTAAAAGTGAGAGAGGGCCCCTCACTTCAAGGGGATAGGGCACCAACGTGAACTTAGATAAATAACTATTCCCTAGAATCAGCTCTTATACAAGCCAATCATTCCTCCATTCAATTATAAAATCAAAACTATTCTACAGAGATGGGCTATAACAGTATCGCAACAATATCAGACTCACAACTCTATTAGAAAAAAAAATACCATTTCTTGTATCCACTTATTAATAATCAGGGTTAATATCACAAACATTATTGCACATCATGGTAAAAAAATGTTTTACACCCCACCCTTTAAAAATACCCAATACATACATGGATAAATTTAAAATTAAAAATCACAACCCCAAACAGAAAAACAAATGTATACAACATAAATTCCAGGAGGCATACGCAGAAACGTACTTTCTGTCACTGATCAGTACGCTTGCTATGCACGTTATAAGGAAAGCCTTTTTCATGTACAACAACATGCTGCATGGTAGATTGAGTGTAACTTTTACGTCTCTGCATTTTGGTGGTGTACAATGATTGTCACCACCTTCTTCAGAACACAACCGAATAATTCTCCAGGTCACAATGACAACTTATCCTCGTCGTCTCAATCTTGTTCTAACACTAGGGATGATTTCCTTCAACCCTCTAGGTCAATTATCCCAAAACTTGATTGCGCCCTCCAATAAATTATTGACATTGTCACATATCACATTTATTCCATCCAGACTTCTGCTTCATCCAGCCTGAATGTCAATAACTTGTCTTCTCTGGTCGATGCCATTCACAAACCTCCTTTAGTTTGTGATTATGATGTATACATAATAAACGTGTGTAGTGAAAAACTCACACAAGGAGTTGTAAATAACTGTGTTTTATTGTAAATTAAGACCGCCGCATCGATCTGCAGAGGTCACGTACGTCCCGCAACCGTCTTCTCCCACACATTCTACTCGCGAGTCTCGTGCTTGACAGAACGCACGAGGCTACACGAGAGTTACCACTACAACGTGAATATGATTATTCATCCTAGGGTCAGCGTCACCTGGAATCCTTCCCTTATTTGATACTCACCTGGGACTACGGAAATTATGGACCACGACATGCACTGTATATCCGGATGTTGCCACGGTAAGTTTTTGAAACAGAAAATATTCAGCCTGGAAATCAAAATATGGTGGTCACAGTGACAAAAGATGCTGACGGAGCTAAGCAAATCAGAGCTGCAGAAAGAATCTGGGGCCTATTTAACTAGCGCCACCTTGCACAACATTAATGTCATTTATTTTTACGTTAATGTGGCCCAACGAGGACATAATCCCTGTGCTATATTTGCAGAGTGGTGCAATGCATGCATTGCACCACTCTGTAACCCTTTGCGCTACATTATGCCTGCCCCAGACACAATATATGCAAAGGGGGCATTTCCCTCTTAGGGGAGCTGGTAAAATGGTGCAAGAAAATCTACGAGATTTCCTTGCACCATTTATTATGGCACTTTCACCGCCTGGTCAAGAGCAGGCGTTAAAAGAGGGCTTCCATTCTTTAGAATGGGCCCCTATGTACTCTGAAGGAGTAGCGCCAGCTACTCCTGCAGAGTACATCAATAGCCTCATAAAATATGACACTATTGCCCTCTACTCTGCGCCATGGTGCTCCATATTTTAAATATGACGCACACATGGTGGCGGTAGGGGGGTGCTGAGGGGTACAGAAAAAGTTTCCATAAATCTGCCCCCTGGTCTGCTCTACAGCACAGCATATCCAAAGCTGCAACCTCCACTGTCTCGGTTCTACAACCCAATAGAAACTAGCTCACATTTGATGCAGGAAGTGGTTGGTTTCTACGTTGTTTGGTATTTGAAAAAACAGGATGTTTTGAAGTAGTTGAGGAAAAAATGATAATTGAGCTATTTGGCCTTAATTCCCTAGAATGTCTGTGCCCAACAGTGTCTTGTCCAATAAAGGTGTTACTTGTGCAGATTTCATTTCCCCTGCACTTGTCCAAATTGCAGGGACAGGACTATCAGGAATCTTTCCAGAGACACATCTAGCAGTTAAAATAATTGTATGCATTTTTGCTAGGTGGGTGTTGATAGGAGAGCCTGTGGACTGCTTCTGGAAGCCAGTCAGAGGCATTATTTGTTCCCATTACAGGAAAATGTTAGAGCAGTGATACTGAAAGTAAGGTCAGGAGGGGGCACTAGAGAGCCTGCAGCAAGATGGCCGCACATTAGTGACGTTCTGCTGGCTAGATTTCACTATCCAACAAAAAACCATACTTTAGGTATGCATAGCAAGAGAAAACAACAATAGAAAGACACAGCAGGTTGCGGAGCCACTGACAAGCCTTTGTGGTGCACCGGGTGAGAAAACAGGAGACAACTCGTAACCAGCAGGCTTGCGTGCTGCAGAGGACACCAGGGAAAATGGCACCCAGGTGGAAGTGAGACCCCAGCAGAAGACGAGCAGCAGCACTACTGTACAAGTGACAGTATATTGGGAGGGGTTGCCTACATATTCAGAGCCAGCATCCTGGTTGACTCCCCGCCTAGACCAGCCTCGGGGACAAGACTGTGTGCAGTATACACATGCGCTGCACCGGCAGACTGCAGCAGTGGGCCAAACAGAGTGGACGAAAGAAGGGGCCGATGTGCTTCCCCCTCGAACCGCACCAGATATGAAGATGCTCCTCAGGATCCCAGAGCGGCGGGAGTCTACATCAGGCTCAACAGCAAGACGCCGGATGGGCAGGTGGGTGCAGGGGTGGTGCCGGGAAAGTGACTCTACCGGTCGCTGCGGGGCACAAGACAGCCCGTGATGACAGGTGCACGCCTGGATGGGCCATTTGTGTTCAGTAGGCCCAGGGGAACATAGCGGGGGCCACCACTCTCCAAAGTACAGCACAGGAGTGACACCGGGGGAGCCATGATCAGCGCACACAGGTAGCACCTGTGCAGAGCACTCCTTCCTACCAGTGATCCCTGTCTCTAACATACACACACATAAAAGATGTAGCGGCCCGCATTCATTAATGCAACTTGGAGCACTCTCAGCGAAGTAGCACCTGGACTTCACCCTTTCAGCGACCGTGCTACGCCCGACGCCCACCACAAACAGAGACAAGTCCACAAATTAATCAATGGTAGTCCCTTTGACTGCCCCTGAATTGGGGAAAGCAGATAAAATTCAACAGCGCCTGCTCTTTGAACCCAAACAGAGTACAAGAGCTGTCCCAGAATCCCAGGAGGACCTAACAAGAAAGCCCCAGACTGGCACAGAACTCTCCTTGGAAAACACACTAATGACAATGCATCAGAGCCTGCAGTCAACTGACAGCCAGTCTCTCGGCTCTATAACAACGGGTCTCAGACACGGAAGATAACCTTCAGTCAGTCACCGCCAAACAACAAGACATGGAAAACATTTTGGAGGTAATTTGCGCCAAAAATGAAGATCTTGAAGCGATGTCCCGTCGTGACAATTTAAGAATCACAGGTATAACCGAGTCGACCAACATTGGCCCCCTGAACAGCTTCGTAGAGAATTTGCTGAGTGAGCAATTTGGCACTGAGAATTTATCTGGAGTGGTTGAATGTGCTCACAGATTTCGTAGGCTTGCCCTCCCCGGGGGCGACCCCACATCCCATTATAATGAGACTCTTAAACTACCGTGATCAGGCTGTGGTGCTACGCATGGCGAGGGAGAAAGGTGAAATACAACATCAGGGCAATACAGTGGTATTTTATCCGGACTTCTAAATGGCAGTACGAGCTGTAAGACGTGAATTCACCTTGGTGAAAAAGAAATTGAACCAAATAGGAATCAAGTATGCCATGCTGTATCCTGCCAGGCTAAGAGTCGAGCACTGGGCCTCACACAAAATAATTGCAACTCCTAAGGCAGCCTGGGGCTTTGTGAAAACCATTAAAGATTGATGAGGAGATCAGGCAGCAGATGATGGGGGAAACAAGTGGCCTAACATACAAAGTGGAAGACTACTAGGAATCTGCTCAACAGGGAACTTGGAACTGACTAAGCAGCTGGGACTATGCCTTAAGCATAAGGATGCACGCCAACTAATGCCAGCCACCGCACATGTGCAATTTGCATTATTCCAGGGAATTCACTAGCTGTCACCCCCAGTCCAGAGAGGGGGTGGGAAAAACACTTGCTTTAACATGGACTCCTGAACTGAATAAGTTGCTGTGTCATTTACTAGAATCAGCCTAAAACATATTACTGCGAGCCACCTCCGACTACACAGAGGATCATGGAATCTCTTGTGGCCCTTAGAGCTACCCCAAACAGTTGGGATTACATTTGAAGTACAGTTGTAGTGTATTGCTTTGCTTCATTGGGGATAGAGGTTGTTTAGAAATGTTAAGATATATGGATGTCTTTGGCAAATTGGGTTGCTGAACTGGGAGGGGGTGGGAAGTTGCATAAGAATTTTGTTCATACACCACATGATTATCAAGCATTGCCACTAGGTGTATTGCAGAGCAGGGACATGCAATCCGGAAAACCCAGGAGTAAATTCCAATCTAAAGACTAGTGACAACCAAGGACAGCTGGTCTTTTTGACCTGAAATGTCCGTGGGCTGAAAAACCCCACGAAAGTCAGACTTGTTTTCTCATATTTAGACAGGCACTACACGCACATTGCCCTTATATAAGAGACTCACCGTACCAAGCATACAGTTCACAACATAGGTTCCAGATAGGTATGCTTTAGAATTGCCTCAATATTCTCATCATATTCGAGAAGGGTGATGATTCTAATAAAAAAAGGTGTCCAATTTACGCTCACTCACTCTGAGGCAGATGAAGCCAGGAGACTGACCGCAGTACAAGGTAGAGATTGTAACACCGCACTTACCACACTGACGACATATGGCCCAAATACAGACAACCCTGACTTTTACACTGAGGTCTGGAATAGACTGCACAGGCTACCACAGGCGCCCATATTATGGGGAGGGACTTAAATATATACTTAGATCCCGCCATGGACAGATCAGGCACAGGCGTCTTCAAGGTAAACAATCAGCTCACGTTCTGAGAGAGGGGGTGCAGGAGGGTAGTTTGGTGAACATGTGGCGGCTGCGGAAACCATTGGGAAGGGAGGGGACGTATGTCTTGTCAGTCCACAGCACATGGTCCCGACTTGATTACTGGTTAGCTACCAAGGAAATTATCACTTGGGCTGCGGAGGTGCGCCACCTGCCCAGAACACTGTTGAATCACTCTTCGGTGAGGCTGGTGGCTCAGATGCCAACATGCACCCCTCCCTGCACCTTTCACATGGAGATTGGGGCCAGTGGCACTAAAGGAACCAGTGTTTAATGCAGAATTATGAACAGCCATACTAGAATACTTTAAGCATAACTCTGACTCCGTGAGAAGCACCTCTACCCTCCGGGAGGCCTTCAAGGCCCATATTAGGGGGATCTGCATCAGTTACAAACAACAGAGCGGGACATCAAAGAGCTTGAAACTCAGTATGAAAGCACTTCAAGTCCTCATTTATTATTGGAAATACATGATCATGTCACAAAGTATAACAAAACAGCAGAGCAAGAACTCCAATTTCTTACCACTAGGCATATAGCCGGGACATATGCGAGGACAGGAGACCAGGCAAACACCTGGCAACCAAAATAAGAGAACCCTGGCAAACGCTTACATAACTAAAGTGAAGTGGGAGGACTATGGGCATTATTACACCACACCAGAAATACTAGCTATCTTAACACATTATTATAAGAACCTGTATAATAGCCGCATGATTACCTTGAAGATATCGCTCTTGCATGGCTAACAGAGGATCAGAAAGAATATTTGGTCCAGCCTCTCACAGAGGAAGAGATTAAAGAGGCAGTGGGTTCGCTCCCAAATGGAAAGGCCCGAGGGGCAGACGGATCACAAGCACATTTTTTAGACCTACACATGGAAACAACTACCTCCCTCCCTCAGAGAGGCTTTAATAATTACGCTCCACAAGCCTGATAATCCTGCTGAACACTGCGAGTATATAGACTGCTTTCCTTGATTAACTTGGACACTAAAATCTTAGCCAAAATAATAGCAAGGCACCTACAGCAACTACTCACAAACTTCTCACAAACGTGATACTGCCGGATCAAGCCTGCTTCATTCCACAATGGTCCACCTCACACAATCTATGCACCATCTTTGCTCTGTTACATCAGCTGAGCCCTGAAATGCATTCCGCAGCAGTTCTTTTTGACGCTGCAAAGTCATTTGATTCTACAGGTGGGTGTATCTGTTCAGAATATTACAGTGTATGGGGCTCCCCCAGTCATTTCTACAATGGATAAACCATCTCTATACTGACCCAGTAGCTAGGAGACGTGTAAACGGCCATACCTTGGAGCCATTCCAGATTTCCAGGGGCTCAAGTCAAGGGTGTCCGCTTTTGCCAATGCTATTTGATATAGGTTTGCAACCCCTCGTGTGTATTATAATGCAATGCTATGCGGCGGCAGTCTTATGCTTCACCCCACGCCCCTTGGGCTAATCACTTTATGCAGATGACATGGTTCTATATGTGAAGGAGCCGAGAACCCATTTGGCTCCCATCATACGGGAATACATACGATATGAAGGATACTCAGGGCTGGGTATAAATTGATCCAAATCGATGATCCTTCCACTTACACCGGCAATACAACCCTACACATTAGATTTCCCATTAGAATGGAGCGAAGATCCGGTGAAAATACTTAGGAATATGGGTGCACAGGGACCCTGACCAAGTAATCAGGACAAATTACGTAACTTTGAGGAGCAGATAACAAGATGGGTTAGGCTTCCTCTATTACTGACGGATAGAATGGCTATTATCAAAATGGTCCACCTCCGAAAATTCTTATATATGTTTGTTAACATACCCGTTAGACATACAAAACAATTTTTCAGAACACTCCACACCTATCTCATCACATTTGCCTGTGCAGGGAAACAGCCCCGAATAAAATGGTACACACTAACGTTACTGTATGAACAAGACAAATTTAATGCTCCTGACTTCTATTTATATTTTCTATGTGCCCAGGCACATTTAGCCCATTACTGGATACAGCAACCAAACTACATGCCACCCCCACCCCTCTACCGGCAATGTTCACACACCAGAGGCCATTGAAGACTAATCAAATAAACACAGTAGATTGCACGGTACTGGCATGGAGGCAGCTGGGAACTCGGTCAAATAAATCCCCACTCTATATCCCAGCCCTACCACTACAATCCCACTCTGGCCTTTCGGTAATGCATGAAAAAGGCACAGTGGCGCTTCTTAAGGGACAAGGGCTAGAGAAAATGGGAGATCGATGAATAGAAGGGAAATTTATGGAATTAGCAAACATATCACAAGCGCAAAACACAAACATGTTATAGCCCTTCACCTACATCTGTCTGAGAGCCTCCCTGAAGGCTCTGCACCCAATGTTCCATGCAGGGCCTCCTGCGCTATCTGTGCTGCAGACGCTGCTCCAACACCTTGCCACACAAACTGGTGACCCGGCTCTATGCAGCATCTCAAAAAGATAGAGAGCTTGCGGGGCAGCAGCACTGCGAGAAATGGAAGGAGTTATTAGAGATGCCCCTAAGTCCTGAAGAATGGCGCTCCTGTTGCACACTAATGGGGATGCTGACACCTAACTGTAACCTATGAATTATACATTTTAAAAACCTGCAACAAATGGACCACACCCCATCACTTGTGAGATGCAGAGTGTGAGATGCAGGGTTCTTGCACACATGTCATGGAGCTGTGGGAGGGTGTATGAATTCTGGGAAAGTGTGACCGACTCCCTCAAAGAAATTATATAGGAAAAAGTTTAATGTGCGCCTAGGAAGTGCTTGATGGGCCTGGTCCAACCGTTACAACTGGCTAATCGGAAATTTGGGGCAGTAGCCCTTCTGATGGCAAAGAGAAGAGTGGCAATACACTGGAACAGCCACATGACCCCCTCGTTCCTTCAGTGGCTGAAAGATTTGACATATTGCTGGCACATTGCTGGGACCAATTGAAAATGCATGCTGAGGAGCTACCGCAAAGTTCTAGGCCAAAGGAAATCTGGGACCCTTTCACAAGGTACTTATTGGCTAGGTCCTCTGGAGAACAGAGGTATGGTGAGTTATTATAGGCAATTAACTCAACTCGCAACTCAAATAGGGAACCTGTCTGTCATAAGTAGACCTGCAAAGTGGCTGCATGGGGATATTGATTACATGTGCAGTGATGATGATTTTAATTGTGGTGGTAATTGTATGAACTTGTTTACTTAACTAATCAAAGTAAAAAAAACAAAAAAAACACATTCTGCCCTCCTGACCTTTACATGCAGCCCACTGGTCAACAGCAGCATTGGGCTGCTTTTTACTGGACTCAGCACTACCAGTCGTGGGGGGGAGGGTCTGCTGTAATTTCTGGCTTCCCCTTGAAACCCTCTTGCTGGTAGCAACACGTTTTCACCACAGGCACACATCGATTACACAGTTCCAGTATATGGTCTCCTCAGGGCACTTACGTGTCCCCTCTTTGTGCTACGGCACAGTCCAAAGTCCTTTTGTCAGTAATGACATCTTCTTTGTGCCTCTTCTTGGATTCAAAGTCAGAACTGAGATTCTGGTGCCATGGGAGTACCATAAATCAAGGTTTAGGGGTTGTTAAGGGTGTGAGGGACAGTGGCCAATGGGCTACTGCTCCCTGTGGCTAGTCTGCCCCTGAAGTGAAAACGTCCTGTGGGAACATGTCTCTTTTCTACCCAGAACCCACTATTTCTAAGGTTTATCAACATGGCGGAACCTTCCCTTGGCTGTGCAGACTTCCTAGCCCAACCTAAAGGTGTGGCTAGTCTTTTGTAGGTGTACGCCTCCTGAATAACTCATTTTCCTGCCTGCCAGCCAGGATAGGGATGGAAGGGCTTAGGGGGTCATTCCTACCCTGGCGGTCCGAGACCGCCAGGGTAGGGGACGGAGGAAGCCGGAGGCGGTGCTTCTGGGGCTATTCTGACCGCGGCGGTAAAGCCGCGGTCAGAAAAGGGAAGCCGGCGGTTTTCCGCCCGCTTCCCACTGCCCCTGTGAATCCTCCACGGCGGTGCTGCAAGCAGCGCCGCCATGGGGATTCCGACCCCCTTCCCGCCAGAACCAGGCTGGCGGGAACGGGTGTCGTCGGGCCCCTGGCGGCCCCTGCAGTGCCCATGCCACTGGCATGGGCACTGCAGGGGCCCCCTAACAGGGCCCCACATTGATTTTCAGTGTTTGCGTGGCAGACACTGAAAATCGCGACGGGTGCAACTGCACCCGTCGCACACCAGCAACTCCGCCGACTCCATTCGGAGCCCGCCAGCCCAGCGGGAAAGTCAGAATGACCGCCGCGGTCTTTTGACCGCGGTACGGTCTTCTGGCGGTTCCCGCCAGGCGGGCGGCGACTGCCGTCTGCCAAAGTAGGAATGACCGCCTTAGTCCTCAATGGGGGACAAGCGATTACATATCAAGAGCAGTGAAAGCCTTTGGGGCTCACTGCCTTGATCACTGTAAACACTGGCCATTCTCGAAGGGCGGAAGTGTGCACTCCTTCCTGCCCAGGTCCTTTGTCTTGATCCTGGGAGAAGTGTTAGCACAACCAGCAGGAGGACAGACTCTTGTCTTGGCGGCAAATGACTCAGGCCATCATTTAGCTGGACATCTGGGGTCTGCCTGGGCGCCAATCCATGTTATCCTATGGCCCGCCGCTCACTGGTGGTAGCAGTGAGTTTTGAATGCTGCCACATGGGCATAAATGCTTCTGCATAAATGTCCACACTCATAACACAGTGCACCCTGCGTCCTGGGATCTAGGAGGCCTGCCTTAGGGGTGACTGACCTGTGCTATGGCAGTGAAAGGATTCGGCCTGCACTTGGTGTGGACAGGGTCAAACCCGAGCGGACAGGCTGCTCCTTCAGGCTGACATGGCAGCACTGCAGGTTTACCTTTACTCTGGCCAAGCAGGGTGGCACAATCAGTGCTGTAGCCCTGGTGACCCCTTTACCACCCCTGGCCTGGGTACTACTTGTACCATTTACTACGGCCTTACAGGGGTGGTAAAACTCTTGCCAATTGGGTTTCCAAACTCTCAGTACAATTTAAGGGGAAGAGCAATGGTATTGAGGTCTGGTTAGCAGGCCTCAGTACACTTCCAGGTCAAAAGCAAAAGTATCAAAAAGTGGGGGGTGACTTTCCAAAACGGGAGCTTTACAACAAGTCCATTTCAGAGTATTTTTTAAAGTACATTGGGTTGGTAGTTTTGAAACATGAATTTAGAAATAGTTTTGCTTTCTCCCACCCTGACAACAATGCCAATAGTGAACTATGAGGCAATTCATTTATTATGTGCACCCTTTGGGTGGGTTGGGTTTCTATTATATATGAACAACGTTGTAGTTTATTAAATGAAACACAGGAAAAGGATTTGTATAGTGCACACCCTCAAGTCTTATGACTAAGTTCTCTTATAAGCGATAATGAAGAAAAAGGAAGGAAAGTGAACTAAACAAATTGACTAGGATCACACAATTTGGTCAAGTAGTAAAGCCGGGATTGATTCCATGTTTGTGGTTTCACATTGTATAATTCAACCACTAGATGTACATGTTTTGCTTCCCGTACCTTCTTACAGCCTCGCCTCAACCTCCACCGTTCTGGCATCAGTACGGCCCTCAGTCACACCACAGACTAAACGTCTTGGCCCCTGGAAAAATGTTTGTGAGTACCCATGTGTTAGAGGGTGTTAGAGGCCTGCAGTTGGAGGTGTGAGGTTGGCAATATTTGTGATTTTTTACTCAAAAACGTCTGCCAGTTGTTTACAACTAGGCACTCAATCTGGGAGTTGCAGTCATAGAAAAGATCTCCGAGTTCTGAAATGCAGGAAAATGTTGTGAGGCCATAATTGGATTAGTGAAAATTATCTGGGTGTAAGAGGTAGAATTGTCCAATTTGCCATTGTATTTTTATTTATTTATGCCTGCTGAAAGGTCCTCTTCCAACTGTCAATAGTGCTCAAGGTTACAAAGAGTTCTTCTCATAACATTCAGATTACGAATTGTGTTTATGTAGGTGTCTACGTGATTGAATGGTTCAGATCTGTCTTTTGCCTTACCTTTAACTTTTCTTGAAACTTTTTTATAATTACAGTTGATGAATTAATGGACTCTGTTTAAGAGGTATCTTATGGAGCTATGATGAGTTCATATGGATATAAGACGTATAATGTTCGCATTTCGGTTTATTACCTTTATATGGGACACACATAATACAAGGGGCACCCTGCAGCTCATCATTTTAGGTTCAGTAGAAACGGGTCCTCTATCAACCAACAAGACCCTATTGATCCAAGAGGACTGGACCTGTGACAGGTAGAGTTTTGGAATCCCTTGACGACTGTTTTTTGGGCACATTAAATAGATATTTTGACTTCTATCAGGCACCAAATCTATCTGTCTTTTACAGTATTGTGCTCAACTACCACCCTTTTACAGGGATTAACACAAAAGAAAGTCTTTCTGCCATTCATGGCCTATCACAGAAAATTGACAGATTTTAAGCAATTTTGACTTTTGCTCTGTAATCTCACAAACTAGTCACAAATTTATAGCAGAACCTGGGAAACGTTAAGACCAAGAACACCATAAATTCCAGAGATGCGACTCCTCAGGCCTAATGTGACATCTCTGTGTAGTTTCACTTTAATTTATGACTGACTAAACTATGTATCTTTGCGTGTTCTGCAAGCAGATTTCACCAATGTGTTTTTTGAGATAATGTAAAGAAATCACTGCTCACAGCTGAGCACCCTCAAAGTTATTTTAAAGCCCCACAGCACGCAGAGAAGATTCTCCATACTGGAAAAGAATTGTGGATGAGTGTCGTGAGTTAATGCTTCATGGGGCAGGCCAACTGGCTCAGTACAACATCTCTGACGCCAATATAAAACATGCTTAAAGTTTATTCAGATGATATTCAGCTTATGGTAACAAAACGTTAACATGACGTAAAGTAAAATAGAATTCCTATCTAACCTACAGCAGGCGTGACTGGAGGAGCGTCGTCCCCTTCCCGCCAGGAGTGACCGCTGCAAATCCTTTCACAAGGAAAGGATAATCAACTCTGTTTATTAAACTCTGTTTATTACCCTTTCCTTGTGAAAGGGGAGGGGCATTGGGAGTAATGAGCAGCGGGGAGTGCACTGTGCACACCCCTCAGAGCGCATGTGTGTTTGTCAGGCCGTCTCTGGCCGGCCAAATACACATGTGCACAGGGCTCTCTCCAGCCCAGCAACACAGTTGCTGGGCTGGAGAGAGTCAGCATAGGCTCCCAGTCTTCCTGGCAGTGCCCTGGCTGGGCGTCCCCAGCCAATGCTGACGCTGCTCTGAGCAGCGTCAGGTTTGGACGCAGGGCAGGCTGGGAGCCTGTGCCTGCAGCAGCGACAGGAGAGTAGTGGCACAGGAGCGGAGCAGGTAATTAATTAAAAAAAAATGTTTTTCTTAATTTTCTCCTGTGCCCCAAGTCACCCCCATCTCCCCTGCCGCCACAAAGCCCTGCGAGCCGCTCCTGACCTACAGGTATGATACACATGCATGACAGTAGTCGAAGAGACTTGACATAGAGCAGTCATTCAGCATGGTTACTTGCACCTATAAGCAGCACCCATGTACAAGACTCAGAGCACACACCGTAGCCAGATTCATTACATCAAATCCTTCTCACACAAACTGTTGCAAGCATGCATGCATGCTCCTGCCTGCCACCAATCGACCACTGCAGGACTGCTGCAAAACCAAAGGAGTGGAGCATAAGTACCATGGATATGAGCAATAACAGCAACAATTGTGAACACCCCCCTTGTTCATGGTCGATGACTTATTGCTGGGCGTAACTTCAAAATTAAGTGGATAGAATAGCTAAGCATCAAACTCTAATACTGACACCACAATAAAACACACTTCATATTCCTCTCTTCCTTGAGGCATGTTATAAAACATTTCCAGTTAGAAATTATCAGAAAACGCCCAGCAATGAACTACCACAATTAATATTAATTAACTTGTGATATGTGATTTACCTGAAAACCAGCAGCTAATCCACTGTAAGAGCAATTGAGTGCAGTGTAATATACTGACGCATGTTACGATTTGTTTCAAATGTACCCAGAGCTGCAGTGTGTGCCGCGCAGTAAATTACAGGTACTTCCCTCGCAGAGCCTCAGACAACAGACTTGGTTAAATGCATTTTCTTCAATGCTATACATAATTTAGCTGCAAATTGCATAATGATGTTTCTTTATTTATAAGAACTTGCACATAAATCTAGCTCATTGTGTGATAATAGCTTGAAAGTGCCATGTTTAAAAATGAAAATAGCCATAAACAACACGTTTTATTTTGCCGTTTCAGTTACCACTCAATATGGATATTCTTTGTACAGCAACATCCTTTCGGAATACAGATTATTTTGAAGCCGGTGTGTAGAGATATGAGATAGGAAAACAGCGAATTCAATGTTATCACAGTTTTCAATAGTTGTGCTAACTTAAAAATCAAAATACGGTTTTAGGCTCAATCAATCGTAATCGCAGTCCAGTGACATTGGGGTGCATGTGTGATACTGAGTTCAAACATGGCGGAGAGAGAATGTAGTCTAACTACTAAGGTACCAACTCCCACCTGTGGGATTCTGGATGGGGTGGAGACGGAGAATGCTGCCATTCAGATGGAAGGATCCCCATTGCTGCTCCTTCTAGCGATCTGCAAAGCACCTGTCATATCAGAGTCACCCAATTTAAAGTGGGTTTAGGGGAGAAGGGTGGTATTAGTGGGGCCAAAGGGAGATGCTACAGCCACCCCGGCACTTGGATGAACAATGCTAATCATTAGAAATACCATGTGTTCAAAATCAATCTCTCTTTAACAAAGGAGAGTGATGCTGATTAAATCTTTCACACACTTACCTGGTTCCGACTACGGAGCCAATGCTGGACCTCCAATCCCAGCTGGGATCTAATTCCATCAACTGACCCCAGAATGGAAGTGTGGCTGGGATAAAACAAGAGTAGATGAGCTTGATTTACTGGAGGGACTGCTCTACTGTCTTGTGCAGTGGCGAGTAGGAACAGGACTCCCTGGACCTCGTTATTCTTGTACAGGTGCGGAGCACTAGAAACGACAAGAAGCAATGCTACCCACCAGTTATCAACTCAGAACATTTTAGCAATTACTTACACAATGCTGTACACTTACAGGCTTCAGCATAAATATAGCATGACAGAAAGCAGGAACCATTTTAAAAATAAACTGGAGTTTTCTGGCACTCCAAAACATATAAGGCTCAGATTCAAACTCAGATACAACTTCAAGTTCTAAAAGTGTCTCCAAAAATACTAGACACAAATTGTTAAAGAACACATCATCAAACTTTCCAGTTCAGGTATAATAAAGTGCGGAACGCTACTATGAAAAGAGCCCAGAGCGCTGGGATTAAGGGGCTAAAACACCAACAAAGTCCAATATCCAAAATGTGTTCACAACTTAATGAAAATAAGGCTTGGAATTATCTACTGAACTAAGGTTTATTGCACACTAACCTGAGGGTATAGTACTTAGCCTTGTCTAGCACTTTAACATGAATCCAGAGGGGCGTGGAGCTTGCCCGGTCACAAGATGGCCGCGTTGTAGCGGAGCTCCACCGGCCACCTTTACAATCTGTAAATAATCCTTCAAACTAAACCATTCCTGACTGAGTACCACACATCAGCTGTTGGCCGAAAGATATTGGAGGTGCATGATGGGCCCCGATTTGGCCGGAAACCGAGGAGTGGGGTGGAAGGCGTCGTGGCCCGAGAACCCACAATAATGCGGCTGTGAGGCCGGCAGTGAAAAGAGGCATACGGGGCGACCGTTGGAGCAGGGGTGGCCTGGTGAGAGCAGTTCAGTGGAGAGAGACTGTTGCACCGTAGAGTGCATGAAGAACACGCTGTGTGCTGTGTACGGCGGTGCTTCTGGACGTGCGCGGAGAACATCGCGGTACCAGTGAGGCCTAGCGGAGGTGGGGCACTGATGACTGCAGCTGGCTACCTGCAGGGCCCCACATGGTGAGGCGGTACGGTGCGGCCCAGGGCACGGAAGGAGACGGAGTGCACACGCTTGGAGCCCTGACACTGGGATCTGTGTTGCTTGGGCCTGGAGTTGGGCCCTTAGATGCAGAGGCCCCTCAAACTGTGGAGACCTGAGTCCAAACGCTATTGCTAGCCTAAAACATAAGGAGGGGACTCGCTTCTGACCGGGGAGATTCACATTTGGAGATGGCACTGGTGGGGATTTTGGTGCGCCATGATCCTGGATGCCTGGCGCGGCAAGTTGAGATTGGATTGCAAAAAACCAAGCAACCGAGGAAAGTTTATATGCCTCGAGGCATTCTCGTCCTTGGTTGGCGATCGTTGTGCTAATACAGCAGAAGTATACCTTTTGTGCCCTAGAGCCTCCTGACTGGTGTAAACTAGGAGTCCTCCATGAAAAAAACAAACACAAAATGGGCAAGACAGATACGAATCAGGCCAAGCTGCAGTTGGATCGGCGCAAAACGAGCAGTCCCGCAGGAGATGGATTGGAGTTAGGGACAGAGAAGGTTCCTGATGTAGCCTCAGGTGAGGAACAAGACTTGCGTCAAATTTTGGTGGCAATGCAACATAGCTTAACCCAGATAAATCGCAAGATAGACTCACTCTCATACCGCATGGATAGAATGACAGAACGCCTTGACAAACATGCGGAGCGTCTGGATCAATCAGATATGAGGGTATCTGAGGTGGAGGATGGTCAGACAGAGCTAGCTACCAGCCAAGTAAAACAAAACAAAGAATTAAGCTCCTTACGCCTCAAGGTAGATGACCTAGAAGCCTGTTCCCAGAAGAATAACCTACATATAGTGGGAATCGCAGAGTCCACCGTGATTGACAATATGGAGGGCCTCATTGAACAGTTACTGGTGCAACTATTGGGGCGTGCTACTTTTTCTGACCTGTTCATCGTGGAGCGAGCGCACCGATCCCTGGCGGCCCGTCCGCCTCCGTGATCCTCTCCTCATCCTATTATAGCAAAACTATAGAGATCGTGATGCTGCCTTGAGCCGCGCCAGGGAACTAAAAAGTTTGCAATATGAAGGAATGACAGTCTCACTGTACTTGAACTTCACGATACAGGTGCAGGAGGCAAGGAGACAGTTTTTTGCGGGAAAGAAACAACTAAGAAACTTGCACCTGGAATACAGAATGCTGTATCCGGCAAAATTAAGAGTAGAAATGGACGGAAGCCCAAAATTTTTCACGAACAACAAAAAACTGGATCAGTTTGTGAAACGCAGAGCGGCAGGTAAAGGGAGCAGCGGTGTTGACGACGCAGATTCCTAGCCAACTGGAGATGGGCTATTGGTCATTAGTTTACAACCTTGGAAAAGTGCCTGAGCCACTATTATAGTGGGAACATTGTGATTAACCCTTAATCACTGACTACACTTTAGAGACTGAAACTGTCAAATTTGGTATAGTACCGCAGAGGGGAAGATATATGAGGACTGTGTGTTTATTATTATATTTACATGCAATATATACATTGGGAGGGGTTTGTTTGTAACAATGTATAGATGGCCGGCACATCAGTGAAATACAACGTGGCCGGGTAACATCCGCCTACGTGTGTGCACCACCTATAGTTATTATAGGGATAGATCATGTCGGGGAGGATGGGGGGATGTTTCTTGGGGGAATAATCAGATGGGCAGGTTGGGGTATTGCCTATTGTGGGTGGGAGGTGGGACCTCAGGGAGTTGTTGGGGGATTGTTGTTTGCATTAATATCTATGCTTAGAGGAGTACGATTGCAGATACATGATGAAGAAAGGGTGAACACAGTGTTGAAGTCCTACTATAACGGATGACCCAAACTCACTTATATCCAGATACACAGAAGAGCTCTAGGAAGATCAGACTACTTACCTGGAACTTGCGAGGTCTCAATGATGCCCGAAAGACTCGTAAGATAATGGCATACTTACATAGACATAAAGTAGACATTGCTATTTTACAAGAGACGCACCTGGCTCCAGATAGCCCTATGCTAACCCCTAGGAGGATGCAGGGACAGTTTCTGGTGGCTGGTTTCACCTCACACAATCCCGAAGGGTACTGATTTGGGCCTTAAGGACGTTTGACAACAGCCTCCGGGAGGTGGCAGCGGACCCAGGGGAACGGTATGTGGTGGCACACTGTAGTGGGAGTGCATTGTCATTTTTACTGATAGGCATATATGGTCCGAACTATGATGACCCACAGTTCTACCGCAATCTGGCAGTTGGAGCGGACTCCTGGGGAGGTCTTCCGCAGCTATGGTGTGGAGACTTTAATTGCACAGTGAACCCTACATTAGACAGGTTGGGA
The DNA here is from genome assembly GCF_031143425.1 of Pleurodeles waltl. Taxonomy (NCBI): domain Eukaryota; kingdom Metazoa; phylum Chordata; class Amphibia; order Caudata; family Salamandridae; genus Pleurodeles; species Pleurodeles waltl. Next base: position 814,973,911 of record NC_090442.1, read on the forward strand.
GGTGTGGCCTGCAGACCAGCAGCCGCGGCAAAGGCGATACTAGACTTGGCTGGTAAGCTGGGGTTGGTGGACATCTGGAGAGGTAGGCATCCAGAGGGAGTTGGCTATACCCATTACTCAACTGAGCACAACTTATACACACGTATAGATTTGTGGCTGGTTTCCCATAGTTTGCTTGGCAGATTGCTATCTGAAGCCCCTTGGCCTAGAACGTACTCGGACCACTCCCCAGTCCCGCTACTGGTGACTTTGAGCACAATACCGACCCCGCCGTTCTCGTGGAGGTTTCCCCCATTCTCACTATTGGACTCAGTCTTTAAGGATGAACTGGCCACAGCGATCAAATACTTTTTCCAGATTAACAAAGGCTCGGTGGCTAATGTGGGCATAGTATGGGAGACGTTTAAGGTGTATCTCCGCGGGATCACTATAGCTAACCATGCGGGGGTTCTAAGATTGATTAGGGGGTGTTTACAGCTGTTGGAGCGAACGTTATCCCAACTAGAACAGGACCACCAAGTCACTGCAGATGTACACATATTAGGACACATCCACGCTAAGTTGCAAGAGTTTCAGGAGACAGCCCTTGCGGAAATTCAACACCTGGGGAAATATGCGACTGCTCAAATATATGGAGAGGGTGATAGACCTGGATCGGTCCTAGCGAATCTGGTCCGTCCCCATTGGGACAAAACCGCAATTATAGCAATAAAGGCAGAGGATGGAGGCGAGATTAGAGACTCCGAACTCATAGCGGCCAGATTTTGTGAATACTATCAATCCTTATATACCTTTAGGGTAGACCCAGACCCTGAGGCACTGATGGACTATCTCACACATATGACGATGCCGCAGCTGACAGACACAGATAGGGAAGCCCTTATGGCACCACTGACCTTGGGAGCGATAGAGAAAGTGCTGGGGGTGATGGCCCAAGGTAAGGCTCCAGGTCCAGATGGACTGATGGTACGCTTCTAAAAAACATACAAACGCTTGTTACTCCCACAGCTGAAAGAACTTTACAAGGAAATTGTGGTGGAGGGGCAAAATGCCCCCATCAATGAGGGAGGCAATGATAATCACCTTGCTTAAGCCAGGGAAACCCCCAGAGCAATGCTCATCCTATCATCCACTGTCACTACTAAACGTAGATGTTAAAATCTATGCTAAAATTTTAGCGGATCGCTTGGCCAGGGTGCTTCCGCACTTGGACAAGCCAGAACAGGCGAGGTTCGTTCGGGGCTGTAACCTGACTATGAATCTCCACACTCTGTTTCGTACGATACAGAATATCAACCCAGAACTAAAGGCGGTAGTGGTTTGATTAGATGCTGAGAAGGCGTTTGATTTGGTGGAGTGGGGTTTCATGAGGGCAGTCTTGCGGCGGTTCAGCTAGGTGACATGTTTGTGCCTGGTTTCCACATTGTCGGGGGAACCGCTAGCTAGGGTTCGCATAAATGGAATGGTGACAGAAGCTTTTAAGATCATGAGAGGCACTAGACAGGGATTCCCGCTTTCCCCCCTGCTATACACGCTGGTGGCAGAGACCTTGACGTGTGTCCTGAGAGAGTATCATGGACATCCCAGCCTTCGTTTTCAAAATTATACCCTTGTGCTATCTATGTATGTGGACGACACATTATTATATACTAAAGATCCGCAGCAAAATGTTGTCCCAGTCATCTGCAAAATTACTAGATATGGCACACTGTCCGGGCTCAAGGTCAACTGGGACAAGTCTATAATGTTACCCCTGACTTCGGTAACAGCACAGGTGGATGTGGGTTTCCCTCTCAAGAGGGAGATGGAGACAGTGAGATATCTAGGGATTAAGGTACACACAGACCCTAAGAAAGTAGTAGCTGAGAACTTCGATGCTGCGCTTAAGAGATTGTCAGGGGATGTGGAGAGGTGGATCAGGCTTCCATTATCTTTGGTTGGCCGGATAGCGCGTATGAAAATGGTGGTGCTGCCGCGATTTTTGTTCTTGTTTCAGAACATCCTGATAGTACTACCAAGAACCTATTTTAACACATTGAGGACATTACTTACTAAATTAGCTTGGGCAAGTAAGCAACAGCAAGTGAAGTGGTGCACCCTGACTCTTCCACATGAGTTGGGAGGTCTTGGGACCCCAGATCAGGAGGCCTACAGTGTGGTGGCGCACGCTGCGGTGGCACAGGCTTGGATTCATGGGGCTGGCGACATCCCGTACCTAAAAATAGAGAGAGAGCTGGCTTCACATGTCCCCTTGTAGAGCAGGATGTTCCACACCCCCAATAGACGCTATAAGGAATTTGCTTCCCTGAACTCGGTTACCTGTGCCTGGCATGAACTTTTGCACAGACAGGGATTGGTCCTACTGTATTCCCCGCATATGCCGTTGGACTGGTGCACCTAGTTCATGCTTTGGCATGATCGAAAGTTAGTACAGGCTATGAACGAGCTGGGCATTAGCACTTTGGGGGATTTATTCGAGGAAGGCATTATGAAAAGGTGGGACTTGTTGGAGAGCCGGGTTGCCGATCCTACCTCTCTACTCCGGTATCAGTATCATAGAGTGAGGCATGCGTTGGCAGCGCTATTAGGAGACAATATGCAAGAGCCCCCAGACGAACAGGCTCTCTCAGTAGTGATATTAAATGACCAATCTCGGCATCTAGGGCCAGATGTAGCAAGCAGTTTTGCCCATTCTGTGTCTATGGGAAAATGTGTTCGTACATATGGCCCTAGTCTCTTGTCTATATGCACATATCCAGAAGTCACAAGTCCACGAGCTATCTAATGCGCGGCTGGAGTGGCAGAAGGAGTTGGGGGTTCAGTTGACAAATGAACAGTGACACTACTGCTGTGCCAGAACGCGTACAATTTTCTTGAATGGCAGACATCGTCTTATACATTTTAAGTATTTAAATAAAATATTCTACACCCCCCTTAGGCTCCGTAGATACGGATTAAGAGAGAACACAAATTGCCCTAGGTGTGGGAGGGAGCAGCCTGGATTCCTGCACATGTCTTTTGCCTGTGATGGAGTGAGGCGCTTCTGGAGCACAGTGATTTGTGAAATGGAATCCCTAGTGGGAGAGCAGCTCGACTGTGAACTGATCATGGCACTCTTGGGATGGGACAGGCATCTGCCGATAAAATTTAGAAAATTAATAGCTATCGGGCTGTGGCTGGTTAAAAGACGTATTGCTATGAGATGGGACCGCAGACCAGTTCCGAAGGTGGAGGACTGGCACAGAGACATGGGCCCATATTTATACTTTTTGACGCAAACCAGCGGCGGTGCTGGCTTGCGTAAAAAAATTTACCACCTGCTAACGCCATTCCAACACGCCAGGCGGGCGCCTTATTTATGGATTGACATTAGCCGGAGCTGCGGGCTGGTCAGAGTGAAAAAAAAAGACTCTAACCAGGCAGCACTGGCGTAGGGGAAAATGGGAGTTGTGAGTCAAAAAATGGTGTAAGTCAGGTTAGAGTAAAAAATCATAGCTCTAACCGGACTTGCGCCATTTTTTGGTGCACAACCCCCATTGAATTGACTCCTGTCTTAGCAAAGACAGGAGTCATGCCCCCCTGCCCAATGGCCATGCCCAGGGGACTTCTGTCCTCTTGGTATGGCCTTAGGGCACAGTGGCATGTAGAGGGGCCCAGGTTAGGCCCCCCATGCCACTAAAAAATATTTAAAAAAATACTTACCTCAACTTACCTGTACTTACCTGGGATGGGTCCCCCCATCCATGGGTGCCCTCCAGGGGTGGGTGGAGGTGGCAGCGGGTGTCCCTTGGGGCAGGGAAGTGCACCTGTAGACTGCTTTCATGGTCCGAGACCATGGAAATGAGCCCACAGGTCCCTTAACGCCTGCCCTCACTGAGGCGTTAAAAAACGGCGCACAACAGGCTGGCTTTTGTTTTTTAAGGCCCGCCCCCTCCTGTGCGTCAAAATGACACGGGAGTATAAATAAGGCACACAGGACTTAAAGTCATTTTTTGGACTGGAATGCCTACCTTGCATGTCATTAACGCAAGGCGATTTCCCGCGTCCAGAAAATGACGCACACAGAGGAATTTTGACGTTCGCGGGGTCGGGCGTCATAGTATAAATATGGTGCAAGGTTTGCGCAGAATGTGCGTCAACATTTTTGACGCACATTTGGCGCAAACTGAGTATAAATATGCCCCATGGTGTACTTTAATATGCAAACAGACAACTACAGTGAACTGCTCCCCCCAATCAATAGACCTGCGAAACACTGGGATATTTATAAGCAGTATTTGATTGGTAAAGAAACAGGAGAGCCAGAAGTGGGGGATCCTGCGTGATATGTTGAGAATGGACCGTGAATTATACAAATGAGGGTGGGATCCTTTAGTATAGTTCATGGATGGATGTCTCCAGATTGGATTGAGGAGGTCAACGCTCCTTGTCTCATACTTTGGTATTATTTGACAACATATATTGTATTTGGCTGCAATTGCATGATTATATGTGAATCAAATAAAGGCATAAATAAAGTTTAAAAACAAACAAAAAAAACTTGAATCCAGAGAGGACAGGAGACTGCGGTGCAAGAAGCTCAAGAGGAAACGGAACCGTAGATCAAGAATGAAGACACTAGAAGCGTTGCGGATGCCAGGATCACAGAATCAACAGGGAGGCTTGAAAGACTAGAGTGCTGGAAATTATGGGTGACTCAGAAGGTGAGTGTAGGAAAGATGCTTGCACAGGACTGGGATGATGCTCAGCGATGATGCACATTAAGTGAGGGTATTTATGCTGGATGAAAAGAATGTTCCAGAAGGTACGTGGTGTCCCAAGTGGAAGTGTGGAATATTTCAGTGACCCTGGGGACAATCTTGTGTTCCGTATAACAGAGTTGGAAACAATTAACATGTATAATGGAACCCCAAGTGCATGATGGTACAGTTCAATGGGTCACAGTGGATAGTGTAACTTGTCCAAAAGACACATGACAATTCGGCAGCTGCAAAACTAAACTTGCTTAGCATAAAAACAGGAGGTTCAGCAGTTCAAGCTCCCTGGGAGGGGGACCATGAAGTGCTTGAGAAAGGAATGTGCCACAAGGAAAGGATGACATAGAGCGCTCGGAACAGGGAGGTGCCACAGGGGAAGGATGACATGAGCCTGGTGAGTAAAACCCACAGCACATAGGGCACAAGATGGAGTTGTGACATTATCATGCTAATACTAAAGGAAGAACGACGCTCAGAAGTTTAATAGTGGGGGCATGGCCAAGCTAAGATGGTGCCGAGCATGAGCTGGTGTAGCTCTGCACACTGGGCCCTCCTGGAGGCAGTGATCTAGTGCCCAAGGGGCCCACTAAACATGGCAGAGGGGCTCTGAGGCAGCAGGAGGGCCCTCTGAGCTTTACCGGGGCAGGGCTGGACCCGGGGAGTCAGGATATGGAATGTTCGCAGACCTCACGCAACAGGGAGGTGCGACCCACGGCAGCCCCCAAACAAAAAAAGAAGTGTCAGGGACGCCCATACTTGGGGGGCTGTGAGGACACCAAAGGGGAAATCCAAATGAAAGGAGTGTTTGGGGAGGTGACCCCTCTTCCCCATCTCTGCCTGCGAGCATGGTCCGCTTGTGGGGCCCGCCACACTCGCCTGCAACAAAATGATTGCGGCTCACGGGTGACCGCAGATGGAACAACCAGAGCTGCGACAGAAGGAGGTGTGGATCGGGAGTGATGGCAGACTCGACTGGAGGACTGGTGGGTCTCCTGCAGTGGCGGGACCACCTGCTGCAAATGTTGCATCAGTGAGCTGGGTGCACTGGTGGCCCTGCCAGAAGGGAGGAGACCCGGGCCCTGGAGACAAGGTCTCCTCTAATGAGAACAGGCCTGAGCACCGACGCTCAAAGGGGCTGATATTGGTGAGGGGGAGAACTCCATCTGTTGCAAACTGAGGGGCCTTACATTATCTTCAAACTGTCTGCCAAATGACTGCTGGGGAATCTATGGCTCACCTGGCTCCCTGACCTATGAAGGGAGCTTTGAAGTACAGCCCTGATCCCTGGGAATTTGAACCTGCCCTTTCCCCGCCATTCCCTGAGGTTCTGAGGGGAAACTACTGTGGCCCAAGACCAGAAACTGGAGTAGTGGCTGGCCTTTCCAGGGAGGATATATGGACTGGACGTCTCCGCCAGTTGACCAAACACTGCCCAGTGCACTGCAGACGCTGCACATGCTGGGCGTGAAAGGACCTGAGATGAGCTGGGGGTGCCCGTACTGATTGAGGGACATGATGGGGCCCTTGGGAGGTTCGGTTGGAGCTGCTGCCCAGGTGGGCTACCCCCTTAGGCTGAGGAGTTGGCCTGGCTGTTGGGGGGAGAGGCTGGGGTGATGGCCAGCCGGACCCCTCGGAGGTACCTGTGGACCCTGGTGCAAGGCAAAGCCTGTGCTCCTCTTCCTGGTTCACTTAAGCCTTGTGTGAGCCTCACTCGGACCTCATGAACATGATGGTGCATAACAAACATCCATGCCTGGACCCTTTGTCGACTGAGCAGAACAACTAGCCGTAACAAGTGCTGCCAGCTCACCCTGCACCAGCAAATGTCCTAAAAGCCCACATAGTGGTCATACTTGCACCTACTGGAGACACCAAGTTGGCAATGGAGGTGAAGATAGAAGCGATGGACCTGTCTAGCGTCAAAATATTGGAGTTAACGTAATTTTTTGCCAGCAGAAAACTACCTTGTGTCAATGAGATGCAAGGTAGGCGTTCTCGGGCATAAAATGACTCTAAAGCCTTTGTGCCTTATTTATCCTTCCATGCAAAAATCATGCACGGGAGGAGGAGGGCCTTAAATAATGGCGCTAAGCCTGTTTAGCGCCATTATGTAATGCCTGGGTCATGGCAGGCGTTAGGGGGCCTTTGGGCCATTTTCCATGGTCAGAGGCCATGGAAACAGCCCACACGTGCCCTTCTCTGCATTCAGGTATACCCCCACCCATCCCGGCCCACACCTGGAGGACACCTAAGGATGGGGGGACCTATCCCATGTAAGTCCAGGTACGTTTTTTCTTTTTTTTTTAAAGTGCCATAGGGGGGCCTAACTTGGGCCCCCCTACATGGCACTGTGCCCAACACTTAAGTCCCCTGGGCATGGATGGCCATTGGGCAGGGGAGCATGACTCCTGTCTTTACTAAGACAGGAGTCATGTCCATGGGGGTTGCGCATCAAAAAATAACGCTAGTCAGGTTTGAGTCATTTTTCTGACTTTAACCTGACTAGTGCCATTCTGTGATGCACAACCTCCTGTTTCCCTTACGCCTCCCCCACCTGGTTAGCATCATTTATTTTGACGTTAATCGGGCCTTACCGCCGGCTAGCATCATTCCTTAAATATGATGCCCGGCTGGTGTCTAGGAATGGCGCTAGCCGGCGGTAAACTTTTTGATGCCATAATTGTATTTTGTAAGTTTGCGCCGCTTTTGCGTTCAAGAATTACGCATATGCAGCGCAAAAAAAGTATAAATCTGGGCATGACTACTTTTCAAGGAACATAACATCTAACAAGTTGATTAGAATTTATATCCTAAAGGTCGTGGTTTGTAAGAAAAGAACAGACGACTATATAAAGATTTGTGTTGAAGAAAAGTTGATAGTTAAGAGGTATTTGCAGATCAAAATGCGAAATTGAATATTTGTTAGGCAAGGCTACCTTACATATCAAAACTTTTAAAGACCATTTAAATCTAATTTCTAATTATACATTTTAGCCATTTCAGATGATGGGGAGAGCACACAGCCTTTCAATGGATTGATGGAAGTATATTGTTTAATGTTATATTTAGTAGCCTTGTGAAGGTAAATTTGGCAGTTAAAAACATGTCTTGATATATTTAATTTTGCTCTGAAAACCTTTGAAACACTATAAAGATGAATGAACACATGAACATCATTAAGGGGTCGCCAGGGGTCACAGGTGCTACCTCTGGCTTTCCCATTGTGACCTCTGGCACTGGTTTTATGACCCAATTGCAAAATTCTGACACTGACATACTACCTATGCCTGAAACAAAACAAAACACCTTACTACTCCTTTACACTACTCACCCCTGAAACCTAAAGTCTCTTTACTACCACTGAAGACAACCTATCCTCAATACTAATTGACCATTTACTATCTCTACACTTCAAAATCTTAGGTTTATTGTTCATGGACTGAGGAACTTAACAACATGCACAAAGGGCAGACACCTGGCAAAAGCTGAAGATCATAGGTAGATTCTGTGCTCTGTCCCTTTCTTCATCATGATCTCCTTTGAGAGGTTTGGGTTCTGAAGTCCTTCTTTCAGTCTTTTCTGAAAATCAACAGGACATTTGAGTTCTTTGATTGGGAAATTATGCTACATAGAACACTTTTTGATTTACTTCAAAGCCATGCAAGTAATTATTGATATGATGTGAATAATCAAATTGGCTATTGCACGCAAGAGCTGTAATAATTACTTTAGTACTGGCATACAAGCCACGTGGCCAGTGAAGGGTGGTTCTGGTTAGCATTGTGGAGCTTTGCCTTAACCGAGGACAATATGCAATCACTGTTTGCCACAGTGCTGACTTTCTCTTTGGTGTTCCACCATGCATTGCCACCTCAACCTACCCCACACTCACAATAAAACACAGGCTTGCAATAAATTTACATATTTCATCTCTAATCAGTAATTTCAACTGTGCACCTATCACACATTGAGTGTAACAAATTGAGATTGGTGTTGGATACTTTGTTGGCATTCCCCAGGTTTGACCCTCTCTCCTCCAGCCTGACATTCATGGTATAGGACTGACACAGATTGGCATCACTGGTTTCCATCTCACATATCATACATTGGTTCTTTCAGTATTTGCTGCAGTTTTGATGTTTAGTAAGATACCTTTTCCATCTTCCACTCTTTCACACAGAGGCATAACCAATGGCATGAGACAGCGTTCCATCATCGCTGTGTGGCTGGTTTCACTGGTGTAACATTAGCCCCCGCAGCCCGGCGGTGCAAGGGTCCCCAGAGCTCCAAGGAGCCCCAGGGGCATAACACAAGCACCTGCAGCCTGAACATCTCTAAGATATATAAGACTAGGGAGCCTCTCAAAACATTATGCAGTGGGGACTTGTGTTAGGCCACTGGATGATTTACATTCACTGTGCATGGCAAAGACTTAGGGCCTTATTACAAGGCTAGTGGTTCAAGGACCGCCAGCCTCATGTTGAGGGTTGGACCGCCGCAACTGTGGCGGTCCAACTGCCACATTACAACCCTGCCGGGCAGACCCACCAGGGGACCGCCATCCCTGCTAGGAACATGGCTCCCAATGAGATGACGGCGGATGGAGTTGTACTCAGCCAGGGCGGTGCTAAACTGAGCACTGTCTGACTGATTACAACTCAGCTTTCTGTCAGCCTTTCCATGGTGGGGGTCCCACCATGGAAAGGCTGGCGGAAGTCATGGCAGGGGCCACAGGGGGGGCCTGCACTACCCATGCTCTTTGCAGACAGTGCACATTCCTATGGTACTGGGGACACCTGTGTGCTGGCATTGGCCTTGACTCTATGTGGAGGTAACACCAGTGCCGCCACACAATTTCCACTGGGCTGACTGGTGAAAACCTTGGTTTCCACCAATCAGCCCAGTGGAAACCTTGTAATGGGTCTGGTGGGGAGACCACCAGCTCAGCTGCGGTCTCCTCATTGCGAGTATGGCGGTCGGCTTGTCCTGCCCTGTTGGAGAGCACTGCTGTTTCTCAGTATGGTGCGGCTGCAGTCGTTGGCAGTGCCTTCAATGTTGTGGAAATATATATATATATATATATATATATATATATATATATATATATATATATATCACATATACATACTAAACATGTAGGAGTTGGCAATACTATTAGAGATACTGGGTGAATCAATGCTTCTATACGAGAGGTCATATTGCAGCAATTGTAGTCACTTCAGCACACTAGTAACACATGAGAAAACAATAACCTAATAATCTTTGTTTTTAACTATGTCTCAAAGACACTCTCCATCAATTTTAAAGTTATCTGGAAAGTTATCTGCTAGCCTCACACACAACTCTTAACATTGAGAGGAAACTGGTGTCACAGTAGTTTCTGTTCATGTTGGAAAAGTTAGACGGACGACTCTGACAGACATGATGCTTCACAGTCAAACTTTTAAAAACATTTCTCAACAACAAATTTCCAAAACAATTGTGTTTCTTTTTTCACTGTCCCTCAACACCAGGTTTTACCTATCTTTGATAAACAGCAAAACATAACACATAACATGGTCTGCTCTAAACAGAGCAGAGAAAAGTTACTTGTTAACGTCCAATGGCCTGCACTCTGTCGGTCATCAAAAGAGTATGTAAGTGACGGAGCTGGAATCTTGCCGCCAACGTACTTAGGGTCCGCCCACCTCTGAATCTGGCAGGAGGAAATTGAAAATGCAGTACTCCATCACCATTGCAATGCTCCACCAGAGTCTAAATCAGTCAGTCCCTTAGAACAGCAGAGAAACAAATGTTTATAATCTGGGGTGCCCTCAATTCGCTACAATTATAAAATGTCAATGCTCTCTAGCATAAAGATGGCAAATTCCAACTATATTAAAATCACATTCAAAACACTCCTTCTTCTGGACTTTAACTCCAATATTTTGCTGCTTGATGTGTCTAGCGTTAAAATATAAATATGGAGTTAAATTTGCACTGAATTAGCGTAAAAAAAAATATGCTCATTCAGCGCAAACAGAGTATAAGTATAGGCCTCAATGTGCTCCAGTTGAAAAATTGTGCCATATATTAACACTTGGTTGTACAATAATTAACAGCTGCTTCCTATCAGTGGAAGAAGTCCTAATATGCACTAAAGGAATAGCTCCACTGAGCTTTTTCACGACTTTTGTTCACGCGATTTTAAAAGTTGTAATCGCGTCCATTTATTTGTCCTTTTGTTTAAGTAAATTGTAAAGAAGATACAAAGAGATAATAAAACTGTTTGAAAATAAATAGATGGATGCAATTGCAAGTAAAGAAGATACAAAGAGATAATAAAACTGTTTGAAAATAAATAAATGGATGCAATTGCAAGTTTGAAAATCGTATGAACAAAACATGTGAAAAGCTCAATATTTGCTCTTTCAGTGACTAGTGGGGCCTCTTCCACAATTACTCACAACCCACCCTTGAGGTGGTGGTTTACCACTCCACTTTTTTCTCATCAATTTATCCTTGTTCTATCTGGAGATTTTTTCAAATGTGTTTATTTTCCTTAAATTGGACACCTAACCGTCTAAACAAATCTCAGAACACCTATTCTTTTCAGCAATCAACCTAGCCAGAAAACCCTCAAACTTAAACGTCCTCCATTTTAAGACCACCCCTATCAACCGAACCACTTTGATAATCTTCACGTAATTCGCAGGTGGTGCTCTAATGCCCTCTTTATCAATAGTAAGATCTAAACTGAGGGGGTTGCGATTACTAATGCATTTCATATGAGTTCTAAAGTTTTGTAGAAAGGTGTGCAGGTTTTGCATTACCAAGATATCATCGATAACTGACTCAGCACCCCTCCACGTGAAAGTATACTCAAATTTATCAGGATTTGCAAAGATTTATTTTGCAAACATATTAGTAATATTCATGAAAACGGAATTTAATGCCTCCTAATGTGCAAAAAAATGTGTTTGGCATAGACCTCGACCCCCATAGAAATCCACAGATGTACTTTGTCAGTAATGGACATAAATGAAAGTTGAATTCCCATCCCCATAGGATATAGCTTATTACTGCTTTCCCCACCCCCATGCTTTCTATCTCTTTATTAAGTGACCGTATTACCTCATTTTTCTCCGTAAAGAAGACGATATTATAAACGTTTACAACATAGAAGGAAACATATTTTGGCATAGGAAGGCTAGAACTTGGTAGTAAGAAGAGATGAGCCTACATTTCAACATAGGCCCACCTTGCTGAAACCAACGTTTCAGCTTTGGTTTCAGCACGGACAAGCCATCTTTGCCTTTGCCAGTGAGAGATGCAACGACTGGGGTGTGGAATGTGAACAAAAAAAACAATTTTACAAAGGTTATTTACCATCCAAGTTTCCTGCAAACAAACAATAGAATATTGGGCCATGCAACTATGCCAATCTGGATTTTGCAGTGTGCTTTTCCATCCTGCTGCGTTCCAAAACTAAATGTTTATATCGGTATTGTGAATCCTGAATGCACCATTACGAGCAAGCTTTATCCCTCCATAAGTCATTGTCAGCCATGTGACTAATATAAGATGTTATTTCCCTCCTCAACAACTATGTTCAGTGATCAAGTTTGTAAACCTGCCGTGGGTTGGTGAACTAATAATCCCCCTACATGACATCCAGACTACTATTCATTTCAATACACTTTGATTAGCTAGTAACCCCTAATGATTTGTCAAAAATGGGATTACCAGCAGCTTTTTCCCTCCATTATAAGTCATTGTCAGCCAAGTGAATAATACCAGATTTTATTTCTCTCTTTAGGCAACTATGTTCAGTGATAAAGTTGGTAAACCTGCCATGGGTTGGTGAACTGATATTCCCCCCACGTGACATCCAGACTACTAATGGTTTCGATACACTTTGAGTGGTCAGTAAACCCTAATTAATTGTCAAAAATGGGATTATTAGGAGGTATCATTGTAGTCATCCAATCCATTAAACACATTAAAGGGGATAAGGTGGTTTGTGGTTGCAATGTTAAAGCTAAATAGGAGCTTTAAATGCTTTATGCATCCGCACCTTAGGGGGCATCAGTGGTTTGCAGAGAAATCCCTACGGAGCAGTTGAATTCTGTGATGACCTAGACTCGTCATCTTTCATTCTGGGTAGCAACCACTTCATCAGTTAAGGGGTCCTGAAATGTAATATACCACAGTTTCCCCTGCATGTTGTTGACCATCTGCTCACCCACCAGGCTCTTCATGCAATGATTACTTAATTGAATGGATATTGACGAGTTCTATTCTTTCCCTCATCGAGTGCATTGCCTTGTTTTTTAGATCCTCCAGGGTTTCTGAGTGGGTAGGCTCCTGGGAAGGTACATTCACTAGTATCAGTAAACAGGGGGTGGATTGCTGTGGGAGATCAGGATTGGGTGAATTGCCAAGGGGAGGCTTAATCTTTCTTATTGTGCCACAGTTAAGCACAGTTTTCCTGTCCACTTTTGGAGGCTCGTACATTGGTATTTCAGCCACTACCTAATTGGTCATAACCCTCTGCAGATGGTATGTTCCATTATGTGTTAAAGCATTTTGAGGCATGTGGTCTTCAGTATTATGCACCGCTGTCTGATTCAATTGCTTGGGCCTGTTGGGGCACTTGAGATCTCTGTCAGACACCAGACAATCAACTGAGATAGCTTTCACCTCCTTATGACTAATTAATAGTAAATTGGTCATGCCTTTCACTAGCCCCTCTAGTGCTGGTATTTCAGCTTGTACTTTGTCTATAAACTCCTTCTGAAAAGTCACAGGATCAAAATTGGAATTACCAGACCAGACGATCCTCCCTTTAGTGTTAGTTTTCCCTCTCAGTGGATGCTCAAGAGCGTAACGGATCCTGCTGTTAAAAGCCCTCTTTTTCTTGCTGGGGAATTTGCAGTTTTCATTGGATGAAGGTGACCTTATAGAAGGGTTATTGGTAATTGCTGGTGGGTCTGCGGAAACACTGGGGGGCAGATTTAAGAAAAGTGCCACTGCACCTGGTGCAGCGCCACTTTCCTTGTGCCCCTTAGTGCCCCCTACTGCCACCATGTGTGCACTCTATTTAAAACATGCCGCACCATGGTGAGGGTGGGGGGCAAAAGCAAAGCAAAACACAAACGCTGTGGGATAGCGTAACTGGATGGACGGAATGCAGAACCAATCAAACATTCACCCCCAGTCACAGATCCGGGTTTAATCCATCCATTATTTTGCTCATCATGCCACCCCAGTTTGAACCCAGCCATATGCAAATCAGTCTTGACCCTGTTCCTCATGGGAACAGTCCAGCCCGAACTGCCAGGCCAGGTTCTCCCTGGACCAGAAACAAGCATCCTGGGACCGGTTTCGGGGTTTCACCCTTCATCAGCCAGGCTAGCTTGAATCCAGTGGCACAGTGAGCCCGGGACCCACGTCTGGGCATACCCGGCGCACTTAGGGCGGCAAAAGCAAAGCAAAACACAAACGCTGTGGGATAGCGTAACTGGATGGACGGAATGCAGAACCAATCAAACATTCACCCCCAGTCACAGATCCAGGTTTAATCCATCCATTATTTTGCTCACCATGCCATCCCAGTTTGAACCCAGCCATATGCAAATCAGTCTTGACCCTGTTCCTCATGGGAACAGTCCAGCCCGAACTGCCAGGCCAGGTTCTCCCTGGACCGGAAACAAGCATCCTGGGACCGGTTTCGGGGTTTCACCCCTCATCAGCCAGGCTAGCTTGAATCCAGTGGCACAGTGAGCCCGGGACCCACGTCTGGGCATACCCGGCGCACTTAGGGCGGCAAAAGCAAAGCAAAACACAAACGCTGTGGGATAGCGTAACTGGATGGACGGAATGCAGAACCAATCAAACATTCACCCCCAGTCACAGATCCAGGTTTAATCCATCCATTATTTTGCTCACCATGCCATCCCAGTTTGAACCCAGCCATATGCAAATCAGTCTTGACCCTGTTCCTCATGGGAACAGTCCAGCCCGAACTGCCAGGCCAGGTTCTCCCTGGACCGGAAACAAGCATCCTGGGACCGGTTTCGGGGTTTCACCCCTCATCAGCCAGGCTAGCTTGAATCCAGTGGCACAGTGAGCCCGGGACCCACGTCTGGGCATACCCAGCGCACTTAGGGCGGCAAAAGCAAAGCAAAACACAAACGCTGTGGGATAGCGTAACTGGATGGACGGAATGCAGAACCAATCAAACATTCACCCCCAGTCACAGATCCGGGTTTAATCCATCCATTATTTTGCTCATCATGCCACCCCAGTTTGAACCCAGCCATATGCAAATCAGTCTTGACCCTGTTCCTCATGGGAACAGTCCAGCCCGAACTGCCAGGCCAGGTTCTCCCTGGACCAGAAACAAGCATCCTGGGACCGGTTTTGGGGTTTCACCCCTCATCAGCCAGGCTAGCTTGAATCCAGTGGCACAGTGAGCCCGGGACCCACGTCTGGGCATACCCGGCGCACTTAGGGCGGCAAAAGCAAAGCAAAACACAAACGCTGTGGGATAGCGTAACTGGATGGACGGAATGCAGAACCAATCAAACATTCACCCCCAGTCACAGATCCGGGTTTAATCCATCCATTATTTTGCTCACCATGCCACCCCAGTTTGAACCCAGCCATATGCAAATCAGTCTTGACCCTGTTCCTCATGGGAACAGTCCAGCCCGAACTGCCAGGCTATTGATGTACTCTGCATGATAGTGCCTGCAGAGTACATATGGGCCCATTATAAATAACGGAATCCCTCTTTTAACGCTTGCTTTGAGCAGGCATTAAAAGTGCCAAAAAGATTTTCTTGTGCCATTGTTTCGGCTCTTCTAATGGGGGAATGCCCTCCTTGCCTTCATTATGCCTGGCACAGGGTTTATAAAGTGGCACAATGCATGCATTGCGCCACTTTGTAAATATGGGGCAGGAAAAATGCCACTTTAGTGCTACCTTAGTGTAAAAAGATGCTATGGTGGTGCTAAGGTGGCCCTAGGGGCTCTTAAATCTGCATCTAGGATTCTACTTGGCCTTCTTCAGGCCCTCCTTCCTTTTTTGCACTTTACCCTTATTACCCATCACATTGGGGTTCTCTTGAAACTCAGCAACAGATCACTGTGTAACCTTGAAACTGTTCCCCACAGTTGAGATTTCCTTATTAATGACACTCATTGCGTTGCTCAAAAAGTTAGCAAGAGAGTTACTAATATTACCAGCTCGTCCATGGATGCTGGTGTTCATTTTTCACTAGTCTAGCACTGCCTCAACCAATTTCCCTGCCAATCCAGACTTAAAATCAGAGGCCAAGACGGGTGTCCCTGCCTGGCCTCCTTCAGGTTCTGACAGGAGCTGATGAGGACGCATGCGTCCCACACCACAGGTACTGGAGCATGCTTGTGCAGGCGCCCAGCAGAAGTCAACAAGCCCCTCCTCCACCAGGGGCAAATGCATTCTGTGCAAGGAAGCCCAAGACCCATTCTTCGGCATCTCGCACCACAGGTGGTGGAGCGTGCATTTGTAGCACCCAGTAGCAGTCAACATGCCCCTCCTCCAACAGCGACAAATGCACTCTGAGTATGGAAGTCCAAGTGCCCTACTGTGTCAAAATTGACCTTTATATGCTTGCCAATCTCTCATACATTCCAGTGTTTAGTGTATGGGAAGATCCCAGGGGCAAAACACTGGGTAATTTCATATTATCTGATGTTTTAATTAATGCATATGAAAAAGACCTTACCACAACCACTTCACTTTCACTGCCTACTTATTCTTGACATGGGTATGTCTCTACTATTGATCATATTTTCAAGTCGGGAGGCCTTTTGAAACTATTATGCTGTAGTGACATTCTGGAGGCTAATTAGAGGGACCATAAACTGCTTGCTATATCACTCTTGCCTTCATAATTTTCTGCAAGTAATCATATAGAGGCATATTTAGGAGCCTTTAGCACCATCGGATCATCACTTTTCGTGACGCTCTGGTCGGCGCAATGCCCTGCCTATTAATTTACAAGGTGACGTTAAGCCACTTTTGTGGCTTAATGCCCCCTTGCAAATACGGCCCCTTCACATGCAGCACTTTGCATGGAAGGGGCGTGCAACGGGTGTTGCTGTACCCATAGCAACACCCATTGCATTTTGACGCTGCCTCAGTTTTCGGAAACATGAGGCAGTGCCAAAATCTAACGCCACCCTAGGGGTGGCGTTAAAATGGCACAATGAGGAGAAATGCTTTCATTTCTCCTCCTTTTTTTGCTCTTTGTAAGTGTGCTGCATTCTGCAGCACACATAGAAAGACCTAATTAGCATTTAAGATTGTTTTTGTGGAGGAAGGAGTTCCTTCTTGCACAAAAACAATCTCTCCCTCAACGCAGCCATCCTTGCACTAAGGTGCAAGGGTTGCTGCGTTGGTGCATGGCAGCAAATTTAGCACCAGAACAGGGGGAAAGACAGGGGTGAGCCGTATTCTAGTAAATACGGCACATCCCTGCATTTTGAAAATGAAACTGTGTGACGCTGCCAAATTTGTCTCAATGCCTCGCACCGAGATTAGCGTGACATCTCTCCATTCCATCCTTGTTGTTGGAAAGTATGATAAATTCAAACCTCTACACTTTCAGAATCTGCCTTTCTGACACTGACAGTCCTGCTCAAGTGATGGTTTCCGATATTTATCCATATAATTGTAATAATAACGCTCTTTTAAAACCTCAAGCCCTTTTGTGTGCATCATCCCTAAGCTGGTTTGACCTGACTTGCTTTTCAGCAAACCGGCCTACTCAGAAAAAGAGGAAAAAGGAACTCCAAAGAGTGCAATGAAAAGAGAGGCAAACAACTTCCTGTGTTTATCATGTGGAAATGGCAAAATTGTGAGACATGATGTGAAGCCTTTATCATGAGTTTGTTGCAAAAACCGAAGATTTTTTGAGGAATATTATGTGTGGCAGCTTGCTACATAGAAAGTCATTATAATAGAGCAGTGATACTCAAAGTACAGCCTGGGGGCCACTTGCTGCCCTCCTGACCTTTATATGCGACCCCTTTGGTCGACAACAGAACAGGGCTGCTGTTTACTCAAATCAGCGCTAAAGTTCACAAAGATGTTAAATAAACAAGCAAGCATTTATTTCTAGGTTAAAAGAAAAGAAGGTGTCCTGCACCACTTAAGTTTAGGACACCTTCATTTTTCAGCAAAAGTGTAAAAATAGGATAAAGTCTTTTCAGAATTCAAAAAGTGTATTTCATTAACATGCAGAACATTTTCAACTTAGTATATCAGACTATATCAATGCATTGAGAATAATTTTTTTAAGTGATAGGGGCATATTTATTCTTCATTTGCGCGGAATTAGAGTAATTGTTTTAACGCAAATTTAGCGAAAAACTAACTCCATATTTATATTTTGAAGTTAGACACGTCTATCGTCAAAATATTGCAGTTTGCACCATTTTTGGGATGTGTGAACCTACCTTGCATTAATGAGATGCAAGGTAGGCGTTCCCATCTAAAAAATGGTGCTATCCCTATAGCCCCATATTTATCCCCGTGCTAAAATCATGCACGGGTGGGAGGCGGGGCTAAATAATGGTGCAAAGCTTGCACCATTTTTTAACGCCTGGGTTAGACCAGGCATTAGGGGACCTGTGGACCCATTTCCATGGTCAGGCACCATAGGGTTGGTCCACAGGTGCCCTCCCCAAGCCCCAGCTACACCCTCACCCCCACGAGAGGGACACCGGAGGATGTGGGACCCCATTCCAGATAAGTAGGGTAAGTATTTTTTAATTTTCTTTGAAAGTGCCATTGAGACCCCAACTTGGGGCCCCCTGAATGGCACAGGGTGTAATGGCCATGCCCAGGGGACACTTCTCCCCTGTACTGGCCATTGGGGTGGTGGGCATGACTCCTGTCTTGTATAAGACAGGAGTCATGTTTTTGGTTGTTATGTGCCAGGACATGGCACTAGTTTGGTTAGAGGCATTTTTTGGGCTCAAAACAGGCTAGTGCCATTTCCTGGTGCACGACCCCCTCCTTCCCTTCCGCCACTCCCACCCAGCTATTGTCTTCTTGTAAGATGCTAGCCCAAGTTTAGTGCTGGCTTGCACCATTCCATAAATATGGCACCTGGCTGGTGCTGTGGAATGGCGCAAGCCGGCGCTATACTTTTTGCTGCAAAACTCAGTTTGCACAGTTTTGCGGCAAAAAGTATAAATATGGGCCATAGTTTTCAAGCATGATTTTAGAATCATTCGTGTTTCCCCCCACTCTGACAACAATGCTAATAGTGAACTAAGAGGCAAGACATTAGTTGTGTACATCTTTGGATGGGCTGAGTTGCTATTATACATAAACAGCAGTATAGTTTATTAGAGAAAGGAGACAGTTTTGTACAGCACGCATCATGAAGTCATGTATTTTGATGTCCTCTTATATGTGATAAAGGAGAGAAAGTGAATAGGATCACACCATTTTGGCAAGTGGTGAAGCTGGTTTTCTGGTTTCACATAATGCAGTTCAGGCAGTAGATGTACATGCTTCGTGACCCTTACTCCCATCTTACTGCCCCTGCCCCCTCCACTGCCACCCTACTGGCATCAATGTGATCCTCGGTCTCATCACAGACAAATCTTTTTGGCCCCTGGGAGAATGTCTGCGAGTGCCCATGTAATAGAGTGAAGGGACCAACCATCTGACTTTTTGTGGACCAGATGTTTATTCATTGTATTGCTTTGAAGAAATTGAAGACATTGACACTTAATTATGACCTGACGTGAACCTTGATGAAGTGATAGGATTCGTAAACAAAGGCGGCTGGCATTATTTCTGTCTTTTGCTTGAGGTGACTGAACAGAATTAAAGTCTCTATCACTGGTTATTTTCACCTGTGAACTGTAAGTAAGAAAGACTCAGTTGTTGGCGTTTCTATATGTTGATGGAATAATACTGATACAATGTTTATCCATAATCAATGTTTGTGTATCTGATTAGCCTGTGAATGAATTACAGTCTGAACAAAATTTAATGTATTATGATTTGACAAAAACATGGTGATAGATTTTATCCACACTACCAATGCATATGAAAAATAATTCTGAGATTTGGTATTCAGAAAACCTGCATTTCAAGAATTATTTTGGGACGCCACCTCCATTCATTAATCAGTAATTGAGAACACCAAAGGATGATGGCAAAACTCCATCAAGCATATGCAAGAATACGTGAAAATGATATAAAGAATGACAGTAGTATAAAATGGCAGTTGAGTGTATAATGTATTAATTCCGTGTTCTGATGAATGTGTTAGTAACGTGGTGGAGGTATGCAGAAACGTTTTAACCCCAATTATATGTTATAAACGTTGTGGCTTGTTTTAAGTTTACAGAGGACAAATCATCTGGAATAAAAGAGATATACAAATGGGTGATTGATATTCAGTTTCAGATACATCTGTTACAAATACATGTAGGGAAATACTTCTTTTTTCATCGTCACCACCATCTTTTGTGGTCTGATGCTTCTGTTTTTTTTTACTCTGTGCACTGCGACACTCTCAATTAGGTTGTACTTCCTAAAAATATATGTATATATTTACCTGTACTTACCTTACTCGCCAGAGGATGAGGTACCCCCATCCTCTGGCGTCCCTCTGGGGCTAGGAGTGGGGCTATGGAAGGGGTGCTCCTGGGGCTAGGGAAGGGCATCTTTGACCATTGAAATAGGTCCACAGGTCCCCTAACACCTGCCCTGACCCAGGAGTTAAATAATGGCACTAAGCTTTACGCCATTATTTAATGCCCCCTTCCACCGTGCTTAATTTTTGCACGGGAGGATAAATAAGGCGCTAGGGCCTTAGAGTAATTTTCTGCAATGGAATGCCTACCTTGCATCTCATTGATGCAAGGTAGATTCCTGCAGCCAAAGAATGACTCAAGAAGGCAGGTCGCTCCTCGCGCCACCGCCCGCGCCGCCTCCACTTTGCCGTTGCGTCTTTCCCAGCCTCCGTACTCTTTTTTCTTTTCCCTTAACCCGTGCTGCTGCGTCCCCGCGGCCCCTCCCCCGACCTCCTCTCTGTCCGTTCTCTTCTCTTTTCCCTTAACCCATGCTGCTGGGTCCCCGCGGCCCCTCCCCCCACCTCATCTCCATCCGTTCTCTTCTCTTTTCCCTTAACCCTTGCCACTGAGTCCCCTCGGCCCCTCCCCTTACCCCCACCTCCTCTCCGTCCGTTCTCTTCTCTTTTCCCTTAACCCGTGCTGCTGCGTTCCCACGGCCCCACCCCCCAGCCTTCCCATTCGCCCAGTCCTCCCTCCTCCCAGCTGCCACTCCCTCCTTCCTCCCCATTTATGGCAGCCACGGCGCGGACGCTCAGCGGACGCGCCAAAGGCAAGCCCGTCTGTGCCCGTCTGCGGCAAGACTGCGCCCAGCGCCAGCCCTCCTGGCCCCCTCAGACAAATCTACTCCCCCCTCACCCTCCACTCACTCAACCCAGGCCCTCGCCCCACCTGCACCCTTTCCAGCTCCACACACACTCATGGCCCCTTCACCTGCTACACCTGTCATTTCTCCTGCTCCTCATCCCTCACACCACACACCAACCATAGCGACCCCCCAACAACAAACACAACACCCCCAATGCAATACTCACCTGCTCTGCCCCCACCCCCACCAACCAGCCCCACAGCACACCACCCCATAACCTGAACACACCCCGCAGCAACACCCTCTTGCACCACACCAACACCACCCACCACAACCACCTAAACTGCCTGCTCCTCAACACCCGCTCCCTTCACAAACATGCCATAGAACTCTGGGACCTCATCGTATCACACTCACCTGACATCGCCTTCCTTACAGAAACCTGGACCAACCCCTCCTCGGAACCCGAAATAGCCATCGCCACCCCCAAGGGATACAAACTCCAACGCAAAGACCGCCTCAACAGGCCAGGTGGTGGCATCGCCATCATACACATGGACACCATCAAAGTCACCACCAGCTCCCAAGACACTATCGACCGCACAGAACACATGCACTTCATAATCCACATTAACAACAATTCCACCCTCAGAGGTACACTAATCTACAGACCACCAGGCCTTCTGCAACACCATCTTCGACACCATCAGCTCGCACGCCCTCACCTCCACAGACTACATCCTCCTCACTTGGAGAACCTTCAAGACCACAACTCAACCTCCCTCAAAGACAACCTCACCAACCTCGGACTCAAACAACTGGTCACCGCACACACCCACTTGGCAGGACACACGCTTGACGCTATTTTCACCTCAAGCCAACACATAGCCTACACCCACACCACCGAACTCCACCGGACTGACCACCACTGCGTCCACTTTTCCTTCACCCAAACCCCCCACACACCACCATCAACACACCACACCCTACCGCATGTGGGACAAGATCCCCACAGAACGCCTGAACTCCCAACTGGCTCACAACCTCCCCTCCCACAACAACGACACCAACACAGGAGCACACAATCTCTCTAAATAGATCACTACCTGCACAGACACACTAGCCCCCCTCAGAAAACACACCGCCACCCGCAACATCAAGAACGCCCCATGGTTCACCCCCGAACTCCAAGTGCAAATGCCACCAAGCTGAGAAAATATGGCGACAAGAACCCTCTACAACCAACTTCTCCACCCTCAAAACTACCATTCGCACCCATCACCAACTCATACGTACCACCAAAAGAGATCACTACAAGACACGCCTTGACAACAACTCCCAAAACAGCAAAGAACTCTTCACCATCATTAAAGAGCTAGCCAAACCCAAAGCCAACAACATAGACCCCACACACACACACAGCCCCTATGTGACGCCCTCTCCAACCACTTCCACCACAAAATCCTGTACATCCACAACAGCTTCATACCACACCCACCCACCACACACACCCCTCACTCACCCAACTCAACCCCCACTCATGACCCCCCCCCACCACACGCAAAGAAACTGAAAAAAACATGAACGCCATCCACTCCGGATCCCCCTTCGACCCCTGTCCTCATCTCATCTACAACAAAGCCAGCCAAACCATCGCCCCCATACTCTGCAACATAATCAACTCCTCTTTTGACTCCGCCACCTACCCAGACCTCTGGAAGCACGCAGAAATCACCGCTCTCCTAAAAAAACAAAAAACAAAGCCGACCCGGCAGTCCTCTCCAACTAGCGCCCCATCTCCCTCCTCCCTTTCCCCGCCAAGGTAGCCGAGAAACTAGTCAACGCCCGCCTATCCCACTTTCTCGAAGAAAACAACACTCTTGACCCCTCACAATCCGGGTTCTGCAAGAACCACAGCACGGAATCCGCCCTAATCTCATGCACTGACGACATCAGGACCAAAGTCGACAAAGGCAAGACCGTCACACTCATCCTCCTAGACCTCTCCGCAGCCTTTGACACTGTCTGCCACCACACACTCCGCACATGCCTCCACAACACAGGAATTTACCACAAAGCCTTAGAATGGCTCACCTCCTTCCTCACCGACCAGACCCAAAGAGTCCACCTTCCACCTTTCCACTCCACCGCTACCAGGATCATCTGCGGAGTCCCCCAAGGGTCCTCCCTCAGCCCCATACTCTTCAACATTTACATGATCCCCCTAGCCAACATCCTCCGACCACACAGGATCACAATCCTCTCCTACGCAGACAACACCCAACTCATCCTCTCCCTCACCCGCAACCCCACCACCTCCAAAACCAACCTACACGCTGCTCTCCTCGACACCGCCAACTGGATGACAACTAACCACCTCAAGCTTAACTCCAACAAAACGGAGATCATCATTCTTCGGCCTAAACAAAACCAAATGGGATGACTCCTGGTGGCCCACTGCCCTAGGTCCCGCACCCACCCCAGCAAACCACACAAGCAACCTCAGCATCATCCTGGACCCTCCCTCTCCATGACACAGCAAATCAATGCACTAACCTCCCCCTGCTTCCACACACTCCGCACTCTAAAAAAATCCTTCAAGTGGATTCCCCCAGAGACCAGGAAGACAGTCACCCATGCACTCATCAGCAGCAGACTAGACTACGGTAACGCCCTCTACACCGGCACCACACTCAAACTCAAACGCAAACTCCAGAGAATCCAGAACACAGCCGCACGCCTCATCCTTGGCCTCCCCCGCCACAAACGAATCTCACCACACCTCAAATCTCTTCACTGGCTCCCCATAGACTAGAGAAGCACTTTCAAGATCCTCATCCACGCACACAAATCCCTCCACAACACCGGCCCGACCTACCTCAATGAAAGAGTGAACTTCCATACTCCCACCCGCAACCTCTGATCAGCCGGCCTTGCACTAGCTACAGTCCCCCGCATCCAACGAACCACCACAGGAGGCAGGGCCTTCTCTTATCTCTCCCCCACAACCTCAAACTCCCTCCCCACCAACCTCCGCAAAACGAAAGACCTCCTACTCTTCAGAAAAAACCTCAAGACTTGGCTACTCGAACAGTAACCCCCCTCTCACCCCTCCCACAAGCGCCTTGAGACCCTGACAGGTGAGTAGCACGCTCTATAAAAAAAATTTATTGATTGATTGATAACTCCAAAACTTTGGTGCTAGTTGGGTCTAGCGCCAAAGAATAAATTTGGAGTTAGGTTTGCGCTGAATTGGCGTAAAAAAATGACACAAATGTGGCGCAAATGTGGTATAAACATGTGTCTGAGTGAGTAGATGAGTACAAGTGCCTTAGAGTGGATGATTGAGTGAATGAGTATGCAGGGTAGTGGCTTCACCAGCAAGAAACTGAAACGATGAGAGAGTAAGTGCCGAAAAGTTTCATAATCCTCTGTGTGAAAACCATAGTATCGTTCTGATATGACATGTTCTGCTTGAAGCATGGCACCACAGACCGTAGAAGTGTTCAATTAGCGGTCCAGAAGTGACACTTAAAGCACAGAGGTGCCACCCTTTAGCACCTGATCATCGTCATATACATACCCGGTACTGTCAAATTCCATAGAAATATTGTTTAAAACCTTTAAGGTTCATCATATGAGCAAAATCACGCCATCATATTCCTTTATTATTATCATATTCCCGGATCATGTCATCAGTGGCTTAGCTTGGTCGGGAAGACTGGGAGAGTGTGAGCCTCAGATTTTAGGACAATCAGGCTAGCACATAATGTTAATATACATTAAAGGACAAGCAGAGTGCATGAGATCGGCCTATGGGACAGTGGAAACAGAGAGGAATGCAGATCAGTAGGAACACTAAGCGAGAAAAAACAATATTCTGTAAAATAACCAATATCTTTGAGGACTTTAAAAACAAATAAGGAGTGTGTGCGCGTTTTTGTCTGTATGTAACAAATGTCATGTGAAATTCTACTGACATCTCATAATACCCGACTGAAAGCACTGTACCCAACTTTTTATCAAAAAATACATTTTTAGGCGGGTATAACACCCCAAGCAGCCTCCCTGAAGCTACGCCCCTGTATGTCATCATATAAAAACATGTTTGCGACGATGTTGTGTGCAATGTGATCAGGTGTAATTTTTGTCACCTTTTATTTTGTCCCAGTTCATGAGTAATGCGTGGTGGTGGAAGAGGGTAAGGCTGCAGAGCGACCATAATAGATGGCAGACCCTTTCCTTTTGGCTCAGGCTCAATATCTACATTACATAGGTTTAAAACCTAATAGAGCAATTCAACAAAGAATTACAAATGAATACACTGACTAAAAGAAGAAACAATGCAAAAACACATGTAACAATACAATGTTCATTCACAAAAATGCGTGAATGCATGTGTGCAATATTTGAATATGTTTTTAAAAAACAGCTTCCAACATTGTTTCGTGCCCAATCCCAAAGAGAAATTCAAAACAGGAGCTGAAAAATTGTAATCTTCATGTCTTTTGTAACAATTTTCTCCTCCTGCCTACTCGGTATTATTTTTTTGTGCTGCGAAGTGAATTGCCTATTAGCTCAAATATTTTTCTTGAAGAAGTCGAGTTGTTTAGCACATTTTTAAGTAAACTGTCGAAATTACTATCACATTGTGCACGCCTAAAAGAAACAATATATTAACTGTCAGTTCCGTGAAGATACCCCTTCATAGTATTTTTCTCAGAAGGAATTGTTTGAACGTAATTTCTTATAGTAGTTCGGGCTGCGTTTGAAAATGATGTGCCCACAAGGTGGCGGTACAATCACATATTTGATTAAGAGACAGTGCAAAAGTTTAGCATGTGGTTTAAAATCAATCCATTGGTGTTAACAATGTTTTTCTCACAAGTGGAGTGGTGTTGTTTTGATGCTCCGAAACACTTCGTCGCACGTTTTATGTATTAGAAAGCTTTTTTTTGGCTAATGCTAAGATCACTTATTTATAATATCGCGTATAAGGTACAGTACAGATTACTGAAGGCGATACTTTAATCTCATTTAAATGTGTTGATTAGTTCACTAGAAAACAGACCTTGTATGGATCTTTTTCAGCTCACAGACAAAAATAAAACGTCTTCAGAGTAAGGCTAGGGTACATTCATGTTTAACTACTAACTCATGCTCACTCTGTACCAGGGGCTTTTCTTTGACTTTTTGGGCCTCGGGCAGAAAGGGAATGTGGGATGCCCCTCTAATTTGCATACAACGTGAGACATTGAGGGCTATTTGCATCGCTATAGATGACCCTGCTCCTGAAGCAGCTTTATGCAGACCCCTCCTGTGCTGCATCTTCTTCCTCAGAGCTACTTCATTTAGGGCTGAAGGTGTGAGGTTTGCTTGTAGGCTGGGAAGGTGAAAACTGTGTGACAATGGGCGTCTCGGAGCGCCTCTGTATGAGCAGCAGAATAGGAGGCCGCTTGTAGGAGAAACCTTTAAAATATGTCTCCTTCAACTGGGACCAAAGGATGGCTCCCCTAATCCCTAGGCCTCACCTCCCTACCCCATAGCATCGAGACCTAGGGGAGGTGGGCCCCCTCAAGTGGGCAAAATTGGGATGACACACCTTGGGGCATATTTATACTTGTTTTGCGCCACAATTGCATCATGTTTTGTACACAATTTTGGTGCAAAAAGTAACTCCATATATATACTTTGGACGTGGAAGCCTACTTTGCGTCAATGAGATGCAAAGTAGGCGTTCCAGTGCAAAAAATGACTCTATGGCCTTAGTGCTATATTTTTTCCACGTGCTAAAATCATGCATGGGGGAGGAGGGATCAAATAATGGTGCAAAGCTTGCTTTGCACCATTATTTAATGCCTGGGTCAGGGAAGGCGATAGGGGACTGTGGGCCTGTTTCCATGGTGGAACACCATGGAATAAGCCCACAGGTGCCCGCCCCAGGGACACCCCCACCCACACCAGAGGGACAGCGGAGGATGGGGGACCCCATCCCAGGTAAGTATAGGTAAGTACAGGTAAGTATATATTTTTTTTAAGTGCCATTATTGGCCCTTAAATGGGCCCCCGTACATGGCACTGGGTGCAATGGCCATGCCGAGGAGTCATGTGGTATGGATGGTTTTGCGTCAGAAAATAACGCTAGGCTGGTTAGAGTCATTTTTTTCACTCTAATCTGCCCATCGTAATTTTTTGGTGCAAAACACCCATCTACCATACAGCCAGCCCCACCTGGCTAACTTCATTTTTTTTTACGCTAGCCTAACCTTTGCACCGGCTTGCACCATTCCATAAATATGGTGCATGGCAGGTGTTCAGAAATGGTGCAAGCCGGTGATAAACTTTTTGATGCAAAACTGCGTTAGTGCAGTTTTGCACCAAAAAGTATCAATCAGGGCCCTTGCTCTCATTGAGTTGAGGAAAAGGCCCAGCGATGATGTACAGATTCAGCAAGATGCTGTGCAGCATTGCAATTTGCTGCCTGGTCCTCACCAACAGAACAAAAAATCAAAAAAGCAGAGGAGATGCACACAAGAGAGAGCTTGCAACACAAGGGTGACAGCAACACAGCGAGCAGGTGTGGATGTTTAGTTGGAGACACGCACAAGATGAAGAGAGCTAGAAAACATATGCACTCTCATAGAGTGCTTAAGCACTAAGGAAAAAGTTGTTTCCTAAAATTGAGCAGTGAAGTGATAGAAGCCAGCCAATCAAAGAATTAAGAAATATACTATGTTCCATGGGAGCGACAAACACCAAGATAGACAAGCTAGGAGAAATAAAATCACTTAATAAACAAGAATCACAATAAAGCCAGCCAATGGTAAGCAGTGGGTGGACTGGAAGTCACTGTCAGTTCTTGGAAGCCCACAATAGTATTTTTGTAACCGGACAGCTTGTTGTCTGGTAGGTGTAGAAATGGTGTCTTTGGTTGGCAGGCAGGTTACCCCCTGCCCAAGCAAGGACCCTCCCTCTAGTCAGGGTAAAAGAGAATCACCCTCAGCTAACCCCTGCCTACCCCCTTGGTAGCTTGGCACGAGCAGTAGGCTTAACTTCAGAGTGCTAGGTGTAAAGTATTTGTACCAACACACACAGTAACTTAATGAAAACACTACAAAATGACACAACACAGGTTTAGAAAAATAGAAAATATTTATCTAAACAAAACAAGACCAAAACAACAAAAATCCACAGTCCACAAGTCAAGTTATCACTAAAAATGCACTGTTAGCGTGAAAATGTACTTTGGGATTATCACAAATAACCCAGCAAGGGCTAGCGATGCGTCCATTTCACTCACGAGCGAGACCTTGTGTTGTTTCTCCTTTACTCGGTTTGGCGTGTGATATTTCTTCTCTCCGCAGGAGAGCAATGAGTTCTCCGGTCAGCACTCTCGGGTACGGGCAGGCCTTGAGTTGTTTTCATACGCCCAGCGGTGTTTGCGTCGGAAATCCAGTCGCACAATGATCCGAAAACCGCCCAGCGCGGGTTGCGATCTCACCAGCCTCCGTCAGCGATGCTGTGCGTCGTTTCTCCAGCCCCGGGCATCGATCTTCAGGTCGTGTTGCAGGCGAGCATCATTTTTCAGCCGCGAAGCCGGAGGAGTGTCGATTTTTCACCCCCAGATCAGAGTTGCGTCGATCTTTTCCCCGCACGGCGGTAGATGCATGGATTTCTCCCTCCTAGGCTACCAACTTCTCCTTTCAGGGTCCCAGGAACTGGATGGACACCACTTGGCAAAGTAGGAGTCTCTCCAGAGACTCCAGGTGCTGGCAGAGAGAAGTCTTTGCTGTCCCTGAGACTTCAAATAACAGGAGGCAAGCTCTAAATCAAGCCCTTTGAGATCTTCACAAGAAGGAAGGCAACATAAAGTCCAGTATTTGTCCTCTAGCACAGGCAGAAGCAGCAACTGCAGGATAGCTCCACAAAGAACAGTCACAGGCAGGGCAGCTCCTTTTCCTCAGCTCTTCAGCTCTTCTCCAGGCAGAGGTTCCTCTTGGATTCCAGGAGTGGTTTTGGGTGCCCTTCTTATACCCATTTTCTCCTGTCTCTCTTGATTGTGAAATCCTGCTTTGCCCAGGCCAGGCCCCAGACACTCACCAGGGGGTTTGGAGACTGCATTGTGTGAGGGCAGGCACAGCCCTTTCAGGTGTGAGTGACCACTCCTCCCCTCACTCCTAGCACAGATGGCTTATCAGGAAATGCAGACTGCACCCCAGCTCCCTTTGTGTCACTGTCTAGTGTGAGGTGCAACCAGCCCAACTGTCAAACTGACCCAGACAGGGAATCCACAAACAGGCAGAGTCACAGAAATGGTATAAGCCAGAAAATGCTCACTTTCTAAAAGTGGAATTTTCGAACACACAAGCTTAAAATCAACTTTACTAAAATATGTATTTTTAAATTGTGAGCTCAGAGACCCCAAACTCCACATGTCCATCCGCTCCCAAAGGGAATCTACACTTTAATCATATTTAATGGTAGTCCCCATGTTAACCTATGAGAGGGACAGGCTTTGCAACAGTGAAAAACGAATTTAGCAATATTTCACTGTGAGGACATATAAAGCACATTACTATATGTATTACCTCAACCATACACTGCACCCTTTCCTTGGGGCTACCTAGGGGTGCCTTACATGTAAGAAAAGGGAAGGTTTAGGCCTGGCAAGTAGGTACACTTGCCAAGTCAATTTTACAGTTAAAACTGCACACACAGACACTGCAGTGGCAGGTCTGAGACATGATTACAGAGCTACTTATGTGGGTGGCAAAACCAGTGCTGGAGGCCCACTAGTAGCATTTCATTTACAGGCCCTGGGCACCTCTAGTGCACTTTACTAGGGACTTACTAGTAAATCAAATATGCCAATCATGGATAAGCCAATTACATACACATTTTGAAAAGGAACACTTTAGCACTGGTAAGCAGTAGTGAAGTGTCCAGAGTAACAAAAACAGCAAAACAGAGTACAGCACACATCAACAACCTGGGAAACAGAGGCAAAAAAGGTAAGGGAGACCACACCAAGGATGAAAAGTGTAACAGTAGGCTTGACTTAAAAAGGGGCTCAGCTCTGGAGTGGAAACTGTCTTGAAGGTCCTCCAAGCTACATGTGTGCTGCTCTGCAGCTCCTCAGTGTGGGTGAGTGGTGCATTGTCAATGTTTGTCCCCCATCTTCATTCCCCACTGTTAGAAGTCCAAGGAAAGGACTTTCAGCAGTAGGGAAACAAGGCAATGCACTAAGATGCAGCTATTGTTGTTTTCCTACAGCTACACAGTTATCAGCAAGGAAAGATAACACCCTACAGCTTGATGTCCCATTAATGCAAGTCGGGACAGTTGTCTGCAGAGATTAAATCGGTAGAGTAAAACTATGCCTAAGATGAAGTTAGAAGCTTCACATTTCTTGTCAAATGTCT
Organism: Pleurodeles waltl; assembly: GCF_031143425.1. Taxonomy (NCBI): domain Eukaryota; kingdom Metazoa; phylum Chordata; class Amphibia; order Caudata; family Salamandridae; genus Pleurodeles; species Pleurodeles waltl. Next base: position 815,004,524 of record NC_090442.1, read on the forward strand.
CTAAGTGTGCCCCAGCATAGAGAAATCACTTTTGGCCAAACCTAATTTTATCATTCATTTACAATGTATTTAACAATCCTGTTAAAACATCAGTACCTCCAGAAAGTATAATATAATTCAGATGTATATATTTACTTGATGTTTGCTTTGTGGCACCCTAGACAAAAGACAGCTGAGTGCTAGATAATAACAAATTCAAATATGCATTCAATAAATGAATTGGAGGTAGTTGAGTTCCAGGAGCACACATAAGCCCTCATTACAACCCTGGTGGACTTCGGTAATTTGGGGAAAGGTACTGCCAACAGGCTGGCGGTACCTTTTCCCAAATTATGACATTGGCGGTTTGGCTGAAGCCAAACCGCCAATGTACCACTGCGTCCGCCAGGGTGGTAACAGCCCTTGGGCTGGAGACTTCGGTCTCCAGTGAGGCGGCCGTCACAATCCCACGTTCGGGATTATGACCCCGTCTACCACCATGGTTTTTGTGGCAAGCGTACCACCACGAAAACCATGACGGTAGGCACTATCAGTGCCAGGGAATTCCTTCCCTGACACTGATACAGGTGTCCGCTGCCCCCCTCCCTAGAGTCCTCCCCGACCCTTCCCCTCCCTGTCCCACCCTCGCTCATTTACACACCCCACGCACACACATACACACTCATACACACATGCATACCCACATCCACCCACGCATGCACACGTTCATACCCACACACCGCAACACACAGTAACATACTTTGTCACACACGCGCATTCACAACACACAACATACATGTACACTCACATTCAGTCATTCACGCATGCATTCCACATGACTCACACCCGCATGCATGCATACAAAACCAGACACACATCCCCCCCAAACAACAGCCCCATACACGCACACACCACCCCCAACCACCCTCTCCTGTTGGAGAACCTGACTTACCTGCTTGCAGGGGATCCTCCTGCACGAGACGGGACGCAGTGCTGCTGCCAGAAGCAGCATCCACCAGCAAAACACCACCAGGCCGTATCATGGAACAATACACAGTAGGCAGTGTTTTGCTGGCTACCTTACCGCCGTCTGCCGCCATGACCGTCAACGGTATTCCGCCAGCCTTCTGGAGGTATTCTGTCTATGGTCATAATGCGGGTGGGTGGCTGGTAGCCACGGCAACGGTATGTTGACGGCCGTTGCCGTGGCGGGAGGCGGCATTTACTAACAATGTCATAATGAGAGCCATAGGGGGTCATTCCGACCCCGGCGGGCGGCGGGCGCCGCCCGCCGGGCGGAGACCGCCAGAAGACCGCACCACGGTCAAATGACCGCGGCGGTCATTCTGACTTTGCCGCTGGGCGGCCGGGCGACCGCCCACCCGCCCAGCGGGAAAGCCGCAGCAACGATGAAGCCGGCTCCGAATGGAGCCGGCGGAGTTGCTGGTGTGCGACGGGTGCAGTGGCACCCATCGCGATTTTCAGTGTCTGCTTTGCAGACACTGAAAATCTGAATGGGGCCCTGTTAGGGGGCCCCTGCAGTGCCCATGCCAGTGGCATGGACACTGAAGGGGCCCCCAGGGGCCCCACGACACCCGTTCCCGCCAGCCTCTTCCTGGCGGTGTAAACCGCCAGGAACAGGCTGGCGGGAAGGGGGTCGGAATCCCCATGGCGGCGCTGCTTGCAGCACCGCCGTGGAGGATTCCCTGGGGCAGGGGAAAACCGGCGGGAAACCGCTGGTTCCCCTTTTCTGACCGCGGCTTTACCGCTGCGGTCAGAATTGCCCCAGAAGCACCGCCAGCCTGTTGGCGGTGCTTCCTCCGTCCCCGGCCCTGGCGGTCCATGACCGCCAGGGTCGGAATGAGGCCCATAGTCTTTTACTGCATTGTGATCAAGTATTCTCTGAAGAAGTGCGTCTTCAGCTCTTTTCTAAATTGACGCAGGGTTGAAGAATCCTGATGGACACAGAAATGATGTTCCATATTCTGGCTTCATAGATGGAGAAGGCCTATTACCTTGTTTCTTTTTTCGCAATTCATTGCCTCCAGTTTGATGGTGTCCTGGCTGCAGGTGTGTTGAGAATAACCATATATTGTGAGTTTGTCAGCCAGTCTATTCAGATCTAAGAACCAACAAGCTTCATGCCTCCTCGAGTTCCAGAAGGACCCACTTGTTCATGATATCACCCAACCACAATTAATTAGTCCTAATGTACCTTTCCAAAGGATATGCGAAAACAGCCCCACAAGCCATAAGTAAGTGGCCCCTCTTTTCCCATTTCTATGCCCTTTTCTCTTCTTGTACAGTGCTTCTTTGATTTAGAAGCTAGGTGCATAATTTATAAGTAGATACCCACACAACCACATGTACAGTGAAAGGAGAACCTCTTTATGCACAGGACATATTTATGTAGGAGTGGAGCATGATGATAACAAAAGCATCAGGAAATATATACTCATAAATTTCAAACTATAATTCGGTCAACATTGGGAGTCAAATTTACTAATCTTTCATGCAACACAGGGCAGCAAACATAGTTGCTGTGCTGTGTTCTGTGGAAAGGAGAGAGCAGAAATGCTCCACATTTACAAAGATATGGAGTTTTTTGTCTGTTTTCTGGTGCTGGTGCACTGTGTGGTGCATTAGGGGAAGGTTGTTTTTGTGCAGTAAGAGACACCTTATTGCACAAAAACTATTCTTGGAGGCATTTTTCTATTTCTATACGTGATCACACATAGAAAAAGAAAGTAATGATGAGAAATAGATATATTTTTCCTTGTTACACCTCACTGGGGAAGAGGTAGCATTTTGACACTTTTTTCCCTCAGGTTTACTAGCTTTAAAAGTCTTGTGATGTAACAAAGCCATAGGTGGATGTATGGGACTGTTCATGCTCCACCCATGGAATGACTCCCAGCTTGAATTGTAATGTAACACAGCGCAAGCCGCTGCATTGTGTTACATTGTCTTTAACAAAGCCACGCAGAGCAGTGGAACTCACCCTTGCAAAGCTTTGTAAAGATTACTGAAGCCTTACACAACATTCATGAAAAAATATTGAAAACTCATCAAAGAAATGAGCTTGAAATAATCAGCTATTACACTTAGCAAATGTAACACCGATGTGCAAATGAATTTAACCCTAACTAACAGGGTGGAAAAATCACAAAGAGACAAATACAACAGATGCACCAACATGAAAATGTGATTGAATGCAATTATTGTGTTTCTTGCATGTCACTGCATGCTATATGTCAGCTCAGGCATGTAAAATGTCAAAATCATTTCTATTTATATTTCAGATCACAGAACGAGATTCAACAAGCAATGTAGTGGCCGAAAAAAAGAAGGACCAGAACTATAGGAGAGAAAAATGACTGTGATTGTAAGAGTACACACATCCAGCCTCATAATAAATGCCACATGAAATTGGTACAAAACAGAGTGAAAAATACTGTTATCAGGTCGGATTTCATATGCAATTCAATGCTTTGTCCCACGTGATGCAGATTAACGTGTGGAATAGGTTCTGAAACCAGTGTTAACACACAGTATTCACTGTTGCTCACCACAATCTGATTGAACGTTTTACACAACCCATCGTTGTAAGGTCAGCTAAACCACCCTTTGCACTCCATTTTAAATAACCACTGCCCTTAGAAAGAAGCCATGAGTGTGTAGATAACTGCCTATAATAATTTATGAGTTTGACTTTAGCCAGTGATGTAGGATCATGGGTGGGTTCAGGTGGAGTAAATATAGATGCATTGTAAGTTCCTTATAGAACTCTAAGGGTGAAGGAGCAAGTCTGAAGTGAAGAAAGGGATCATTGCACAGTAGTGGATTGCAGATGGAGAAAGTGTGACTGAGTGGGCTATAGGGTGACCACCTGTCCGTAATTTTCATGGACCGCCCGTAATTTCACCCTGCCGTCTGTTGTCCATGATGAAAGGCTTAACGGACAGCATTTGTCCATAATTTTAGCATTTCACAGAAAGGACAAAATGTAATTAGGATAGATTTGTTTCCCCAGCTAGATTGAAAGGCAGGGAGTCAGATAAGAAAAGGCCTTCTTGCCAAGGTGTCTCCTTCCCTAAAGACATGCAAAGGTGTGCAACTGGTAAATCTGCAAATGTGATGGGGCTTGGAAACATACATTGACTTTAATCAAAGGAGTAACTTGAAGCTTTCTGATGGCAAATACATTTTCTTTTAGAGAGGTACTGTAATGGTGTTCCAAGGCGAGCTGTGGAGTGTGTAGTTTTATTAAACCGTTATAATTTTTTTTAGCACTTGGTATTATTTGTATATTATTCAAATCTGTATTTTAGAAGAACTTTTTTTTATTTAACCAAAATGTATTTGCGCACTTTGTACCAGCTTAAATTATGATGTGTGTAACACAGGGTTAAAATAAGGACTTGCACATTCACAGTTCTTTCAGGGACCTCAGTACCTCATAGCCAATAGGTCTTGTCTTCACAAGAGTTATTGGTCTTGCCAATGTTTTTTAGCCATGTTATACACCAGAGTGGCTGCTGTTCAGCATGGCTAAATGTTAGTGGCATAGTGGTGTAGAATGGCATAGCAGCTGTGGCGTAAAGCATAGTGGTGTACAGTAGAGTGCAGTGGGATACAGTGCAGTTGTTTAGAGTGCATTGGCGTAGAGTGTAGTGGTTTAGAATGCAGTGGTGTAGAGTGGCATAGGGTGCAGTGGAGTAGAGTGGCATACAATAGAGTGCCAGAGAGTGCAGTAGTGTAGAGTGGTACAGTGGTATTGTGTGCAAAGTAGGCTCACGTTGCATAGAGTGCAGTGGTGTAGAGTGGTGCAGAGTGGAGTAGTGTAGAGTGGTGCAGTGCAGAGCATAGTGCTGTAAGGTGCAGTGACGTAGAGTGGAGTTTTGCAGAGTAGAGTGGTATAGAGTGCAGTGGAATAGAGTGTATTAGTGTTGAACGCAGTAGTGCAGAGTAGAGTGGTGTAGAGTATAGTGGCGGTCAGTGCCGTGGTGCAGAGTAGAGTGTCAGAGTGCAGTGGTGTATAGCGTAGTTGTTTAGAGTGCATTGGCATGGAGTGCATTGAAGTAGAGTGCAGTGGCTTAGAGTGCAGTGAGTGCAGTGGCGTAGAATAAATTGTTTCAGAGTAGAGTGGAGAGGTTTAGGGTAGAGTGCAGTGCCATGGAATGCAGTGGCACAGAGTTCAGTGGTGTAAAGTAGATTGTTTCACAGTAGAGTGAAGAGGCGTAAAGTGGAGAGGTACTAGGTAAAGTGGAGTTGCATAGAGTGGCATAGAGAGTGATAGCATAGAGTAAAGTGGTTTCAAGTGCTGTGGCATAGAGTAGATTAGAGTGACATACAGTGTATTGATGTAGAGTGCAGGGGCATAGAGTTGAGTGTTACAGGGTAAAGTGCAGAAGCATAGAGTGTGTTAACATAGTGTGCAGTGGCATACAGTGCAGTGCTGCAGAGTGGCATAGAGTGGAGTTGTGCGGAGTAAATTGGTGTTGCCTAGACTGGAGTGGTATAGTGTGCAGAAGTGCAGAGTGCAGTTGTGTAGTGAGGCGTAAAGTGCATTAGGCTAGAGTAGCATGGTACACAGTAGAGAGTCGTAGTGTGAAGTATCGTAGAGTGCAGTGGCATAGAGTGGAGTGGTTCAGAGAGGAGAAGTATCCACAGTGCAGTGGCATGGAGTGGTGTAAAGTGGAATGATGCCGAGTAGGATGCAGTGGTGTGGAGTGGTGCAGAGCAGAGTGGAGTGGAATATGCATGAGGTGGTAACTCACTGCCATTACAGACAACACATTTTTGATTGAAATGACCATTACATTGCACAGACATACAGTTTTTCAGATAAAACTATACAGTACACAAACAATGATGTGTGGAAATTGCATCACCAACTGCAATGATTTGCTTTAATCATACAAAGGTATTTGTTTCCATCACAGTTCACTTTATCAAATAGTAAGAGGGATTCTGACCAGATGCCATCGCTGCTATAGATGCTGCCCGTCGCCTTGACGCTGTCCAGTCTTCGTGTTCCTACGGAGTCTGAGCTAGAGACATCATTCCAAGTTAATGAGGGGGCTCTTCTCATGGACATGGCATTGGCAGATTGAGGTTTAACATACCTATCTCTCTTCTAGGTTAGAGGTTAGGCATACATGCTAGGGTATTAGGACCTATCACACACTTCATGTTATTTCGTGATATTGCAAGATGGTGGGGGTCTTTGTGTCTTGCACTGTTCAATAGCATAATCATTGCAACCCATGCAATTTATCGCAGATTGCAGTTTTAATAAAATAAAACCTATTGAAATTTTACTGCATCTTTTTCATTTCCTGTGTGTGATTGAGATATGTTGTTAATGTGAAAAAGGGGTAATCTCTATTTAACCACGACGCTCCCTGAGATGTCAAACTGTTGAGACCATGCGTAAAAGCTGCCACACATCCCCTTTGACTGTTTTGGGTTTTCGGTGAGGTACGGCTTGTGAGCAGGAAGGGTTGGGACGACAGTTGCGTTCTGTTGTAGAATTGGCATAGTCACCTTCGAACATAAGTACTGTCATCCTTAAACAAGCAGTCTTGTCTAAGGGAAGAGTCCAACTATGACATGGCACCACCAATGATGGTGTTTAGGCACTAATTTACGGATACCCCGATTATCAGTCTCACATAGTACAGGTACCCTAAGTAAAATTAAACTGAGACGTCCATGGTCTTGGGGAACATCCTCCTCAGCTGAACAGGGACCACCTAATTAGGCTGTAGGTTGTTCGAGCTCGAACTCATAAAAGGACTTTGTTTTCGACATACACACCTCACCCAGATATACAATATATACAATACAATATACAATACAATAGCAGACCTGCAAAACTTATATCTTGAATTAGTAACACTTTACAAATGACTTGTTCAGTTTGTAATGCAAACTTTGAACACTACACCAGCACGTCCAGCACCACCAGCACCTGCTGGATACCAATTGGCTACTGGGATTAATCGATAAACAGTACATACCATTATGGGTAAAGTACCCACAGAACGAGAGAAAATACCGTTCTGGATAGCCCAGAAAACATATCAGCTGGAAGCTGTGTTTCCCCATACGGAACCACAGAAGAAACATATAATTCTCACTATATGCATACTTTTCAGGATGGTTCACTCAGTGGATGACTGCGCCACATGGGGTACAGTCTTCGCTGCAATATACACTACCACACATGGTAACCCGCCACTTGCCAATTTACTGGAAGTGTTAAAACAAATACAGACTGAACATGGGGCTGCACCAGCCCTCGATTTGGGGATGAAATTAATGAATAACTTGGACGCAGTCTCCTCAATAATACTCAGTAACATTAAAGGGGAAGCGGTGGCACTAGCTATACGCCAGCGTCTCCGAGAGATTCCACATTTGGACCAGGAGAGAGAACTACCGAAAGTTATTTCCGATTCCTATACTAGTATATAATAGGACGGGATAGTTTGGGAGCCAAACCGAAGAAGCTTGAAATACAATGTACCACCCTTAAGGAAGGTACTAAACAAGCACAGGAAAATTCGAAGAAGTGCTGGGATAAGCAGAAACAATTGAAAGAAAGATGATATAAGAGAGCAGATTCTCCACACTCAGAGAACTCCGAAAGGAGATACACTCTCAGAAATAGAGAAAGTATAAAAGCTCCTGACATATATAGTGATTCACGTCCCTCTCGTTCCTCTCAGGACGCCCCGGATAGACTTAGGGAGAGAGGCCATCCTGACCGACGTCCTGAATATGTGAAACAAAAGAAAGACTCACCACAGTCTTCAGACAAAAAAGAAGATAAGTCCCCCCAACAGAAGCCACAGTTCAAAAAGAAAAAGGTGGCAGTACTGTTGATTAAAAATGCAAATACACTTGAGAACATTGCTGAAGAACATGAAGTGGGCAGTGACACTGTTAGACAGCGCAGCAGAGGTCACGATATGTCACCAGAGCCTGAAAGTTAATCTTGATGCAACAGCAATTAGCAATTTAATTGCAGTTGAGACTGTAGATGGGCATGTTCTCCCACCTGATGGGAATTATGATTTAAAAATTCAAATTGAGGGAGACATAGAGTGCACTATTAAAGTGATATTCTGGGATGAACTTAATTGTGATATCCTGTTGGCCGAAAGAGACTGGCCACCTTAGCACGTCCGTAAGCTCCCACAGGAAGAAGATGTAATTTTGCCTTCTTTCTCTGATCTTGTTCTGGAGACGGTAATACAAGCCTACGCTGTTGATTGGGCTTGAATGCAGGCTCCTGCACTATACCGCAATCATGTAGGTTGGGACAAGGACTCTCCGTGTCATGTAATACCTATCAGGTCCACACCCCAACCTCAGCCACAATATCCTGTTAAGCACGAAGCTAATGCTCCAGTGAGGAAGATTCTCACTCAGCTCGAGTACCAGGGAGTAATTGAGCCCTGTGCCTCTGCAATTAATAACCTGTTATTCCTGGTTGCAAAACCAGACCATTCCTACAGAATAGTCTTAGATTACAGACATTTAAACTGTCATACACGCACATATGCTGTACAAAAATCACATAGCACAGCATTATTAACATTGAGTGCATTCTCATTTGGCTCACAGAACACTTCTGCCGTTTAGCCCAAGGCTATGAGAACAGCCCAGGACTGTTGTCAGCCCGTGTAACTTCAATATTACATGATCTTGATCCCGAGGCATTATCCTATGTGGATGACATCTATCTCACAGATGATGACCTCAACATTCATCTTGTCAGGGTGGATTGGATCATTTTAAGATTTTCAGACCTCAGTTACAAATTTAACTTTAAGAAAAGTAAGACAGTCTTTCTCAGTGTATTCTTCCCGGGATATGAACTATCAAATGAGGTGAAGAGCCTGGCCCTGCACTTCCTTGAGAAATGTGCACAACTTCACCCACCTAATACGCTGAAGAAGCTCTTGTCTCTACTTGGCTTCTTTAATTTTGGCAGAACATACATTAGTGACTATGCACAACGTATCAAGCCACTTTATGACTTAATACGCCCAGAGTTTTCTAGAAAACACTGGATAGTTGAACATGCACGCAACCTTAGGGAATTGCAACAGGACATTCTAGAAGCCAATCACTTACACACACGTGACAACAAAACAACCTTGGTCATCAGAATAATTGCTGGTGTCATTGGGTCTACATATGTCACCTTTAACAAGGGTGACATGGTGCCCATAGCATATAAATCTCATTTGTACTCTAATGCAGAACAACGTTTTGCACCTACAGAAAAAATTCTGACCGCAGTTCAAATGGCTGTCATTAAGGAAAGGCCACAATGCATCATTGTCATAACCCCCGTGCCAGCCTTAGAGGCCGTCACTTAAGCAAGCGTTCCTAATGCTAAAGCACCAAATCCACGTTGGAGTCAGTGGGCTACCTTCCTGACCGCCACTGATGTTGACTACATCTTTGATCCAAATCTTCTGACACAAGAATATCTCCAATACGAACAGGAGTACCCCGCTCCTCTTGACAGGAAGGGCCCAGCGGAGCGGTGCTTGAGACGGCGGGGCCCAGCGGAGCGGTGCTTGACAGGAAGGGCCCAGCGGAGCGGTGCTTGAGACGGCGGGGCCCAGCAGAGCGGTGCTTGACAGGAAGGGCCCAGCGGAGCGGTGCTTGAGACGGCGGGGCCCAGCGGAGCGGTGCTTGAGACGGCGGGGCCCAGCGGAGCGGTGCTTGACAGGAAGGGCCGAGCGGAGCGGTGCTTGAGACGGCGGGGCCCAGCGGAGCGGTGCTTGACAGGAAGGGCCCAGCGGAGTGGTGCTTGAGACGGCGGGGCCCAGCGGAGCGGTGCTTGAGACGGCGGGGCCCAGCGGAGCAGTGCTTGAGACGGCGGGGCCCAGCGGAGCGGTGCTTGACAGGAAGGGCCCAGCGGAGCGGTGCTTGAGACGGCGGGGCCCAGCGGAGCGGTGCTTGACAGGAAGGGCCCAGCGGAGCGGTGCTTGACAGGAAGGGCCCAGCGGAGCAGTGCTTGAGACGGCGGGGCCCAGCGGAGCGGTGCTCCTCTGCACGGCAGGGCCCTCTTCAGCGGTGCTCTTCTGCACGGCGGGGCCATGTTCAGCGGTGCACTTCTGCACGGCGGGGCCCTGTTCAGCGGTGCTCTTATGCACGGCGGGGCCCTCTTCAGCGGTGCTCTTCTGCACAGCGGGGCCCTGTTCAGCGGTGCACTTCTGCACGGCGGGGCCCTGTTCAGCGGTGCTCTTCTGCACGGCAGGGCCCTGTTCAGTGGTGCTCTTCTGCACGGCGGGGCCCTGTTCAGCGGTGCTCTTCTGCACAGCGGGGCCCTCTTCAGCGGTGCTCTTCTGCACGGCGGGGCCCTGTTCAGCGGTGCTCGTCCAGTAGGTCAAGGGAGCCAGACCTGGCCTGGACTCCCTGCTCAGTCGCCCTCCGACCGTGCTGTTGCTGGACCCTTCGGTGACGGAGTCCTGGGCCCTTTGGTGTTCTTCCTAACACCCGGGATGGGGCTTGTGGGCCCCTCCTGCTCCGCGCTCCTGCTGGCTGACTTTTCCGCCCTGCTGCCCTTTCGCTCCTTAGATGGGGCTCTCGGGCCCTTGCCTCCCCTAGATGTTGTGGCTGGTGAAGTGGGCGAACTTTGCTCCTTGGGGGCAGCCGTGTCAGTCCTCTCACGGCGGCCCTTTAGCTTCCTGGTCCTCTTGCCTTTTGGGGGGCTGGCTGTCCCCTTGCTGCTGATTGAAGTGTCACTGCTGGCAAAGGGTGGGCTCCAGAACCCATGCACCACAGTGACACTCGAAGCTGGGCTGGTGGTGGCTGAGGTGCTCTTGGGACTCTTTGCAGATGGAGGGGGTGGGTCAGTGGAGGGAAAGAGGTCAAGATTAGCAAGGAAAACTTTCTTAGGACCAAGGTAAAAGGTAGGAGAAGTGGTGATGGGAGTGGAGGAAGAGGATGTGGTTGTAGGAGAGTCAGGTGTGCTGTCTTTGGGTGCAGGTGCTTGTGCTGGAGGCTGTCGTGAGGTGGATGGCTGTTGGGTGGGTGTCTGCCTGCGTTTGTGTGTCTTGGAAGAGGGGGTGACAGACACAGTGGGAGAGGACACAGGGGACGTGTAAATGGTAGTGGGGGTGGTGACTGCACGTGTGCGGACTGGACTGGAGGGTGTGCTGGTGATGGAAGCACTGGCTGATGGTGGTGTGCATGCAGGTGTGAGTGTAGACGTCACAGGGAGGGAGGAGGGAGACGAGGAGGAGGGGGACACAGAGGTGGTAGTGACTGTTGGAATGTCTGCATCTGGGTGTTGCTTGCGTGAATGCTTGTGGGTTCTGTGGTGCTTGTGTCTGGATGAGCTGCCCTTGGGTGTTGAGGTGTGTGCAGGCTGGTCTGATGGTGTGGATGGGATAGGCTGAGGAACAGGAGACAGAGACAGGCTGGAGGCAGTCAGAAGAGGGAGGCTGTAAACAGGGACAATGGCTGCCGTCAGTGCTGAGGCCAGAGCATTGAACGATCGTTGATGGACAGCCTGACCCGAATGAATGCCCTCCAGGTAGGCACTGCTCCGATGCACCTCCCTTTCTACCCCCTGGATGGCATTCAAAAGGGTAGTCTGCCCAACAATGATGGTCCTGAGGAGGTCAATGACCTCCTCACTGAGGGCAGCAGGGGTAACAGGGGCAGGGGCTGAGGTGCCTGGGGCGAAGGAGACGTCCGCCTTCCTGGGTGAGCGGGCACGGAGCGTAGGCTGAGGGGCTGCTGGGAGGGCGGGGCTGGTGCGCTGGGTGGCGGCTGTACCTGTAGAGGCGGGGGGCCCGGATGTTGCCGCCACCGCTAGGGAGCTCCCATCCGAGGACGTGTCGCTGTCGCTGGTGTCACCACCGGTCCCCGTTGTGGTGCTCCCCTCACCCTCCGGATCACTGGTGCCCTCGGTGTCTGTTCCTGGTCCCACCGGGGCCTTGTGACTTGCAGCTCCCTTGTGCTCCGATGCCAATTCTCCTCCGCCTGATGATGCTAATGCACACATGCACAAGAAGATGAAGAAGAAGGGTGGGGGGAGAAAAACGAAGACCAGGTTGAGTGCATGCAATGTCAACACCGTTGGCGCAGAGGACAGACACAGGAGCCTCATGCACTAAGCCGCGCATTCGGGTTACACTACTCAGTACTTCTGACTAGGACAACCGGTCTAGAGACGACAAAGGCGCACATGTGTGATGCTGGACCATCGATAGCTGTACTTGTCACCCTACAGAGGTGGGGGCCGGGAGCACAGGGCCATGCCTAAATGAGAGGACTACACTACAGAAAGCGCCCTGGCCTAATGTCATCCACAACCCTCCTCCCCCACCCAGACGCCTCCACTGCGCAGAGAGATAGCAGAATGTGCTGATGCTCACCCCCTTGTGCCTGCTGTGATGTCCTCAAGCGCCCATCCAAATCAGGGTAGGCCACCGCCAGGATCTGGGACATCAGGGGGGTCAGGGTACGACTGGCACCCCTCCTAGGTTGGGAGGCCATCCCCAGCAGTGACTCGGCGGTCTTCCTGGTCCCGCGGCGGATGTCCTCCCACCTCTTGCGGCAGTGGGTGCCCCGTCTGACGTGGACCCCCAGGGCCCGGACTTCCTTGGCGATGGCACGCCAAATGTCCACTTTCTGATGGGCGCTGACCTATTTGACATGTACAGGTGGGAAGGAAAAATCATCAATTTTCTGCATGTTAGATGCGATTGGCCCCCCATCCCCAACCTTGCCATATAGCACATGCTCTCATCTGTCGTGCGTTGCACTCCTCATTCGCACCCAACCCCACCAACTTACATCTACCCCACTCCACACAGGCATAGCCCATTCAATGTGCACCCAGTGTACTTACCTGTTGGTCTGGAGGACCGTAGAGTAACGCATACTGGGGGAGGACCCCATCCACAAGTTTCTCCAACTCCTCAGACGTGAAGGCAGGGGCCCTTTCCCCAGTCGCAGCAGCCATTGTCACTTCCAGACCGAGGTGACAGCAGCACTTGCAGTATAGGTCCTCTCCTGTGGATGATCAGGTCTCGAGTGATTAAGCAGATAGAAAATGGCGGTCACGCCCGCGGTGGTGCGTACCGCGGCGGTGCGTACCGCGACCGCCGGCGCACCTCGTCATTGGCTCCTGAAACCCATAGGCCTCAATGTTAGCCAATGCGGCTTCGTATAGCGGTCTTCGACCACCTACCGCCACGGTGTGCCACGCCAGCGCACTGACCTCACATCCCATTGTCCCACTTCACAGGTCAGGCAGCCGCCATTTCAAGGGCCCACATGGCATAATTTGTACTGCGTCACACAGGCCTAGGCCTTGCATTGCCACACATACACGCCTTTCAATACATAGATAATCGTGTGCTATGCATGCAGTGGTGAACGTATCTGTGATTTGCTTGACTCTGTGCGCCATGTTGTCCTTCCTAGGCACCGTCCGCTGGGACTTGCGAGGAGAAGGATGAATCCTCGCGTGTACCGACCGCTGGTGGACCTGTCGACAATGGAAGAACGCCATATCATACTACGATACCGACTTGACCGAGCCACTATACATGAACTGTGTGCCCAGCTGGAGCCAGCCGTGATGTCCCCCATCCGCCAACCCACAGGAATTCCCCCTCTAGTGCAGGTTCTGTCAGTCCTCCATTTTTTGGCAAGTGGCTCATTCCAGACAACAGTGGCCATGTCATCTGGAATGTCTCAGCCTATGTTTTCAAAAATCTTGTCTAGAGTGTTGTCTGCCCTGACGAAACACATGCGGCGCTACATTGTATTCCCTGAGGAGGTTGATTTGGCCACTGTGAAGGGTGATTTTTATGCCCTTGGACATATCCCCAACATAATTGGTGCCATTGATGGGACCCATGTGGCTTTAGTACCCCCAAAAGACGATGAGCAGGTGTACAGAAACAAGAAAAGTTAAAATTCGATGAACGTCCAGGTGGTCTGTTTGGCTGACCAGTACATCTCCCATGTGAATGCCATGTTCCCTGGGTCAGTGCATGACGCGTATGTGATGCGAAATAGCAGCATCCCTTAAGTGATGGAACAGCTACAGAGACAACGTGTGTGGCTAATTGGTGACTCTGGTTACCCCAACCTGCCTTGGCTATTGACCCCAGTGAGGAATCCCCTGACCAGGGCAGAGGAACGGTACAATGAGGCCCCTGGGCGAACTAGGAGGATCATTGAAAGAACCTTTGGCCTCCTGAAGGCCAGGTTTAGGTGCCTGCATATGACAGGGGGATCCCTGATGTACTCACCAAAGAAGGTGTGCCAGATCATCGTGGCCTGCTGTATGCTTCACAATCTGGCATTGCGACGTCAGGTGCCTTTCCTGCAGGAGGATGGTCCAGATGGTGGTGTTGAAGCAGCTGTGGAGCCTGCGGAGAGTGAAGAGGAGGAAGACGAAGAGGACGACCCAGACAACAGGGACAGAGTTATCCAACAGTATTTTCAGTAGCACACAGGTAGGAATCACCCACGCCATTTAACATTTACTGAAAGCCCCCTGCATCTTTACTTTGTGTATTTCCCCCCAGTTCTTTTAAACTGATGTTTGATTTTCCCTTCCCTTTTCAGTGCTGTATGACCCACTGCGTGACTTCTGCTTGGTTAGCCCATGGACTAATGCTTATTGACATCGGTATGTTGTCATCACATAAATAACAGAACATTATTGATAAGTAATGTGTTATACATTTGTAAATAATACAGGCTGACTCCAGAATGATTTCAGTGCAATGAGTGATTTATTTTTAGTGCTAGATATTGGTACATGATATTAAAACGGTGATGGGTGAGGGTGGAGTTATGTCCATGGCAGAGTCCAGTTCTCGGTCGCACAGGTGCATTGTCCATATGCCTGTGGAAGGATGGAGCAGGGGCAGTTCAAGGTTGGACAGGGTGACACTGTGGGACAGTGGAATGACATCCGGGGGGATATTAGGCTGGCGGGGGTCTTGGCATCCTACTCTGTCTTCCTTTGAGATCTCAGGTTCCTCTTGCGGGGTGGTTGTTCTTCAGCAGGAGGTGGGGTTCTGGTGGCCCGTCGTTCTGTGGGGGCCTCCTGACCACTAGCGCCGGCGGAGGTGGTAGGCTGTTCCTGGCTAGTGACAGGGGCCCTTTGCGGTGCCACATGGTCCCGCAATGTGGTTTCTATCCGGTTGAGGGCCTGGACCATGGTCCCCATAGCGGTAGCGATGTTCCTGAGTTCATTGCTGAACCCCATGTACCGTTCCTCCTGCTGTGTCTGGATCTCGGTGAACCTGGCCAGTACTGTCGCCATCGTCTCCTGGGAGTGATGATATGCTCCCATGATGGTGGTGAGGGCCTCTTGGAGAGTCGGTTCCCTGGGCCTGTCCTCCCCCCCCTGTCGCACAGCAGCCCTCCCAGTTGCCCTGTTTCCCCGGGCCTCTGTCCCCTGGACGGTGTGCCCACTACCACTGCCCCCAGGTCCCTGTTGTTGTTGGGGTGTTGGGTCAGCCTGGGTGCCCTGTAGTGGCGGACACACCGCTGATTGACGCGTCCGCTAGACAGAGGCATGGGCCCGCTGGGTGGGAGCTGTGCTGGTGTTCCCAGAGGGGTTTGGGTCTGCTGTAGCCTGTGTCTGTGTGTGGGGAACCGACTGTCCAGAGGTCCCCGATGGTCCGGGCTGGTCGTCAGGTTCTAGGTCGACAGAGCTGCTGTCCTCGCTGGGGGCCTGTTCTGGGGGTGGGATGGACAAATCTGGACCATCCGTGGCGGTGTGTTGGCGTTCGGGCCCTGCAGGGGTAAAGGAGTATGGTTATTGTTTCTGTGTGTGCCATGGCGTGCATTTTGAGTGCCCTTGTCCCCCAGTGCTGGCATTCCCTTGTGGGAGGTGTTGTGAGGGTTTGGGGGGGGGGGTGTATGGGTATGTGCAATGATCATGCTTTGGTGGTGGCTGTCTATGGTTTGTGATGGCATTCAGGGGTTGGTGTTGTTTAGGGTGGGTTGTGCTGGTGAGACATTGGCAGGAAGGTTGTGTGCTGGGGGGTTGAGATTGGGGGTGGGGGGGGTTGGCATACTGGTGGTTGGGGGGGTGAAGTAGTTGAGATTCGACTTACCAGAGTCCATTCCTCCGTGTACTCCAGCGAGGCCATCAGGATGCAGGATGTTTACCACCTCTTGCTCCCATGCTGTGAATTGGGGTGGAGTGGGTGGGGGTCCGCCGCCAGTCTTCTGCACAGCGATGTTGTGCCTGGAGATCATCAAGCGCACCTTCCCCCGTAGGTCGTTCCATCGCTTTCTGATATCTTCCCGATTTCTGGGATGCTGTCCCACAGCGTTGACCCTGTCTACGATCCTTTGCCATAGCTCAGCCTTTCTTGCTATGGTGGTGTGCTGCACCTGTGTGCCGAAGAGCTGGGGCTCAACCCTCATGATTTCCTCCACCATGACCCGGAGTTCTTGGTCCGAAAACCGTGGGTGTCTTTGGGGTGCCATGGGGTGTCAAAGCCCAGCTCACCTGAGTTCTTGTTCAGTTCTGAGGGAGGTTGAAGACAATCCGACCCCACCCTGAAACTGCTTGTTCCAGCACACTAGTTTTTAAAACAGTGCACTAAGAACAGAAGCTCAAGGGAAGGGGGGAAGTGGATAAAATAAAAAAAAGAGAGACAACACCGTTCTTGCGTTTCCACTGTTGAAGTGCTGCACAAATCTGCGGCCCTTTCTGACTTCTGTAGAAACTGGTGCCTAATGAAACATAAACAAAGAACAGATAAGTGCAACCTATTCCTAAATGGGTTCCTGACTATCCCTTTATTTATTGGAAATTCTCTTCTAAAAGTACCTCTTGGATCCTGGTCTCTAGTTTCCAGGTTTGGAATGTGTTACTGCTCTGGGATGTGTTTTCTATTACTGTTAAGCTTCTAAAAAATTAAACAAATACCGTTATCAGAATTACCAATATCAAACATTCATCATAATATAACTAAAGCCTAAATTCCCAATAGCAGACTCACTTTTCGCATATTTCCAGAATCTTTTATAAAACAAATACTGTACTTTTACATCAAAATACAGCATGTAATTTGTGCAAGTCCTTGATTTACTGTTTTCCTTGCTGTCAATGGTTTCCACTGTTCGATTCCCAAAAGTTCCATAAAAAAAAACAATGTCCGCTTCACAAAGTCCTGCAAAATAATCCTGCAACAAAGAGCCTTAATCACAATGCTCGTGGAAGGCACTTCGCCTCAAACTGTCTATACACGAATCCAGAAATTGCCGTCAAAGCTCCCTCAGGTAATAAAAAGTTTTGCACTTACTTGTTGCTGGCAAGAGATACTGATCAGTCTAACCTTGTCTTCTTTCTCTTTTGCAGGTTACTCGTAGGAGAGAGGCTGAGGCAAGGAGGAACCGGAAACCGGAAGAAGGAAGAGCCAGCAGCTGCGCCAATTGAAGTCAAAGAAAGTCTTTAAAGAGCAGGAGTGCCAGCGCCGAGGGATCTGTTCTCAGGTAAGCGGGAGGTAGACGAGCACAAGCACTGGGTGAGGCTCGGGGGATGCCTTTTATAGACAGGGCTGGGTGTGGTTCGAAGAGCTGGGTGTGGTTTGAAGGGCTGGGTGTGGTCCTCACATGCTGCACATGTTCTTGGAAGGTGTGCAGAGCTGGGTGTGGTTTGAAGAGCTGGGTGTGGTCCTCACATGCTGCACATGTTCTTGAAAGGTGTGCAGAGTTTCAGTTATTATGCAAATGAGTTGGATTAACACATGGCCTAGGGAGGAGTGTTTTAAAGAAGCCTTGGTAAAAGCAAGGCCCAATGTGTAAACAAAACAGCACATTAAACAACATACACAGAAGCCTAGGGGGGGGGAAGGTGAGATAACAAGAAAGGCTTTGAATAGTAAGTTTAAAAGGGAGCTATTACAGAACCCACTAGTGCAGTGAGAGGGGACATGCTCTTTGCTGTGTACAAACCCTAACAGTTGCCCCCCTCAAAGGCCCTCCTACAGGACGGGGTTTTCCTGGATTTCTTAAATAAAACCGTCTAATCAGCTGTGGGGCATGTACATATGATGCTGGTTCCCATGAATTCTCAGATTCATCATATCCTTTCCATTCTACTAAATAAAACAGACGTCCACTAATTCTTTTTGAGTCTTTTATGCTTTTCACTTCATATTCCAGATTTCCTTTAATTGGTATGGGTGGAGGTGGTGGTTCAGGTCGGGTTTTTGAGTTGTACGGCTTAAGCAAGGACACATGGAATGTAGTATGTACTGGATATTCTTTTGGTAAATCTAATTTTACTGTTACTGGGTTTACTATGGCAGTTATACTAAAGGGTCCAATGAAACGTGGTTGCAGCTTTCGGGATCCCTCTATGTTTAGGTTTTTTGTGGAGAGCCATACCTTGTCACCAATTTTATACATTGGGGCCTCAGACCTGTGTTTGTCTGCTTGTCTTTTCATGCTTTCCTTGTACTTTAATAAATGTTTCCTGGCTTTGTCTTGTATGTCACCTAACCTCGTTAGTCTATCCGTTACTGTAGGCAACAGGGAATCTTCTAACAAAATGGGTATAGCTCTTGGATGATACCCCTGCAAGAAATAGAATGGTGAGCAAAGTAGAGCTGAATGCTCAGTATTATTATAAACAAACTCTGCTACAGGAAGTGCTTCCAACCATTCACTAGAATAATCAGCCAATAAACAACGTAGCGTTTGAAGTAAGGTTTGGTTCAGTCGTTCAGTCTGTCCATCTGTCTCTGGGTGGAAAGCAGTGGAAAAGGCCACATCTATTTTCAGTTTTTCACATAATTTTTTCCAAAATCTGGAGTTGAACTGGCTCCCTCGGTCTGACACCACTTTGCTTGGCAAACCATGTAAACGCACAATTTCCCTTATAAAAATATCGGCAAATTCTGCCGCCGTGGGTAATTTCCGTAATGGTACAAAATGTGCCATTTTAGATAAAAAATCCACTATAACCAACACTGTTGTGAAGGATTTTACAGGTGGTAAACCTACAATAAAGTCTACGCTCACAGTGTGCCAAGGTTGTTTGGGTGTTGGCATTGGTATTAACAAGCCGTCAGGAGCCTTATGAAAAGATTTATGTCTTGCACAAATTGGACAGGTAGTGACAAATTGCTTAATGTCCTTTCTTATAGTGTCCCACCAAAAGTGTTTTTGCACATTTTCCAGGGTTTTTACCCAACCAGGATGACCTGCCAACGGTGAGGCGTGATGCCAAATTATCACCTGTGTTTGTAATTCAGAGGTGGGCACTAACAGCATGTTGTCGTGATACAATAAACCTCGTTGTATTGTGTTATGGGAATCCTTTAACCAATCCTGAGGTGCTATTTGCATGTGTGCATTATATAGATCTGTGATGAAATCCTTCTGTTGTACTGGTGCCAACAACTTTTGGGGAGGAATAATGGGTTCTCCTATTTTATCTTGTTTCATGTCTGAGGTATGTCCGTATCTAGATAACACATCAGATTGAATTTGTTGTGCACCTGGTCTATAGGTTATAACAAAGTCAAATGTGCTAAAAAAATTTAACCAGCGCATCTGACGTGGTGTTAGTGCTTTAAGTGATCCAAAAAACTGTAGGTTCTTATGGTCAGAAAAGATTGTAACTGGGTACTTGGCTCCCATTAAATGGTGCCTCCATTCTGAAAAGGCTACTTTGATAGCTAGTAGTTCCCTTTCAGCCACAGTGTAATTTTGTTCAGCTGGTAATAACTTTTTGGAATAGAAGGCTATAGGATGTAACTGGCCATCTACTGCATCTCGTTGAGAGAGAACTCCTCCTAAAGCTACTTGTGAAGCATCCGCTTCAACAAAAAAGGGCAAGTAAGGATCAGGATGTTTCAGAATTGGGGCTGAAGTGAACTTTTGTTTTAGGAGTTGAAAGGCGTGTGCCGCCTCATCAGTCCAAAGAAATCGTTGCCCTTTCCGCAACAAGGTAGTTATTGGGGCTGCAATGTCTGCAAAATGTGCAATAAACCTCCTATAAAAATTGGCGAAACCCAGAAATTTCTGAATATCTTTTACAGAGGATGGTTCTGGCCAATCAGCAATAGCACTGATTTTCTTTACATCCATAGTTATTCCTTGAGGTGACAGGCAGTATCCTAAAAAGTCCACCTTGTTGACATTAAAAGTACACTTTTCTAACTTAGCAAAAAGATGATTTTCTTTTAACTTTGATAATACTGCACGAACATGTTGGGTATGTTCTTCTGAGTTCTTAGAGTAAATGAGGATGTCGTCTATGTATACTATGACACAAACGTCCAGGAATTCGTGTAGGACCTCATTTATAAAGAACTGAAAGGCCGCAGGGGCATTACATAACCCAAAGGGCATTACTGTGTACTCAAATAAACCAAACTTTGTCTTGAAAGCTGTCTTCCACTCATCCCCCTCTTTTACTCGGACCAGGTGGTAAGCTCCCCGCAGATCTAGTTTAGTGTATACAGTAGAATATCTTAATTGATCCAACAACACAGGTATTAGAGGAAGAGGATATTTATTCTTTATTGTAGCCTTATTTAGTCCTCTATAATCGATACACGCGCGCAGGGATTTATCCGGCTTCGGGATAAAAAAGAGTGGAGATGACACTGGAGATGTGGAAT
This sequence comes from Pleurodeles waltl, assembly GCF_031143425.1. Taxonomy (NCBI): domain Eukaryota; kingdom Metazoa; phylum Chordata; class Amphibia; order Caudata; family Salamandridae; genus Pleurodeles; species Pleurodeles waltl. The sequence continues at coordinate 815,025,163 of NC_090442.1, forward strand.
GACGGATGAACCCAGACTGTAGTAGGTCATCTAGGTAGGTTCTTAAGTATTTGGTTTCTTCGTCAGTCAAAGCATATACTCTGTTATTAGGTAAAGGGGCCCCTGGGATAAGATCTATACGGCAGTCATAAGACCGATGTGGGGGCAGCACACTAGCCTTTACTGGATCAAAGACGTCTTTAAAGTCAGAATATTCAGGAGGGAGACTTGGTTCATCTTGTGTAACACTAGCACAGTGTAATACTGTGCTCTGTTCTGTACCTGCTTCTTGATAGCAATTGGTTCTACAGAAAGAGGAATCCAAAGTAACAGTTCTATTCACCCAATCAATTTTTGGGTTATGAGTTGTTAACCAGGGTACCCCGAGAATCAAACCAAAATTAGGAGTATCTATCAGATCAAAGCTAATCACCTCTGTGTGCCCGTTCTGACAGACCATAACAAGTGGACTTGTTTGTTTTGTGATTAATCCAGAGGTCAATTCTGACCCATCCACTGCACATACTGCTTCTGGACAAGGCTTTAGGCACATAGGAAGTCCTAAGATTTCAGCTAACTTATTATCCACAAAATTTCCTGTCGCGCCTGAGTCCAGTAGGACAGGGAGAGAATGCCTCACTTGGGTAGTAACAATTAAAACGACCTGAATTATGAAATGTCTAGGTATGTGCGGTACCCTGAAGGCTGCAGCATTAGAGGTTTGATTAAGATGTTTTCTCGAACAAGTAACCTCTCCCCTTGTCGAGCTTAATCGTTTCCCGATTCAGTTGAGGAGGTGGAGGAAACAGCACCCTTTCGTGGAGTTTTAGGCTTTACTGGACATTCTCTGGCAAAGTGACCTGCCCTGCCACAATATAAACATAATTGAAATGTTCTCCTTCTTTCTTTTTCCTCTGATGTGAGTGGACCTCTGAGTGTCCCTATTTGCATAGGCTCTGGTTCAGGGAGTTTATTATCTGTGTCTTTCTTCTCGTGTCTAATAAAAGTTAACCGTGATTCCAGTTTGTATTTATCTCTCTTTCTTTCTCCTAGTCTATGTTCTAATTTCACAACTAAATCTACAAAGTCTGAATAGTCTTTTGGCAAATCAACGATATGAGCCAGCGCGTCTTTTAACTCGTCTCTCAAACCTTTATAAAAAAGGGAGACACGCTTTTCTTCTGGCCACTGTGTCTCGGTGAGTAAACGATTAAAACTAGTGAGATAGGTCAATAAATCCTTGTTACCTTGTTTAAAATTTAAAAGCTCATTATCACTTGCCTGCATGAAAGTGTGTTTTGCAAAAAGGCTGGTCATGGTACGTTTAAATTGATTCCAATTATGGAGGATGGGATCATCTCTATCCACGAAAGGAATTGACCAATTGGCTGCTGTGCCACCCAAATAAGACAAGACGAATGCCACTTTCGTATCATCAGTAGGGAACTGTTGTGGCTTACAAATGAAGTGTAATTGACATTGATTGATAAAAACATGGAATTTGTTACTATCTCCATGAAAACGTTCAGGTGCTGCTAAGGGCACAACATTAGGAACATTAACAGTAACCTCAACTGGGGAAGGCAAAGTTGTATGTTTTGATGGCGCCCCTGTCTCTGAGGAGGTTTTAAACAAAGGCGTAGAAGCTGTGTTCCACTGAGATCCCCTAAATTTATACCTGCTTAAATCCTGTTTTAAAGAGGTATTCTCCATCTTTAATCTCTCTATTTCCTCTTGCATATGTTGCAAGATGCCAGACACTGATTCATTATGAGCCAAGTCCTCATTTAGGGCCTGCGCCATATCCGTGACGTCAATGCCCTCTATTTCTTCCCCGGTATTCATCGTCCACCAGAACTGAAATTATTTTTTTTTAAGGCTTGTGCTTCTGTCAAAGCCCAGCTCACCTGAGTTCTTGTTCAGTTCTGATGGAGGTTGAAGACAATCCGACCCCACCCTGAAACTGCTTGTTCCAGCACACTAGTTTTTAAAACAGTGCACTAAGAACAGAAGCTCAAGGGAAGGGGGGAAGTGGATAAAATAAAAAAAAGAGAGACAACACCGTTCTTGCGTTTCCACTGTTGAAGTGCTGCACAAATCTGCGGCACTTTCTGACTTCTGTAGAAACTGGTGCCTAATGAAACATAAACAAAGAACAGATAAGTGCAACCTATTCCTAAATGGGTTCCTGACTATCCCTTTATTTATTGGAAATTCTCTTCTAAAAGTACCTCTTGGATCCTGGTCTCTAGTTTCCAGGTTTGGAATGTGTTACTGCTCTGGGATGTGTTTTCTATTACTGTTAAGCTTCTAAAAATACCGTTATCAGAATTACCAATATCAAACATTCATCATAATATAACTAAAGCCTAAATTCCCAATAGCAGACTCACTTTTCGCATATTTCCAGAATCTTTTATAAAACAAATACTGTACTTTTACATCAAAATACAGCATGTAATTTGTGCAAGTCCTTGATTTACTGTTTTCCTTGCTGTCAATGGTTTCCACTGTTCGATTCCCAAAAGTTCCATAAAAAAAAACAATGTCCGCTTCACAAAGTCCTGCAAAATAATCCTGCAACAAAGAGCCTTAATCACAATGCTCGTGGAAGGCACTTCGCCTCAAACTGTCTATACACGAATCCAGAAATTGCCATCAAAGCTCCCTCAGGTAATAAAAAGTTTTGCACTTACTTGTTGCTGGCAAGAGATACTGATCAGTCTAACCTTGTCTTCTTTCTCTTTTGCAGGTTACTCGTAGGAGAGAGGCTGAGGCAAGCAGGAACCGGAAACCGGAAGAAGGAAGAGCCAGCAGCTGCGCCAATTGAAGTCAAAGAAAGTCTGTAAAGAGCAGGAGTGCCAGCGCCGAGGGATCTGTTCTCAGGTAAGCGGGAGGTAGACGAGCACAAGCACTGGGTGAGGCTCGGGGGATGCCTTTTATAGACAGGGCTGGGTGTGGTTCGAAGAGCTGGGTGTGGTTTGAAGGGCTGGGTGTGGTCCTCACATGCTGCACATGTTCTTGGAAGGTGTGCAGAGCTGGGTGTGGTTTGAAGAGCTGGGTGTGGTCCTCACATGCTGCACATGTTCTTGAAAGGTGTGCAAAGTTTCAGTTATTATGCAAATGAGTTGGATTAACACATGGCCTAGGGAGGAGTGTTTTAAAGAAGCCTTGGTAAAAGCAAGGCCCAATGTGTAAACAAAACAGCACATTAAACAACATACACAGAAGCCTAGGGGGGGGGAAGGTGAGATAACAAGAAAGGCCTTGAATAGTAAGTTTAAAAGGGAGCTATTACAGAACCCACTAGTGCAGTGAGAGGGGACATGCTCTTTGCTGTGTACAAACCCTAACATGGGGTGGTGTGGATGAGGTGTGGGGTGGTGTTTGTGGTGATGTGCGTGGTGATATGTGGTGATGTGTGCGTAGATGTGGTGTGGGTGATGAAGTTGGGTTCCTGTGTGTGTTGGGGTTTTCTATTGCTGTGCTCGCTCTCTCTATCTCTATCTCTCTCGCTCTCGCCTTCGCTCCGATTTCCAACTAGTGGGGGTTTGTGGGTGATGTGGGTGTGTGTTTTATAGTTGATTGGATGTGTGGGAGTGTTGTTTGTATGTGTCTCAGGTGTGCGTATTTCAAATTGTCCAATGTGGCTGTGTTTTGGAGCTGTGTATGTATTTTGAGCGCAGTGGTGTGTACCGCCAATAGAATACCACGGTTGAAAGACCGCCGCGTGGATTCGTGGGTCAGAATGGCATGTTTGTGTTGGCGTGACGGTGGAGGTTTGGTCATCTCCAGTTTTCCGCGGCCCGCTGATGAGGCGGCCTTCCTTGGATGTCGGATTTTTGGCGGATTCACAGTTGGTGGTCAGAATGACCGCGGCGGTAGAATGGCGGACTTCTGACCGGCGGTAAGGGCCTTTTACCGCCGAGGTCAGAATGACCCCCATAGTGTGGGTAAACTGTGCCAACAATGGGTACAGTCTAATACGTTAGCCGCAGTTAAAGAACATCTTAACACTCTTTCTGAAGATGTAGACTTGCAGGACTTTTTGCTACGACCTAGAAAACCACACTCTAAAAGATTCAAATATGCTGTGTACAACGAGATCTGGAAGCTCTTTCAGCTCGAAGCAGCTGTGCGCTTAAGGCAAATAGATAGAGAAAACTTAGAAAAGGCTTTAGCTGTTGTCGATAACAGCATGAACACTTTCTCCAACAGAATTTATTCACTGACAAACATAGGTCCACATTTATACTTTTTTAGTGCTGCATTTGCGTAATTTTTTGACGCAAAAGCGACACAAACTAACAAAATACAACCGTATTTTGTAAGTTTGCGCCGCTTTTGCATCAAAAAGTGGCGTAAATGTGGCACTAAATAAGTATAAATATGGGCCATAGTGTCATCTGCGATAGATATCATTAAGACAGACATGTCCCTTCTATATCATGGACAGTCAGCTGCGTTCCATCATGCAGTTATGTTGGGCATTACAGACATTGAAAAATGGCAGAATTCCATGGAAATATATTAAAGGTAGGGAATTATTCAATGCTTTTAATTTATCAAAAGAACAGCAGACAATGGCTAAAAGGGAAGCAAGTTTCACCATGCTTCATATAGAGAAGTTAGAAAAGCAGCCTTTCACATTTGTAGAGAGTCCTTTAACAGTATGGCTCTTACATGGCATCATTAATCTGCCCATTTCGACTTTTTGTTTTTCGAAAAGCCTGAAACGTCTTGCTGTGAGCAGGTACGAGCGACTTGGCAATAGTTATATTAAAAAAGAGTGGGAGTTGCCTTTTGATTATAAGTGTCTGAACGGCGAAACAGAGGTCTTTCTTAGAGGAAGCGAATGTGAGACTACTGTTAGTCATTCAATGATTTTCAAACAGGTGTCCCTTCACGGCCTTCGCAATGCAGGGGTCACAAACTTGGCCTGTGTTCTGAAGAGTACTCCCGTCCCTTTGATTTGACCAGCATTTCATGTAGTTTCAAGTGGAAGTTATGTGGTGCTGAGCGACCAAAGCTGTTTCGGTATGCGACAAGGAATTGCCTATGCAATTTCAGTCTCTAAGGTTGTTACGTGTTGTGGACAAGTTTTATTACCCCCCACACAAGAGATAAAGGTATCAAACATGTGGCCTCACATTGATACTATGAATGTAAATTATGGCAAGCTGAGCAGACGCAGGGCCATATTTATACTTTTTGATGCAAAACAGCGCCGACTAAGTTTTGCGTCAAAAATTTTACTACCGGCTAACCACATTTATTTGCACCGTGCGGGCAACAAATTTATACTTTGACGCACGGCGGCGCAAACCACAGGTGTGAGTCATTTTTAATTGACTCAAACCAATGAGTCACGTCATAAAGGAAAACGACGTTAACGCGGCGAAAATGACTGTGAGACGGTTTATGATGTTGCAAACCGGATACGCGCTTTTTATTTGACGCAATTGCATCAAAAAGTGGCACAAACACAGCAAAATGTGCTAAGGAGAGCCAAAATGGATCCCAGATGCTTGCACAGACCCCAGGAAGATGACAGCAGACCAGGAACCAGCCAGGAGGACCCATACAAGTTTCAGGGCAGGGAGAAGAAGAAAATAAAGTGTTGCTTCAGTGCAGAGGAGCAGGAAATTCTGGTGAAAGAGGTGACAGAATACCAGAACCGACTGTTTGTCACCTCAAAGTTGCCAATTAGTAGGAGAGAGGCAATATGGCAACAAATTGTTGACAAGATCAACAGTGTGGCAGAAGTACGGAGGACAGTCATCAAGTGCAAGAATCGCTGGCATGACTGCAAGAGCAGTCCAAGGAAAAGATGGCCAGGAACAGGAAGGCAGCACTGCAGACTGGAGGTGGGAGTCCAGCACCGCAGGAGGCCCTGGACTACATGGAGGAGATGGTCACAGCGGTCATCCATGAGGAGATCGTCACAGGGATTCAAGGACAGGACAGCGCAGACTACCAGGAGACAACACACATGCAGGGTAAGTCACATGGGGAATTAAAATGCACAAATGTTAAATGTAAGCAGGGGAGGTGGACATACCTACTACACAATGTATGTAAGTCATGATATTCAGGGAGTGGCATGGGTAAAGGGGTACGGCACGGGGCATGGGCTGTACAGAGGAAACCTGGGGCACAATACTACACTACACCAACAACCTTTGCATAGGGGTATGCTGCCATGCCAAGGATGTTGGAAAGGTAAAGCCAGGCCAGGAGGGTAGGGTACAACGTTAAACTGGCAGCCCGTCACACGTCAGCCAGTATTCTCCCTACATTAACTAGGGCCCAATTAACAACCTCTGGCCATATCTGTAAGTGGAATTTAACATTGACAACAGTTGCCACTACCACCTCTGCTGTGTGTGCAGGTCAAGTAGCTAATGGCAGTAACGTCCCCATGAATCAAACACACTCATATTAGAGGGTTCAGGATGACAACATTATCAATCTCCTGAAATCAATACAAATGTTCCAATCCTGTCAAATGTGATTGTCCATATTTGCTAAAAACCTCAGCCATTGTCATAAACATTAGGAGGTACACAGCACTAATGTCATACCCATTCTGCATATGTCAAGGTCCACCGTGTGCCTGGGTCACAATGCAACATCCCAAATGTCACACAGCTCAGACAACAGCATTGAGGGGGAGTAAACATGTAACTGGTTACAGAAATACACCCGCACAGTCAGAGGAGGAAATGTAACACTGCTAGGACAATCAGTGCAATCCAATGTAGCAGACATTCCCTAACATCAGCAGTACACATTACCAATGCTGACATCCATATTGTGCCATAACAATGCTATATATAGTATATGCTAGATCTCAACAACATATAGGTGTATGTGAAAGATCAGAGACTGGGGCAGTTCCAGATTGTTAAGTGTGGTGCTAGTGCCATCAGAACACCCACAGCCAGTGAAAGGCCTCACCATGAGAATGGAAGTAGACGGAGGGTTGAGTAGGACAAGAAGGTGGCAATTCACTATTTGGCCTGAACCAACACCTAGAGGATGTGATGCTGACAAGTCCACAAACTGACCACAATACATGTGACATGCAGGTGGGGCGTAGGCCTCGGAGAATGCTAATATTAAAGACAGGACAAATGAACAGGAACCAAGATCACAATTTGAAAATAATCGGAAGGCAGGCATGTCACATTACAAATGCCACAACACAGTCACACTAATTGTACTGTGTCTCATTGCAGAGGACGATGGCTCTCCTTCGGATATGCCTGTCCAGGACTACCCTGATGACATGGATGACGAGCTGACAAACATCAGCCAGCAGACCCTCCAAGATGTCCTTGGAACCCTCCAGACCCCACCTTCAGTCACAAGGAGGAGCACAGAACTAGAAGCCATCACAGAAGACATACCCACCAACCCAATTGTACAACCTGACAGCTCCAACACAGCTGAGGACTCTGACGACCCTGGCACCAGCTTTGAGCGAACTGTAGTTGGAGTACAGCGGGAGCTTGCCAAGGAGGTGCGTGTGGGGATGCAAACTATGGTAGCCAGCCTACAGGGGGTGCGTTCGTTCATGATGTCATCTGAAGAACAGGCAGCAGCTATGCAACGGCAAACAACAATCTTGCAGGAACTTTAAAAAAGGTTGAAGGAAATCAGCACAGCTGTAATAGAGTTGACCCAACACCTACAACAACAATCCTGTCAACGCGTGTACAAATGCAATATTGAACCCCTCAGGGCCGACCTGGCTGCCTACCACAGTGATGTGGCTGCTATTCTTAAGAACCAGCAGCTCCTCCTTGCTGAAGTACTGCCCTTAAGAGCCCCACAGTTGGCAGCTACCGGGATGTCTGACTCCACGTCTTCAAACACTGAGGTGTGTGTTGCCCCTTGACAAACACCAAGAGCAGAAAAGACAACACACACATCAGAAGATTAAGACGTGGAACAGATCACCTTCACCCATAAGAGTACCCGGTAGCACTAGTCCCTGCCACATGGCCACCTATTACCAAGGTTCTGTGCTTTGTAACATGCCAGTCTTGCAACAACTGTACTCAAGCACTGTTCTTCAGCCCACTGTTTATATTGTCACCCTGCCCTGTGATTGTCTCTCACTAGCTCATTGGCAAATCCTGTCCCTCTGCACTGTCTGACACTTCACACCAGCATGTCCAATGACATGCCCTTTTGCACTTGTGTGGGATCACAATGGAAGATGTCACACTAATGGACTCAAAATCATGGACAATGTACATATAGCACTACAGCACTTTCAAATAAATAGCACTTACACAACAACTTTGTCTTTGTGTAATGTGACACATCAACCGTGATGGCCATCAGTGATGTTTACCTCAGGTCAATGATTATTGATTGTCAATACACCTGACCTGAACGAATGTTGGCTGATAACTATGCACAGTGGTCTGGATTGTACCATTATCTGCCCTTCCTGAGGGTTATATCTGAGGAAAATAGAAACTATACACCATAATGCTGTGTTGGACAGAATAACGCTTCCTCAAGGGATGTCTAAGCCAGAAAATAGTGCCTTCAATTTTTTCTTCAAGCCAAAACTTACGTATGTGACATTTGCCCCAATTTTTACCTAACACACACCATACAGCATGAATGGATGTGTATGAGTTTCCATACAAATAAGTCACCGGGCTGAACATTGTAACAAATGATAGGTGTGAGTTATGTATACCATACTACATGAGAGCATACTACCACTCACCTTATAAGGATTCACTTGGACATCAGGCTGCAGGCAGACTTAACACAGTGTCCTCAATACCAAATCTGGTAGCAAAGTATGTGACATTGAAAACATACATCACAAATTAACCACACTTTGGGATCCATAGTAACCATGAGTGGTGGGTGCAATGGATGGCCGAATCTTAGCTAAGTAGCTTTGGTGTAGCTGCCAATGTAACATCTCAGTTGGGATTTGGTTGCAGCATGGGACACAAAAGCTAATACAAAAGAAACACTGTTCACTCATGCCAAGGCCCTGATCTACAAGCATTTGACACATACTGTAAAGGGTTACTTAGATATTTATTAAACAGTCAAAACGGAAGCTAAAACCAGGGGAAACACCTTACCAAACCTAAACTATTCTAACTACACATTACCCACAACTGGCCCTAACTAACCTAAGCTAAACTTACTTATCACATTTAAAGAAATGATCTAAACATCAACCCTCCACCCCCCTTATAAGACGGGACACATGGAGGACAACATATACTAACCTAAACACATACTATCTTATTCTAAACAAATATATATATATATATATATATATATATTTTTTTTTTTAAACACCAAAACCCCAACATCGTCCCCCACCCACCCACCCACACACATAAATAAAAACAGTTATAAAAAGGATCATACCCCCACCCCCTCACCCACTACTACTAACAAAACTAACAGCCTATACTAACCTAACACTAAGCCCCCTAAACCCACTAATTAAAAGAACCAGGAAAGAGGAGGGAGGGGAGGGAATCATGGCTGAGCATAATGTCTACAAGTTGGCCCTCCTCAGGGTCTTTTTGATGGCACGCACCCTCCGATTTACTTGTGCCACCTCCTGCTGCAGCCTGTCATTTTCCGCAACACTCAGTCCAAGTTCTGTTGCATCTGTAGAAAAGCTGCAGGGTCTATGACTGCAGCAGGGGTGGTCTGGGTGCCAGTGGAGGAAGTATGTGCCCTTGTCGGTGCCATTTCTGTAGGAGGAGGTGCAGGTGGTGCTGTGACAGGTCCTGGAGCTGTGGATGTTGACGGTCCAGCAAAGGTACCTGCTAATGTTGGTTCCACCTGGGTGGTAGTGGTGGTGCTGGTGGTGGTGGCTGTGGTGGACACGGAAGGGCCCCCTTGGGAAAATACCCTCCACACTCCGGAGGCTCTTTCATGGCGATAACACCTTGCCATGTTGCGGAACCCCGACTCCACATCCAGACTGTGGCGGTAACGCATCGCCCTGCGCTGAAACTCCCAAATCTGGATGGGATTCATATTGGCAGCTGTTAAAACAAATAGAAAACCAAACATTAGGTACTTCATTGTGTGATATGGCTCCAGAAGTAAATCAAACAATACATCTAATGTACCAGAAACAGGTCATATCATCATACAGATCACTGATTGTCCCTGAGGCAGTACATGCCAAGTCAGCCTACACATGTCCTATCATCAAACAGCACAGCAAAACTCTAAAAGATGGCTAACAACTTCAATGACTTTGGCATCATTGTTCAGCCATTTGTCAGGTAAAAATAATGCTGCAAGTCCTCCACCACTGACAGGCCAACGAATCACTATGTTCTTGATGACAATCAAGGGCCACAAGATCTGCTAGTTGTAAATGGCATTGCCAGGATAGAATGCAGTTGCTAATCATGAGTGGGTAGGTATCCTAGGTTTGGACAAGTGACTTACAGATTTACATGTCTCTGTACTAAACTTGGATCATCAATCCTAGGTACACTATTCACAACCCTACGCCTGTGCCTGGGGGTGGTGGACAAGCAACAAATACCTTCAAACAACAAGGACACCCAGGAAGCTTTGGACAGCTGTACATGGGTTTGGTCAGCACACCACAGGTAAGGAGGAAGTCCAACTAGGATACACCCAAACCTAGAACAATCCCATCCACACTTATGTTTGGAAATGCAGACCATTGTCAACATCATTTCCTACCAGTAACCCATGACTTATAACAAGCAGATAGATGCAAGCACATATCTGGCCCTGAGCTGCATGCACACCTAGACCAGTGTGCTCAAGTGCCTCATACTCATAGCACAACATGTGGAGCTACATGCTGCTAGGAAGTTAAACATACAGTCAAATATGTTCATTAGTGAATAGGGAAGCTGAAGTCTGTGGGTAAGACTTTGGCATCCCTATTGTGGGAGAATCAGGGTCTGACTTGCTGACTAAATCACTAATATGGTCCTCTGCTACAATTTCTGATTTTAAGTTTTATCCACAAAACTCATCCCAATTCACATGGCCGTGCCTACAGGACTGACCTACAATCCCAAATTATGACAATACGCTAATGATTGGCCAACTCAAAGATGGGGAAAAAATGATACTCCACTTAAGGAACATATCCGATCATTGACCAGCGCATCACACCTTGCTATGTGTCCAAGACACAGGAGTCAATCACACATCATCAGCAAACACAACACAGAACAGAAATATCAACACTTACTGGAGATGTCAGGGTCCGCAAATCGAGGCACCTCTCCGATAGTGTAGGGTGCAAGTCCACCTGTAAGGCATGGAAGGGAGAAATGTGCTCAATGTCTGTGCACTGTACAACACTTCCAAATACAAATACTATGTGTAATAGTAACTCAGAAAGTCAAGTCACTCAGACATGATGATACTGCATCCTACATACCACTGCAAACATGCACAGACCCGGGGACTCCAGTGAGTGAAACACATATATCTGCACACATGCAGTGGCCCTAACTATCATGTGGTGGCAAACATGGCCCTTCATTAGTTAGCAGACTAATTCATGGAGTGTATTCCTCTCATCATGTGTATCCATGAGAGACATGCCAAACCACTTTCTGGGAGGACTACAATACCAGTCACCCAGCCATTGTGACTAAGACCAATTTCAAACACACAGGTACAATGTACAGAGGGCCAGGGACAGTTGTTAGCCCTCAATTTGTATAATTTTCTTCATTTGATGTACCACAGCTATGGTAAGTTGCACCAACCATAGAGATGTGAACCTGTGTGCATACCTTTTGGCATCCATCCCTAATTTAAATTAAATGTGGCACTACAAACTCCAAATATCAGTCTAAGATGTTACCTGAGGTCAGCTATAACTTGTTACGTATGTGTCAGAATCCAGTTCAGACATGTATCACAGAACATTGAGGAACACTATATTTCCTCTAAAAATCTGGATTTAAAACATGTGTTTCCTGATACACTCACAGACCATGCATGAAACATGTTAGAGCCACATTAGCATCATCAATTGACGTGAAGGCAGCACTAATTTACAGGCTCCTGTTGTGTTTTGAAAGTTAGTCTAGCTGTTGCGTCAACAAATGACGGTAATGTGTAGGAATTATTTATATATCACAGGCAACTGTGGCCCATATTTATACATTTTTTCCGCCACATTTGTGCTGCTTTTTTACACAAAAGCGGCGCTAACTTACAAATTACAATTGTATTTTGTAAGTTTGTGCCGCTCTTGCTTAAAAAAATGACGCAAATGCGGTGTTAATAAAGTAGAAATATGGGCCTGTATGTTTAACTTGCATTCCACATGTTCAAAAACATTGCCTGCAGCATATGAACAAATCAGCTACTGTCACTACAGAGCATTTAAATGTGCACATTACTCTGATTTGTACTCACCAACAGGGCCACCAATCACAATCCCCAGGTGGTCAAGCAGGTCTTGCCCCCGGGCAACCAGGTCAGCCCAACCGCGTATCAGCTGGTGGTCATTACGCTGTGTGTTGTAGATTCGCTGTAGATGGTACAACACCTTTGCCCACCGGAGCCTTCTTGCCTCTGTGTGATAGCCCTGTATCACACGACCACCTGCTTCAATCATTAACGGCAGGAAGTGGCACACCAGCCAAATAAAGCCACCCAGCTTCTCCTCTCCCATCCTGCCAAGACGAGGCCTACCCAACATGCTTGCACCAAAAAAAGGTAATAAAGGGGTACAGAGGAGAATAGAGGGAAAGTAGGACAGGGAAATGCAAAATAACTAACAGAACACAGCCAAACTATCCCCAAACTAACACTACCCACAACAGACTCCCAACACTAGAAGGACAAATGTTTACACCAGAAATGACCAAAAAAACACAAACACAGGATACCACAGACAGTTATGAAACACAAAAAGACAATTTAAAGACCACATTGGAGACAAATTCACAAAATGCACAGAGAGACAAGTCACCAAGCCACACAGTCAGGAAATATCACAGACTGCAAAGTGAAAGTGAAAGTGAAAGTACACTCACTGTTCCAATTCTGTAAACAGGATAACCTATTACACCACTTCCTGCCTCAAATGCGGTGCGTTTTTATTGTTATGCGTCAAAATATTATGGCGCTTACAGTCTGTGTGTCATTTTTTTGTTACGCACATGCTTAGAAATCACCCCGCATCCATATTTTGAAATATGTTTCATGCTTAACCAATTTCAGGGGGTACAGTGTGGGAATTACCGCTCAGGGCCAATGGATGTTTCATGGCAATGTGCATCATATTTCAACGCATATGCATCATTTTTTGACACATGTGCATCTTTTTTGACGCGTATGTGTCAAAACTTCTGTCTTTAACTGGGTTTCGGTCATTTCTCATTTGTAATAGTACATGACAGTTGTGACAATACAGAGATAGGCTGATTGCACTAACATTGTGCATTCCGGTGTATGGGCACATGTGACTGATCATACTACTGCGGACCATGATCCTCTACTTGTTGTACTGGGTTTGCACTCTTCACTGACGCAATAGATGGCCAAACGTGTGGAATACAGTTAGGTATTATCCAGTTTGGGCATGTTTTGCGTCAAGAGAGGATAGCAAGGCGACGCAACTCAATACAGTAACTCAATGCCTATGGGCCAATATGTGTGATTTGGCTACTACTATTGTTGTTGTCCCACTGTGTGAACATCACAAGATGCATTTTTGCAAATCTGCTTGTATGCATGTGAAGTCAATGTGTCCAACCCACAGATGCTATTCAGTGTGGAAATGAGAGAGGACATGTGTTAGTCATACACGTAGCAAAAACTGCTGTTTGCACTTCCTAGGTTTTTTGGAACATAAGCACCACCAATGACAAAGCATGCGCAGGATAGATAGCAGATGGTTGATCATGGCAATGTTCCTAAACTAAGCCATCACATGTCCTGGAATGTTGGATACTACTTCCTAGGCACTTGTTTGTTTACTCACCATGAGTCAGGCATGGGATAATGCTATGTGGGTACCGTGTTTGTGACACCGAGTCCCAAATATAATACACAAATGTCATGTCATGCCACAGTTGGAGTCATATAAATGAGCCATGTCTCTCCTGTGGCAGTGGAGGAACAGCAGACCAAGCAGCACGTGTTCACATATTTCCAGTAGTAAAATGCACAAAGGTGTCCGGTTCAAGTGTGTGGGCCAATCATTTTTGGGGTCCATGTTGTCACAGTTATGTGGAGGTCTAGTCATGAGTCTGTGGAGCCATTTCCTGCATCTACAAAGTATCCTTCACAGATCAATTGAAGGAAAGCCAATGAGGAATTGGGAACACACATGGGGATAGTCCAGCTATGGCACTGCAGACGTGTTGTGAGACTGACAACAGGGCAACCTTGGTGTGCTGACAAAGTTAATGTATCAGGATTCTTAAACCGGCATGTGTCCTCACAACATTTGTAAACAGGCTGGCCTCTAAAATTCCCACTGCATCCGGGAACATCAGTGCCTCTGTGCTGATTAATCTCACAGCTATTCACCACGCAAGCCCCATCAATATTTGGGGGGCAATGTGAATCAGCGTGTGGACTGTCAGGGTCCTAACATGTGTTGACATTTCATGCACATTATCTGATGTTGTTTGTTGTGCTGGAGGAACCATACCTAATCCATGCATACAGCCATGGTACAGTGTCACTATTTGTCACTCAATCATACATGAAACCCAGACAAGGTATGGGCCATGATTCGGCTATTTGGAGACAAGTTCCACCCCATAGTGCAATAAGTAAACTGATTATGCTATACAATGTATTTGAGTAAGCATTGTAGACCCACCTGACACAATACCCCAGGAGGAAAGTGAGGGCTGGGAAAGCAACTTTGATACAAATGTAGCCACAGGGAACCTTTATGGTAACGCAAAGACAGGAACCAGTCAGACTAACAGGATGCAGGGTCAATCAGGATCCAAAAATTTAACAAGGCAAATACACAGTGGTCAGACTGAGACTGGTCAAAGGTGGAACAACACTGTGGAAAATGAAAACTGTGCTTCTCCTGTGTGTTGGAACGTAACACAATAACCCAAGGGCTGTGTTACACAGCTGATTTATACGGCAATGCATAACAGTGTTATAGATAAAATGGCAGCTTCTATGCTATTACAGGCAACTGCAAGGGCAGTGCATGTTCAAATGGCTGGTCTCCATGGAGGTGCTCACAGGTGTGTGCAGCTTCAGTCTCTCACAAGTCCTGTAGGTGAGAATCAAGTTCAAAGGGCCAACAGTACCTTTCACATGGGAAACAATGTACAGGTGATTACAGGCCCTACAGACTACAAGGCAGTGCAGTATTTAACCAGACGTCCATGCAGACAGAAGTACAATGACTATGGCATACCATACTAAAGAGGGAAGCACACTGGATTCACATTGTCTGGGTGTGTGTAGAGGAGGGATTATCTGGGTACGCATATTCCCATTCCAGGGACCTCTGAAGAAGGGTGAGGTGAGACAGGGAACATGGGTGTGGCAGGACTTAGGACATGGGCTGCCATGTGCAGGGGATGTCTTGTGAGCAATGCTAGTCATACCTGGGGCACTTGTGCTATCCATTTGCTGCTTATATGGAATTCTTGTCACACATAGTCCTTGCAAAGATAGGTGATGTAACACTTACTGCTGTCTAGGGTCTGGTCATACCTTCTTGTTACCAATGCAATAGCACATCCACTGCCTCATGTATGAGGCATTTTTTCCCTTATTGACTAATGGTGTCTTAGTTGTGTGCCATATGCTGCGATGAACCATGTTGTCAACATGTATGTGTGAAATAGCTGTGGTCCTCTGCTATTGCCCTTCAAATATGAAATGGACAGGATATATGTCATTTACAGTGTGTGTGAATTTGGCTGTACATTCATACACATCAAATTTGATGTGGATTTTTCTGTGTCCTAATCTGTATTTCTGCAATGCTACATGAGGCTACACTCTGATTCTGATAGTTAGAGATAATGTTATGCAAAATGATTATCCAGACCATGATATGGTGATTAGTATAGGAGTTTATTGACATATGGTAAGACAGTGGTGATGGATGAGTAGAGTTAAAAGAAATTTTGGACAATATGTTGTCTCGGACGCAATCCTGCAGCTGTGTTTGGATGGTCACCCTCATGTTGACGGACAGCATCCTCCACTTCAGGTATTTGTGGGGCAGGTTCATATAGGGGAATGCCCCTTCTTACACATATGTTGTGCAGGATGGCACAGGTCAAAATTATTTTGCACACCATTTCTGGTGAGTATAGGAGGCTGCCTACGGTGATGTAGAGTCACCTGAATCTTGACTTCAGGATGCCAAAGGTCCTCTCGACTATGGTGCGTGTCCTCTTATGTGCCTCATTATAGGCACGCTCTACTGCAGTGCTTGGGTTTGCAATGGGGTCATGATCCATGGCTGGATCCCACACCCCTGATCAGCTGAAAGAGAAAATGAGTGAGAACATGTTGATGTAACTTGCACCATAATTATCACTTTGCCTGGCAGTTGTTCTCTTGTGTTGTCTGTGATTCATCGGTGTTTGTGTTATTGTGTGGAATCCTAGGCTTCTAGGATGTACCATCAGCATTGGGTTGTTTCCTTATCTGAACGGGTGTTTGGCTGATTGACCGGATGTCAGCAGTATTTTTGTAGAGTTGCAGTACAGTGTGTACTCCCTTGCATTGTGTCATGTTAAAGAGGTGTCCCTGTGTCTTAACTGGGGGTGAGATGATACTTACACACACAGATTCAATTCCACATTGGTGGTAACACGGTTGCATCTATATACCCTGGACATCACATCCAATTTCACATATGCAATAGAATTATTTAAGCATCAGTGAGACCCTTAGATTTGCCTAGGTGACAATGTACAACACATCTCCGTACGTTGTCAGCACTGACGTGTTGACAATTGACTATGCACTAATTTCACATGTGCGACAAGTTCACTGCAGACCTATTTCTCTGCCCTTGCCAAGTTGACTCAGGTTGTAACGTGTACCTATACTACTCAACATGTTCTAGTTCAGATGGCTAACTTGGTTGTGAGGTTGTCATTTTGAGTGTCAGAAGGTCCGTATGCCTGTACATCTGTTGTGTGTGTGTGAATTTGTCGCAATACGTATGTGTAGGAATGTGCACTTTCAATATTGTCCCATCAATATGTGTTCTTTGCACAGTCTACTTGCTTATTGGTAGTGGGCAATGTGAGAGCAGGAGTGATGTGAGATATTGGTACAGCCTCAATGATTGCATGTCACCTTCATTGTAGTCATCATCATGCTATGTGTGTCATGGTGTTTGACCTGCAGCGAAACACATTACACACCCCTCACACAGTATGTATTGGTTGGAAGGGTGTTTGATTGAGTGTTATTGATGTGATATTGAAAGATTAATCTTCCAAATTGTACTGCGGGTTGAGGCCATGTCATTGTCATTGTGTTGTTTTTAAATTGTCCTCTTAAGTCTGTGGAGTGTCATCTGTTGTTCTTTCATACTGTGATTTGTCCATAGGTGTGTATCAGATTGGGTGAGGATATCAAACATGCCTAGCGGTGTCACAACCTCATTGTCTTCCTGGCCACATGTCGATGTTGTGGTGTATGTGTTGTGTGTCCTAGAGGGTTGCTGTGCTGTGTGTATATAACTGGGTTTATGTACTTACCAACAAGTAGGCCATTTCCATGTCGTCCATCCTGGAAGTGTTGATTAATGGTGCAGTGACAGAAGATGAATGAATCTTGAACACTCCCAGGATACTTTGCCACAATGTTGGTGATCACTCCCCGGTGATCGACAATGGCCTGCACATTGATGGAGTGTGTGTCCTTCCTGTTGCAGTATAGATGTTTGGTTGCAGAAGGTGGCACAAGGCGTGCATGTGTGCAGACAATGGCACCAAGCAAGTGTAGGAAGACATTAATTTGGTAAAACCCCTATTTTGTCTCTTGCTGCTTCTGCTGTGTGTTGGGGAAGCTGATGTGGCGGGGTGTGAGGGAGATGATAGCATCCAGAACCTTGGGAAGGAAGGCGGGGAATGATAGCCGTGAGATCCTGGCAACCAGGGCACCAGTGGTTTGAAAGGAGCCACTTGCCAACATGTGGAGTACAGCTAGCAGCTTGGGTTCTGGTGGAATGGTGAGGGGTGTCTGCAAGCTAGGTGCCAACTGTGGCTGAATGTTGCGCAGCAGCTGCTGAATGGCTTGCCAGTTGAGCCTGTACCTCTGAATGATGTCTTGTTGGCTGAGTCCCAGAAGGGTTGTCCTGGTGCGGAATATCCTCTCCTGCCTTCTGCGTTGCCTTTGGGGTCCCTGTTGGTGTTGTGGAAGCTGCTGTTGTTGGTCCTGTGCTCTGTGTCTGCGTGCATGTGGATGAAAAGTACCTCCATGTCTTTCTTTTGGAGCTCTGCTGTTGCTTCTGTGTGTTTTCATTAAGTACAGGTGTGTTTGCCCCATTTTAACGCCTGCCCTGACCCAGGCGTTATTTTTTTACACAAATCGGGCTGTGCGTCATTTTTGCACGATTGGATAAATAAGGCGCACAGGTGTTTAAGTCATTTTTTGGACGGGAACGCCTACCTTGCATGTAATTAATGCAAGGCGGTTTCCCCCATCCCGAAAATGAAGCACACAGCGGAATTTTGGCGTTCGTGGCCTCGGGCGTCAAAGTTTAAATATGGTGCACAGTTTGCGCCGAATGTGCGTCAAATTTTTTGATGCACTTTCGGCGTAAACAGAGTATAAATATGCCCCTCAAGGTGCTACTGTTTCAAAAACAGGTCACGTTGACATCAGCTAGAGAGACGTGTGCTCTGCAGATTGCAAGATCATCAGCCGAGATACAATCCCTATTAAATACCAACTTCCCCAAGCACTTTAGAGAATTGGTTTCCAATTTTTTTAACGTCTCAAGCACAGTTGGGATTGTCCATTTCTTTAAGGCTGTTGGGGCTGGATTAGTGTCAATCTTCCAGACTGTCTTTGAAGTCATCTTATTTTCCATCCATGCACTCTTTTCAAGTGTGTTTGGCGTCTTTCCAATTATTTTGACATTGGTTGGTGGGATACTGCTGCTATTTCTACTGATTCACAGTGGTTGTGTCTTTTCAGCTACACAAAGCAATGGAGCCACTGCTACCAGCTCAACTGTGCTGTGATCGTATGGTTCAGATCTTCAATGCTTCGTTGCTGTTGGAATTGGAGCGTGATTGGTCATTACCATTCCAACCACTCTTATGGTGCGTGCAACCAGTCTTTCACTGCACATGGTGCCTCTTTAAACATTTGCCTACAGTGTGCCTTGCTGTTACACCAGTGCCTCCTGTGGCCCAAGAACTGCTGATGTCCTCAATGAGGGTTCATTCACGGTCGTGCCCCTTGAGACTAAGGGGGTCATTCCAACATTGGCGGTCTTTTCGCAAGACCGCCAAGTTACCGCCGTGGTGAAGTCCGCCAGCCGTGGCGGTCTTCCGCTCCGCGTATCATGACCGCTGGCAGCGTACCGACGTTTTCCATACGGAAATCCGCCAGCAACTACACTGGTGGTCGGCGGGAAAGTGGAGGCTGCTCAACCTCCACCGCCACGCCAACACAACACCGCCCACAGAATCACGTCCCACGATTCTGTGGGCGGTGTTCTGGTGGCGGTGTGCTGGTGGCGGTGATGTCCCCATGGATCCAGTCGCCTCCCGGAGGACCAAGTTGATCGTCCGTCAGGGGAGGGGGTGGGGGGGTGTTGTGTGTTGTGTGCGTGCATGGGGGTGTGCGTGTGAGTGTGTAGAGGGGATGTGTGAGTGCGTGTATGCGTGCGGGGGTGCTGCTGTGTCTATGTGAAATGTGTGCAGTTCGGCCGGTGTGCATGTCTGCATGTATGTGTGCGTGTATGTGTCCTCGTTGTGTATGTGTAGGGCTGTGTATATGTGCATGTTGGGGGTGTGTGCGTGTAGGGGTGCGTGTATGTGCATGTTGGGGTGGGGGTGGGGAGGGGGTTTGTACCACCACTGGGGGGTGGCAGGGGGGTGGAGGGTGTGGGGGGAGGACTCGTGTGGGGAAGTGGGGGGTGGGGGAGACCCCTATCAGTGCCAGGGAAGGAATTCCCTGGCACCGACAGTGCCTACCGCCATGGTTCTCATGGCGGTTCCCAACCGCAAGAAACCGTGGCGGTATGCAGGGTCCTGATACCGTTGGCGGTCTAGTGCCGACCGCCGGGCCGGAGACCGCAACCTCCAGCCCAGAGGTCATTACCGGCATGGCGGTCGGAGTGGTGAAGTGGCGGTCAATTGCGGCGGTGACCGCCGCGGTCCGAATTCCATTTTTTTTACCGCCGGTCTGTTTGTGGTCTTACCACCGCTTCTCCGCCGACCGCCAGGGTTGTAATGAGGGCCTAAGTCTGATTTGCGAGGCCTCTTATGAGCATTCCTTGCTCACTGAGTTGGCTCATTACACCATGGAGGATGACACTACTGCAGGTGGACCTGCACAGGAGACTACTACGCACTACTGCTCTGTGGACTCATCTCCCGATCCCATGATTGATCTAACATCTGACTATGTGGCCTCTTTCTTGGGGTCCTTTCCAGTCAGTGACTCCGGAGATGCTCTTCAGGAACATGACTATTGTAAATAGTTTGATAATTGGCTTCTACCAAATTCAAAGTATACATTTATTGTCCTTACTTTGGCCTGCTGTGCTTGTCATGGTCGACATTATATCTCTTGATATGTTTTTAGCTATAGATTTTAACGTGTTTTGCAGAGGATTTTGTAGCTAGTTGTTATGCTTTTAGCTTTTAGCCCAGAGCATTTTTATCATTTGGACTCATGTCACCTTCGGTGGCGTCCAGATATGGCATCATACTTGTAACATCAGTGGGGAGGGTGTAGTGAATCCTAGTTTGTTTTAATGGGATGCAGGAGTTAACTTATCCTGTGGCTTGCAGACTCGTGCCCCCGTCACCCAGTGACTTTTACCCTACTGAGCTTGCTCTGTTTTAGCGCATTTATTTATTTAATTATTTTAAGTTGGCTGCCTTGTTTTGACTTAGGCCCATGTTTTGATTTGTATTATCAGTGTCACCGTGCTAAGGCGTCAAGATCAGGCGACAAATACAAACAAACTGTAGGTGTTCACTTTAGGTACTTTCCCTCTTCATGCTTTCGAGGGAATTGTTTATTTTAATTACCGTCCCAAGAACACCTTGTTATCTATTGGTTGGGAACAAACCTACGTCAGGGGTCCAAGTAGATCTGTATAAATACTCCTCAATTTATCAGATAGTTAGTGGGATTCCAACCAGATTCCATCGCTGCTATCAATGCTGCACGTTGCCTTGACGCTGACCCAATCTTCGTGTTCCTACAGAGTCTGAGCTAGAGACCTCATTCGAAGGTAATGAGAGTTGGGGGCTCTTCTCATGGTCATGGCATTGGCAGATTGAGGTTTAACATACCTAGCTCTCTTCTAGGTTAGAGGTTCGGCATACATGCTAGGTTATTAGGACCTATCACACACTTCATGTTATTTTCTGATATTGCAAGATGGTGGGGGTCTTTGTTTTAATGACTCTTGTCTTTACCATTTTATTTCTTGCACTGTTCATTATCCTAATCATTGCAGCCCATGCAACTTATCGCAGATTGCAGTTTTACTAAAATAAAACCTATTGAAACTTCACTGCATCTTCTTCATTGCCTGTGTGTGATTGAGATATGTTGTTAACTTGAGAAAGGGGTAATCTCCATTTAACCACAACGCTCCCTGAGATGTCACACTATTGAGTCCATGCGTAAATGCTGCCACAAATCACCTTTGACTGTTTTGGGTTTTTGGTGAGGTACTGCTTGTGAGCCGGAAGGGTTGGGACAACAGTTGCGTTCTGTTGTAAGATTGGCATAGTTGCCTACAAACCTAGGTACTGCCATCCTTAAACCAGCAGTCTTTCCTAAAGCAAGAGTCCAATTACGACAAGAATTAACAAAAATGGGCTTCGTTTGAACTCCTAATTCCGATATGTTCTGAAGTTTATTTAAATGTTGTTATGTGCTGGAAAAAAATCTTTCCTAACCCCAGTATCCAGCAAGATTGTCACAAAAATCTTTGAATGCACACCAAATGTGATGAGATAAGATTAAGATTTACAGACCTGTTTACAGAAATGGAGCACGAGGAAGGATACTGTAAATAAGGTTTGCGCAAGGAAAGGGACAAACTCAGGCTTCATAGCCTAAAACAAGTAAAGCCAGCAAATTGAAAGCAACAAAATGTGAGTTAAAAACCACAGAGCCAATGGCAAACAACAGGTGGAATGTATTCACAAGGAAGCTCTATGAATGTACTTAAAGTGACAGCCATGGGATACTTTGTGGGGAAAGTCCAGTATTTCAGTCCAGTCTGTATCCTGAGTAGGTTTGGCCAAATCAATCACCCAGGTAGTATGACGAGAAAACCTGGAATGGTCTAAATTTTGCAGGAACGGTTTGTACACCCATTCTATCCCTATGGTGTAGAACTTCTGGCACACCTCATGTAGGGTTAGTGCTAGGGTGCAGACATGAAATAGGGCATTTAATGATTGTTAAAGGTGGTTGTAAGTAAGGAGCTGACCGGGGTGAAGATGGTAGTCTGCCACAAGGGTTTGGAAATGTAGTAGATCGCTGTTCAGAAACAAATCCCTCAATTTTAGGACACCTGCAACATGCCACTGATGGAGTTGTTCTAAGCACAGCCGTCCTGTGCGAGTGGGAAGGCTTAGAAAAGGTAATGCAGGAGCACAAAGCTTCTTTGTGTCAGTGAGTTTACGGGTTCTAGCAAGGCAAGAGAAAGCTGTGCATGATAACCGCTGATGATGATCCGTAGAATGGCCAGTAGGAAACAATGAGCAGTGCAGTAAGCCCTCCTTAAAAGCCTTTACAGATAAACCCCAGCTCATGCAGGGGGGTGGGCAGAAAGCCAGCGAGCCACCCATTGGACCTGCACAGCTGAATAATAGCGTTCAAAGTCCAGAAGGCCTAATCCACCTGTAGTCATGTGTATCTTTAATGTGGAAAGAGCTACCGTACGGAGCCCCAGCGACCAAATCAGATGTGTGGCATGTCTGAAGAACAAAAGAAGGACGAGCAGGGTAAGGTTTGCGAAATAATACTATCATCAGGGTAGCACACCATCTTCATTAGTGCCACGTGGCTCACTACAGAAAGCAGAAGAGAAGACCAAAAAGCAAACTGGGCTCAGAGAGACCATGATGCTCTGCTGAGATTTCCATCCTGCAGATCAATAAGAAAATGTTAGATATTAATCACTGGGTTTCGAAAGGTAACTGATTCCCAGTTCAATCTGAGACCTAATTGTACATAAAGGGGAAAACAGTGCCATATGTTAAAGAAACACTAATTACATTTTAAAATGTTGACATTTTGTTTGCACAATTTACATCCCAAATATTTTGAATATTCTATGTCTGTACTTTACACTTAGGGATAACTCAGATCACTAGTTTGGCTTTTGCTCAATTTCAAAACCATTTTATGACATGGACAAAGCGGGCAATTGCCTTGCACAAACTTGCAAGGGGTCTGGCCCCTGCTCACCCTTCACAAGCATGAACAGCGGACCATTGCACCAGAAGAGTTTGCCAAGGTAGATGGGTGCTGCTTGTTCAGCCACTTGACAGTCCCTCTTCTGTTTCCCTCCTGTCTGCAGAGACAACTCTTCAGGTACTCAATACCTTCCAATTGTCTTGGTGAACCCATCTTGTCTGATTTTGAGAATTGTCCCACCTTGTTCTTCTCTTCCTTATTTAGCGGGTTCTTTCCAACAACCTCCCATTTGATCTCAATTTCATCCTCCTCTTTTATTATCTTTGATTGGTAGTCCGGGCTCCCAGTTCTGTGATAAAAGTAGAGTCCCAGACATACCCTCTATTGCAGTTAGACTACAGACAAGTTGTGGGTAACTCACATTCTGCCATTAGTTGTGAGACTGTTGCCCACACCATCTGCCCTGCCTCATTAAATTTTGTTTAGGTTGAAAGTCCATGGGTGGTTGGGGTGAGCCAGATGTTTTTGTTCAATTTGTTCAAACTAACATAAGCTTAATTATCTTACTGTTTCCCAAACTGTTTGCCAGGGGTTTTAAAATGTTCAGAAACATCATCAACATTTTGTTGTTACTTTCTCTTTAACAAAGATTGGGTAGATTTGGGTAGGGGTGATGCCCTTGACACAGTGCTGAAGGGCATTAATTTACTACTGAACAAGAACGCAATGTGACACCTGAATGTAGCATGCCAGGAGGCAGTCACAAAAGACCACAGTGAATAAATAGTGCTATGTTAAAAAAGAGTAAATAAATGCACTGATAATATAGTGAGGCATGGCCTCTCTTGGGTGTGTCTGTAAAACTGACATTTGTTCTTGAGTTTTTGTCCTGAATTTTGACCCTTTGTCCTGAATTATTGTCCCAAATTATTGTCCTGAATTATTGTCCTGAATTTTGACTCTTTGTCCTGAATTTTTTACAGTCCTGTCCAGAATTTGCCTCAGTGCCAGGTGGTCACCCTAGTGGGCTCCAGAGTTGCTCTCTATTTTTGCATTTTCTGGTCTCACGTCTGGCTTTAGCAATGGACATCGGCTTTTGTTTTGAAGACCGCCTTGAACAAGATCTTAAGGGTTTGAAGTGAGTCTTTACTGAGAGAGGAAGCCTGTGTAAGTCCATACTTGTGGGCATGATAAAATGATATTTAATTCTACTTTTCAAGAGAGGGTGGTGAAATCATCTGCTGGGCATCTGGTAATGAGGTAAGTAGTTTATTTCTTTTCTTTTCATTAAGCTACGGACAGAAGAGGGAGCTGCTGGTCAGCGCACCAACCATCTCTTTCTCCTTTTCCTCAAGCTTTCACCTTCCCTGAAAGAATGTTGACAACAATATTTTTCATGCAACAGGTGGCTTTCCATTGAGTACAAGAGAAAACTTTCTGAGGAGGAAGTTGGTTCATCCTTCTGTGTTGCTTGGTGGTTAGTTAATAGGAGTTAGAGTTTGACTTACCTGGCATCATGCTGCCTGGACTTCTTGCCTTTTGTTTCCAGAATGTGAGATGTGGGTCTATGCAAAGCTTTAAGATGTGCGGAAAAGGGGTGCCTTGGTGAAGTCCTCAAGCACTATGGCCCTCATTTCAACATCGGCAGTATTGACTGCCTACCGCCACGCTGACGGCCGCCAATATACCGCCGCCGTGGCTACCAGCTGTCTACTGGTATCATGACTGCCGACGGTATTCCGTCAAAATGCTGGCGGAACACCGCCGATGGCCATGGTGGCAGACGGCGGTAAGGTGGCGCTGCTGACAGCTGCACCTCCAAGCCAGCAAAACACCGCCGACCGTATCATGAGCAATGATACGGCCTGGCGGTGTTTTGCTGGCGGAGCTGCGCTGACAGCTGCGCCGCGGTCCGTCTCCAGCCGGAGGACCCCATGCAAGCAGGTAAGTCAGGTTCTCTGACCAGAGAGGGGGGTGGGGGGTTTTGTGTGTATGTGGGGGGTGTTGTGTGTATGTATTGGTATGCATGCATGTGGGTGTGAGTTGGGTAGGATGCATGCATGAATGAGTGATTGTCAGTGTTGTGTGCTGTGAATGCACGTGTGTGACAAGGTATGTTGGTGTGTGTTGCGGTGTGTGGGTATGTATATGTGCATGCATGGGCGGTGGTGGGCATGCGTGTATATGGGTGCGCGCGTGGGTGTGTATATGTGCGGGGGGCAAGGAAGGGAGATTGAGGTTGGGACTCTGGGGATGGTGAGGGGGGCGGGGGAGATCTCTATCAGTGCCAGGGAAGGAATTCATATAAACGGGTTGCAATGTGGGTTCCTTCACTGCTCATTTTAAGACAATGGTGCTTCTCGCATTTCTAGACCATAGGTGAATGTTACAGTAAATAAACTCCTGCCAGAGACGTGTCAATGGGCTAACACCAAAAAAACATTCTTTTGTCTTTTGATTGGAAATGGTCCATATCTTTCACCTAAGCTAGAGAAGTCTAATTACAATTTAGGGACTGACCAGTCTTCAGGCAGAGAAGAACAACTTGTATGAATATCATCGCTGGGGCGTAGTTACTGAAGTAATCCCTGTTCAAAATGACTTTAATTTTTGATAAATATAACCATGCCTTACATATGATTTCTCCAGTCCTTTCCAAAGTCAACTCGTGAAAGTATGACTTTTAAAGGCTTTCCAACTCCACATTTAGCATGTCTCTCTGTTCCATAGTAAACAGCCAAACCTTGGGGATCCAAGGGAGTACTTATTGGTGACTTAACTAATGTTAAATGTAGGCTTTTTAACATGTCAATAGGGTTTACTTCAACCGGTGCTGGCTTTTTTTGCTCCAACAGTTCTGGGATATCATGAAAGTCACTCGTGTGTGGTGTCAATGCACACTTTAGCCCATGTGTGATCTTTCACTATTATGACAATGGTACCAATTTACTAAACTGTACCCTAAGTTAGCTGTCTCCAAAATTTCCAGTAAAGCTGTTGAAATAATTTGGGGAACCATGCAAAGCATGCACTATCGTGCACTTACAATATACAGTTTGAATTAGCTAAACTCTAACAATGTAGGCTAATCGCTTGCTATCTGTCATTGATTTATAATTACTAACAATATTGATCGGCTTCACATTGTCTAAAGGCCACGGATGCATACTTTAACAAACATGAAATATTTGTGGTGGCTTATCATACAGATGGCAAAAAACTTACTGTTGCCGATTTCAGTCTCTTCTGTATATATACATAATCGATTGAGAATTTTCTTGGCAGATTTCATGTTGCCATTTATCAGCAAAACAGCCTTTTTGCCAAATGCCCTTGAGCATTCAAGTGTTGCATTCATGTAACAATTTGTGTAACTTATTGAATGAACAAATGTCGAGAGAATATGGGTCAGATGGTTATTATTCATTATTCTGCACCAGACATGAGCTTTTTTAAACTTCTACGCATGTCATCCATTGAATCTCATCTTCACCTTATACACAATTCATAGTGCAAGGGCTAAGTATAAAAATAACTAATAAATATTATGTATACAATGGAATCAAATGTCGAGTTACAATTTAGATGAGTTGATTTGTGTCGGAAAGCATCATAGCCTAAGCATTTAAGGATCAATTAAACACCTACCAGTACAGTCTTTAGAATATTTGGTCTGAAGATCGTACACTTTATTGACCTGATTGTCTAAGATGTTTTTCGAACTTAAGACTTTGTTAAACAGGGGCAGCGTGATGGAGGATGCACATTAACTAAGCTCTGTATGGCCCCATAATAGTAAATCAATTATTCAGGACTGGCATTTTTGATTTACTAGTAAATCCCCAGTAAAGTGCACTAGAGTGCTTAGGGCCTGTAAATCAAATGCCACTAGGGGCCTGCAGCACTGATTGTGCCACCTACATGAGTAGCCATATAAACATGTCTCGGACCTGCCACTGCAGTGCAGTTTTGCACTGTAAATTCAACCTAATCTTCCCTTTTACTACAAGTCAGCCCCCCTAAGGTAGAGCCTAGATAGCACCATGGGCAGGATGCAGTGTTTTTAAGAGGTAGGACATGTAGTGGTGTGTTTTACATGGCCTGACAGTGAAATACTGCCAAATTCGTTTTTCACTATTGCAAGGCCTATCTCTCCCATAGGTTAACACGGAGCTGCCTTTAAATGTCTTTTACCTGTAGTTTGCCATTGGGAACAGAAAGAGATATTACCTCCCGTCCCTCCCTCGCCTTCCTTTAAACCAATGAGGCTTCCTGCCTCCCTCTAGACCCTCCCTTCCCCTTTTAAAACGCCCCCCCACCCCTACCACCTCCTGTTTTTTTTGTCTAGCCCACGCTAGACTTACCTTTTCTCTTTCCTCCACGGCGGGCCTGGGGGACGTTGTTTTCTGCACTCCTCGGGGCGCGGAGCTCCGCGAGGTGTGCTCTGGCCGGTCGCGTCTTTTCAGAGCAGGCGGGGCTGCTCGTAAGACGCGTCCTGGGAGTCGGCTGACGGGGTCAACCGGCTCTTTGCGGCTGGGGCGTCAATTTCCGGTTTCCTCAGCCCGCGGAGCCGCATTGAGGTGCTGAGGAGCATTTTTTCGTTCCAGTACTGGTAGGACGGGCGTTCTGCCCTCATTTTTAACTGCATTCTTTTATCTTGACTTGGTGAGGATTGGTTAATGGTTGTGTTGTGGGAGGTCCTGGGCCCTGTATATTTGGGGGTGTATTCAGGAAGGTGGTAGTGTGTTTTGATTCTACCATGCCTAAGGTGCCTGCTAAGCGACGGAGGATTGTTTCTTCCTCCTCCTCAGATGAGGAGGGTGCTACTGGCATTTCAAACCCTGGGGGTCCCCAGGTTCCGGGTGGTGGTGCTGTGCCACTCATGTCCAGGGAGGAGGTGCAGGAGATGATCGAGGTGGCTGTTTCCAGAGCTCTTCAAGCAGGGGTGGCCAGGCCTAGTCGGTCTAAAGCTGCACATACACCTGCTTCTGCAGGAAGGTCCTCCTCAGAGGATGAGGAAGGGGAGGCTCCATCTACTTCCTCTGGGGGGAAATATGTCTCCAGGGAGGAGATGTGGGAAGTGATGGCACATGTACGGGACAATTTAGGGTTTCCAGTGTTTCAGCCTACGAACTCGGACTCTCACTTATTCCCGCAATATCAGACGCCTTCTAAGTTTGCCATGCCTTTTCAGGGACCTGTGAAGGATATGGTGTTTTGAGAATGGAAGGATGTGGATAAGGCTCAGGTTCCACGATTCCTTCAGAAACTTTATTTACTTGAGGGAGAGGAGGTATTACCTTCCTCTGTCCGCCTGGATTCAATTTTGGCTACCCTGATTGGCAAAACGCCAGTCAATCCGGAGGATTGTGTGCCTACTGATGCCACTGACCGTAAGGTGGATTCAGGGCTCAAGAGGGCTTTTGCGGCTGAGAATCTGGCACTGAGAGCAGGGATATATTCTGCTTATGTGGCCCAGTCGTTGGTGCAGGACTTTGATAAGCTGGCAGTGGCTGTTCAGGAAGGGGCGGAGTGTTCCGAGCTCCTGGCTGGTATGGAGCAGCAGGCCAGGTTGTTGGCAGATGTATCATCAGATGTGGTCCGTACTTCGGTTCTGGCGTCTGGAGCTTTGATTGGGGCCGGTAGGTCCCTCTGGTTGAGATCCTGGAAGGCCGACCCTGGGGAGAAGTCTGCCCTACTGCGACTGCCTTTTGAGGGTTGTAGCTTGTTTGGAGATCAATTGCCTTCCATGCTTTCCAAGGCGTTTAAGGAAAGGAAGCATGCCTTGCCTTATAAAGGGGGATCTGCTTCTGGAAAAGGGTGGAAGAAGCATTCCCGTTCTTCTCCCAAGATGGATGCAAAATCTTTTTATTTTAGGAAACGTCGTTTTCAGCCTCATTTTTCCCCTAAGAAAGCTGCTCCTTCGAACCGGGGGGGGGGGTTCAAGAAGGGGTCCTGACAATCACTGTGGGCCTGGCATAGGGCAGGTTGGGGGAAGGCTGAGGCACTTTCTTTCAACTTGGCAGGAGAGTGTCAGCGATCATTGGGTGCTGGACATTGTGGCCAATGGTTACATCATCGATTTTGTTGTGGTGCCTCCGGATTCGGGGTGCATCCCACTCCTCTGCCTACAGGAGGGGCACGGAGAGAGGCATTGTTGGACGGAGTCCGGGACTTGCTGTTGAAAGGGGCCATTTCCCGCGTTCCCCTGGAAGAAAGGGGTCAGGGCACTTATTCTGTCTTGTTTCTGGTTCAGAAGGTATCAGGGGGGTTGTGGCCTGTGCTCAATCTGAAAGAAGTGAATGCTTGGATCAAGACTGTGCATTTCCGCATGCTGTCAATTCAGACTATTTTCCCATTGGTCAGTCAGGGGGACTTTCTGGTGTCACTGGATCTGCAGGATGCTTACCTGCATGTGCCTATGGCAAAGACTTCTCAGAGGTTCGTAAGATTTGCTGTGGATCAGGAGCATTATCAGTTTTGTGTACTGCCTTTCGGCCTCAAGTCTTCTCTTCGGATTTTTACAAAGGTGCTGGCCACCCTGGTGGCTTTGCTGCATTCAGAAGGGGTGTTTATTCATCCATATCTGGACGACATCCTGATTCATGCGCCCTCGCAGGGCCTGTTGCGGAGGCAGGTGGCCCGGGTTCTGGTGGTCCTGCAAAACCACAGGTTTTTGATCAACTGGGGGAAATCAGATTTAGTCCCATCCCAGGATTTGGTTTTTCTAGGGGCTCGGTTTCGGACTCTTCTAGGTTTGGTGACAGTGTCAGAAAAGAGGTTAGATGTACTCCAGTCCATGGTCAGGGAGGTTGTGTTACGGACTGCCCCCGTGCTCTTCTGTGGTTGCGTCTGCAAGGTCATTTGGCGTCGGTGATATTTCTGGTCCCTTGGGCGCGTTTCCATCTGCTCTGCTTGATGACCTAGTTCCTGAGAAGGTGGGCACCAGGGTCCGGTTCTCTGATGACCAGGATTCCGGAGTCAGGGTTGATTCGCAGGGAGTTGAGATGGTGGTTGGATTCCAATCATCTTCGGGTAGGGGTGTCTTTGTCTCCTCTGAGCCCGGTGGTGGTGACAACGGATGCCAGCCTTTCCGGATGGGGTGCTTGGATGGGGTCGGCACAGATTCAGGGGCTCTGGTCCCCGCTGGAGGCCAATCGGTCATCGAATTGGCGCGAGTTGAAAGCTGTATTGTTGGCTCTGATACATTTCCAGGTGTCCCTGAAGGGAGCTGCGGTGCTTGTTCGGACGGACAACTTAGTAGCCAAGGCTCATGTCAACCGACAGGGGGGGACCAGGTCGAGGGCTTTGTTCAGTCTGGCCAGGAAGATTTTTTTGTGGGCTCAGGAGTGGGTTCCTTCTCTCCGGGCTACGTACATTCAGGGGGTGGTCAATGTTCGGGCGGATCTGCTGAGCCGGGTGATTCCTTCCTCTCAACTTTTCTCCCTCCGGAAGTCACTGTTTCTTCATCTGGTTCGTCTCTGGGGTCTTCCAGTGCTGGATGTGTTTGCGTCCACGGAAAATGCGAAGAACGGTCGATTCTGCTCCCGGTTTCGGTGTCCTCAGGCTTGGGAAGCGGACGGGACATCGTGTCCTTGGCCGAGGGGCCTTTATTACGCTTTCCCGCCGTTTCAGCTGATCCGGTCTTTTCTGTTGAGGGTGCAGCTTCTGGGGGCCAGGGTTATCTTGATTGCGCCCCGTTGGCTGAGGGCGAATTGGTTTCCATTGCTGCAGCTGATGGCATCTGGCCGGATGTGGCCTCTTCCTCTTTGTCCGTCGCCCCTGGAGTTTCCCTGCCTCTCGATGGGGTTATTGAGGAGGTTACACTTGATAGCCTGGAAGTTGAACGCCGGGGTTTGACGGGTCTGGGGGTACCAGTGGCTTTGAGTTCGACTTTGCTGGCTTCCGGGCGACGTTCCACTTTGCTTTCCTATGGTAGACAGTGGAAGTTTTTTTTCTTCTTGGTGCTTACGGCATGAATTAGATCCTACCTGCGCGTCTATCTTTGATGTGATGCAGTTCTTACAGGATGGTGCGCAATTGGGGTTGTCAGTGGCGTCTCTGCGGGTGCAGTGGGCGGCTATTCAGGCGTTTAGGGGTCCGTGGCGTAATCTTCCAGATGAGGGTCATTTGATGCCTAGATTTTTTCAGGGGCTTCTAAATTTGTTTCCTCGCCCTGTACGTTCTTTTCCTTCGTGGGATCTTTCTTTGGTTTTAGATGCGATAACTGCTGCCCCTTTTGAACCACTGGGGGAATATGATTTACGCCATCTTTCTTTGAAAACGTTCTTTTTGGTGGCCATTACTTTGGCCCGCCGTTTAGGGGAATTGGGGGCCTTGGCCTGTTCTTTTCCTTTTTGTAAAGTTTTTCAGGATCGGGTGGTTCTTGTTCCGGTGCCTTCTTTTATTCCGAAAGTTAATTCTTCTTTCCATGCTCGCCAGGAGGTCATCCTTCCTTCATTTTGTCCGAATCCCTCCTCGGTGGAGGAGGTTCGTTTACATTCTTTAGATGTGCGCAGGGCTTTGTTGAAGTATCTGCGTGTGGTGGCTCCTTTCCGTAAGGGTGATTCGCTTTTTGTGAATTTCGGTTCGGCCCGTAAAGGGTGAGATCGTTGATTCTGTTGGCTTATTCCTTGAAAGGGGTGGTTCCTCCGCAGGGGATTCAGGGTCGTTCTACCAGGGGTATGGCGACTACGGTGGATGAGCTTCAGGGGACTTCAGTGGTGGAAATTTGCAGGGCCGCCACTTGGGCCTCTCCTTCGACGTTTGTTCGGCAATATAGACTGTCGGACTTGGGTGGTTTGGAGTCGGTATTGGGTCACCGAGTCTTATCCTCTATGAGGTAATAGGGGTAGGGTCTTGGTGGCCTATGTGCATTGTAATAAACTTCTTGCAACTCAGTGTCCGTCTCCTGTGTGTTTCTTGCTATGTCTCATTGGTTTAAAGGAAGGCGAGGGAGGGACGGGAGGTAATGCGTCCATTTTCTTACGATAATGGCATTATTCCTAGTCCTACTCCCTCGCCTTCCTTTCCATTCCCTCCCGCCCCGCCGGTACGGACTGTCTGAGTTGCTACTTGGGCTTGGTTTTTGTACAGGATGTGGTAGGAGTGGGTGGGGGGTTAAAAGTGGAAGGGAGGGTCTAGAGGGAGGCAGGAAGCCTCATTGGTTTAAAGGAAGGAGAAGGAGTAGGACTAGGAGTAATGCCATTATCGTAAGAAAATGGACGCATGATGTGTAGTATCTCTAAACTCACAGTTTAAAAATACATCTTTTGGTAGAGCTGTTTTTTAGATTGTCAGTTTGAAAATCCCACTTATAGAAAGTGGGCATTTTCTTGCTTTTCCACAGAACCAGAACCAACGCCGCACCAGATCCAGCGACGCCTCCCTTTCTCAACTCCATGCACAGGCTTATTTCCTCACTTTCAAAAGGCACTGTACCTGGGGGTTTGTGCGACTCCACGACTGGCACCATTGACATTGGATTGTTGGCAACAACTCCGTCATGACTCCTTGATAACACCAAATTGAGGCATTTGTGTTTCTAAGTGCTATAATCAGGTTTAATCTTTGAATATTCAGAATGTTGCCTGTGTATGTTGGATGTTTGTCATTTTGGTCTTGTTTTACTCAGTTGAATATTGGCAATTTTTCTAAACTGATGTTAAGTGCCTTTGTGTTGTTTTCACTGTGCTACTGTGTGTGTTGTCACAAACACTTTACACGTTGCCTTTGAGATAAGCCTGACTGCTTGTGCCAAGCTACCAAGGAGGAGAGCAGGGGTTATCCTAGGTGTGTATCTCTCTACCCTCACTAGAGTGCTGGTCCCTGCTTGGACCGAGTGCATACTGACTGCCAACCACAGACCCTATTTCTAACAGGCAGGTTTGCTTTCCTGAGCTCTAGAAGCCCACCTATAACTGTTACCATAATAGCCTTTTTCAGCCTACTCTTGATGAAAGAAAAACATATACCTTGTTGTCACTTCTCTGCTATCTTCCCATGGAACAGGCTGTCATGCTGCCACTGGTATTCTTGCTTTGGAATAAAATCCAGTAAGTGTCCCACTTTTGATCTACCTTTGCTGTAGATTGGGGCAAACGGCAGAACATATCTATGTCTGAATAAGGTGTCAACCTTTCCTCCCTTCTTCTCACAAATAGTTATTAAACACAGGTTTGGGGTTACTGGATTATTTTAAGGTCTAATGTTTGATCTGGCATCCTTGGTGTGGTTTCCCCTAATTTTCAGCCTTCAGACTTCCTGTTTTGCTGACCTCGTTTTTGCTGGCTTTAGGAGTCTGGGTACTTTACCACTGCTAATCAGTACTAAATTGCATGTTCCCTATGCTTAAGACATTGGAACATTTGCTTAGTCCCTAGTAAAGTGCACTACCTGTGAACAGCGCATGCAAATTAAATGCTCCTAGTGGGCCTGCAGCACTGAATGTGCCACTCACTTACATAGCTCTTCAACATGTCTCAGGTAGGTCATAGCAGATTTTGTGTGTGCAGTTTTAAACTGCTATGCCGACCTGGCAAGTTAACTGCCTTGCCAGGCTCAAACCTTCCATTTTAATACAAATAAGTCAAATCTGTGTTAGGTGCTAGATAGCCCAAGGGCTGGATGCAGTGTATTTAAAAAGTAGCCCATGTACCTTTAAGTTTTACATGTCCTAGTAGCAAAAAACTCTTGCATTTGTTTATCACTACTGCAAGGCCTATCTCTCCCATAGGTTAACATTGGGATTGCCTTATTACATTTTATAAGTGTAATTTCCAACTGGGAAAAGATTGGACTCCCAAGTTTGGTGTCTCAGGAATCACAATTTAAAATAACAACTTATGATGAAGTTGGATTTTAAATTGTAATTCTGAAAATGCCACTTTTAGAAAATTGGCATTTTCCTACTTTAGCCATTTGGTGCCTACTGCTTGTCTCCAATACACGCCTGGGTGGGGTGACAGTTGGACTTGTGTATTCGATCTGGACAGCCGCCAAACACAAAGAGAGCTTAGTTGTGATTGATGGGCCATCGACAGCCTAATGGGCCATCGTGGGCAGGAAAGGAAGGAGGGGCTGACACACCTGAATAGGCAGTGTTCTGTCCCCACACAATGGGCTGCATAACGCCTGCAGTGAGTCTGGAGACAGGGCAGTAAGGACAAGTACTCTGTGCACTTCAAATGCCTCTCTTTGAAGTCTCCCCCACTTCAAAGGCACAAATGGGTGTAAGTACTGAACCTCAGACACCACCGACTGAGTACATTTTTGGACCTGTGGATACTCTGCCAGGAAGAAAGACTGCTGTGCTGCTGAAAGGACCATCACTTTGCTGTTTTATGCTGGACTTCTGCTTTGCTGTACTGACCTGCTGCCTGCTTCCCTACTTGCCTGGTAGTGAGAAGGACTGGACCTGAGTCTCTCCAGACCAGAACCAATGTGACTCCAAGGGCTTGCTGGCATGTCTTCTGTTCTTCTTAAGTCTCAAGGGCACAAGCAACTTCCAACACATTACCTACAGCACCTGGAGTCTCTCATCCGAGAGTCCTGCCCTGACAAGTGGTGCAAATCCAGTCTTGGGCCCTTGGAAGTGAGTATAAAGTGCTGCTTCAGTCCAAAAGCATCTCTTCCATGTAATTGCGCTGCTCGGAACCAGTGCATCTCCATCACTGTTGAAGCATCGCTTGTGCTGCAAGGACCAAATGAACTGGGACACCGCATTGTCGACTGTGCAGCACATCACCTCCATTCCCAAAGCATCCTCAACTTTGTGTGGCTTGGAGCTGATGCATTGACTACATCTTCAGGATCGCTGCAAATGCATTGCCTTCTTTGCTCCACGCATCTAATTCTCAATTTTGACGCAACTCTGAACCTAGGCAGGCCCTGTATCCGACCCGCGCCCCATTGCGATTGGCATGACCTTTCAGATTTGACTAGGTGGGGGTGATAAACTCCACTCAGCTTTGAGTTCAGCAAAAACTCTGCCCCTCACTGTGTGGCGGAGTTTACTGCCCATCCCTCATTCCTGAAAATGACGGATGTTCTGTGTCTCCTATGGCACTGACTATGCACATGCCCAGGATATTAGTGTGTTATATTTGAGCATGTGCAGCAAGAACAGACATGCATTGGATCCAGGGCACAGGAAGGGAGCTGTGGGTCTGAGGTGGACATTGCATATTTTTTTAACTTACTCTTTCCGCTGTTAGGCCAGAGATGCCTCTCAGTCTCAGCTCCAGGAGCTGAGGGCTGCAGGGGCAGCACCAGGCTGAGACGCCAGACATCGCTGCCACTGCTGGAAAATGGGAACTTACCAGGCCTTCTTGCTAAGTTCTGGCACTACCACCTAGGACCGCCAGCGCCCTTCTTCAGAGCATTGAGGCTATCAAAGCTGTCTTCGTGTAAAGCTGTCAACGTTGCAAAGCAGTAAGAGGATCGTGGGGGTCCTTCAGATTTTGAAACGCTTGCTTGAACTTCTTATTGAAAATAAAATGCATGAGACTGGGTGATTTGATTCAGAGCATCAGAGACAACAACATTCATAACAAAATGAACCTAGAAGAACCAGGGTGCAATTACCATACTAATGGGATTTGCCCAAATATCCCCACACCCCTTAGCATTATATAAATAAAAAGAAAAAAGGATATGTTGTGGGAACAAATTGTTAAATGAAACAATTCTATGGTGTGAATTCTATTTAAACACCGGTACAGTGGTATGTTTATCATCAAAGATAATTCATGGAATTTCTATGTACAAGCTCAAAATCCCATCATCATGTTGCTCCTGATTGAAGGGACCAAATCCTCACACACATGACATAAGCATTAACATAAAAGACTTTGAACATTTTTATCATATCTATAGACATAATTCCCCATAACTCACAAAGACTAAACAGAATGTAAGAGACTATACATCACATACTGACTTCATCACTGTGTCACAAAGAGAAACTCATGGAAGTTTTTTGAAGTTCACTCCACTTTTCAAATGTTTATGTTACTCTGTGGCTTCTAAGCACGTTAAAATTGTCAAGACTGCAGTTGGAGGTAGTCCAGTGTGTGAAACAGACACTGGAAACTCCTTTGTCTCCTGTTACTTGCCCTGCATACTATGCAATTTCTTAAGGTAACTTAAAATTTTATGAGACCCATCCAAAATGAATGTCAACACATTTTGACCTTTCTGACTGTGGGCCTCCTCAGGACAATGGAAGTAGGAAGACCTAAAAAAGTATTCACAAGGGACCAGATGTATCATTTATCCAAACAGCAATTACTCAATTGCGATTATCTGTGAATCTCAATTATGTAATTGCTATTTGAATGTGTGAAACTCCAGGAGTTTCATTCAGCAATTCCCAATGGCTCACAAATTGACCGACCTCAATAATATTCATGAGATAGGTCGCAATTTGTGACCCCTTGTGAATGGCTATAATCACTGAGATGGTGACTTGCTGGGCTCAAAGGTAAATGGGATGCTTTTAAAAAATGAAAAATTAAAAGTTTTCATTTCATTTTTTAAGAGTAGACATTGGTCCGTGGGACCACTGCCTGCTCTTAAAAAATGTTTTAGCATGCATTCACAAAGGGACCCTGTGAGAAAACAGGGCTGATTGCAGAGGCCCCCTAACTTTTTGCCCCCATTTTCCACTTTATGCTGGTGTTTTCCTGACTCTGATGGTGCCCTGGGTACTGCTAACCAGTCCCAGGGCCTGTGCTCTGTGTAAAATCAATATGCAAATTAGGCTAATTATAATTGGCTAAGTTAACCTACCTATAAGTCCCTAGTATATGGTAGGGCATGTAGGTTTAGGGACCACAGCATAGGTAGTGCACCCATAGGTGCACTGCTGAGGTGCCCAGTGTCATGTTAAAGGCAGGCCTGCCTTGCTGGCTGCTTTTAAATTAAAGTTATATGCAAATTCGACTTTGGAATTAAAAGTAGTTCCAAAGTCTTAAACTAC
Source organism: Pleurodeles waltl (assembly GCF_031143425.1). Taxonomy (NCBI): domain Eukaryota; kingdom Metazoa; phylum Chordata; class Amphibia; order Caudata; family Salamandridae; genus Pleurodeles; species Pleurodeles waltl. Next base: position 815,062,733 of record NC_090442.1, read on the forward strand.
CTTATTTTTACATATACAGTAAGTCACCCCTAAGGTGTGCCCTATGTGCCCCTAGGGCTGGGTGCCATGTAACTATAAGCAGGGACTTTATAAAAATAGTTTTATAAGCCCTGGTGAGGTGAAAACAGCCAAATTCGTTTTTCCCTCATTGAAGTAAATGGCCTTCATAGTCTAGAATGGGGAGACTTTATTTTAAATTTTAAAGTCTCCTTAAATGTTGCATACCAAGAATTTGGTATCAAATTAATTGTTGTAATAAATCCTACAACTTCCAGTTGTTGGATTTAATATAACTTGTTCAGGTAAAAAGTTTTAGACTTTACCTAAAAAGTTGCCAATTTCAGCCCTGCATTGTTTTTGCTGCTGTGCTCTGATTGGCCAGCCTGCAGCAGCTTAGCCAAGCTACCTTGATGAGGTGTGAAGTGGCCTGGCTTCACACAAAGGAATTTGCTTGTGGGAGAAAATCTCCCCTCAGCAGATGGTGAGGCAGGAAGGGGGAGGGCTGCCAAACTGGTCTTCAAAGGCAGAGAAAGACATTTGGAGCAACCAGCAACACCCCCACATCCTGCAACCCCAGACAACTAGGTGCCCCCTTGATTGGATTAGGAGAGGGCAGGAGAGGGGTGTGTTTATGATTTTTAGCCACACCAGTGGGTGGGCTCAGCCAGATGTAACCTCCAAAAATCAGATTCAGCCATGTTAGATTTTTAGAGAATGTTGCCTTCTGGGATGGATTTTTGCCACACTTCCCAGGAAGTGGTCATCACAGGGGGACGACCCTGTACCTGATTGGAGAACCAGGACCCCCCTGCTTTTCACCCAGGAGCAAGGATAAAACTGGCAGACCTGCACCCACACCTCAGATCCCCATCAGATTCCAACAAGGAAGAACTAAAGGAGAAGAAGGACTGCCCTGCTGGACCCCTGGCCTGCACCTGGAACCTGCACTCAGAAGGACTGCACCAGCTGCACACTTGGGCTTCACCACAAGAAGGACTTTGCCTGGCTTCAACTGGTTCAAGGAGGGACTCCCTGTTTGCTACAGGTGAAAAATTGCTAACCAGAGTCCCCTGCACCAACTCCTGAAAAAAGCGACCAGCTGACCACTGCCCAGTGGCCAAAAAGGAGTTTGCGGCAGGTGCATTCTGGGAGTTGTAGTCCGCACCCCCCCAAGGACCATCTCCGAACTTCTGGACCCTTGGGGTGAGCTGTGGACCCCAAAAGAACCTTAAAAGAACATCTGGGTGAAGCCCCAGAAGTTTGGAGAAGATTTGAGAATTTTTGTAAAAAAGCTCCATAGAGGGACCGACCCGCCGGGAAATTCTAGCCGGCTTGCCTCAACCGCGACCCGGCCTGATTTGGTGGTTCGTCCCGGTAAAGAAAAATCTCCGAAAAAGAGACTAAGTCCGAAGGTAAAAAGTTGACCGGGACCTCCCAGCCATCGTATCCGAGAAGGGCTCCATGGACGTCGGATCAAGATCCAGGTTTACCCCGGTCGAAGGATTTTCACCTCAAAAAAACAACTAAGTCCGAAGGTAAAAATCTCCACCGAGGAATCCAGCATCGCGTATCCGGAGAAGGGCTCCAGGAGGTCAGATTGGACTGGCAGGTTCGTCCCGCTGAAGAAAATCTTCAAAATAAAGACTAAGTCAGAAGGTAACTTTTTAACCGAGGCCTCCCGCGACCTGTAGCCGAGCAGGGCTCCATCGCGGTCGGCCTGAAAGTTTGACTTAGCCCCGGTCGAGGTGCAACCAGATGACCCGATTGGCGCTTTTTGTTTCTAAGCGCTAGAAAAATAATAATTCTTTAAAAATTCATATCTCCGGTTCCCTTTATCCGATTTTATTCGTTTTGGTGTCATTTTAAAGATAAAAATATAAACTATTTTTATAAATTGGTTTTGGATTTTTAAACTATTTCCTGTCTTTTATTTAATTACTGTTTTGTGATATTTGAATGCTTTACACACTGTCTCCTAAGTTAAGCCTTGACGCTCGTTGCCAAGCTACCAAGGGTTGAGCTGGAGTTAATTTACTGAGACCTAACTGGATCTAAGTGGAGGTTAGTGGCTTGTTGCTAGGTGTAGGTACCTACCTGCCCTTACCAATAACCCATTTTCCAACAGACCCCTTCCCATTTGCGAATTGGTTACCACCTACTTGAAGTAGGTGGTAAAATGTGAATATTTCGCGACTGCATTTTGGTCACAAAACATTCCTATATTCCGCTGCAATTCTGTATTAGGAAGGGACGCCCTTGACACGCCCCTTCCTAATAATGAATCGGAATGTAGTTGCAAATTCCAATTTGCAATTCTGTCACAAGTTACCGAAACACATATTGGAATTAATACATACCAAAATAAATTTTTGCGACCACAAACGGAGAAAGCACATTTCATGTATCTGCACCACTGTGAATCAAAGACTACTCCATCTAAAATCAGTGTGTCATGCTTCCCTCACAAGAATCTTAAGTCCACAGGGGTTGTTGCTGCACAGACTTGTTTAACAGAGCAGCTCCCCTAGTGCTGACATTTGCAGTAGAGGTGGAGCAGCTGCCCGTCTCAGTCACACAGTTGGCCAGGCCTAATTTTGGGAGCCCCACAGGGCTTCCTCTTCAGAGGTGCAAGAGTAGAGTTTACAAAGCAGCCTTGCGTTGGAAGGGTTGCTTGTGCTTCTGCCATAAGGGTACAAAAAGACGAACGATGCCATCAAACCCTGGAATCTGATATTGCCTAGTTAGATATTGAAATCCATAACTGAGGGGGCACTGAGCTTTTGCCGGCTCTAGAGCTCAAACCTATTCAGCCGCATAATTTGTCCTAAAAGTGACATGGCCAGGGGACTATGCATGACATAGCAAGGGAGTATAAATGAGTATGGCTGTGAAGGGAGGGACACAGGCATGTGACTGCGACTCGTATTGCAAATAAAAACTTTACAACCACTCTGGGAAGTGGAGAGAGCGAAGTAGTAAAAGACTGTTGTTCATTCTCCTATCGGGTTACGTCCCTAAAGGTAAAAATTAAAACAGTACTAATTTCCTCCCCAAACCTACTCCAAGAGCTTCCTGTCATGGATTCCCATTACCAGCAGCACCTAGGGTAGAAGCTTTGCGAGCAGACAAAGATCAGACGGTGAGAGGGCATGGGGCTGGAGCTGATACTGCAGCCTGGAGTGGGAGAGCCGCCTGTTACTGTATACTGTGAGGTAAACAACTTTTGGGAAGAGATGCACATAACACACATTGAAAGGGTGAGACTGGTGTTGAATAGATTACAGTGGAGGACAGCACATCAAAGCAGCAGTCGGGTTACACTTCTAGGCACTGTGAAGGGTATTGTCTGCAGCTGCTTTTATTGACCACAGGACTAAGGGGGTTATTACAACTTTGGAGGAGGTGTTAATCCGTCCCAAAAGTGACGGTAAAGTGACGGATATACCACCAGCCGTATTACGAGTTCCATAGGATATGATGGACTTGTAATACGGCTGGTGGTATATCCGTCACTTTATCGTCACTTTTGGGACGGATTAACACCTCCTCCAAAGTTGTAATAACCCCCAATGTATTTTGAACATTCAAATACACCTGTTTGGGGATGGCCTTAATTTAATATACTGAGGTAGCCAGAATTCTGCGGAAGTTTGCAGATTTTTTATGTAACTCCATGCAATTCCGCAGAGTAAAACTCCACAAGTTGCGGCCACCCATAGATTTGACCTGGTCTAGCACAACCAGACAACCATGGATGGCACTTTGTGCATCTAAACACTACAACTAAGTTTATTCTTTAAAAATGAATACCTTTATTCTACTGGATATTTGTTATTTTAGTCTTGTTTAGTTGATTTAATTAAGCTCTATTTTTTCTAACCAGATGTGGTATCATCTTGTGTGGTGTATTTCCTGCTTGGTTAGGGTGCATACCTCTGCCAACCAAAAACCCAATTTCTAACAACTATAATAAAGCAAATCTTCCTGACTGCCTTCGCACAACAAGGACAAGAAAGCTACAGACACAATGTTTCCTTTGAATGTGCTAATAATGTGGGAAGTTCACTTTTCATTCATGTGTGCTGGGCTAGAGAGGAGCCTCGTTAAAGAGGCATTATGGTAGGCTCTGTATGGGTATGCTGGCTTTCTCTCCAGTTTATGGAACGTCAGAGCTTATCATGTTTCTTAAAATCATTAATTCATTCACCTGACCTTTATACTTAAAGCTCGAGTTCACCAAAGCATTAGATTTTAATTTGTCCTCTCTGCAGGGTAGTCACCAAGCATTTTGACTTTACCCTCCACTGTTTGCTGAATTTGTTTTTGCTGGCCTTAGGACTCTGTGCACTTTACCACTGCCAACCAGTAATAAAGTGCTTATGTTCTCTCATTAAAACATGGTATAAGTGTTTTATACACAATTGGCATATTTCATTTACTTTTCATTCCTTAGTAAAGTGCACAACATGTACTCAGAGGTTCTGAATTAAATGCTACTAGTGGGCCTGCAGCACTGACTGTGCGTCTCACCTAACCAGCTCTTTAAACATGTTTCAGTTCTGCATTTGGAGCAAGTCTGTGCATTTTCAACTATCATGTCGACCTGGCAAAAGAAGCCTCTTGCCAGGACCAAGCCTTCCTGTTTATTACATATCCCACCCTTAGGGTAGGCCCTAGACAGACCAAAGGGCATGGTGCAATATATTTAAAAAGTAGAACATTTGATTTTAAGTTTTACAGGTCCTGGTAGAGAAAAACTCTTAAACTTGTTTTTCACTACTGCAAGGCCTAACATGGTGAGATTTCTTATCAGATTTAACAAGCCGTTTTTCTCAAAATAGGATCAGGTTCCCAGATAATGTTTGGTGTTGTTGAAACTGTAATGAAAAATCCTAACTTATAGTGGAGTTGGATTTTAAACTACAAATTTGTAAATGCCACTTTTAAAAAGTTGGCATTTCCATCCCGTCACATGACTGGGTGTAGCTGACTGTTGGGCTTTGTGTATGCCTCACAACAGAGGGCTTAGATGTGCCTGGATGGGCCATCACTTACAGGACAGAGGAAGGAGCTGAGCATAGCCCTACTTATACTTGTATAGACTGTGTCCTGCCTCCACACAAAAGCCTGCTTACCCCCTGTATTTAGTTTGGAGCCAGGACAGGGAAGGCAGGATGTCTGGGGACTTCAAAATGAAACGTCTAGATGCTTTTCCCCAGTTCAAGGGCACAAATGAGTTTCAATACTGTACCTCAGACACCAACTCTTCAGTAAACGTCTGGAACTGTGGATGCTCTGCCAGAAAGGACTACTGTGATGCTGAAGGACTGCCACTTCTCTGGACTACTACCCTGCTGGACTACTACCTTGCTGGACTGCTGCCTTGCTGTGCTAATCTGCTGCCCTCTTGCCTAAATGAGAAGGACTGGACCTGTAACTTTTGAACCATGAACCTCAGATGTGACTGCAAAGGCTAGTTGGCTAGATTCCTGACTAGAACCTCAGGGACAGAAGGTTCTGTCAACCATGAGCCAAGCCCCTGAACTTTGCCATCTATGAGTCTACCCTGCCATGTGATACAACCTTAGTCCTGAGACCTTGGAAATGGGCCTAAGGTGTTCTGCCAGGTTCTGTGGATCCAGCAGAAGCGACACATCTCCACTGCTGCACAACGCAAGCCCGTGTAAAACTGATGCATCAGCTGTGTGATGCATCTTTGCTGTGGATTCTCGCAACGCTCTGCAAACCAGAGAGTACTTTAATCAGCGGGCATAACAGGGTCCCTGTAGTGGCCTGCACTCCGTTGTGATCTGCCTAATCTAGTGAATTTGCCCATGTCCTGCATGACCAGATAACCACAGCTGGTTCATTCTGCTTTTTGAACCTATTTTTCCTCAAATCTTTATAACTTAATATCTCCGGTTCTATTGATTAGATTTTTGTTGTTCTGGTCTTGTTTTATTTATTAAAATATTCTCTATGTTTCTAAACTGGTGTGGATACTTTTGTGGTATGTTTTGACTGTGCTACTGTTTGAAGTGTTGCACAAATACTTCACACATTGTCTGTGAGTCAAGCATGCCGGCTGTGTGCCAAGCCACCCGAGGTCTGAGCACAGGTTAATTTAGAGTTGCTTGTGACTTCTCCCTGAGAAGAAGCATGGTTGTTGCTTAAGAAGGGTTCCTCACTGCAATCCGTAACCCAATTTCTTACATCATTAATTAGTAACAAGAATAGATTTGTATCTGATTCCTCACTCTAGCAACAGACATGAGCTTTTCAAGTATTGGTCAGGCTTTGTCAATGCAAAGCAGTCATTAATCCTAGTAGTAACGATACTTTAGTGTCTTTGTTACCACTGAAGATTGAATATTATCATAACTTACTTGTGGTAAATGGACGTGGGCTTTATAGGGTGCGTAGCACCCTTAACATTTCACTTATTTAATGTCAGAGTTTGGCATAAACATATCAAAATGAGATAGGTTGATATTTAAGCATAGTAGTTTAGTCTTGAGTGTTACAGGTCTTTCTCTCAGCCCATGTATTATGTTTTAACCTCACATGTGGGGGGCAAAAGGCCTTTGCTGTGTCCCATAGTTGGATCTTCATTTGTATGCCACGTGCACTATGTTTGTGTGATTTTACAATATACTTACGTAGACATCAACTATGCTATTTTATAGAGGTAGAGTAAATGCATTAAGAGATGCTTCTCATGCTTCGGCTACTCAGAGGTCTAAATGTATATCTATAAAAAGGAAAACAATTGTGCGTCTTGGGCACAAAAACTGATTTACCTGGTTGTTTATTGAAAAAATTGTAGTAAGCAAGTTTCCATGATTAGAAGGACTATGGAACATACCCACATTTCATGGGGTTGGGTGAACCTGGGGGTTTCCATTTGAAAACTGCTTTCAGGTGCTGAAAAACATGCTTGCCAACATGTAATTATACTATACTTATTCCTGTCTCAGTCCTCGCATTGGGCAATGTTCAGTAGTACATATAAATCACTAGTAGTGCAGGGAGATTCTTGTTCAGAAATGCACCAAAACCTTAAGAGACCACCTTATTTCATAAAATAGCCAACTTCTTTCATAATGTCAGTTAGTCACATCCTGGAGTTATTGTAGTGTTGGCCAATGCCTCACTCACAAGCAGACCAATCCACAACAAAATGAATAATACAGCATCTCAGTTTGCTTGATTCAACAGGTTGTGCTGAACGAGCAGTTGACACCATAATAATTGGATAAACGCTTCACGTAAATTTTGAAAAAATATTGAACATATTGAGCAATCTGTTCATTTTGCAAACAAGCAGCCTGTCTGTGGAATGTATCCATTTAATAAAAACTGAAACTAGTGAAGGCCATACTGGAAAAGCTTTTCTCGTCTGATTATGCAGACTTTTCAAAGTTAGTCTTTAGAATATTTTTTCCTTGATGTTTCCTCTCACATCTTTTTACATACCTTCTGGGTTTGTTGAATAGAGATTTTTTTGATGTGATAATGAACCATTCTGACACAGCATAGAAGGAAGAAAAATAATAGAGACATTGGTGTAGCAATTTGAAGTCAGTGCAATTAGTGTATAAAGTGAAAGAAGGGCTGAAAAAACGATGACTATCAAGAAGTTACGAATTAATTTGCTCATGTTGCACAAAAAGTCAATGTAACTTCAGGCAAGCTTGTAAAATAAAATATTTTGTACATACACATTGCCAGGATGTTTTCTTCTGTGAAGACAGTTCATCTAAAGTCAATATTGCTTATTTCTGCTTCAATAAATCTTTTATTTTGGTTTTTTACCTCTCTTAGACATCAAGACCACATTATCAAGTAGAAATATTTAGATGCCTAATAGTTAGATAGCCGAAATGGGCCATTATTTACACATCATTAGAGCTTAGATGCGATGAATAAAAATAATTAAAAGACAGTTCATTAAACAATGTTAGAATGAAAACAAGTATTTTTAAAGCCTCAACAATTGTCCACTGTTCCACTGTTAGGAATTACATTTACGTTTTATGTTTTTATTGTCCTGCTTGTAAAAGAAATATCAATGCATTATGGAATGCAATGCTAATTCACTCCATTTATAAAACCACAATACAATTGGCTCATAGGTCATACCTCAAGAAAAAAATCCATGTCAACGAGAACATATAGGGCCATATTGATGAGTCAGTTTGCGTTACTCTTTCACCATGCAACATGATGCAAGTATTATGCAAACCTTAAGTCAGATTTATGAAGCCACCTTGCGTGACCCTGCATGGCTTCATAAATCTCAAGAAATGTAAGGCAGCACAAATTGCTGCGTTACATTACTTTGTGCCAGGGAGGTATTTCCATTGGTATTGCATGAGTGTTCCCACTCCACATCCATGGATTTTGACGCATTCTCAGATTTACAAGAACTTGTAAACCTGGGAATGCGCCAAAAGGAAACCCCTCCCCAGGAGAGGTGTAATGAGGAGAAATATCTTTATTTCTCCTTGTTTTCATCTCTTTAAGTGCTGCATTTTGCAGCTCACGTAGAAAGAGGAAAAAACCTCTCAGGATTGTCTTTGAGCAGGAAAGTGCCCCTTCCTGCACAAACCAATCCTGCATGTAACACAAGCACCCTTGCACCATGGTGCAAGGTCACCTTTGTTAGCACTAGGCTGCCTAAAGGGCACCAGTGTATGAGAAAGGACAGGGATGTGTGGTATCCTTTTAAATTCCCCACATTCCTGTGCCATACTTTGTAGTACACCAAGAGGACACTTGGGGCTCACTCCTTCTACCTTCGTGCACACAGGATTGCAGAAACCCAACTTATCCACATCCTCAGAGCATTACACATAGCAACCACTCAAAAGAAGTGGACTTACACAGAGCACCCATACATACCTCTGCATCAAAACTTATTAATAGGTAAAGATGTAGCAAAACAAATTGGTGCATCCTGGCATAATTGAAATAATGGGTATGTCCTTCAGCACATATACAAACACACAACAGGATCGAGGCTGGCACTATCCTGTCACTATGGCAGGCCCACTCAGCTTTTCATCTTCCCAAGGACTGTAAAATTATTACAAATGCGTTGGATAGCAAAATGCGCTTGTTAATCAGCATGTACATCACTACTAAATAATCACATACCCTATCTGCCACCTTTAAATATGAATCACCATTAAGCAAAGTTACACACACGTGAAACAAGTGATAAAGTAATTTTAGACATCAGTAACTGAATAATCGAGAACCAAAATGAGCAGCCCGATTCCCAAAATAACAAGAAACGCTAGAAATTACAGTAAAGTGCAGAACAACTTTACGTAATATGACATAACATATATTTTGATGGTAATTGATGCTCAAGGTGGTAGGCAGGGGGTAGGTAAACTTTATTTTAATTTTTTAATTACGAACTGGCTCATTTCTATTAGGTTTGTTTTTGGCCTGACAGTGTCTTTTGCCACAACGCCTATTGGTCTTTAACTACCTAACTTCAAATTTAAAATCAATGTCGCTCTTCCACCTTTTGGTGTGTTGTGTAGCCATTTTATTTATAGGTCCATGCACGTTAGTTTAACACACTAGGCCGCTGTGCACTTTGACCTAGATATATTTTATTTGGCTTTGCATTGTTATTTTTATAAAACCAGTTTTACCGTCTTGTTTTATTTTCATCTATCTAACTGTTTTTGCTTAGCCCAGCACTGTGTTCTCAAACAAGACATTCTTGATCACTTTGTGCATCAGTCAAGGCTACGGTTTGGTACATTGCCGGTGAGCATGGTAGAAGTTTAGTCTCCAACATTCGTATAATATATACATCCTTACGTGGGGACATTTTCTTAGAACATCAGCTGAGTTATTATAAAAACACTTCCTAGTCCCATTAGACGTTAAGAGGGAGATTCCAGCCAGGGAACCACGACTGTATGCTTATTGCTGAATGCTTCGCTGCAGATGCTAACACAGACTACAGACCTTTGCTCAGGTATGAGGGTTGATCTCTTCCCGGGGGAACCTGAAAGGCAGAATTAGAGCTTAACATGCTGTGCTCAGATTATGACTTAGATAGGAAAAAGTCCATAAATTCTAGTGACAATATGATAGCGTTATTCTTATGCTTCACTCTCCTCGTCACCAATTTAATATTGTCATGTTGTGTTGTCCTGGCTACTGCAGCTCACGCTTTGCTATCTAAAATGCAGTTGTTTTATTAAACCAGTCTTTAAAACTCATACTGCTTCTTATTGTCATTTATATATGAGACCGAATTGTGAATGAGAGAACCGGATGCGACCTGAGTGACCACGACTTCCCTGAGAAGTATAATATGTCATGTGCTCGGCTGCCCAATCATCTCTATCTTTTGGTGGAGATGAGGCACTGCTACTTAGCAGGAGCAAAACTCGGATTTAGAGTGACAGGTGTCACCCACAGTGGGTAAGAATCAGTCTCCCACACCGTGGGCGATCTTGCTGCTCCAAATCCAGTAGTCTCATTAGAATAATGAGAGCCTATGCGACAGGTGAAAGTCACTACTTTTATCTTTTGCTCAGTACCCTCCTCAATCACTGTGCTGTCCAGATAACCATTAGACCATTAGACCAAACGCAGGGCTCCAGTAACGTTATCACGACTCCCCTCCTCAAAGACCACAACAGATATGTGATTGTGAATAAACCATGTCATATGGAGTTGTTCATAGATTGATAAATTTCTAGATAATATATTCTGAACTGATGTCACTAATGCACTTGTAACTGCTGCAAGCCTCTATGACCCTTATTATGAGGGGCCTGGTAAATGGCATGGTCTTTATCCCATTTGATAAAATCCAACTCCAACATGAGAGCAGAGGAGCTTCACCCCCCGCCAACAGCAACAGCAGCAGCAGTTGCAAACCTTTAAAAATAATACGGTTATAAACAATGTTTAATATTGTTTTATTTTTAAAGAGGTTTTGGCCATGGGGAATGACAGCCATGGAGGGGAGTGCACAGCTCTTCTCTCAGTGCACATGTATGTTTGGCCGGACGTCTCGGGCTGGCCAAACCCACATGCACACAGGGCTCTCTCTACCCAGCAATAGAGTGCCAAGCAGAGAGCAGACAGTGCCTCAGAGCACCCAGCCAGGGCGCTCCAAACAATCAGAATGCTGCTCTGAGCAGCGACAAGGTTGGCCACAGACTGTGCCTGCAGTGCAGCGGGCACCATTGGTGCGGCGGTGCAGTTAAGGTACGTTGTTTGTATATATTTTTTTTAACTTTTGTTTTGTACCCCCCCTCCCTGCCACTTTGCCCCATCAGCAGCTGCGACTGATCACAAGTCTGTGATGAATAACAACTGAATTTTGGTGCTTGCAGCACCTAAAGTCCCTGGTTCGGATAAATACCGGGCAATTTTCCACAGATACATCAAATCAGGTTGACCTGTTGGTAGGTATCTTAGGGGCATATTTACAAGAAAGTGGTGCATCATAAATGATGCACCACTTTTCTTGTGCCCCTCTACTGGCACCTAACAACACCATTGTTGTGCTTTATTTACAATGCAGTGCACCGTGGTGGTTGTTAGCACAATAGTGTCAACATTTCTAACGCTATTGTGGTGCTTTGCTACACTGACATCCAAAATTTTCATGCTAGTGCAGCAAAGCACAGAAAGGCCCATTGAACATAATGGGTGTGTTATTTTAACACCTGCTCTGAACAGGCTTAAAAATGACTGAGAAAATGGCACAGTGAAATGTTTTGAAATTCACTACGTCATTTTTTCAGGCATCCCTGTGCTAGAACACCCCCTTGCGTACATTATGCCTTGCGCAGGCATAATGTGGTGCAAGAGGTCACAAAGTGGCGCAATAGAAGCAGTTCACCACTTTGTAAATATGGTGCAGCAAAAAAGGCACTTTAGCGCCGCCATAGTGTAAAAAAAAGTGATGCTATGGCGGCTCTAAGGTGAAGCAAGGGGCTTGGAAATATGCCCCATATTATCTATAATTGTGATATGTGGGGCAACAAGAGTAAGCAACATATCTCAAATAACCATGCTGTCGGTGGTTGCAAACAGGCAGCATTATAAGATGGCTTAGGGTCTTAGGGTTCTCTCTGCAAAGATTTCTGCATCAGGGTACAATACTGATAAGATAGCTCAGGTAGTTATTGCACATACTGCAGAAAGCACTGTAAATTGATCCTTATGGTTTTGAGTCATCATAAAATATCTTAGTAAAATAATAAAATACTTAGATAAAGTGTGTCTTCAATAGGCAGCTACATGCAGGGTACAGGCCTTTACACCTGCTTTTAGTGTGTGCTGGAGTGAACACTGAGGTATTCTTCCCACCACAGATTAAAAAACCACACAAGCTCTGGTGAAATGCCACAACTTGCACCACATGTACTAGAGGTTGACTAGATCTTTAGACTCAGTGAGGGGTGTGTCAATCAGATTTATTCAACACAGATCAATATAATGACAAACATAAACAAATTTAAACACATGACCAATTTTACCATGAAAACAAAGTCCAAACTGAATAAAGTGTCTAAGCTTTATTATAATCACAAAGTCAAAGTAACATATATGGTGCACAAAACTAAGTTATGAACATGCATGAAAACCATACACTGGCCAAAATGTCTAAAGAGATAAAGCCTATTAAAAATCAGTGTCATTAAACACTTTAAGAGGATAACACAAATTCACAGAAATGTAATATGCACATCAAAATCAGATTTCAAAGCAGATGATGGTGACACCAGTAAATCGTCAAAATATTGTTGATAGCAATTAACTTTCAAGACTGGGTCATGCATATCCCTTAATACGAATCTGGACTTTCATGTGTGGAGCCAGATTAACACATGTGGGTAAGTAATAGAAATAACTTGGAAAATCATCTAACTAGGTTAACTCATTATAAAAATACACTGGTGTAATCAACTAAGCTGAAAAGGAAAGAAGAAACCACATTATTGATGATACCTTGCCTCATGGGACAGCAGACTGGAAAGATTTGTCAGTTCAGAATGTTCACAGCTTCTCAGCATCAGTAGACAGCAGCATCAGGGTTGGCCAGAGCACGATCTGCACATAGGGAAAGTCAGCAGTTCAGAAATTTTTGGGCATATTAGTAGTAAACAGCATATGTAACGGGACGTATAAGACTGAAGAGAAACTCACAACATAAAGGCTAACAATGGCAGAAAATGTTTAGAGGAACAGGAGATGACAGCATGAACACCCCCCAGGAAGAACTAACTTCAAATTTCAAAAGTCTCTCCCTAACGAAAAATGTCCACCAATTTCTGACTGGCTCTTTGTGTGGGCTCATCTTGCGCAAATTACTCAGTATCCAATGGAAAATCATTGACAACATCAAATTTGCAACCATTCTGGATTTTCTCATGAAGTGTGCATAGTCATCTCGATGAATTCATAAAGTTCCACCAAAATATAACACTTGTTCATCAATTGTAACTTTTCAATTCTTTCCCACAGTGCACAAGTTGATTCTAACTGTGTGACAGCTCATTTGTTATTAGTTAAAACATGTTCACTGTCTTTAGTACAATACGACATTCAACAACACATCAGAAGTCTAGGAATTAATTCAGGTTAAAGGGAACAGAATGAGATAGTACTTTTCCTCTTCTGCTGCAAAATACATTTTCAGGCCTAGTCTAGCTAAGAATATGTAAATACATAATGATGCAACTAATAGATATAAATCATATTGTGCACCATACAATTTGAAGTAAATATGCATAGCAAAACATTATCCATAACATTAAAAAATGGTTTAAAAGTTGTAGGAAAGTCCTCCCTTTTGCACTGGTCACCCCCAAACCTTTTGGACAGATACTGGTGGTTACTGACTCTTGGCTGTGCCCTGGGTACTGCTTACCAGTCCCAGGGCCAGTGCTCTGTATAAAGTGGATATGCAAATTAGGCTAATTATAATTGGCAATATGAACCTACCTATAAGTCCCTAGTATATAGTAGGGCATATAGGTTAAGGGACCCCAGCACATGTAGTGCATCCATAGATGCACTGATGAGGTGCCAAGTGTCATTTTAAAGGCAGGTCTTCCTTGCTGGCTGCTTTTAAATTAAAGTTCCATGCAAATTCGATTTTTTAATTAAAAGTATTTCCAAAGTCTTAAACTACATTATTTTGTACAGATAAGTCACCTCTAAGGTGTGCCCACTGTGCCCCCAGGGTTGGGTGCATGTAAATTTAAGCAGGGACCTTATAAAAATAGTTTTATAAGCCTGGTGAGGTAAAACAGCCACATTTGTTTTTCCCTCATTGTAGTTAGTGGCACCCATAGGCTAGAATGGGGAAACTTTATTTGAATTTATAAAGTCCCCTTAAATGACAGATACATCAAGTTTGGTATCAAATTAATTGTTATAATAAATCCCACAACTTACAATTTTTGAATTTAATATAACTTGTTCAGGTAAAGAGTTTTAAATTTTACCTAAAAAGTTGCCAACTTTAGCCCTGTAGTGCTTTGCTCTTATTGGCCAACCTCTTGCAGCCTGGCCAAGCTGCCTTGATGAGGTGTGAAGTAGCCTGGGCTAAACACAAAGAGATGTGCTTGGGGGAGAAGAACTTCCCTCAGCAGATGGAGAGGCAGGAAGGGGGAGGGCTGCCAAACTGGTCTTCAAAGGCTGGGAAGGACATTTGGAGCAACCCAGTACCTCCCTCACATCCTGCAAACCCAGACAATTTGGTGCCCCCTTGATTAGATTAGGAGAGGGCATGAGAGGGGTATGTTTAGGATTTTTAGCCACACCAGTGTGTGGGCTCAGGCAGATGTAACCTCCAAAAATCATTTTCAGCCATGATGAATGGATTTTTGAGGAATGTTGCTCCCTGGGATTGACTTTTGGTACACTTTCCAGGAAGTGGTCATCACAGGGGGAAGGATCCTGCACCTGATTGGAGAACCAGGGCCCCCCTGTTTTTCACCCAGGAGCAAGGATAATATGGCAGACCTGCACCTACACTTCAGGTCCTCACCAGATCCTTACAAGGAAGAACTACAGGAGAAGAAGGACTGCCCTGCTGGACCCCTGACCGGTGCCTGGATGCTGCACTCTGGAGGACAGCACCAGCTGCACACTTGGGCTTCATCACAAGAAATACTTTGCCTGGCTTCACCTGGTTCAAGGAGGGACTCCCTGTTTGCTACAGGTGAAAAATTTGCTAACCAGAGTCCCCTGCACCAACTCCTGAATAAACTGACCAGCTGACCACTGTCCAGTGGCCAAATTGGAGTTTGTACAAGGTGCATTCTGGGAGATGTAGTCCACACACTCAAGGAGCATCTCAGAGCTTCTGGAACCTTGGGGTGAGCTGTGGAACTCAAAAGAACCGTAAAAGAACATCTGGGAGAAGATCCAGAAGTTTTGAGAAGTTTGGAGATCTTTTTGAAAAAAGCTCCATAAAGGGCCCAACCCGCCGCAGCAACTCTAGCTGGCTCGCCTCAACCGCAACCCTGCCCGACTTGCAGGTTTGTCCCGGTGAAGAAAATCTCCGAAAAAGTGACTAAGGCACAAATTTATACTTTTTTAGCACTGCATTTGCATCATCTCTTGACGCAAAAGCGGCGCAAACTTACAAAATACAATTGTATTTTGTAAGTTTGTGCCGATTTTGCGTAAAAAAGCGGCGCAAATGCGGCGCTTAAAAAGTATAAATATGGGCCTAAGTCCGTAAGTAGAAAGTTGACTGGGATCTCCCAGGCAATGTATCCGAAGAGGGCTCCAAGGACGCCGGATCAAGATTCAGGTTTGCCCCAGTCGAAGGATTTTCTTCTAAAAAATCTGACTAAGTCTGAAGGTAAAAATCTCCACGGAGGGCTCCCGCGGTATCAAAGGAAGAGTTCCAGGAGGTCAGATTGTACTGGCGACTTGGTCCTGCTAAAGAAAATCTCCAGAAAAAACGTCCTAAGGTAAACTTTTGACCGAGGACTCCTGAGAGCTGTAGCCGAGCAGGGCTCCATCGTGGTCGGCCTAAAACTTTGACTTCGACCCGGTCGAGGTGCGACCAATGACCAGATTGGCGCTATTCATTTCTAAGTGCTAAAAAGCATTAATTCTTTAAAAATTCATATCTCCAGTTTCCTTTATCCTATTTTATTCGTTTTGGTGTCATTTTAAAGCTAAACATATTGTCTATTCTTATAAATTGGTTTGGTGTTTTTAAACTGTTTCCTGTGTTTTATTTAATTACTGTTTTGTGATATTTGAATGCTTTACGCTTTGTCTCCTAAGTTAAGCCTTGTCGCTCGTTGTCAAGCTAACAAGGGTTGACCTAGGTTTAATTTATTGAGACCTAACTGGACCTAAGTGGAGGTTAGTGGCCTATTGCTAAGTGTAGGTACTTACCTGCCCTTACCAATATCCCATTTTCCAACAGAAGTGCAATTATGTGTCTGCAGACATGTAACTTGCTTTAATAAATTATTTTAAATCAATATAAGTATGATTAATTCAAGTTTGTTTAATACACATAATAATTACTTTTCATCTCTATTATTTCTCTAAGAATAATACTTTTAATATTAATTCATGTCAACGGTTCACTCGAATAAAAAAGCACAACATCTTTCATGGCAAACACAGATGTTCAAAAAGAATTGGAGGTCACAATGTCCGCCACATTTCAAAAGTGCACACTATTACATTTCACGTTCATTTCTTTGATCAGATTTTAATTTAAAAGAAGGTTTATATGTCGCTATATGCTAATTTCTATGCTACAAATGTATTAGTAAAATTTAATCTCTCCCTGACGGCAATTTATGCCATCACAAAAGGACATTCTCATTTACAATGAGACAATTCAAAGGCTTGCAGTATGATAGTGCAAAAGTCTAGGTCTGAGGTAATTTTCAATTCTCTTGATGGTCTTGTAATACCTATTTCTCATATTATTCATTTCAATCTCTTCCCTCCCTTGCTTATTCTTTGCTCTTTGCATCTTCCAGAAATTGTAAGTATTGTAAAATCCAAGTGCACAAATTATGTACACTGTCACAATTAATCAAGGTTTCAGGATCATTCTCATAAATCCATTTCCTAAATCTCTAACCCAAGATCCTACTTTAGAGAGTCCTTCAACTACTGTCTCCCAAATATATTTCTGTTTCAGGTCACTCAAGTAATTTTTCAGACTCATCAGATTAGAAAGGTATCTGTTTATGTCTTTACTGTTGTCAGATATGTAGGTGAAACAATGTTGCATCTTTAAAGTTTGACAGACTCCGCCTTCTTTTGGTAAAAGGATTTCTAACACAAGCTGATTCTGCAAAACTATTGATCTTACTGCATCATTTCCATGTCCATTAGGTGCATGGCACCTGCAAAATCAGTTGACATCTTATCTACAATGGTAGATAACTTTCTTATCTTAATGTCATTTAGGATCACAACTACTGATGGAAAAAAAGCTCCAAAATATCTCCAGTGATCTCTGAACTACTTGTTCCACTCTTATTCCTCATTTTAGGCCTCTTCTTCCATGCTGGGTCATCAAAATTGTCTATTTGATAATTTTTTGGAAAAACCACCCCAAATAACATGTACCATACCAACCTTTAGGTAACCTGCAATGAGCGTTCTTCTCACAAATGTAATATACACCTGGCACAGCAGGGTCTTGTCTTTTCAACATAAAATCCCATACATTCCTAAACAAAAAACATATCTGTATTTACTAGTCCCTACAGACTTATTGTTAGTTTTTTATTGCGCCTGTATATACAAAGTTTCCCTACACGTTCCCTATGTAAAGCTTAGCCTCCTTCTGTATCAGGCATGTAATGAGAAAATGTATTTTTGTAGTTATGTGAAATGATGCCCTCATCATTCTTTTCTTTCATTGCTTTTCTTCTGTCATCAACTTGATTTATGAACTCTTTCTCTACTTTTGCAAGAATATATGTTAGATTATTCCAGTGTGCATATGCTGTGCCAGACATTAGTGTATATTCGAAGAACCCACCTACTATATCTATGTTCTTAGACTTTGGAATGCTGCTCATATGCTGATTAACGGGAACAAAAGAGAAAACAAGGTCAAAGTTTCTATAAAAATACTGAATGTACTCTTGAACAAACAAACGTGTTAACAGAAAGCTGCAACTAATGCCATAAGTCAGTGGTAGGGTGTGATATGTTATCTGTTCTTGTACTGATGAGGGAATATGGGTGCACACGTAACACTCACATGCATTCATAGTATCTACATACTCATCCAGCGCCTTGAAGCCCTCACAGGTGAATAGTGCGCATTAAAAACCCCTGATTGATTGATTGATTGATTGACTATAATAGACAGTGGAAGACACAGATCTCTTTGCATCATCTAAATGAAGCTATCTCTCATCCTCATGAAACTTATCCCACTTAGATGGTGTCATTCCCTGCACTGGAGTTCACTGAAACAGTCAATCCTGCAATCAATAAAATGCACACAATCATACATACTATAACTAAACCAATGCACACATATTTAAATTTTTTATGTTTACCCTGTTCTGGGCTGATGGCTTATGTAGAATCAGGGAGGAAAAAGAAAATAAAAAAATACTTCAAAAGCAAAAACAAGCAAAAAACTAATCCAAAGAGGCTATTCAAAAGTCATTCTGCACTTATTTTCAACAGTTCTTGATCTTCTAGAAAGTTAATCAAATTTCAACTAAAAGGTTTTCATATTAGTTCAAAATGTTTGTCTTTAATATATCATAGTCCAGTATGTATTGTCTCTGTTGTTCAATTGGCGAGCTTTCAAAATTCAGTTCAAATGTGATTTCAAGTTCCAGAATGTTTAACTGAATTCTCATGGTCAAAATAAAAAGGCCATAAACCTGTTCTCCTATGATTTGCAACAAGATAGGTCTATTCAGGTGAAGTATATTTGCAACTTGCTACTCCTTTCCTTTTGTTCTCTTCACAGCACAAACTTCACCTTCACTTTGATCCAATTCTTCAACTGCTTCTGTTATAGTTGAGAGTTTATCAGCAACCAAGTCAGGTTGGATGCAGGTCATTGATCTCCTTTTACAGTTCTCTTATTGGGCATGACTGGACTCACAAGATTTACTGTGTTGGCAGGTGTCAGTTGTGTTTTGACTGTCTCCTGCATCTTTTTCTTCATTTGGAATACTTGCATTTTCACCATTTCACATGAGTTCTCCTTCAGCCACTTGTTCAGTCCTCACAGATTGGTCAATCTGAAACCCTTCTTCTTTTGCATTCCTTCTTAGGGGATCAGTGTCAGGAATTAATTATGCCTAAACACATCACTAAAGGGCTAATAGTGGGATTATGCAATGATAATCAGAACCTGAATTTGGTTTTACATTTGAACTCTGTTTCACATTCCACTACTCTACCAGATTTTATTTGTTTTAGCTTCTATGTCACACATTTGCTAAAACAACCCGATTAGTTGAACTGGTTTCACAAATAAGTCACTAAGTGGTCGAATTCTAGTTTTAAGGTAAACGGATGACTCATGCTGATAAAAAACAACATTAAAACAGGTGCAGAGTTAATAAGGCCGGCATGATTAATCTGCCACTGTTTTTAGGATAACTCATCACAATGCAATAAACACAGCCTCTGCCATGTGTATTCAGATTGACTCATCACACCTAAGCTGCCAGGTGCTTTTAGGATGACTCATCACAATGCAGTAAACACAGCCTTCTTGCCATGTGTATTCAGGATGTCTCATCACAATGCAGTAGGTAGAGCCTATTTAATTCCACCCCAGCCACAAGCCTTTGCTTTGCATCATGATTTCTGAGCCTGGCCAAGCCTCTTCAGGTTCCCAAGACCTCAGGCCATAGGACTTCAGAACATTGACTTGCCAAAAAAAGAATTGGATACTCTGCTTCGATCCTCAAACATTACGGTTCTTGTAAAGAAAGAAAGAAAGAAAGAAAGAAAGAAAGAGGCAAGAGTAACAGGTGAAAACGGGCTGCAGCGCTGCGCAACGAATAGACAAGGAAGGAAGTACTCCAAGTGTATTTTTTTAGTTTAAACTGTATTTGTGCAAGGATAAACGCAAGGCACAAGGATATTCAAATACTGAGACTTGTCTTCGAATTTGGATTGTTTCTTCAGGTAAAGATTGAAAGACATTTTATAGCCAAGAAGTGAAGTAAGTTCCTAGCGTACTGAATGCTAAACCCAGGGAATTGCTCTTGTGGGTATGTTTTATTTAATGTACTGTCTACACGTTATTAAGTTGAGTACAGTGTGCATGTTATATGTATATTTATACTATTTTTTTGTATCATCTCTAGGAATCTCTCCACCTACACTGGCCTCAGTGTAATTCTCCATAGCACACCATTTTCCAGTGACTTTTCTTCACAACGTCTCATAAGAACACCTTCCACCATACACAGGTACAGTTCAAGACACAACAAGGATAGTATGGGGTATAGAATCAGAGAGGGGCAGTGGGAGGAAAACCTATTTCCTTAAGGTAGGGCCCTATTAATTCACACTCTTGTAATCTCCAAAGTTTGAATAATAAACAAAGACGGAAAGAACATCTTCCTGGAAGGCCCCCTCCCGGAATGTTACCTATTACCCCAGATATATCAGCTCCCCAGGTGGTAGGTAGGGAGTTAGGAGGTGGGTCCCCATTGGCCACGCAACATAACAAACAACTCTTCTTCAGGTAAGAGTGATCTTCTGAACTTGTACAATCAGGCCCTATGTCTTCAATGAGGACATGGAACATTGCGTGTGCGACTTTCATGACTCCAGGTCGGAAGACCAGCACACTTCACAGCTGTTTCATCACCAAAATGATGACCTGATATGGTCTCTAGGCAAGTCTTCCCCACATGTTTCTTGCTAAGCAGCCATTCCCCAACCTTCAAGCTGTATCACTGTTCTTGAGCCATATAAACCGTTGCTGCTTCAACCTGATGAGACAAAGAGTGAACCACATCATCCAGACCTTTACAATAATCCAGCACTGTCATCTGTTATGTTCACAAGTGCATTGGCAGGCACTGCTGGTAACCTCACTGCACACCCCATAAGGATTTCATGCAGTAACAATCCTGTCTTCCTGTTGAGGTGGTATGCATGCTCATCAGGACAAATGGTAATGCAGCAGGCCACTTTAACTTTGTAGAGGCACAAACCTTTGCCAATCCAGCTTTGAGTGTTCCATTCATTTGTTCCACCAATCCAGGAGCCTCTGGCTTGTAACTGCAGTGCAATATTTTCTCAATGTTCAGTGCTGCATACAACAATTTTATATATTATATATTATTAAAATGAGTTCCTCTATCTGATTCCAAAGACGTTGGGAAACCAAACCTAGGTATCAGTTCCCTGACAGCAGCTTGGCTACAGTAAGACTGCCATTCCTGCATTTTGAATAGGCCTCTATCCAATGTGAAAACACACACACAATTGCCAGGACATACTTCAATCCATTACAGGCAGGCATTTTAACAAAATTAAATTGCATTCTGTTAAATGGACCTCCTGATCTGCCTACATGGTTCAAATTAACCACTTTCATTTTTTGACATGTAACACATCTGTGACATACTGCTTCTGCATTTAACCTAAACTTGGGATTGTACCACGCTGTTTAAATGTACGGATCATTGCATCTCTACCAAGATGAAATTGGCCATGGTAATGTCCAGCCATAGAGGTCAATAAACAATTTGGCATCACTACTTTCCCTTCATTTGAAATCCAGACATCATCTCCCTCTCTTCGTACACAACCTGCTCTACTCCAACTTCTACATTCTTCTTCTGTTGCTACTTCCTACACTCTCTTAAACTCATCCCAGGTATCAACCACTGACATTAGGAAGCTTTGATTTGTCTCACCTGTGCCACATCCATTACCCCACTCTTCACTGAAGGTGACACAGAGGAGTGCCCAATATCTGGCAAGTTGGTCAGCATAGGCATTGCCCAACAAAATATATACTCATTTGATCTCTGATGTGCAGTACATTTTACAACCGCAATTTTCTCAAGTAATTGTAATGCATTTAATTTTAATAAACTGTGTATTCTTTCACCATTTTGAATGAGTGATCCTGAAGAGGTCATAAATTCTCTCTGGTGCCATAACTGCCTGAAGTCATGTACATCACCAAATCCATATTGGCTATCAGTGAATACTGTCACTTTGAGCTGCTTGTAAGGGCAACCAATTCAGCAACCTGGATAGAAATGACTCCTTGAAGCCATGAAGCTTCCACTACTCCTGAGACGGTGCAAACTGCATAACTAGCTCACAGGGTTTCCTCGTTGTCTGTTAAACAGGAAGCATCCACAAATACAACTTGATCATTTTCATGTAAAGGAGTATTCTGAATAACAGATCTGGGTTTGATTCATAGTTCAGTGACACAAAGGCGGTCATGTTCCACTTCGTAAACATTATGTGGATAACAGGTAACAATGTGGCAGGATTTAAAGCTGATCACCTTTTGATTGACACATTGGGAGAGCCAAGAATTAATAACTCATAATGGGAAAGACGGGCACTAGTCAAGTATTGGGTTTTGGATTGGGTCAAAAGGACCTCAACCGAATGTGGGAGATAGACAGCCAAAGCGTGTCTCATCACAATGCATTTGCATTGACCAAGACTTACACCAGTGGCAGCCACATTCTTTAAGCTGCTGGGCAAAGCTGCAGTGTCAGGAGCCAATGTGGTAGAAAAAATGCCACAGGTCTGTTCATTACTCCATGCAACTGTTTAAAAACAGAAAGAGTACAACCATCATGTTCATGACAAAACTGTAAAAATCTTTACATATAATCAGGCATTCTCAAAGCCAGAGCTCTGCATAGACTCTCCCTCAACTCAGTGAAAGCTTCCATGCATTCTTCATCAAATGGGACTGGGTTGGAATTGTCTTTGTGCATTAGTTTCTGCAGAAGTTTAGAAATTACTGAAACATTGGGGATCCATTGGTGACAGTAGCTCACCATAACCAAAAACATTTTGACATCTCTCTGTGTAACTGGAGGTTTCATCTACATAATAGTCGCAAATCTTTCTTGGGATACCTTTCTTGCACCTGTCTCAATCTGGTGACCCAAATATTTTACATCCTTTTGGCAATACTGTAACTTGGTTGAATTCAAGCTAGCCTGGCTGATGAAGGGTGATATCCTGAAACTGGTCCCAGGATGCTTGTTTCCTGTTCAAGGAGGACCTGGCCTGGCATTTCGGACTGGACTGTTTCCATGGAGAACAGGGTCAAGACTGATTTGCATATGGCTGGACCCAACCTGGGGTGACGTGGCAGGCAAAATAACAATGGATTAAACCCAGATCTGTGACTGGGGGTGAGTGTTTGAAAATATTCAACACTCCGTTCATCATTTTATTTAGTTTTGTGATGTTGCCTTGCAAGCCCTAAGTGGATAGGGTATGCCCAGATGTGGTCCCTTGCTTGCAGTGCTACTGTATTTGAGCTAGCCTGGCTGATAAAGGTTGATATCCTAAAACCGGTCCCAGGATGCTTGTTTCCTGTCTGGGGAGGACCTGGCCTGGCAGTTCGGGATGGGCTGTTTCCATGGTGAACCGGGTCAAGAATGATTTGTATATGGCTGGGTTAAAACTAGGGTGACGTGGTGAGCATAATAACAATGGATTAAACACAGATCTGTGACTGGGTCGAGTGTTTGAACATTTTTAACACTCTGGTCATCATTTTATT